>NW_025763687.1:0-598040 GCF_020744475.1 Fusarium redolens | reverse complement strand
GATATAGGAATTAAAAAAAAAAAAAAAGATTAAATACAATATAAATATTAAGATAAGGTTAAAAGAATTAAAGAAAAGAAGAAGAATAAAGAGAAATAAATATAAAAAAAATCTTAAGTTTAAGATAAAAGCTTTTAGGTATATAAAGAGGTTAAATTACTAACCTAATTATATAAGAGGTTTTTTAAGATATAAAAACCTCTTTTTACTTTCTCTTTTTTCCTTTCTTTTTCTTTTTTAATATATTACTTATTTTTTACTATATTAATAATTTAATTACTTGCCTTATATACTTTAAATTACTTAAAGCTATTTATAACTCTTAGCACCTTATATCTATATCTTATCCCTTTCTTTTATAACTTATACTTTTATAATTATAAATATAACTATTATATTTATATTTCCTTTATATATATTAATTTAAAAGTATTTATTTAATTAATTTATTACTTAATTTACCTATTTATAGGTTTTATTTCTTTTAAAAGACTAAGACCTTTATTATTTATATTTATATTTGCTATCTTTAAATATTTCTTTTTATTCTTAAACTTATCTATTATTATAATTAATAAAGAATATACCTTTATTAATATATCTAATAGCCTTAATAATATACCTTTAAGCTTACTAGCCCTAATTCTTATTACTTTACTTAAGCTATCTTTTATACCGTTAAACTTACTTATACCTAATAATAAACTTAATTACTTCTTAAATAATTTAATAATCTACTTTTAATTATTAATAGTTATAAAGGAAAGAATAATAAGAAAAGCTTTTTTAATATTAATAAATTTATTTTAGCACTTTAAATACTTATTATTAATACTTATATACTAACTAGCTATTATATACTTATAAGAAGATTAAGGAAAGCTAGAATTAATTAATCTTTTAATTTATAATATTACATATCTTACTTAATAATATAGGGATTATTAAAAAGGTATTATATTAGATAGGTTTATAGCTTTTATATAAATAGTAAATTAATTATATCTTAATAAGGATATTATACCCTCTCATATAGCTATTATAAGAAATTAATAGTAATTATTTATTAATAAAAAGCCTTAATTAGGCTATTTATTATATTATGTATAATATAATAATATTATATACTTATTAATATATTATTAAGATTTAAATAATAAGTCTTTATAAATAACCTTTCTTAAGTATCCTTAATAACTTTATTATATAATAATATAAGCCTAAGCTCTTTAATAATATAATAAGGGTTAATATTAATTATAAGGGATATAATAACCTAAAGATTAGAAAAAATAAGTCTTTAAGAAAAGATTTATTAATACTTTTATCTTCTTTTATAAAGTATCTTATTAGTTATTATCTTATAAGATTAAATAAAAGGTTAGCTATATATCTTTAATACCTAAAGGAAGGCAAATATTATATATTAAGGTAATAATTTTAGCTTAAGAGAATAGCTTAAGATATATAATTTTTATATCTTTAATTATTTTACTTTTCCTTTAATATATTAGCTAAATAATAATATTATAGGCCTTTAGCTATTTAATCCTTAATATTATTATATATAGCTTATTAAAGTTACTTATTATATACTTAAAGTAATAAACCTTTTTTTATTTTAAATATTAATAAAAAAAGAAATATTACTTAAGCTAAAGCTAAGTTATAATATTATAATTAAGTATTTATATTATAAAATTAAAAGTAAAGAAGATATATAAAAGTAATATAATATAGCCTATAGTTTTATAAAACTTATAATACTTAAAAAGCTTAAGTTAATTAATAAAAGCTTTTAATATTAGAAAATAAATAAAAAGGATAAGCTAATTAGGCCTATATATAAGGTTTATATAAAAATAAAAAAAAGCTAATACTTATTTAAGGAATTACTTAAAATATTACTAAAGATAATATATTTAATTACTTTGAAGGATATAATTATATCTTTATTATAAG
Organism: Fusarium redolens; assembly: GCF_020744475.1. Classification (NCBI taxonomy): domain Eukaryota; kingdom Fungi; phylum Ascomycota; class Sordariomycetes; order Hypocreales; family Nectriaceae; genus Fusarium; species Fusarium redolens. Next base: position 596,078 of record NW_025763687.1, on the reverse strand, counting down.
GCTTAGTTAGGAGATTAGATTTTAAAGGTAATATAAACTTAAGAAAGTAAGATCTTTTATAATCTAAGGGATTATAACTTAAAGAAAGAAAGCCTATATAAAAAGAGCTTAAAGATAATAATAATAAGGATAAAAGACTTTTAGGCTAAGAGGTTAAGTGCGTTTAATATAATAGTTTATAAGCTAATACTTAATAATAATAAGGCTATATTATAAACAGGATTACTAATAGTAATTAATTTAAGTAATTAATTAAGACTATCTTTATACTATATCTTATTTATTATCTAATTAAAGTATTTAATATTATCCTTTAGTTATTTTAAAGACCTTTTAAACTAAAGATTTTAAAGACTTTAAAAAATCTCTTTATTAATCTTTAATTTATTAAAGTAATCTTTTAATTAAACCTAAGATTATTAGTTTATTTTTTAATTTAAAGTAAAAGATTAATTAGACTTTAAAGCTAATAATACCTTAGTTATTATTAGAATTAATATTCCTCTTAATATTAAAGGTACTTTTTATATATATATGAATTAGGTTTTATATTAAATAAGTAAATAATTAAATAAATAATATAAGACCTAAGGATTTATATAAAGGAAATAACTATTAAGCTTACTTAATAAGGCTTACTTATAATTAATAAACTTAAATTTATATATCTCTTAACTTTAAAGATTTAAGCCTTATTTATCCTAGCTAGGCTAATAAGTCTTAGTTAGTAAGATAATACTTAAAATATTATAATTAATACTTTTTACCTTTAGTTTATTATTAAAAGGTTTAAGGAGAAATAAATTGAAAAAAAAACTAGAAGTAAGTGGATTAATAAGTAAATAATTAAGATTAAGTATTATAATAAAACTAAAAGGATTATATTTAATTAACAATGTTTACTTAATATAAAATTAATTAATTACTTAGTTTAAAGTTAAAAGTTATAAAAATAAGGACTTTATATATATATAATTACTTCATATAAAATACTTATTTAATCTAGTTTCTTAAGTATAAGGGTATATATTAAAACTATTTAAAAACCTATATAATAGTTATAATAAGTATTCTAAGGTACGAAGAGGTCTAAACTTTATTAATAAGGTTAAATAGATATTTATAATAATAAATATAAAGGGATAGATTTCCTTAAGGACTTTAGCATTTCTTATACTTTTAGGAATACCTTTTTTATATATAATTTTATACTCTTTTTCTTTATATTTAACATTATTAAACTAATTATTTAATTTTCTATTTTATAATAAAGACCCTATTTTAATTAAACCTAACTAGCAGTTTATACTTAGCTTATAGTTAAGAAGTATTAAAAGATATTATCTTATGTAGTCTTTTCTTTATATTATAATCCTAGCAGTTATGGTATATATATCCTACATTTTTTCTTTTAATTATAAACAGTTACTATATACTAAGGGATTTAATAAGTAACTACTAAGACCTAGTTATTAATATTTAATTAAAAATACTACTAATTCTTAGAATTACTAGTAACCCTAAGAATTACTTAATAACTGCCTTCTTATGTAATAATTATATTTAAGTATATAAAATATATTTATTAGTATTTTTATAAAACTTAGCTTATTAGCTATTAATAGAGTATCTTTATATTAATAAGCCTAATATATATTATTTAATTATTAAAAGATATAATACTTTATAATATTTAGTATTATATTTTATATAACTTATAAATATAAACCTAATATAGATTAGTTTATTTATTTAGAAAACCTAATTATTATATATTAATAGCTTGTATTTAAAATATATTATATAATACTAAGTAATATTTATATAATAATTACTTATAATTTACTATTAAGTAATAAGATAATATAAGGAGGTATTAAAAGAAGTAATAGGCCTTTTCATTAAAATCTTACTTCTAAAAGCTAAATATATAACCTTCTAAGCTATATAATTAATATTAAACTTATAAAGGTAAAAGACTTAGGTATAAGACTAAGTAAACTAAATTATAAAAGGAAATTATTATTATATTAATAAATTATAATCAAATATTTATTTCAGACCTAAGATATTTATAAAACTAAATACAAATAAATTAAAGAAATATTTTACCATGTAATAGTAATAATTAATTATATTTTAATTATATAAAAAGGTGCATTTTTTATTCGCTTCTTCTTTTTAAGGTAAAAATATATAATATAAGTTTTATTTATATAACTAAAACTAACTAAGAGTTAATAAAAAATATAAAAAAGATTTATATAGGTATTAGATTAAAAGTAGTAATAGTTATTAATATTAGCCTTATTAATAGCCTTATAAATTAAAGTAATTATATTTAAAGTACTTTTTAATTACCTTCTAAGACAATAAATGCCTTAAAGTAACAGTTAATAAGAGAAAATAAGCTATAAAGACCTAGGTAAGACTTATAAATAATAGGTCTTTTTAACTTAATTATAATAATTATAATATAAGCTATTAAGATACCTAAAGCTATATTAAAAAGAGGAAACCACTTATAATCCTTAAAATTATTAAAGTTAAGTACTAAGAGGTCTATTAATAAAGTTATGTATAATTAACTATAAGCTGTATAAGAATAATTATAAATAAATAAGAAAGAAGGCTTATATATAATAGGGCCCTTTAAGACCATCTTAACCTTAGGCTTAATAGGTATTAACTTAATAAAAGTATTATAAAATATTATAAAAAAGCTATTAAGGGAGTATATTATAAGAAATAAAGATAAAGGTAATTATAAGGGAATTTAAAGATTTAAAAGTCAGATATGAAGTAAAAAGGCTAAAGATAAAAGATATATAAGCTTAATAGGTAATATAATAATAAAAGAGAAAAAGAGAGAAAGAAAAAAAGGGGGACTTTATACTTATAACTAAGAGGCTAGGTAGCTAAGGAAGAGTTATACGATTAATAGTAAATTATAAGGCTAAGAAGATTTATAAGTATAAATTATAGTTTATAATATTTTTAAATTATATAAGGCTAAAAGATTATTACTATAAGGCTATTATAAAGTCTTAGGTAATTATTATTAATATCACTTATAGCTAATTTTATTTAATTTTATTATAACATTAAGAGGATATAAAGATAATTGAGATATATATTTTAAAGATTTTGAATTACTAAGAACTATTTTAATATTATTATAATACTATTAGCTAAGGATAGCTACTTAGAGTGGGGAAAGATAATTATAATTATAACTTTATGAAATAATAAGGCTTTAATATCTATATATAACCCTACGTATTATCTTAGGAAAATCCCTTAATAATATTAAGCCTACTTAGCTTTCTTATTTAAGAAATATAATAATAAAGTATAATTTAGTATATAATAGCGCTAATTAGGCTATAATCTATTATATATAAGTATTATAACAATAATTATAATTAATATTAATAAGTATAATTAATACTTATACGTAATATATTTTAAAAATATAATAAATAATAAAATATGGTTTTTAGGTAAGTTAAAGTAACGTTAAGCTATGCCTTTACCTGTAGCTATAGCTAATAGTTAAGAAAACTTATAACTTCTTAGAATAAGGTAATAGTTGTATAATTTATTAACTTAATATTAAGGTTATTATATTTTTTTAATATAATATTTAATACCTTATATTATATTTATATTAAAATAAATACTATTATTATATTACTTCAAGTATAGCTATAATATTACTTTTCTCTTAATAACTAATTATAATCTTATTAATATAACTAAACTGGCCTTAAAGTAAGCTATAAGTAGAAACTATTATATATTATATATATAAATAATTCTTTTCTTTTCTTTCCCTTATCTTTAGCCCTATATAAGGCTATTAAGCTTTTTAGCTTTTTAATAATAGTTTAAATCGTAAGACCCTTATAGCAGGCTAATATTATAGAAGTTAGAATTAGATAAGGTTGATTCACCTTAATAAGGCAATTAATACCTTAACTAAGTAATATAAATACTAGCTATAAGTATCTTAGTAGCTAAATTAACCTTTTTCCTTTAACCTATCTAAAGGAATATATCTTTGTTAACCTTTATAATATATTATACCTAATTTATTTATTAGGCCTGCCTTAAACGTAGCTACTAAAGAAGAGTTTTATATAATATATATAATAATTATTACTATTTTAAAGAACTTCTTCCTTAATTTAAATTATTACTTTTTTACTAATTTTACATTATTTATTTTTATATATAAAGTTAATTAGTTATATACCTTATTATATATATTTAATTGATTAAAATACATTTAATATTTATTAATTGACTTATATAAAGTAAACTTAATATAATTCCTTTAAGTCTAACTTTAATAGAATGTCTAAACATTACTTTTTTTCCTTATATTTATTCTTATTAATTTAAAAGTAGCTTTCTAGTAATATTAGCTGCCCTTATAGATATATTAAGGAGCTAGTTTTTATATATAGCTAAATTTAGGCTTATAAAGGCAGTAACAAAAGCTATTAATATTATCTAATTAAAGAAGATAACTTTCCTTTAAGGCCATTTTTAAGTTTTTAAGACCTAATAATATATTATTAATCTAATTTAATTAATTAAATTAATATAATACCTTTCCTTTATATAATTAATTAATTAAATTAGGCTATAATTAAAATAATTATTTTAAAAAATTAAATTTACCTTTTGATAAGAAATTCTTTATAAGAATAATAAATATTATATATTATATAAAGTTCTTTTTTATTAGCTATTTTTAAAATAGGCATAATAATTAAATTATAATTATAATTAATTATATAATAAATATAATTATATAGCTATTGGCTATTTTATATACGTATTAAGGTAATATAGCTATTATATTATTTGTAAAAAGGGTTAGAAATTCAGTTAGATAATTAGGCTTTAATTAACCTTTAAGTAAAACTATAATAAATAAATTAGATATAGTATTCCTTTAAATAGGTTAAAGGAAAAAGGTCAATTTAGTTATTAAGAGGTAATTCGTATTTACGTTACTTAGTTAAGATAGTAACTATATTATTAAGGTATTTAAGCCTTATTTAGTTCTAATTTCTATATTAATAGCTTACTATAAGGATCTTATTATTTAAATTATTAATAGAAAAGCTAAAATGCCTAATAGCCTAATATAAGGCTAACGGTAAAGGGAAAAAAAAGAAATAATGAACTTTTTAGTAAGGGATAGATTTAGATATATTAACATGACTATTTTTAATTATAGTTTAATTTAGTTAATTAATTATATAAAAAGGAAGTATTATATTAGTTTAATTAATTTAAAATAAGCTATTCAGTCTTAGAGACTTAAAAAGAGACTTAAAAGAAGCTAATCTTCTTTAATTAAATAAAATAGTTTTTTTTATTACCTTAATAAGCCTAAACTTAGCTATATATAAAAAGTAATTCCTTAGTATATTTATAAGGGCAGCTAATATTACTGGAGAGCTACTTTTAAATTAGTAAAGATTTCTAGGATAAATATAAGGTAAAAGCAGGGATTTATAAAGGAATCATATTAAGTTTTAGATAACTTAGTTAATAAAAGTTAAATCTATCTTCATTAATTAAATATATATAGTAAGATATATAACTAATTAACCGTATATATAAGAATAAATAAAGTAAAATTAATAAAAAAGTAGTAGTCTAAACTTAGGAATATATATATTATATAGAGTTTTTCTTTATTAATTACCTTTAAGATAGGCTTAATAATTAAATTAAAATTATACCTAGTTATTTAATAAATATAATTATATACCTATAAGCTATTTTATATAGGTATTAAGGCAGTATAAGTATTATACTACTAGTAAAAAGGGTTAAAAGGTATTTAAGTCAGATAATATACTTTATAATAAATAAATTAAGTATAGTATAATATAAAGGTTAACTAAGGTATAGTCCTTTAAATACGTTAAAGAAAGAAGGTTAATTTAGTTATTAAGAGACGTATAGCTAGTATTTATATTACTTAATTAAGGCAATAATTATATTACTCAGATAAATAAACCTTATTTAATTCTAACTTTTATAATAATAGCCTACTATAAGGATCTTATTATTTAAATTATTAATAAAAAAGCTAAAAAGCTTAATAGCCTTATATAAGGCTTAAGGTAAGCGAAAAAAAAAAAAAAAAAAAAAAATACTTTTTATATATAATTAAGCTTATAAACGTAATATGGAAAGCTACCTTATCTAATTACAAGAGATTACCTTTTTTTAAGGCTATTTTTAAACCATTAAAACTTAATAGCTTATTATTAACTGAATTTAAATTAGTTAAATTAATATAATACCTTTTTTAAATAATTAATTAATTAAATTAACTTATAAGGTTAAATCCGCCTTTTAATAAGCAGTTCTTGATAATAATAATAATTATTATATATATTATATAGAGTTTTTCTTTATTAGCTACCTTTAGGGTAGGCCTAATAGCTAAATTAAAATTATAATTTATTATATAATAAGTATAATTATAGCGCTATAGCCTATTTTATACTAATAAGGTAATATAACTATTATATTATTAGTAAGAAGGGTTAAAAGGGAAAATTAAGTTAAATAATATACATTATAATAAATAAATTAAATATAGTATTTCTTTGGGTAAGTTAAAGGTAAAAGGTTAATTTAATTACTAAGAGGTAATTAGTATTTATATTACTTAAGTCAGACAGTAATTATATTATTAAGATAAATAAACCATATTTAATTCTAATATTTATATTAATAGCCTAATAGAAGGATCTTAGTATTTAAAAACGCTAAAAAGCTTTATAGCCTTATATATGGTTAAAAGTATGGAAAAAGAAAATATAAATTTAAATTAGTTAAGAAATGTAATATTTCTAGCCACTTAAACTAAAACCTATTTAAATTAAAAAAGCTAGAAAAAGCCTTAAAATAAAACTAGGCTTTAAAAGTAAAAGAAATAGCTTTTCTTATTTTCTTCATAAGTAACTTAGCTTAATATCAAGAATAGCTTATTAGTTTAATTATTAAGGCAAAATAAATAAATATGTATATATATATATTTTTTTTTTTTTTTTTTTTTCTAAGTTTGCAAGTTAGCCTCGAAAGGTATATCCAAGCATCTCCAGAGTCTAATATAGTTTAAACATTTATTGCCCCTACAGCCGGCAAAGCTTCATTAAGTCAAATCATCATAGTTAGCTGCCTCAATTGCAGCCTGAACCTAGCTGCACATATGCCAGCTGAAAAGCCCTGCTCATCAGCTGGCCCCAACCTTCTTCCTACAACCCACCTGAAAGGATACCACGCTTCAATCATCCATCACGCTTCAGTAAGTCATCCGACCCGACCCGACTTTCCCTCTTCTGGCCGCAACCGCTAACAGCATCACAGCTGCCCCGTCACGATGCTCCGAAGAAGCCTGCAGGCACCCAGGCCCGACGAGCCTTATCTGACTGAAGGCCATGATGTGATCCCTAAGATCGAAGAAGCTCTTGGGCGAAATAAGGGCAAGGGCGATATGCTGCGTATAATGGCCATGGATATCGGAGAGGCCTGGTTTAATAAGGATGATGCCAGCCGCGTCAGGATGGCGATCTTTGGTTGCGAGATCCTCCTGCTTATATGGTCTATCTATGAGAACCCTCTGATTAACAAAGACTTCCTTGAACGCGAGAAGCAGAAGCTCAAGGATCTAGAAAGGAAGCTATGCAGAGGGGTGCAGCCAAGCAGGAGGGAGAGGGGGTTCCTCAGGGCCCTTAACCTGGCGGCTTGCATGACGAGTGGCTCAAGGATATCCGGTGGCAGGCCAAGGAGGTACTGGAGAAGACCGAGAACCTGTGACAGACAGACCAGGCTGGTCATGGTCTTGGACCACGAGAGCGCGACTGCGCGATGTGGATGGAAGCGGGGTAATCGCGGGGTTTGGAGGAAAAATGTATTGAGTTTTGTGTGAGTTTAGTTGCCTGAAGTCAAAGACCTGAAGTCGTGACTGAATTTGGCGTCGGCGGCGAAAAGAGGATCAAATGAGTCACGAGACAGATCACGTGACCAAATGAGCAAATCAGCTGTAACATCAGTGCACCATCAATATAAACAGGGGATGTATATATATATATGTTTTCCCTTTACCTTTAGCCTTATATAATTCTATTAAGCTTTTTAGCTTTTTTTATTAATAATTTAAATAATAAAACCCTAATAGTAGGCTATTATTATAAAAGTTAGAATTAGATACGGTTTATTTACCTTAATAATGCAATTACTACCTTAACTAAGCAGTATAAATACTAGCTATAAGTCTCTTAGTAGCTAAATTAACCTTCTTTCTTTAACTTACTTAAAGGAACCTTAATTAACCTTTAAAATATATTATACCTAATTTATTTATTATATTTTTAAAGTATATTATCTAACCTAACTTTCCTTCTTAATCTTTTTTTTTTAATAATATAATAGCTATATTACTCTAATATTTATTATATATAATAGCTTCTAATTATATAATTATATTTATTATATAACTAATTATGGTTAAGGCAGCAATCGCGTCATTGAGGCAGATAAACCTTATCTGATTCTGATTTCTGTGATGATGGCCTGCTATAGGGGTCTCACTGTTTAAACTATTGATAGAAAAGCTAAAAAGCTCGATGGCCTCGTACAAGGCTGAAGGCAAGGGAAAAAAAAAAATTAACTTATTATAATTTTAATCTAGCTATTAAGCTTATTTAAAGGTAATTAATAAAAAATAATTTTATATATTATGTATAATAATAATTATTATTATTAAAAACTTCTTATTAAGAGATAAATTTAACTTTATTAAAGTAATTATTTTAAGTTACATGAAAAAGAAATATTATATTGATTTAATAAATTTACATTAATTTAATAGTAAGCTATTAAGTCTTAATGACTTAAAAATAGGTTAAAAAAGGGTTATCTTTTATACTTAAATATGGTAGCTTTTTTTAATACTTTTATAAGCTTAATCATATATAAAAAATAGCTCTTTAATATATTTATAAGGGTAGCTAATATTACTAAAGAGCTATTTTTAAATTACAAAAGGGAGTTTATATATAAAGTTCTAGGATAAATATACGGTAAAGGTAGGGTTTTATAGAAATTCTATTAAAGTTAAAATTAAAGGAATTATATTAAGTCTATTTATATAAGTTAATTAGCAAAAGTTAAATTAATTATAATTAATTAAGTATATATAGTAAGATATATAACTAATTAACCTTATATATAAGAATAAATAAAGTAGAATTAGTAAAAAAGTAGTAATTTAAACTAGGGATAATAAATATATAATTTAGTTTTAACTACCTTAATAACTAATTTAATTAATACTTAATATTTTTATATTTTTATTATTATCAATAAACCTTAATTAGTTCTTATTATTAAGTTATTATAATTTTATATGAAATAAGTAATTATTATTATAAATCTTTCTAAATTTTTATATAATATTTTTAACTTTTTTAATTTAAATAAAATAAAATTAAAAAAGATTTATAATAATTAAGTTACTAGCTAATTACTTATTCATAACTCGTTTTAAAAAGATAATCTTTATTATATTATCTCAATAAGAGCTATTAGTATTAATTATAATCTATTTAAACTTTATTAAGAATTTTATAAATAAAGTATTATTATTTTATTCAAGACTTTATAATTAAATACTAGCTTAGGCTTAAATATTAAGGTATTTATGATTTATATCTTAATAATTTATAAAAATATCTAGATTATATTAACTATTTAGTTCTCTTATAATATAAAAAATAGAAATTACTTACTAAGGCCTTATTTCTAACTAAGAATTCATATAATAATATATCTCTTTAAGAGATTTAAAGTATTAATAATTTAAGATTAGTTTATTATATATTCATTATATTTATATAATATATTCTTTATAATTATTATCAAACTTAAGTAATACTAATAAAGGCTTTCTTTAATATTAAGTTATTATATATCCTTATAAGTATTATTTAAAGAGGCTTGCTTAAGTATTATTTTTAAGATAAAAAAGAATACTTAAAGGAGTAATATACTTATAGCTTTTTTAAGGTTAGGTTTTTATAATCATATAATATTTTATATTATTTAGTTATAAAGCCTAATTAATTAATCTTAAATAAATCTTATAATATCTTGAAATGATTTTTATAAGTATTTCTTTACGGAGGAAGGGCCAAAAAGTCCTTGCCCACGCTAACACTGCGCTAAAAAGGGAAAAGCGGGGTAAAAAGTAAAGATACCTTAAAATTATTAATTTTATAAGGGATAATCCCTGCCTTCTAAGTACTTATTCCCTCCGTTAATATTATTAATTTTATAAATATATACTAGAATTCTCTCTATCTACTCTTAGATCTTTATTTAAGGTAATTCCTTCTAAGCAGCCTCTTACTTATAAATAGCTTTATTTCTATTCTTTAATATACCTTTTGTAGTAATATATCTTTTTATCTATAGCTAAGCAGGCTCTATAGTATTTAAATTAGGCAAATTAAGATACTAAAGAAGCTACTAAACCTCCCTTAAATTAAATATATATTACTATATATAGTGGTTATATAATAGCACCTTATCTTCCTAAATAACAATATTTAGCCTTTCCTTTATATATTCCTTTATAAAAGGAAGTAATTTTAAACGTAAAATAATCTGCTAATATTACTACTAGTTAATACCTCTTTTTTTCCCCTCCCTTATAAGCTTACTAGTCTCCTTATTTTACCTCTAGTCTAGCTTCTTGCCTAGCAGGTTATAAAGCCCTAGCCTTTATATACCATTAGTAATCTTCTACTATATCTTTATAACCAGTTTAAGGGCTTTATTTATTACTATAAGTACAGCTTTAGCTTCCTTCTTCTCCTTTATAATCTCTGGCCTCTAGTAATAATAAGGTCCCTTTTTATTATATAAAAAGGCGGCCTAGAATATAAACTTACTAAAGCCTTTCTATTACTTATAAATATAGCTATAAGTAACTTATTCCTCTACTTTCCTCTAGATCTAATAACCGCTATAATAGTAAAGAAGGATAATAGATATCTTATTAAACTCTATAATAGCCTTCTAGTTTTCTAAGGTCTAATCTTAATAGGCATGATATTATTCTAGTTATTCTTTCCTTATCTTTATTATTAATCTAGGCTTCTTTATTAGCTTTGTTTTCCTATAGCTGGCTTCCTTAAGGAGTAATATTATAATTAATTTAGAAATATCTATTCCTATTAAGCTAAGCTTACTAATAATATTAGTAGCTAGTTTTTCCTATTTATAATAATCCTTACTAATCTTTATAATAATTAGGTCCTTTATCTCTTTTATATACTTAATTAGCCACCCTAACTATAATATATCTTTAAGCTACTTATTAATTAGCTATAGGAATATCTTATTAGGCTTAAAGCCTTAGTAAATTACTCAAATATAGATACTATTTATTATATATATAGTAAGGCCTATAAAGGCGCTGATTTTAGCAGTCATTTTCGCTCCCCCTAATAGCGCCTTTAGCATCACTACTAAAGCCCAAGTCGCAATATTATTTAGCATAGCTATAAGGTAGAAGGAAGAGGAATAGGGAAAAAATCGCTTATAGGGAAGTCTTATATAAATATAGTAGGGTAATACTAACAGACTTTGCAGGGGTTGTTTCCTTAGTGGCTTGACAGGCAAGGACTTTTTGGCCCTTCCTCCGTACTAACTAGTTAAATAAAACTTATTACTTTTTTAATAAAAAGTTATAGTATTTTATGATATTTTCTATTATAATATATTTACTAATATATTACTAAATAATTATTAAGTTAAATCTTAAATAGTATAAGGGATAAGACTTAAGTATAGTTTTAATAATAAATAGGCTTATATTAAGCTATTTAAGATTAACAAGGAAAGAAAGAGAAAGAGTTTACTATAAAGTTTTAATAAGCTTTTATATATAGTAATATATTAGAGTTTTTTTATAAGTATACTAAAGTTTTCCTACGTTATTTTATTAAATAAAATATAATAGCTATAAGGTTATAATATAAGCTAGAGCCTAAATATAATACAATATAGCTAATAATAATTATAATCTTATTAATATAATTAAATTAGCCTTAAAGTAAACTATAAGTAATAATTATTATATATTATATATAATAATCATAATTATAAAAAAGAACTTCTTATTAAAAAGGAAATATAGCTTAATTAAAATAGCTCTTTTTAATTATAGCCTAATTACATTAATTAATTATATAAATCTAAGTTATTTAAAAGATATTATATCTCTAACCTAAATTAATTAAAAGCTATTTAAATTAAAGAAGCGAGAAAAAGTCTTAAGATATAACTAACTTTTAATAATACTAAAAATAGCTTTTTTTATTACCTTTATAGGCTTAAACTTAGCTTAATATAAAAAGTAATTAATTAATATAATTATAAAGGTAATATAGGTATTTTACATCCTCTTTATTATATATAAATAATATATAAACTAGGCTAGTTATAATCTTAAATTATAAAAATAGAGCTAAGGTAAAGGTACGGTAAAGGAAATTTAACGGAATTATATTAAGTTTATTTATATAAATTAGTTAATAAAAGTTAAATTTATTATAATTACTTAAATATATATAATAAGATATATAATTAATTAACCTTATATATAAAATAAAATAAAGCAAAATTAATACAAAAAGTAATAATTTAAATTAAAAGAACATTTGTAATATAAAAGTTATTTAAATTATTTAATATTTATATATATTAATTTTAATAATTAAAAAAATAAAATATTTAAAGTTTAATATTTAATTAAATAAAAATAATATAGCTAAGTTTAGGCTTATAAAGGCAATAAAGAAAGCTATCCTATTTAATTAAAAAAAATATCCTTTTTTTTAGGCTATTTCTAAGCTTTTAAGGCTTAATAGCTTATTATTAATTTAATATAAATTAATTAACTTAATATAATCCCTTTTTTATATATAACTAATCAATTCTCTAGTTTTGTAACGGTTGCACAAGCCGTTAAGCCACAGGGCAAAAGATCGGGCCATAATCGCTATGCAAGCAATTATGGGTGTGCTACAGCTGCCTTATAGAAGCCTTATAGCGCTGTTACGGGCACGAATCGTAACAAGTTTAAATAACTGCTTTTTTACTAATTTTACATTATTTATTCTTATATATAAGGTTAATTAGTTATATACCTTACTATATATATTTAATTAATTAAGTTATATCTTTAAGTAGATTTAACTTTCACTAACTAATTTATATATAATTTAATATAATTCTTTTAATTTTTTTAACCTTACCTTTATTATATATTTATTTAACTCTTTATTTATATATAATAAGGAGGATATAAAGTACCTATTTTACCTTTATAATTATATTAATAAGCTACTTTTTATATGAAGCTAAATTACTTATAAAGGTAATAAGAAAGCTACCTCTTTTATTATTATACCTTAAGGCTTTTTTTAGCTTTTTTAATCCAAATAGCTTTTACTTAATTTAGGCTAGAGATATTATATTTCCTAAATAACCTAGATTTATATAATTAATCAATTTAATTAGGCTATAATTAAAGATAACTATTTTAATGATGCTAGATTTCCTTTTTAATAAGAAGTTCTTTTTAATAATTATAGCTATTATATATAATATATAATAACTTTTACTTATAGCTTATTTTAAGGCTAATTTAATTATATTAATAAGATTATAACTAGTTATATAATAGCCTTAATTAGGCTATAGGCTATTATAAATAGTAGTTATTATAATAGTAGCTATACTTAATATTAGTAAGTATAACTAATAGGTATTTAAATTAGGTAATATATTTTAAAAGTATAATAAATAAATTTTGCATAGTATTCCTTTAGGTAGGTGTTACGATTCGTGCCCGTAACAGCGCTGTAAGGCTTCTATAAGGCAGCTGTAGCACACCCATAATTGCTTGCATAGCGATTATGGCCCGATCTTTTGCCCTGTGGTTTAACGGCTTGTGCAACCGTTACAGTAGGTTAAAAGAAGAAGGTTGATTTAGCTACTAAGAGGTAAACCTATAGTCTTAAGTTATAATAAATTGCATTTTTATTTTAATGATAACTTCTTAAAGTTATTTTTAAATTCTTTACGTAAGGAGAATTAAGCTTTTAATTTATACCTTATATTAATTAATTTTTAAACTACTAAGAAATAGTCTCTTTTACCTTAGGGGAAATTATTAAACCTCTTTAAGAGATATAGCTCCTTATTAAGCTAATAGGAATAAAAGGGATAAAGGCCTAAAAGCTCAAAGACCTTATAGCTAAAGATGATAAGATTAATAAGCTTGTTATTATTATTAATATTTAACTTAAAAACTATACTTCTTTGCATACCTTTTAGATATATAAATATTACAGCCATAAAAGTTTGAAGTTAATATAAAGCCTAATTATATATTCAACCTTATATTTTTATAACTACACTTGTCGATCGGAAAAAGCGGCTGGAAAACAATGGTATGGTAAGCAAGTCTCAAGTACAATGCTCAGTGAAGTACTGCGTGATGGCGCGACCACAACACACCATGTCCGTCTCTCTCTCCCACGTCGGTGCCAGGCAGCTTTTCCACTTGACTGCGAGATAGCACTCTCCATCATTGGATTCATAATGGCCTACGATCTGATCAAAGTTCTTTTCGGGGTCCTCAGAATTGAAGGGCGACGGCTGGGCGGTGTCCTGCCACATTCGTGGCCCTGACCCATCGTCAAAAACCCATAGAAGGCAGTCTGGGCTCGTCCAGTCCGATGAAGTCGCATCTAAAGTCTCTGCACAAACACCATAAAAGACCCATGGCCCAACTTGAGTAGTTACGAGGATGTCCTTTATCACGACGTGGGCAGACCAGGGAGTGCGTATATGGGCACCTTCCTCGACGCATTGTAGGCACCTCAGGGCTGCCATCGTATGTAGCAAAGTTTGATTACGATTTTTATGTTAGAGGTAACTTTAGTTTAGTAGCAGGCATGTAAACGACATTGTTTCTTATAGTCCAAATGCTTTAGGGAAATACCTGTTTATATACCCTACGACCACAGGTCCATGCGATCCGTGTGGGAACTATTGATGGAATGACAGACTAGCTCTTTCTGAGACTGTTTAGGTTACCAGAATTTGAAGTCCCTTTACTTGTATCAAGAGGCTGTTTTCTGGTTCGAGCCTGATTACGTCGTGAAGCTTGGTTGCGAGGCCAGAAATCGCCGCAATCGGACGTATCGGGACGATACGTGGTAAAGCTGTTCCTTCGCCGCTCGCAGTATTATGCAGACAAGGATTCTAGAACACAAGTATTCATTAACTCATCGTAGTGGAATTTGGACGGCCTGCCCTATTCCATCACCAAAGGTCTCTACGAGTTCCAGAAGGCGTAGTAATGGACGTATATAGTATACATTTGGATTCTCCGCTGTATGATGTTAGAGTGCACTTTGACCCAACTGGCATCATACATGAAAATTTATCCCTGCATAGTAAGGAGTCGATGGGTCAGGCTCGAAGTTACAGAAGGCAACAGATATGACATGTATGAGATAAAATTCCATACATATCAACCTTAGGTTGCCAGGACTCACTTCTCCCCTATCCGTGTTGCATCGTTACACTACCAAGAAGAATGAGTCGTTTGAGTGACGTCTTTCCACAGTTGAAATCGACACTATCACTTGGGTTCGCTTTCCTTACTGTATGATAAAATCATACATTCATCCACTAATCATATTATCCCTAATATTTAGGACCACAGCATCGTTTCTCAGGCCTCGAGCAGCTCCACATCAAGTGAAGTTAATCCAGCCGTCGGAGACCTTACTGTATAATTAGGCAAAGACCTTGAAATATACAAACGATTTGATTCACACTACCATCATTGTCTAGGACTGCCCTATATCAACCCAATGTGTTCATATGAGAGGCCAGTTCCTGGAGCAAGTGCGGCACCTGACGGCAACAAGAGGTTAATCAAGTATATATATACATATATAAAACGAAATCCTTTGCGAATATTTGCACACTCGGTTTCTCACACGATATGCACTGACGAAGTAGAACTCCGTTCCAAGCCACTAGTCATGGTCTAAGCTCATAATTATACGGAGTAGGAAGACTCCAGAGTTTCAAATCGGGAGTCACGCCAGGCGATGACACCGTGCTTCTCCCTTGAGGATTTTATCGTTTCATTCTATATCCCATAATCACTTGTGATCCACGATCCAACGCCTCGGTCGTTACAATGCCTCATTCCCCAAACGAAGCGTGCTGCGATTCGAGCCATCTCTACACTCCATAGTGTTGTTATGAAGGAGTGTATGGGAGGCCCGCAGGGATTTGACACTACCTCGAGGGCTCAGGCTCTGCTCGCCAACAATTGGCTGCGCTCGCCTCTTTCCAAAGGTTTACAACAGATGGTGACTTAGGCGGCTGATTAGAAGGCTCTTTGTAGCTTTGACTTGTTGGTTCAAATCAACTAACTGATATCGTAGCTCAACTTCGGTAGGTAAGAATTTTCAGTTATCCGGCCCAACCTTAGTCGCCCTCACAGCCGAAACCCCGGAAGCGGCAGCGTACCGAATCATTGAGCTATTCTGATCCACAATTAGCCTCAGATACCACGCTACAAACGGATGTCGTGAACACTATCCCTCACACGACTGTTAACCAGTGGAACTCAGAGCTTGACCCAAGCCTCCTCCTATTTAAAATCGAGACGCGATACGAATATGCATATCTGATCTTTAGGGGAGACCTTGGTAGTATAGTTGGTCGGAAGGCTTACCAAATAGCAAACAAAATGGAAATCTCTACTTTCTTGTCAAATTGGGGCGCGGCAACAACTAGAAAGCCGACAAAATGATTACAACGCTGCAGATGCAGTAGAGAAGATCACATCAAGACAGTCGACTCACACGCTCCTGTAACAGTCTATTCTACTCTTTACGCCTTCCCAAGGTCCTTGGGCTTTCTGACCCGCACAGTAGCTAACGGGCCAAGTCAGTCAGGCCATCCGGACAACTCTGCTCTCTCAGACTCTTAGAGGAACCAGTTTTCGAGTAAGACCCGGAGGCACGCAGCGACGTCATACCTATGTCCGCTGCCTGTGTTAAGAATATCCATGCCCTCTTTCAGAATGAATAGATCGTCATTATTGAGTTGTTAAATGGCGGCGCTAGCCGGAATCTTGAGCTGGATGCTTAGAACTTGAGCAGCGACCAGTCTGGGATAGGAACACTTTGACCGTTTACTGTTGCCGTCTAAGTGAAGCGATTTTACTTTCCCCTGACTTTCTTATTCTCATGTATCCGGACTGGTAGTCTGAACCCTCTGACTTGCAACATCTGCATACGTTCTGCAGAAGAGAATATCTCTGATCAAAACACTTCTATCCTAGTTTGTCGAAAGAAGAAGCAATGTGGAAGGCACCCGATGACACTGGTCCAGTCAAGACTTGCAAAGCCCCCCTCCCTTACTTGGCCCTTCTGCTGCCTATCTTGTTTGCACGCCGCTCTGAGGTTGCAGTTCATCGAGATTCGACATTCATAGCCAGGGATACGTTCTGGGATGTACCGACTTGCCCTTGGTGAGGCATCTTACCTTAACCCTGTCATCTATGCCCTCTCCCCTAGCCACGATGCAGGACACGCTTGTGGGACGATTTAGTACTTAAGGGAGTGATATCTCCCCTCGATTCTCGTATCCCAACTTCCTTCTTCACCACCTCCAAACCGTCTTTGTTACATACTCTACTGGGTACCAAGCTGATTCGGTCTCCCTCATGGTCCTTGCTCCAAAGCACTTTTCATCTTTCACCTCCTCTTATTGACCATCTACTCAACCCCAGAAAAGTTGATACCATGACTGGCTTGCTGGTTTCTTCTGGCTCGAGTACCAAGGCCGTCGTTGACATAACCAAAGACTTCCTAAGATGCTACAAGAATCACACTTTGGCAAAACAGTCGATAACCGTTCCTGAGCCCGTGTATCCCACCAAATCTTTCAGCATTTCCCTTGATGGGAAACTGCTCTATTCCCCCCCTAGTAGCACGAAGCTCAAGATCTCCCCACTAGCATGTGCCGTCATTGAAGGAGAAAGCACGGTGATTTCTGCGCTCCTGGCCGGTTTGAAGCAGAGCATGCAGAGCACGCAGTTTCAGGATGAGATCGACAATGCTCTGTTTCTGGCTGACTTTTTCGGACAGGAAGAAGCGAACGATTTGCTTCTGGAATACAGACCAGACCCAGGACGTAAGCATTCGTCCAATGGTCTACATGGTGCCGCAGGCCGGGGGCTTGAGGATCCTCGAATATATCTGGTTTTCTGGCGCTGACCCTGATGTTTTGGATGGGTTTGGCGCTACGCCAATCATGTATGCGATGCAGTTGCCGGCACCGCATGATTGGGAGATCATCGAGCTTCTCATTGAGGAAGGAGCTGATCCATGCTACGGTATCTGTATTGGTGGCGTCTCTTGGCCCTATCCCGACATCTCAAAGGCTATGGGCAAGCCGGATCTAACGAAGCTATTGGAAGAAGCAATTTTGGAAATGTCAGAAGACGAGGAAACAGATGTCCCGTCGCGGTGTTGATCAACTTGCGCGAGTGATATGGCTGTGTCCATGCCCATGCTTTCCTATGAATATCTTGTTGAGTTGTTAGGTAGTTACAAATGCTTATCTACTAAGTACCGATTTTATTCTTCTCTTGTCTCATACTCCTCTTAGACATACTCAGCTTTGCACCAGCCATACAATGAATGATCTAGTATACGTTGGATTGCCGTCATGCAACCACCAAAGCATTGTTGTGTTCTTCGTCATGATCACGTTGGTTGCCGGTGCCTCCAGGTTGCCACAAGCGCTTGTAAGTCACCTAGAATCTCTGCTCTACCCTGAGCACATATGTCCTTGCGAATTGGTTTTAGGTCTACCGCCGAACGATGAGCTACTACATTCTTCGGAAAGTCAAAAGCATTGTTATGCCGGAGCTGCTTCGTAAGGGCTACGAAATTACTGACCGGAGCAACACTAGAGGAGAACGGTGTTACGAGAGTTGAACGAGAAGAGGGCTTGCATAGCGAAACTAAGGGAAACCCCACCCAATTCAATGTGATACCGAGACGTTTATACCCGTTGGCTACCATCTACATGTGGGATCCGCCGCCTTGTACATATCGGACATTCTCTGAGGAATAGCTTTAACAGAAACTGTGCCCTACCAATGGTTCATGCTTGGTCCCTTGGAATAATGCCATGCGGACACATTTATCCCCAAAAGCTAAGTCACTAATAAGCTTTTGGAATGCCATAAATGCGTGTCGAATGGAATCGTCTACACATTAAGCAGTTACTCCAAGAAAATAGGATCCCCTAGAATTTGGATACTTTCTCGCGTCAACTCATCATAAACTATTCCTGACGCCATAGCCGTCCAGGATGCTACCAAAGACGCCACTAATGATTCTGCCACGATTGCTGCAACTGGCGCACAAGGAGGGAAGGCAGCCGATGCCAACCCACAACCAGCAGCGCCGAACCAGGAGCCGACAAATCCTACAAAACCACCCGTCATTGCTAGGTTCCCCTGATTTTGGGGCAGGAGGCCGACAAAGTTAAGATGCAGCCTCTCCTCACGTGGATCTCGACGAATGGCAAACCACACAAGGTCGGCACCTCGATGCCTGCCCCCGGTAATGACCAGCGGTAACAGTTCGTCAGCAAAGGCAATGGGATGGTCCATCACAAGTGGGTAGTAGGCCGGAATGACGAGATGGAACACGGCGGCACGCCCATAATCAGTCGTTTCAATAAGAGCTTCTCTATCGGCTCGCATCCTCAGGCAGATCGTCGCAAGATCATGATGATATCCACCAAACGCAGGACCAAGGGGATCTTCTGCCTGTCTTCCTTCGAATGCAGGATACCAATCGCTGTCCGGGTGCCATACATAGAAGAAGTGATGTTGACCATCCTGTGTACCGTCGACGGCAGCCATCTCATTCTGGACGAAGCGATGCACGTAGGCTCCGAACCCACCGTGATCCCAACCTTGTACCCTGGCGACGTTTGCAATCTCGAGTTCCGATCGTATGGCATCGAAGCTTGCACCGA
This sequence comes from Fusarium redolens, assembly GCF_020744475.1. Taxonomy (NCBI): domain Eukaryota; kingdom Fungi; phylum Ascomycota; class Sordariomycetes; order Hypocreales; family Nectriaceae; genus Fusarium; species Fusarium redolens. The sequence continues at coordinate 575,873 of NW_025763687.1, read as the reverse complement.
CTCTCTCTTGATGGCACTCGTGACATCCAACAGTACCAAAGGTATAGAGCCCAGGGCGGCCGCCTGGTAGTAGGCTAGGAAGGCTGGGGTCGAATTGAACGCGTTGGGAACGACCCGAATTTCCCTCGCTTGAATGCCGTTGAGCAACTGCGGCAGAGCGTCTCGTACCTCCTGATACGTCTGCTCTTGCTGCCTCGAAGCTCTCCGTTCTCCCCTCTGCGTCAGCAACTGAGATAGCCCTAGCGCTAGGGGCCCCCATTGTCTGGCGAGTCGAAGAGCCTGCTGGTAAGTGAGGCTGGCGATGGTGCGGGGAACGGCGAGGTTCATTTCGACGAATATCACGACCAGGCAGGAAGGATTGTCAATGAGAGCCTCTATGGTTGTCTTCCGCAGGGCCTGGTTATCGGGCGGTGAACTGTTGTCCAAGATGATCGAGGAAAGGCAACAAGGTGAGACCAAGTGTATTTATGAACAGAATCCCGGTACTTGGCATCATCAGAAATGAAGTGGGGTAATCCAAGCGTGCTGGCCTTGTGTGTGGTCAGCTGAGACGTGCATGTCGTTGTCCAACCAGACACCTCCACGAATGGTCGTTGGATGCATGGACGTCGAAAATATTTCAGCTGTTTGGTGTGTATCATTAGGTGGTTGCCAGGAGAACCAACAATAATTGTCAGGTGTTGTGTTGTGCTAGAAATTCGGTCTGTTGCCCGCTAGGGAGTCGTGATAAAACAAAAAAAGGTTGATTGTAATTGTTAGTTTTGAGTTGCATATATCCGAGAGGAGCACAGCTCCTCCTGAGTTATCACTGCCCCACTCACTCGCTTATCTTGCTTCGCACCCATGCCAGGCTCTTAGACGGTGCCAGCCCTTACGCGTAACGCGTCACCAGGTACACGACACGCCATACGCGATACGCGTGCGCCATAGCTGATGCATCTCACACACAATTTCATTAACTCCTGCACATATTCATTTAGTACTCCACAAACGCACTAACACATGTACCTCACGTCGTGCGCCCGCCTTTTCTGCGGGCCCAAACATGCACGCTCGCTTCAACTCCGTGCTCCTACCAACTCCGTGCTCCACCCCTTTCCACAAACGGCACTGCTAAGGACCACGCGATAGTTAGGCCTCGACGCTCTTGCCCATGCTCTCCCCGTCACTTTTTTCGGCAACCATACCAGTCCGCATCTTGGTAGAACACAGCAAGTGCGCAGCATCATCCAGCATCTGCTGAATGACCAAGGGCGTGCCGAATCGTGCCGTATAGAATGAGTAGATGGCGACCGAGGCGCAACCCAAGCAAAGCAGGACACCCAATGTGAGGGAGATGAACTTGCATCGTCCTGCAAGTCTCGCATCACCAGCCGCCAGCTCAAAAAGCAGTGACCAGGTCCAGGTCAAGTACATCGTACGAATCGAGACACAGACAAACACCATCGCTATCCCGCCAAACGCCGCATACGTGAGCATCCTTCCTCGACTTCCGTTCATTCTGGTCACCGCAAAGACCGGCACAGCACCCCAGATCATCAAAACAAGGAGTATCGTATCAAGGATAAGGTATCCCAAGACCTCCCTTGCTTCTTTCTCCAGTCCCGAATCAATCAGGGCCGGCCAAAGCTGGTTTTGAGTACACCATGCCAGAAGGCTTGGCATCGCTGGCACGCCGACCAACAAGGTCAATTGGATGACCAAGAGCACGGATGCAAGCAAGTATCGCCCAAACCGCGACAGAGGTGTATTGGCGTCCGGGAAGGGGTCTCTGTGGATGGACCAAAAGACAAACTTCCTGTCCCGTTGGCGAGCCATGTCAACGGCCTCGTTTATGGTTTTTTTCTTCTTTTTTTTTTCTTCCTAATAGACAGCCAGGTCAATAAGCCTCTTGTCTAGATACGACAAGTTGTCTAAATAGGCATAGACGAGGAAAGCTTGGTGCAATGGCTGTGGCTGATTGAGAAGTTGGAGCCAGTTGCGTGCCTGCTGTCTTGATACTCACCTCGACCAATTGCCACACCCGTATTTATGCCCAACGGCCCTATTGCTCGACTGTATCAGGAGCCGAACTACACAGTTGCATAACGCTCCTTCATACAGCTCAAAAGTGACGCTTCATTCCATGGCAGTATGAATCAGAACGCGCGGCGGCTATTGGACTTCTCAGCCGTTCTTATTTGGTGAGTGGATCTCACGCTGCTTCTCGCTATGAGAGACGACCAACTACCTTGATGCGACAGAGCCGCCGTGACAATTTTGACCTGTATAGCCACGACCAAGATCAGAAGCTGCTTCCATTGTAATGGGAAACCCGTGAGCATGAGCCTGGATATGGGATGAAAATCACTTACTGCAAAGCCCATCCATGCACGATGATCGTTATGCACATGGGGCCTCAACAGTTGTTCTCCTGATATGTCGATGCAATAGTTGGCAAGAGAAGCACAAGGATGGTTCATCAGCCTAATTGGAACATCATGAAGAATAAATAGCCATGGGACAAGTGTGGACAATTAAGGGTTTTAAAAACGCGCTCGGTCTGGGAGTACCCTGTACGAATGACACGAACCAGCTCTTTATTATGGGGATGTTGGAGAACAATGACGACGCTGTCATATTATTCGAAGACCTTGTACGCGATTATGAAAGCGTAGAGGTAGTAGAAATTTGAAATGGAAAGGGCGCAGTCATCATTGCTGATCCTCGCCTTGGTGGGACTTCTATGGTGGATTTGCATGGTGAGCTGGAAACTGCAGTACAAATCACGGAAATAAAAGCGGAATACTATGAATAGATCAAAGGCCGATAAGCCGATAACATTATCGATAGGCCGAGTTCGGCAGATAAGCCGATAAGCACGGCGCTACCCACAATCTCCAATCGCACATCACATGTAAAGCGACGTACTGGTCAGCAATACAGGCTTCGATAATTTCATAATCCATGCAGAACATATCTCTACCATAAATTCGTTTCTGGGCTGTTTTATGCTTGGGATTAAGGTATTGTGATGATAGTATAAATGTGTTATTTATTGGTTATCCTTGCTTTGCTGCGCCATGAACAGGCAGATTAGATAAGGGAAGAGTTTATTCAGCCAATCGCTGAAGGCTACCCTATATCTAATAATTTTTACGCTTGGACTAGACCAAAAGCTACTCTAAGAACAACATTATTGGCAGATTTAATCGTCTGGAATACGTCAGAAGCTATGGATAATATCGTTACATAAATAGTCGCCGATCAGTTCGTATTGTAAGTGTCTGCGATACCTGTTTTTTTTTTCTTTATTTCAATATCGTGTAATTTCACAACACTAGCACGAATGGTACTACGTTCTGAAGTCGCATACGTCATCCCGCTAGTCACGTGGCTTACCATTCCATTACCCCGTCAACTTTCCTACTCCACTATTTACGCTAGCGTCATCCGCATGTTTTCAACATTGTCAACACGAACGGCATCACCATTTCGGCATCGCATCAAGATATGGGCACCCTCATCAGAGAAAGTCAGGTCAACAAGTTCAAGTTAGTATCCGACTGGTTACTAAAGATTGAAAAGCCATCCGATGACTCAATACATAAGGAAAAGCGCCGCAAAACAAACTGTAAGGAACGATATTTCAACGCCGAAGATCCTTGCCATCGGATCCCAACACCGTCAAATTCATCTCATGATAGTCAACTTGTGGCAAATCCAACCCCCCAAAGTCTCCAAGACGCTTCAAAATCTATGCCACGGAAACGCACCCGATCGATCACTGAGATGGTCGGTTCCGACGAAGAAGGAGACGCCATAGACGATACGCCCAAGGCGTCATCGAGAGGCTGGAGAAAGAAAGCACTAGATTTGTCCCGGGGCTCAACGCCATCTCATGCCTCTTCTTCCGCAGCCTCGGGTGCTTCATCACCCATGAAACAGCTTCGATACGCAGCGACACAGGACGCTGGTTTTACAACCGTTCCATTTGTAGACAATGTTCAACGATTACCGCCTTCGCTGCAAAAGATACGTCAAGAGCTCGTGAATATTGGATACGGTGCGGCCATGCTACCTCAAAGTATGCGGGAGGAGTTGCAGAGCTTGGGCGACTTCCCAGACTATGCTTTTTACGATCCAGCCCCGCAGCCGAGTCAATGGCGCATCCCTCCAATCCCGCTTATTCGCCGACTCGTGTCTCGTGCTGCTGAGTGCCAGAGGTACAACGAAGGGGAATCATCCTGGAATAATGATATCCATGACAGTGTCCTCGAATGGGTTTTTCGAGAAACAGAAGACGTTGCCATGTTTGATTATAGGTACTGGTAGGTTATCCTACTCTGCCATCGCCGAGACCCTACTGACTAGCGTACAGTACTGGTGCGCAGATAATTCAAGAGTACAGACCAATCGGTACGTCATCCAAGTCTGTCGACTTTTGTATCTGTATCAAACCTCCGGAATCGAGTGTAGAAGGTCAAAAGATTACAGAGGCCATCGTGACACGGCCAGGTATCTCCATCAGCCATACAGAATGGGGGAACTTCTGCAGACATCCGATCGCCCTCTCGATCGAGACTAAGCGTCAGGCCGAGTGGGAGAAGGCATTGCTCCAGATTGCAACCTGGCACTCGGCTCAGTGGCGAGCGCTCCAGTTTAGTACAAAGGTTGAGTCTATTGAGTTCCTTGCTGGGGTTATTGTGCAAGGTCACTCTTGGTACTTTGTAGCGTCAACACTCGAAGACGGAGTATCGACGCTCTACCATCGGATCTCTCTAGGTAGTACTGAGAGTCACTTCGATCTGTTCAAGCTCCTGAGAGCGCTACAATGCTTGGCATCGTGGATCAAGGATACATACTGGCCTGCTTTTCGAGCGGATATCCTGAAGCTGCCGGCCACTGAACAAAAAGGACAATGACACCGCCATGGTGTCTTGCTTCTCCAGCCCCTGAACAAGAGGAATTTGACAACTACAAACACTCTCACCATATGGATCCCTCGTCTGTTTAATCTGCGTATAACCTGCTAGACCATATGTGCGTTCCTACTCAAGAAGATCGATGTGCTAGGTAGATCTAAACCTTGTACTGTTGCTAGGTTTCTTATGGCCACAGATCGAAAAAGGCCGTGACTCTTTTCCCGTAGACATTATGAAATATCTGACGTTAAAAGTGACTTCAATTCGACAAAACGACGAGCATTAAGCCAAGACTTCACAGTGCCTCTAACGCCAGCCGGTCAGAGTTTTCTTGTTGAGACAGTGCCCGGACATGAAGCTCCCCAACTCAAGGCCATTACTTTGGGAACGTTCAGTGTGACTGGACCAAACTTCGTCTTGTACCTAGATGCAATTTTAACTCGTATCCCGAGATTGGAAATCGAGCACCACCTGTCATGGCCGATGTAAGCTCGTGTAGTCATTGAGCAACCTGAGCCTTTTGTCTTCAGAGCGCCTACCTAGATCCGGTGATCAGGTGGTTGACTATGCTTTAGAACAATCATGATATCTTCCTTAGGACCAACCAACATGCTTCGACGATTGATGGACCTTAAACCCCTTTAAATATTTGACTTGTCATGAGCCACTGTTACATGGCTGGCATTGGGACATCTAAACTGTGTTTCTTTAGATCTGGATAATGAATTCGAGCGCCTCTGATCTGAGACAAATGGTAAGAGGCTTACAGTTGCGACCCACCGAGACGATATCTCTGTTGGTCAGAGTCTTGTTACTGGTGGGAAAAGCCTCTTTTGCCATAATTAGCATGCTCTTGCTTGCAGTCATTACGTTGAGTGATAAGGTGCTTAGTGAATCGAGTTTAGGTGTATTTTTGTTCATCAACGGCTATGCAGATCTTAATTAAGTACAAAGTCGTAAAATGTCTTGTCTGGTCTACTTCATCTTTCGATCCATGGGGAACTCCCCCAACGAAGAGGGCGTCTTAATTCCCAACCTAAGCAGTAAGTATTCGCTTACCTAACGCCAAACGCTGTAGTCCAACGAATGGTCCAACCAGTCCGGACCCATTTCGTTTATCATACAATTCAGACACCAAACATCTCCCCTGTTGCACGGTATTCTAAGTATTATTCCTTGGCAAGGAAGTCGAACCAGCTTCGAATTTGTCCAAGGATAGTTGTCCTCACTTGGCACCGCCGCGATGGGTGACTAGCCTCTTCGCTTCGTCAGCCGACGCTTGTCATCATCTTCTGTATCATCGCCCTCATAATCCGCATCCGCCTTGTGGCTCTTCAGATCAACAGCCTGCTCCCACTCCTGAATTTGCTCCTCATCATCGGATCTCAGCCGTTGTGGCGAACTAGACGGCAATCTACGCTTCCTAGAAACCCTCTTCGATTTCATCACTTCGCTGGATTTAGCGGTCTCTTTCTCCAACTGCCATTGCTGGGCATCTTTGAAAAGTTGGGCTAGTCGAGAGAACTTGATGTTGATCTCGGCATCGGGCCAAGTCTTCGAGATTTCATCAGTGGCAAAATCCCGTACGTCAATGGTGAGAACTTCATCAGGATTTTGAACCTGACCATCGGACGAGAGGAATGGCTATGGAACTCGGTCAGCAGAATTCGGAAAAGGTCGTCTGTAATAAACATACCCGGTCTTGGACGTACTGAACCGTTACCAACTCTTCATCATCTCCATCAGTAATGAATTTCGGTCGCCAGGTTGATACTGTCGACGACCCGCCGTCATAACTCAGATCGAAACCAATAAATAACTTAACATCTGCGTTTGAGTAGAGAATGTAGTCTTGAGCCAGCCTTCTCAAATCTTTACCATTTTGCGAGTATGACACCTCAACTACAACACCAGGATATGCGGTTTTGGGGTACTGAAACTGAATGTCTGGTTCGCGTTTGATGGCGTACTTCTTGTAATCGTCTTCTTTCTTGTTGTTATATTCGTTCTCGTCATCTGCTTCATTCTCCTCGTCTAGTTGCTCCTTCTCGTCCACTTCCCTTAAGAATACGCGTGATGAGATAGCGCTCTTCAATTCTTTAGTGACTTCCTTTATCTTGTTAGTGCGGCTGGCTGCGATCTGACTGAGTTCCTTGCAGACTTCATCTCTGAACTCAATGGCAAAGAAGTCATGGGTCGGCGAAGGCATACGAATCGCAAGGCAGCCGCGCCTAGGTTCGTAATCGAAACACCTGAACGTTTTCTCGATCTTGGAATGAAGTTTATGGTACTGTTCCGGACTGAGCTTGAACTCTGTGAGCTCAGAGACTTCTTGTGTTAACGATAGAAGCTTGTGTTGCAAGAGCGGTTCCGGGAGTCTTAGATCGTCGTCGTTGTTGACGACGCACTTCCCGGGCCGCTCCGTTGTAGGGGGCGGAGATGGGGGTAGCTGGCTGGATTTGTCGGGCGGAGTGACGCTGAGCGGCGATAGATTTGATGAATCAATCTGGCTGTGCTTTTTGATCTGCACAGAATTTGATTCAGCTGCATCTGACATGGTCGGCGTTGGGTTGTGATCCAGACCCCGTCGCGGATGTTTGTTGATCGTGAATGTTGAAATGAGATGTTGACATTTGACAACGGGGAAAAGCTGAGTCAGCTTTGGCCGGATGACAAATGTTCCGCTCCGAATTTTTGAACAAGTCAGGTAGTGTTGAACATGCACTGAGTGTCACGTGCAAGCAGGGATACGTTAAGATTACAACCGAAATGGTAAAACCTCTAAGGGGTAGAATTACACAGAACGCAACATGAAATATACCAATCTGGATCAATGGACTGAATACACGTAATGCCTGACAGGTAGACAAGCTTGCACATCGACGAGGTTGAGCCAAAAACGATGTGCTTATTTCGGGATACGCTTTACCAGATCTGGAAGCCTTCAGTATGGGCACTTAACATTGCAGTCAGCAAGTCCATAGAAGGAGATCTGACGAACAGCAATTGACAGCATATCGATATTAGAAACAAACAAAAGGCGAATAACACATGAGCCACTTAACGCACAGCTCTTAGGAGCGTCAATACTTAGATACGGAGCTTTATTATTTTATTTATTTATTTTTGTCCCCCTTCTACCAGTATAGTTTGCGTAATTGCCGGTCATGAATTCGTATGGAATATGCACTTATGGCGACACTGCCGAAGCCCATGAGAGCGCTATAGTACTTGGGATCGTGGATCAAGGATAAATACTGGCCAGCTTTTCGAGCGGATATCCTGAAGCTGCCTGCTACCGAACAGGAAGGACAATAGCAATAATTAGATACTGTGTGATTGGGCTGGCTATATCACGCCATCGGATGATTTGAGTTTTCTATCCGATGTGAGTTATGAGTTGCAAAGGCTGGTGCGATATATAGTTACGGCTTGTTGTTCATAGGATAGACTTGATGAGAATATGATAGCAATAACCATGACACCGTTTGACGTCTTGCTTCCCCAACCCTTAAACAAGGGAAATTTGACAATTGCAAACACTCTCACCATATGGATCCCTCGTCTGTTTAATCTGCGTATAGCCTGCTAGACCATGTGTGCCTTCCTACTCAAGAAGATCGATGTGCTGGGTAGATCCAAATTCTTGTACGTGCTCGTGAGCTTACCCTTTTGCTAGGGGGTTCATGAAGGCTCAAAGCAACATTCTGTGACGTCGAGCGTGCATAAGCTCCGAAGAAAAGACTTAACATGCTTAAGGTTTTCAGCCAGTTTTGGCCCTTGCTGGACGTTAGCGACCTTGAAAAAGACCGATTCGGATCCTTGTTCTCGCACTCTCATACAAGCTAAAGTGAGCTGTGGCAATTGGTTACCGCTGGATCATGAAGCGGCTGGAACAAGCCGTCCATGCACTTATATGCTTCTGTATGGCAACCGACGTCCTGGCTGTCCCCTCTTCCCCTTCCCCTCCCCCCCTTCCTGTGTGGATCAAAAGAATCACCGCATCAATGGAGCTTGATGTCAGTGTCCTAACCATAACGGACTGGTACGGAATAGGGTTGACGGGCTTTCTCGTATTGCTAGCCCTGCGGCGTGCCATACGAATCATCCTCCGTTGCATATGTCCACCAGTCCTCCGTCGCCTGGGAAGAAGAATCTCCCAATGGGCGGTGAGGTTTCTGGCGTACAGAGGCCCATTCCGTCGCGGAAGTAGCGTGGACATCATCACCTGGGCTCATATTCTCATATTTCTCTCTTATCTTACATCCAACCTGAGTTGCATCGTCATCGGTGCTGGGGACGTGGCAGAAGCCTGCTTCAGAGCGGGCAAGCTTGCATTCATTAACCTCATAGTCTTGTATATTGGTCCCTGTCTTGACTTCATCGCTTCCGTCCTGCGATTTCGGCTTCGTGTCCAGAGGCGAATACACGCCGGTGCAGGGTACGTAGTTGCCATTTTGTCCACTATCCACGCCGTAGGAGCGTTCTCCAGACACGGATGGTCTGCCGTAGATCAGGGGCACAATCTTTATGCTACTTTAGTAACGAGCTCGCTATCCGTGATAAGTTTTTTAGAGCTGACATCAAACAGGCTCTTGCCGGAATCTACTTCATCCTCATACCTATCAGGACTTTCCCGTCATGGATTCCTTATGAAATGCTACTGTCCATTCACTATCTTGTAGCGGGATGGTTGGGCTTCGCCATGTGGCGCCACATTCCGACCGACTCGCAGTTTTCTCTCATATTCCTCTATGTGGTTGCCGGCATCTTCCTAGGCTCTCTGGCCTGGCAGGTCGGGGAGACTGTGTATACGAATGGTTGGTGGTTCCAGTCGGTGTCCCTCAGTCAGAATGGTAGCTACGATTACATCCAGGTCAGAATGACGCTGAGAAAGCCAGTCAAGGTCGAGCCTGGGCAATATATTAACTTATGGATCCCGTTGGGCCCGCTATCAGGGCTACAGAGTCACCCGTTCACGGTTGCCAACTGGTCGATCCGTGCCCAAACAGAACTGAAGGTATTTGTCGGGGTCAAACGCGGCCTCACCAGCAAGTTACGGGATGCAGTGAAGCGCGGCCTCAAGTCCAATATCGGTCTTTATATGGGCCCCTACGGAGCTACAATCGCCATGAAAGGATATGAAACGATCCTGTTAGTTGCCACTGGCCTAGGTGTGGTGGCTGTTGCGCCGTATCTACAGGGGCTAGTCCATGCGACTCGTGCGCATGAAATCCGTAGCACGCCTGAAACCCGTAGCGCGCCCGTACATCTGATCTGGCATATTCCATCCTGGAGTAGGTCTCTCCTTCCTTCATTCTCTTCCTCGGTTGACAGGAGTTGCAGAGCAATCGCATGCGGTTTTTGACATTATCGACTTTGCCCTCGCCCTTGACGAAGGCGATGACACGGAGGAGGGAGGCGGAAAACCCCCGCAAATATCGGGTATAAAGATTTCCATGTGCTACGAGGAGGAAAAATCCTCATTGCCCCCTAAAGTCCAGCTGTTCATCCGGGAAATGGAAAAGAAGGAGAGTGAGAAGCCAGGTAGAACCAGGATCAAGGTTTACAACCGTGACTTGCCTCTCGAGACATTGTTGATCAATGATGCAGTGATAAGCCCTGCTCAAGGCGACTCCGAGAAGCCTACCATGATCGCAGGTCAGTCTTTCATTCTAATTTGCGAGCAAGACTGACAGTACGTACAGCCTCAGTTTCCAAAGATATGAGGAATACGCTCGTCAAATTTGCAGGAGAGCATCCAAGCGCGGTCGACCTGGTGTTTACAGATTATCAACCTTGATATAGTGGTCGTTATCACCCATGGGGGTTCAGACAACGATGTCAGAGACAGCCACTTTGGGACGAGGGTCGCGCCTTCCTACATATTGCCGCACTGGGACATATCTTAGGTGTTGTAAAATTAGCTTTGTATTTTCTATGGATCTTATTATAGTACTGTAGCAAAGAGAAGTATCCAACCAAACTCTATCAATCTACTATGCTGCTTGGTATCAGATATGCCCTGGTATTTACTGTATCTTATAGCCTATTTACCAGCCTTTCCATCAAAATCCCTTTATGTTACTCACTATCCATCTGTTTGTGAACAGGACAAGTTGTGTTAGTGCTCCAACCTCGTGCGGTCTGCAGGCCGTAGCCCAAAATGGATGCTTCATTCGAAATTAACTCACTCCCGGCCAGGTGTACATCTTGTGGAATGATCATTTACTTACCTCTTTGACTGTTTCGAATCTGCTATGAAGTGTCCTAGTCTTAGCGGGTAGCAGACGTTCTTCATTACGTTGAGCGTGGTTCAGAGTCTCCAAACACTTGTAAAAGTCGACAGCTGCTGGATATGCCGTCCACTTTGCGTAGTCAACGTGGTCTCCTCGCATGTCTTTCTTCAGATAGCCATTCATGAGTTCTACAGTTATTCGCCAAAATCCGGCGAGCACGTTATCGGTCGTCCCATAGGAACAGAAATGCTGGCCCCCTTTTGTAAAAAGGTTAGCTAGGATGCCAGACTGGTATGTAAAGGAGGTGACTGTACAAATCTTGACCTGGCCAGATGTATCCAGTAGCACGTTGGAGCAACTCAACTCTGGGTGACCTATATCGTGTTCCTCAAGGTACAAAAGACCATCCAAAATCTTCCATGTAAGCAAGAATGTGTATGAATTGGGGGCGTCATTGAGGCACGAACCTGCTTCAGAATATAGGCCAATTCAGGACCACGGACTTTACGAGACGCTGCGATCTCTGCAAGAGATACTGGCATGAATTCATACACTACGGTGAACTCACCTGGCGTAGGCATCGTATAGACCCCGATTCCTTTGACGAACCTCCTGTTCTCAATCTTACGGACTACAGATACCTGTTCTTCACTTTCGGATCCAGACAGGGTCCAAAACAAGACACTGCTTTGTTTCTCGTCAAGTAATGGCGGTTTCTCCTCAAAGGCCGCCGGTTTTGTCCTCGCTAACTGTACGTCCATATTTCGACCTAGCGAGATCTTGTAGTATCGCTCAAAGTGCCGCTCTAGACGGTTGGCTTTGGTTTGGTCATGCTCCAATGATGCGGTTATTCTGTTATCTTCTACGTGCTTTTTAGGGCCCAGGATAGCCATGGGATTCTCAACTATCGCTGGGAGGCCGGCAAAAGCAACTCTCTTGGGAGGCTTCGAGACTTGCTGAGCCTTGGGCGGAATGTCAGGGATGCTCTTGAGAAGGGTTTTGGCTTTTTTGTCGGAGGTGCGTTCATCACCCGAGGTATCTATTTGCGGAGGAATCACTTTCGATGATTGACTCTCACAGTCTGCAATAACATCGCTGCCGCCAAAGAAATCTCCAAGCCGAGTGGCCCTCTTATCCGGTTGCTTCTCATTGTCCATAGCGCTTACAGCCACGCCATACTTGAGTGGACTGAACATTGCGACAGCAGCGTATGATATATATGGACGAGTCGATAATGTCTACCGGCTAGACGTGTAATCCAAAAAGAGTCTGTTCAGGGCTCTTGGAACCACTAGAGAGCCGATTGCAACCGGATCTCTCATCTTTTGTTCCTTGCAACACTGGTGGTGACCATTTTGGCCCTTGTGCCTCGCCTTATTTGTATGTTCCTATCACCTTTTGTTATTTGCACCATGATATTTTCCATCAGCAATGGATTCCCGTACCCGCAGAGACAGGCTGAGCAAAGAGAAGCAGCAGTATTTCTTAGGCATAGCAAGCATCCGGTTTGGAGCCCTAGATTTTGACTGGTGCCGGCAACGGAATCCGCTCAGTGGGAGCCCAGATCAGAAGAATGTGGCTAGTTTGGAGACCATGTTTAGGCGTGGATGTGACTGGTCCCCGGAGCAGGTCAGCCATCAGATCCCGGCCTTGATCGATCCAGCACTGCTCGAAGAAAGTCTACAGAGAGCCGAGAAAAGCCTCTCCCTCGAGGACCTCAAGAAAGAAGACGGGGTATTTGCGGAACTAGATCTTGCTGATGGCAAAGTCATTTGTCTCAAAGGTGAACACCGAGTTCTGGCCTCTGACGCCACAGTCGTAAACCGGAAAAAGCGTTGGATTGTTCGTTTGTACTCAACAGGTATACAAGGCTTCCCCGAAGGATAGATCGAGAAGACTAGAGTGTTAAACTGAAGAAACAGACCTAAGCGAAGATGCAAGAAACGACCTAGCAGATGAAAGGGCGAGCGAGAGGCAAATGACAGATGCCGAATACTTCTACAATATCACTTTGTTCTGGTTGAAGAACGGCGATCCTGATCAAGGACCCCGGCCCAACCCATGGTACGCTCAGCTTATGCGTCATTCCGAGGGCAAAGCGAAAGACTTGAAGCGGCTATGGTCGGGTCCGTCTTCTCAAGGAGACTTATTGAGGCGATTCCATGAGATCCCCGCCCTTTTCTGGGGAATCAGCCTCGGCAACGTAGGAAAGACAATAGCTATGCCGAGACAACAGGTAGGCGCTTCGATGACGATGATGTATGCTTTTCTAAACATTGACGTATTCAGACCCGAAATCAGATTAAACGTGTGTTTGACTTCTGGGACTACATCTGCTGTCATGATGTGAGTATGAAACTGAGATTAGATATGAACACTGTCAAGGTGGTCAGCGGCAGAGCCTCAGGTGCATACGCCGGCCTCAACCTCGCCAACAGCGGCGAGATCTTGCGTAACTTCGACAACACAGAACGAGCCGCCATCTTGTCTCGGCTCGAATCAGCCACGACGGATCGAGTTGTTCCAACGTTAGGGATTTTCTTTAGGAATACCCTATATCTACAGAGCGTTATCGATTGCCTGAGACACCTGGTTCCACGCCACCGTCAGGCGCGGGACCTATGGGACGATTTGAATAACGGATTTGAAGAGAGAGGCGATGGCCGTTGCTTGTTACAGGTATCTGACACTCGTTTCAAACTGGTCCACGTCAGTGAGATTGACCAATTCGAGATCGCACGCAGACAGCTGTGGCTTTTTGCTTTACGAGAATTTCCATCCTTACCTCGTGATGTAACGTCAAAACGAGCTGAGCCCAAGAGCTGCGTGGACGAGGCCAAGCTCTTTGAGCTCGCGGTGCTTGCTCATAGACTCGGATGCCGATCGGACCAGATAGATCATATACGGGCCAATGCGTGCTGGAGACAATCTCCTATACAGTCCGTCTACAAACAGGATTCGAATATTGATTCAAAGCCTTACAAGCACGGCAAACCTCATCCCGAGGACTTGAAGAGGTACAAAAGTTCGCTCTTTCTTTCGAATCTCCACAAGCCGTTCGACCCGGAAAGTCTTGAATCATCTTTCTTCTTCATCCAGCGATCGCTCTACTTTGACATCTATCCAGATAAACCGCAAGGTATCGACGAGTTGCTGCATAGGGCGGCCGAGGTGGGCGAGTGCGAACTGATCGACGACGAATACCGGCCTAGGATACAGGGGGCCAGTGAACAATTAATACGCCAAGAGGATCAGCTACGCGCATCCATTTCCGAACTGCAGGAGAGGTATGACCAGTTACTCTCGCAGGAATCGCAGCGTCAGGGACGAATTGACAACAAAAAACAAGAAGAGAATAAGCTCGACGAAAGCATCAGAGCCATGAAAGCGCAGGAACAGAATCTGGAAAATCGGAAAACGCAACTCCAGACTGAACTAAATCAAGGAGAAGCGGCTAAGAGAGATCTGGACACAGAGTACCAGACCCTGTGTCAGGAAGTTGCAGACCAGCGACAGAGCCTCTCTGCCCTCAACTCCAAGAAAGAGGCGGCCAATGGCGATTTAAAACGCCTTGAACACCAAAAGAATAATGTTGAGCAGGTTATTAACACCTTGGAATCTCGCAGGAAGGAACTCGAATCAGAAGCACGGGAGGTGAGAAATCAAGAGGTAAGAGATGTAGGCTCCATGGCAAGTGGCAAGAAAAAAAAAAAGGACTAATCAACCCTACTAGGAGGAGGCAGCCCTTTTTCCGTTTGAAGAGGACACCCCTCCGCCCATGTCCGAAACCTCAGACTTGCAAGAAATCGAAGAGGACAATCCACCGCTCACGTCTGAAACCTCAGACTTGCAAAGGATGGCATTCCCGGTTGAAATAAGGAGAAAAACAAGGGTTGTAAAGACGGAGGCAGAGTTGACGGCATGGTTAGAGGTAATCGAACAACAAGGCTACAGTATGGCTGACCAGTATATGAGGACGTTGGTGCCTCACTCATGCTTCAGAGCGTTAAAGATCGAAAAAAAAGAAGAGGACAGGCTCATAATTCTTGTCAAAGAAAACCTGATATATAGTGAGCGTGATATCTTGGGAGATATTTATACCTTGAGGGAGAAGAAAAGAGCAAGAGAGGGTTTTCTTCACCGTACGCTGCAAATCAAGAGGAATAAGGTAATTGAAACTGATGATGCTGATGGTACTCTTTAATTGTATCCAATATCTCTGCGAGATAGATCAAGGTTACTCAATCAAACTGTTTCAGCGAGATGACCGGGCATATGTGTGCTAGAACATTCACTGCGATAGTCCGCGTGCACTGGCACCTTAGGTGAACTGGAGCTGGTTAACTAGTACAACAGATGCGCCTGCACACATGGACCAGCATACATGTTGAGCTGGTCTGGGTGTGCTAGTACACAAACTACTCTGGCTCATCTGTGCCGGCACGCAGCGTGTGCTGGCGCGTATACGCTGGTTCAATTGCGCAAGCACACACGTGCCGCCCCATCCATGCTGTTACAGATAAGCTACACCACGTGTGCTGGCGTATCCGGAATGGCACACATGAGCTAGGCTACATCCACTAGTAGTCCTGCTCTGGCCAGCATGCGCCGCTACAAATGTCCTGGCACATGTGCGTCAGCGTATGTGTGCCAGCACACGCTGCGTGCCGGCACAGATGAGCCAGAGTAGTTTGTGTACCAGCGCTTGTATACTAGCATTTTACTTGGCCTGGCACATCTCTGCTGGTCCGCAATTTGCCCCAGTGTACGTAAAATGGCTTACTTTATACTCTGGCACTTGCAAACTGCCATGTTCCTTGCGCTGGGCTGTGTGTACTAGTATGGTTTCTGAGAGTGACACTGAGTTTAAGTTTTTCATGGCGATCACATCTTGTAAATCTCAAATAGGTATGTATGGCATTATCCCATGCTCAATGGCGCGTGCTGACAGGAAGTGGCTGACGCGCCGTACCAAGGGAACGCCATTCTGGGACTAGTGTTTTGATGATGGTATTTTCGAGGTATGCTTACCCTGCGGTCAACAAATTACTATGGCCAAGAACTAGACGATGTATCTGAAGCAACGAGTCACCCTCATGCCGCAATGGCAAGAGGAGCAGAAAGTGGTTTATATGGAAAGTATGATGCTCCCAACGAGTCAGATGATGTATCCACTTCTATCCACGATATCTTGAGGCGTGCCCATGTCATGTCACAGCGCGTCTCGACAGTACTGAGCACTTGCACCTTCCTCTCCAACAGATCCACCTAAAGTAGAGGTCTACACGATGCACTCTCTTGCTCGATTGAAAAAGCGCACATTCTAATGTGCTTACCTGATTCATGCAAGCGAGAGTACTTATGACTCGCACGCATCTGTGTCTCCACTTCCCCAGATCCGCAACCAGGAACTCCAGGCAGCAGCGGTACTTTGAAGTACTTCATTCGCTTAGCCAGAAATTATTTACGTATCCATAAGGCGGCCAAATTCTGACAAAAACGTCTGCTTATGAGGAGGAGCCATGTACCCGGATGGTCCCACCGTAGACTTTGCAAAGAGCATACTGTTTTTGGACCGGAAGGTGCAGGTGCTCAGTACTGTATACCAACGCACAAAATGTTTCAACTTGTTTGCAGAACCGATTTTATCAGGTAAGAATGTCTATTCACGACCCCAGGCCGCTGAATAGTCCTAACTTGAGCTTTTTGACTCTTTTGCGCCATAACCTTGGGCAATTTTGTAGGAAGTGGCCCAAAACAGACTAGGTGTGGCGCCCGCTTCACGTGTCGACGACACCAGTACGATCCCTGTCCTTGCCGCACACTAAAAGCATCCAAATTGGCATATGATGGCACAAATATTTTCAGACTTTGATCAGTATCGGACACGCTGAATAGGGAGGACCAGGTAGCCTTTCAGATATCTCATGCGGTCAAGAGCTAATGTCAGGACGAACATTTGATTGCCGAACGCCGAGAAAGCAAGATGCTGTTACGATCAAGAACTGGTGTAGGCCCGGCCGTGCACTACGTTTGCACCACGTTTAGCCCACCCTGAGGCACTCTCCACAGAAGCATGATAGTGGATTACACACGGTGAACCTGCCCCCCTACTGTACAGTATAGTGCATGGGCATTTTCCTCCTTGCAATAACATTGTCTTTCTTTGGGAAAAAGGAGACGCTCTTTAGGTGCAAGCATCTACATCCAAGCTTACCGTCCAGTTTGGGCTGAAAATTGGCCTGTAAACGTACTTGTATCGTGTGACAAGCGTACCTGAGAAGTAGCCATTGGCATAAGCACTAGTCCAGAAGTGGCTTTGCCTTTTACAGTGCCAACCAGTCGTATAAAGACCTCCAGCAAGCGACGGAACTACTGTAATTCTTCTTGGTCATACTGTGTGGGGCACATGGCAATCAGCAACACCTACGTGTTGTAGCAAATGCACCCAAGGCTTGAACAACGCCTTCGGACAAGCAGACTACTTAATGTCCACTCAGGGCTGTGGAGCTTATACAGCGCAATCGATCAGTCAAAAGGGATGGATTTCTGCCTCTGGCTATTCTTACGTAGGGTACGACCTACTGGATAGCAACCAGATTCGGAGTTGACATGAAGGTGGAATGTCGATATTCCATGCTTGACTCCGTGGGAATGTCCGTCGCCTGAAGTCCCTATTTCGGTCAACGAAGTCTGAAAAAGTCCGTTTCCGGATCTTGAAGCTCACGTTGAGGCGCGCTAGATTGGACGTAAAGATGAATGAGGCTTGCGAGCGAAGATTTAGAAGAAAACATCTCATTCTGGACTTCTAGGGAGTCCGTTATCAACCACTATTCCTCAATCGAGCTGTTAGAATTGGGTTATAAACCCCCCAGCTCGCCATCCCTTGCTTCTCTTGCGTGTCATCTACGATACATGACACATTCTACTTCATCTGACTCAGAAAGCTCTTCGCGAAGCGGTAGGGTGAATTTGAAAACAAGGAAGAAAAAGAAGAAGAAACCGTTGTTGTCGCCGCAGACCTCGATCAACAATATTTGGAGATGCTTCTCAAGCCCCTGCCCTCAACAAGCCCTGACGATCCTGCCACTGGATCAGCCAGAAAAAGCTGCTCTAAACGGCAATCATAGTAACGAATTGCTTACTGAAGGACGTCTCCGAGCAGTAACACAGTGCCAGCGAAAAGTGAACGAGATCGTCAAAGAGTGTAAGCGGGTGAATATGAGATATAGAGACAGGGACTGGGACCTCGTGAGTACTCATAGTGACCCTCGGACGCCGGATTGGTTCTTGGTGGTTAATTGCATAGCTCAGTTATTTGATTTTGCGGATCAAGGTCATTGTCTGAATGGGCTTCGACAGACAATATTTGATCTCGGTGAGATATCTTGCCTCGACACGGAGCCAAATGCACCTGGTGCCGTCAAAAGGGTACATGAAATCTTTTCACTGCCTACGTTCATGAAGAACGTAGATGGGGGGGATGTGAAGCAGGGCAAGCTCAGCAACTGCTGGTTTGTTGCAGGCTTGACCGCTCTTCCGAATCTTGAATATGGGCTCACTCAGACATGTGCGGCGCATGACACAGGTATACCCCATTTCATATCATGTTGCAGTCTCGAAAGATACTAATAGTTGGAGTAGAAGTCGGCGTCTACGGCTTCGTCTTCTACCGAGACGGAGCGTGGGCATACACCATCATCGATGATACACTCTATCTTCAATCACCCTGTTGGGACTCTCCGAGTTTGCAGAGAGCACTTCTGCAACAGACCGATCGAGTTGACGCGGAAAGTGAGTACAAGAGAACGTACCAGACCGGTTCCAAGGCCCTTTTCTTTGCCCAGTGTAGAGACCAGAACGAAACCTGGGTTCCTCTCATCGAGAAAGCTTATGCCAAGGCTCATGGTGACTATGCAGCATTGGCATGTGGCTGGGTTGGTGAGGGTTTGGAAGATCTTAGCGGCGGAGTAACGACTCAGCTACTTACCTCAGACATTCTTGATCCTGACGTCTTCTGGGCTGATGAATTATCCAAGGTCAACCAGGAGTTTCTGTTTGGCGCCTCGACTGGGATACTGGATGGCGGCTACGGCGAACGTGACGGCATCTCAGAGGGCCACGCCTACATTGTCGTGGCGGCCCACACACTCAAGTCTGGCAAGAGGTTGCTCAAGATCCGCAATCCGTGGGCTCATGCCCGTAAGGGCATCTGGGAAGGCGCCTGGAGTGATGGCTCAAAGGAGTGGACGGCAGAAGTCCAGCAGGAACTCGGGCATCGCTTCGGTGGCGACTCTGTCTTTTGGATCTCTTTTGAAGACTTTCTGCGGAAATACTCGCACCTGGATCGCACAAGGCTCTTCCGAGAGGTAGACTGGAGGTGCAGCCAGAGTTGGATCAGCATTAACGTGCCCTGGAGGGCATGCCACGAAGACCGATTCCGTATCATCCTGACAAAGGAGTCTCCAGTTGTCGTTGCAGTTTCACAGCTTGACAGACGGTATTTCAATGGTCTCCACGGCCAATACGCCTTCCATCTTAGTTTTCGCATTTACCATGACACCGACTCAGGGGTTCGTCGGTGTGTAGCGCAGTCTCATGACAACTCTTTGATGACACGATCAGCTTCTGTAGAGCTGCCCAAGTTGATACCCGGTACTTACACCATATGCACGCGAGTAGATGCGGAAAGAGACACATCATTGGAGTCAGTAGAGGACGTCATCAAGCAGGAGTGCAGAGCCAGGACGGAGAATGTCAAGCTGGCACAGGTTGGCTTTGCTTACGACGTAGCCTACAAGAAGGCCGAAGCTTATATTAGCGAAGCCAGCCGCTTAGATAAGATCAAGGATCGAGAGAGAGCATCGAAGTGCCGTCGGGAGGAGCGCCGCCGACGATGGGAGGAACGCCACATCAAACGAGTCCTTACCAAAAAGCAGAAACAGAAGAACAAGAACAAACAACGAACTCGTTGCAAAGCTCACAGAGAAATAGATAGCGCTTCAAATAAGGAGCCCTTGGCTTCGACGCAGACGGGTGAAAGGCCATTGACAAGGAACACCAATGCTGATGTCGAAGGGACAAGAGGTTGCACTTTCCCAGGTGACGTTGAAAAGGGCACTGCTCAACAGGAGATCATCGTCCAGCGTCATGCAGAAGACGGGAAGGTGATCCGGTCTTGCTCTTGCCATGAGCGGCTTGTGGAAGAAGAAGGGTCGTCGGCAAAGCCTGTGTCAGTGACGATGTCTTCACGAGACGATGAGCATTTACTTGGTTCTTCTTTTTGGGATTCGGCTGGCGATTCATCAGATTCCCCGATTAGTGAATGGGAAGAGCTGTACAATACTGACGATGCCACGCATTCTCTGGAGAAAGTGTCGAGGGATGGGCCTCGGAGGAACACTAGGTGTGAGCATGATGTGAGGAAAGCTCTAGTAGGAGAGAGCACAGACAGTGATAACTCAAGTGAGGACGAAGCACCGAGTCCTTGGAGTGCTGTGTGTATTGTGGGTGTTCGGGTTTACTCGAAAGATGAAGCTATCACACTTCAAACATTATTTGACTGATATGCCTCGGGGATGGGCTCAGGCTAATTGACATGAACCACGTTAACTCCCTCCCTAGTATGCGTATCATGATCCATAATATACCCGAATGGCGTTCCAACGAAGGAAGACACCTTAAACTAAGTAGCGGTTCGCAAACGAAGGCGGCTCTGCCTTGCGCAGCAAAATAAGAATGATATAGAAAGTGTAGAAATTGTCAGTCTGACGTCAGGACTAGGAACTGGGACACGGGGGGAAACCAGTCGCGTTCTCGGGCAACGCTGGCTTGATTCGGTCCATCTTCCAATCATTGCCATAGGTCATTGATGTTGTGTTCAGCCTTGGGGCTTGGTCAAAACCCCTGGTGCTTCCCCCTTCACGGCGACGTTTAGATGTGCCTTTCACCTTAAGGTGCGTGTGACACTGGATGTTGTTAGTCAAAGCACCTTTTGAAGAACTGGTCAGACTTACCTTATAAGCGTGTCTAAACCAGGTGGTTCCCTTCTTCTTGCTGCTAACAAGTGCGACCCACTGTTCACAGCTACCACAAAGTCCTTCCCAAACATCAGGGTTTCCATCCATACGCCGCTTCTGCTGAGGTTCCTGGAATGAGCTTCCGGTGGCGGCACTGATACCATGAGAGAACGACTTGTCATACCAGAAAGCCGAGCTCTTCAGCACAAGCCATCGCCCAGGCTTGCAGATTCCACACCAACCCTCTCGCTTGTTGCCATGACCTCGAACCCATCTAGGGGTGTAAAGATCGCCTTCAAAACTCAATTCCTGCTCGCAGGGAATCATGTCGGGATCCTCGGGGTTCATGTCTTCAGGGGGTGGAGGAATCTGCTCCTCACGGAGTGCAGCGTACAGCTCAGGAGGGTCAGAAAGGTCGATGTAGTGTCCGCTGAGACAAGCGGTGTCTCCATTGCTCTGGAGTATTCTGGAGAGGCCGTGAGACAGAAGCGGCTGGGGCGGGGCAAAATTGTTTACATCGGTTTGCCAAGGGTGCTGCTGGGCCGTTAGGGATGAAAGCTGGGTCGGAATTAACATGTTGCCTCTATGATAGACGGGAATGCTGGAAAGAATTAGGGGTGCTTCCTGCATGGCCTGCAGGTTGACGTAGTTGGAGGACAGAGGAGTGGCACCATTAGCGGGGAAAGAATGATCGGAGTTAAAATTCTGGTGGCTGTTGTTGTCATCTGGGCGAGCTTGGTGGCCATGCTGGACAGGCTTGCGGCTTGCTGAGGTGTTGGAAGTGACTTGAGAGCATTGTTCGAGTCTTGAGCCCTCTAACCTGTAAGGAGCATATCGATGATTGTGATTTCGAGAAGGAGAGGCGCAGTTGTTGCGACTCTGACTCATTAAAAGGTCTGTTCTCGGCAGAAGCGTCATTGGTCCCGAGGCAACACTCGAACTCTCAGCGGAAAACATCATGGCAGTACGGTTATCTGAGGGTGAGTAGCTAGGGCTGAAGTAGCATGCCCCAGAGGCCGCTGGAGAGGAGCCATCGTAGTAAGGGCTAGAGGTGGGAGTGAAAGAGGAAGAACCAGACGTGCAATACAGCTTTGAACCATCATCTATAGCCATCTGGTCTTCATAGATGAGCGTGCCTTGCTTGAGGTCAAGCATGGGAATGGCTTCATTAGTAGCCATATTGAAGCCCTCGCCCTGAAGGTTGAATTGCACTTCAACTGGACTTTCCATCCATGACGCTGATTGAAATTAGCTTAGTCATAGCATTTGGCTTGCATTTACCTACAGTCGTTCGTCGTCGTCGGAGGGTAAAGGTCTTGGTCCATAGATCCGGGACGTGATATCGCCTCACTAGGAATTTGCTGGAATGAGACAGAAGGCGGGTCCCAATATGATACTGTTGAGTAAATCTGTGCATCGCAGTTGTGCATAGCCCAAAGCTTGCACTGGGTCGTTGGGGTTGACCGTATCTCGCCCGAGCCCAGAACGGATTCGTTCTCAGTAAAGTCGTTTGAGTTCATACTGATCATAGGCGTATGCGAAAATGTTTGCGTAAGGCAGTTGTGTAATGGTATCGCAGACAGAAGTGACAAGTTAAGCTTCAACTTTGGTGTTACTTCGTGGCGAAGTGTAAGTATTGCGTGGATAGGGCCAAAGACGAAGGTCAAGAAAGTATGAAGCATGAAAGGAGGCGTGATAAAAGTAGAAAAATTGGAAGGCTTCACACGAACTAACTGTCAATCTTTTATATAGAATTTATCGGGCGGGGGCAGGGCGGTGTCAGCATGGATCCGCGATTCGATAGAAGACGACCAAGGCACACTGGTGGCCCTAGCTCACATGAAGGGGCCCTGCCTGAGCTTTCTCAATGTCAAGATGGGTCAGTCTCACTTCTTCCACATATCAGACTGGTCGAAAACGCCAGGGTTGGTCTCCTGGATTTGAGGACAATGTGAGTATTAATGAGGCAATTTGCGCCGCAGCTAGCTGCATGCATACGTCAGAGTTGTCATCTCTCCTTTACTGATTACAGTGCAGCAGTAACTCCAACGTGTGGGAGAGCATCCTTGATCAGATGAATCAAGTCCTTGGACCTCTGCACGACTAATAATGTCGAGTCGAGGCATTCTCCTCATCGGGCAGAGGATCCAAGATGCCAGAATGTTTAGCGAACGACAGCCATCCCAACATCGCCATGGCCAGGAATGCACCAATGCTCTCGATGTATCTGCTGTTGAGGTTGATCATGACCGCGGGTACTACCTGGTGTCAGCGACCTAACGAGAGTCCCTCCCTTTCCGCTGCCCACCTTTGGATTTGTTTCTTTACCAGGCGGACGACACGTTCTGGCAAACCAGTACAGGAACGATGAGAGGTCGGGGCCTAGTTCCATCTTTATCCCCTGCCTATCTGCCGCCATCCTCAGCTTCATGTTCACAAAGGGTGAACCATTATCGCAGTAGATCATTCTCGACCATCCGAACACAGCAGGCTCTGTTGCTGCCCTTCGACTGACGATGGCTTGATCGGGCCGAGGTAAACCCATTCCCACCATGTCCCAGGGCTCCAGCTTGGTGATGCTCCCTGACGGTGATGCCAGAACACACGATGCTGTCTGCTGACACACCATGCATGTTCTGCAATAGTTCTCGATGTCGCTGGCTCGACTCGGTCACCATTGTCTTCTTCTTAGTCTATCGTTCGTGATAGCCATTGCGAAGTGTCCACATTTGTCGTGCGCCTTCTGCAGGATGAGCGGCATGTCTTTCTCGGCCGCGCAGAGTGCCAGAGATTCTTCGCTCTCCAGATAGTGCGGTTCTCCGTCGACAATTCTGTATCTGAGCATGCGTCACTTCATCAGCCGCCATCGCCCCTCTTCCAAACTGCTCAGACCCTCGAGCAGGGTAGAAACGGTTTCGGTGTATCAGGCCTCATGTTGCCAATGTCCAATGTTTCCTTTTCACGTGTCGGTGATCAAATATTTTCCAGGCGCTCTGCTTCTCGGCAAAATGACGCTTGCCGAAAGTTCTGTTAGAGATGTAACGCCCAAGATTCGTCCGATGCCCATCTTCAGTTCAATTAGGCTTGGCGTCTTCCTTCAGCGCCTCATGTAGCCGTGATATTCCGTCTGTCAGGCGCATCACCTTGCTCCTACACGAACGGTACCTGTATTCGAATTCCTACTCCCCCACGACTTCGATCCAGCGGCTAACCTTGCCGTGAAAGTGACCTCTGTTTGCCATAGAGTCGGTCATTCCCTTGTGATCCGTATAAACTTTCACCGGGTGCGAGGCGTGTTTGATCATCCAGTGGCTTTCTTGTGATCCTCGCACGACTGCAAGCATTTCCCTTTCCGGCATCATGTATTGGAGGTCTGCATCGTTGAAGCACCCCGATATCCACATGATAACTCCTGCGTTCTTGAAATCCTTCGCGGTGCTATCCTCACCTGCTGGGGTATCATCTAGCTGGAGAACTCCGCGTGTTCCGTTCTCTGAGGCGTCGGTCGCGAGGTGGAACTGTTTTGTGGAGTCTGCTCCCGAATTTACGTTATCCTGAATACTGTCGCAAATGCTCTCAAGTGCTGCCGCGGCGTTGCTTTCCGCACTGATGTGTCGCGTTTTGTTTCCCGCCTCAGGACTGATGGTTTCCAGGACCTTGCCTTCATTGCGGAACTCAAAGAAGACTTCTTTTATACGCTGAATGAGATCTGCTGTCCCTGGTATAAACTTTCGCACGAATTGTGTAGTGAGGTGCAGAAGTGGTGCGGGGTGGGTTCTTCGGAGGTGTTTCTTTAATTGCGCGAACTTCTCTCTGCGTTTCTGTGATAGCCTAATTCCCTTTTCATCTACCATGAATCCCAAAGGTTTCATGCTAGACATGCACAGGTTTTTCTTATTCAAGTTCGCAGGCGTCCGGCTCTGTCGTCTGCATGTACAGGCCGTCCCAGCTGGTATACTGCAGGTCACCGTCGTCAAACTCTAGAGTTCGCTGCGGTGCCTCCTCCTCCTCTGTTCTCCGCCAGCCGTCGCCAGCACCAACCATGCCGACCTTCCGCAGCGTTCTCTCGTCTACTCCCGGAGTGTCTTGAGCCTTCCAGCTTGCAACCTCAGGTATGCCTGTATTTTCTGCCTGTCTTTTCTTTCGGCGTATTATGCCGGCGCGCAAGATTTCAGCGAGCGGTGTCTCAGGTCACTCCACATCACTTCGCCCGTCGTCGTCGCTTATGCCCAGGTCAGCGTCGTGTGTCCAGGTGTTCTCCCCGCTTTCCTGCTTGTCTATCGGTTCCAATGACATGGAAGTGTCAACTGTCCGGGCGTGCTATTCGTCTGCTCGCTCCCAATCTGGGCAAGCTTGTCTGAGTCTTCCGTGTCTGTACTCCCTGGCCACGACTTCCCAGATGGAGGTGGTGTCGAGTTCGTCTGCGATGTTTGATCCATGAGCCCCACTCGTCGCTCAGCTTCGGTTGTCGATCTCTTTTCTCGCGTTGATGATTCGGCATTTGGGAGAGGCATCCCGTCAGTGGGTGATTTGGTTTATGTCAAGTTTGGGTTTTGCTCTTTGGAGTGAGGTGATTCAACTCCTGCGGCCTGCGGCAGCTTCGATGATGGTGAACAGGTTTCGGTTTGCTCGTGTCGTGGCTCTCAGGAGTCGCTCTTTCTCGCGCCTGGTGTTCGCTCAGCCTCCGCGCGCTCCGGGATCGGTGAAAGAGGTTTGAGCGCTGTATTTGGGCGTAAAGGAGAAGAAAATATCAGATTGCGAAAGTCGAAATTTGTGTAATCTGCAACGTTTGCGGCGATAGCCACGCGCGCCAAGCCAGCGCGGTCGAATGATGTTTTCGTGATGTTGTTGGAGAAAGGTTCTTCCGCTGGAACTTAGGCCTGATAGCGGGGTAGTTTAGCGATCTCGTCTCACACTGCACTCTGGCGTCGCATCGAGCCCAAAACATGGTTCTCTGAATGCATCACAAAATTTTCACTCGCATGTGAAGATAAACTAAAAAAGGTTCCTGGTTTTCTTGGTTTGATACTTGACTACCTGCTTTATGGATTCTCCTGTACGAGTAGAATCCCTAGGTGGCTATTCCGATTCCGACCACTGCATCGTCACAGCTTCACGGATGGTGGCTCATCATTTCCCGAAAGATGATACGCGTCTGTCGCCTGTTCAATGGCGTCATAATTCAGCCAGAATGACCTCTATCTCAGCATTAATCTCAGTTACATCATCCAAATAGATGGGCCCCTCTTCTTCTAGCTCTGCTAGGCCTTGGGGTCCCTCGCTCTCGTCCTTGCGATGGTTGTTGATTGCCTGGAAGTGTTTGGGTGATGGTGAGATGTCAAGGAAGGCTGCCCCTTGAAGCCGATAAAATCCAACTTCCGCTTGTCGTAATGTTCAACCGCCTTGACGCGTCTCAGCCATGGTCGGCCAACGAGGAGGTCCCAATCTTCATAACCTTTCATGACATATGTGGTCAGATGGCATATGATGTTGGCTACCACGACTTCCCCTGGCCTTGCGCGACCTCATTGTTTGCCAGGCAAATAGGCTCTGTGCGAGCCAGCAGGACAGGACCTCAGTTCAGATCTATTGAAGAAGCTTTGGTCGACCAAGTTGACGGCCAAGCCGCCGTTCAGCAAGATGGCATCGGTGTAGTGTCCTGACAAATATTCTGCCAAGTAGCCCAAGGTGTCCGGCACTGCCTCCTCCGGAGCGGCTGTATCTTTGTAGCTCACCAGATACCCAGACGTTCCGGAGTGTGCCGGACTGTAGCATCCCGATCTCATCCCCGAGCTTCCTCCTCACGCCCAGCGCTGAGTTCCGGTTCCAGTATTTCTCTGAAGGGTGCCAGCATGTACACCAGTGCTTCTCTGCTCTTGATCGTACTCGCTCTTCGGCTCATTCTTGTTTGTCGCACACGCCGTCGCGTTCATCATCCGTCGATGCGCAGGAGCCTCTGTCATTTGTCAGAACCGTCTGTCGGAAGGTTGAGTTTACTGCGGGGTGAACGCACACCAATGCCTTCCTGCTAGAGCTGCCAACCAGGGCCTTGAGTAACCCTCGCCAGGTGTCGCTTCAGGCCGGCTCTCACTCGGCAACCAAGGCTTGGAGTAGTCAGCCTCCACATGCGTGAAGCCCGTCCCGTCGAAGCGCAGCATTGTGTTCAGAGCAAGTTGCTGAGGTGGAGTCAGTCGAACGCCAGCCTGTCTCATCATGGTGGTCTTTGCAGTTGTCATCGTGCTCGTCCATTCATCTGCACCGTTCTCTCGGCACGTAATCTTTCGTTCTTCTCGTTGAAGTGTCCTCATCCTTCCCTTTTGAGCATCCCCAAGAATGGTGGTCCCATTGCCCGCAGCGGAAGCACCAGTCGTAGTCAGGGTCGCGTGGTTGTGTCGTCTGTGGAACTCTGCTGGAGCCTTGTCCGGCATCATTGTCGGAGCCGCCAACTCCAGTTCAACCTTGGGTCTGTTGTCGCGTATATGGTGTTTCGATTATCGTTGCTGAAGTAGCGATTACCGTTTCCCGCTGCTGGCAGCATGGTTTCGGCCAGGTCTGATGTGAGCCGTACTATCTCTTGATTCGAGTCGATCAGCAGCATCGTCATGTCCCGCTGCCCTGTCTAGCTGTCCTCTTCCCCGAAAGCCTTCAGAGGTTCCGAATCTGCTCCACGTTAATCCCAAATGACATTTCTCACCTCGTCGAAAGTGAGAGATGGGTCTATGAAGACGTTGTCACGCTTGGCTCCTGTGCAGAGCCTATTCTGGACTCTTTCTGGCAGGCGCTTGCCGTTATCGCCCGTAATTCATGCGGAGAACGAAACCCGTCAGCAAAATTTGCCGAAAGTTTGGTGGCATTCTAGAAAAGTTTGCAGTGGCTAATCTTTTTTTCGGGCTAGTTAAGGAGCCTCAGCTATTAGAGCGCCGTCTTTTACTGTTTTCGGCTTGCTGAACTTCTCCTCAAACAGGAGGATGATCTTTTGGAAGGTTTTGTCTCCAAGCCTCTCTTCTTCAAACCACTGAACCGCGTGTCCCCTCAAGTACTCGCGGAAAGTTTGTAACAGAAAGGTGTTTGGAGTTCGGCTTGCTCCGGGAGCTTCAAATCCGGATTTTCATGCTCAAACACTTTCCTCACGTACGTGATGTAGATTCTCGGTTTGCATCTTCCAGCTTCACCGAGAAGAACATCTCACCTCGCGTCATACTCATTGTGCCTAGAGATGTCTCCGTCGAGGAGATATACAACTCAGCCTGCTTCTCAATGATCTCCCCAGAGTCAAATGGTTAAAGGTGATGAGTGAGCGTAGTGCAAGGTTCGTAGGATGGTGAGTGATGATGAAGGATGAAGGTTCAGAGTTTGTCGAGCGGGGTTATCGTGATCTTCGTATTCATGCCGACCTGCTGCAGCATAACTTCCTGCTCGCCGCCAAAACCTGGCAGGAGTTGCCCCCTGTGCACCACGTCAAGTGTCGCTTACCACCCCCCTCGTCGTCTCCTTCGCGCGATGTGCACAATACGCAATCTCTTGCTCGGCTGTCCTCGATCTGTTGTTATTGTCGTGCCTTCCGTTGCCCTCGGCCGAAACCCGTAAAAACTCTGCTCCTCGCCTCACGTTTCATGGGGTTGCCAGCCTCGTCCAGCTGCTCTCAGCGCGTCGTGTCCAAGCGTTCCCCTCGCTCAGTCAACTGCGAAATTCGGTTCCTCACGGTGTTTCCGTTCCCATTGCCGGATTATCAGTGATCTGTCGATGCTTTTGTGCGTAGAAGCTCGTAGTTGATGCTTCGGTCTTCCGAGTGCTTTGTTCAGCTCCTTGTCGGGTTCCGCTGCCTCTGGAGCCTTCCGTACCGCAGCGCAGGAGGTTCGGTAACGGGCTTGGGACAGGCTATTGACACTGAAGTGTCGAGGTTTCTCTGAGATCTGGTCTCGCAGTCCCAGGGATGGTGTTCTGGTAAAACTGTTTTCCGCCGTAGCGTGCTCTCTCCGCGACGCGTCGCGTGCTTACGATCCCGAGAGCCCATAGTATATGTCGGAGGAGGCTTCTCAGTGTTCCATTGCACAACTACCGCCCAAAGTAGTCACCTGGTCCTCCTCTCAATCTAGCGGCAGATCTCCTGCCTATATCCTGGGTACTGCCGAAGGCACGCTGCTTCGAATGTGATCCGCAAGATCAACAAACAAAATGTTCCGCTTTGCCAAAGCCTTCGTCGGGCAAGACAATCCACTCGGCCTGATGTCGAGCAGACTGCCAATGACATGGGAGCAATTGATCTTGTCGTCTATTCCTCGAAAAGACTTTACCAGCCACTGCCTCTCTATCATGTCCTGTTCAATATGCCAACCGCGCATCTCGTCTTTACGGCGAGTATCCTCCCAGGCCGTCACCTCAAGCCGAAGCTGAGCGATCTCCTGCTTGCATCCTTCCATTCTCTCATTATAATTTTTCATCGCCCGAATCATGCTGGTGCGATCGAGGGCCATTTCGTCATCGTGCTGCTCGAAGAACGCCTTGCCGTCCTCGACGGAGGTCTTGTGGAAGTTGGAGCTCTTGGTGGCGAGGGTCGCGATGGTGTTTCCGAAGGAGGCCTGAGACAGGGACTCTCGATTCATGGAGATGCGGGTAATGAGTTCATCGATCCTGATGCTGTAGCTCAAAGCTTCATTTTCTCTCTCCACGAGGGCGGAGCGGATCGGATCTAGGGAGACGAGCGATCGTGTGCGGGAATTGGACCGGCCGTGCTGAGGTGGAGACTGGCGCAACAGCTACCTATGAACAAAAATCAGTGATGAGATGAGTGTTGGTGATGCCAACGTACAAGAGCCGAGAAGTTGCGTGGTGCTGCAGCGACGGCAGCTTGGGTTGTTGAGCATAAAGCTGCTTCCACCTTCAGAATCGACAGTCTGGGCACGATTAGGAGCTGGAACAGAGAGAAGTGGCGAGGCAACGCGTCTGCCAAGCGCATTCTCGCTGGACGCTTCAGACTCAGACCAAACTGGAGAGCTTGAGTTGAAGGACGGAGTTCATCACGAGAATCTTCTTTATCGCTGTTGACCGCGTGACCACTTCCAGGATCATGATTCGCAGTATCGGTTCCGTGTCGCGGCTGTCGATGCGTAAGAGCCCTCTCCCTAACCCGACATACTGTGCATCGTCGACTTTCAACCGTGAATTGTCCTGGTCGCGATAACAAGCACTTTTGAGGAGATGCTGGCGGATTTGCCTGCTTGTGCACGCGGTGGCGGCTTCATTGGCGTCGGCTTTATCGGCGTCAAAAGTCTTCAGAGGCTTAACGGCAGCCACTATGAGGTGTCCTAGGTCAAGTAGCAGTTCCAGAGTTGCTTGGGCGACGTCCAACGACAATTTCCTAAGGCTATTGGGCTGTGACATGGTGCTACCGTGAGCACTCATAATGATGTGCTTCGTTGTGTTTTCAGTCGCGTTCTAGAGGTTTAGGGACCAGACGCGTCGTTGGGAACGTCGGAAACTCGAGTCGGTGATGCCGTAGCGGAGTTTTCGGTGTTGGAGGATTCCATCTCGTGTATTGCGGAAACTACGCAAGCTATGTGTACGCGTTGGGGTGTCGATTGATTGAGGCGAGTTCAGTTTGTGCTGGAGGCTGTTGGTGTTGGGGAGCGATGACGGATACCTTAGGTTTAGTCTGCTGACGTATGATGCAAAGCCGCCCCATGACATGAGATTCAATGAACTCAACACAGGATTTTGCTTGGCCATGCCAGCCACAGACTTCTAAAAGGTGCCATATAAGATGAAGAGATAGATTGGGACCCATTGGTTATGGATTTTCTCGTTGACATACCCTACACGCCCATCGCCGGTCTTCACGACCAGTGACAGAACACATGCATGTTCTTCTGTCTTGTTTCAGGAGGATTGAATCCATTGATTAGTAGACTCCGAACAGCAGCTGGTCTACCGTGCAGCACTTTCCTGCACTCTGGGAGAGACTAGATCGACTTCTGTCCGATGATAGGCAGTCAAATGAATCATCGGCATGTAAATTGTATGGGGCATACAGAATCGCTTTATTAATCAGATCTAGAAACCATAAGTTGTTCAAATCGCGAAAAAGTCCAGGTATGCCATCTCTTGTCTTGATGATCTCGCTAATCTTGTTGGCTGGGATTTTTGGTCCCTGATCCTCGACAAGGATCGCACTGCTAGCTAGTGTCGTCGGATGACTAAGTAATGGTTGATTGCCAGAGCAGAACGCGATACGCAACACGCATCGCGCAACGTGTCCCCCCCAAATCACTCGACACGCAACATGTACGTCTGTTTGCGCAGTTAAGCTTAGCCACACTTCTTTCTCTTCAAACACATTGCCTCGACAAACAGAGCACTCTCCTTTCTGCCAGCGTTTCCTCTGGTCCCGCGCTCAAACATTCACGCGCCTAGACTCCGGTCTCATCTCCGAGGCAAATGATACGCATGGCTCTCCCGCCTCGTTTCTCCCCATAGCCATACCAATTCGACAGAGCACCTTGGCATCTTACTGTATAGCATGAGCCGACCACAGCCGAGGCGCAACCTAAGCAAAGCAGGACACTCAATGTCACCGTGATCAACTTGCATCACCCCGCCAGTCTGGCATCGCCTGCCGCCAGCTCGAAAAGCAGTGACCAGTTCCAGGTCAGGTAGATCGTCCGCATCGAGTCGCCGACCAAGACCATTACCATCCCGCCGAACGTCACGTACGTGAATACCCTTCTTTGTCTGCCACTCCTCCTACTCAACGCGTGGTTGAGCATGGCATAAAAAAAGCGACATGGCATCATGGTATCAAGGATGGGATATCCCAAAACCTCTCTTGCTTCTTTCCTTAGTCACAGTGTCTCGAGGTCTGACTGAAGCTGCTTTCGGGTCGACCACGCCATGAAGCTTTCGTCGTCGGCACACCAAGCGTCAATCCAGTCACGAACGTCGACCAGACGATGAGAGCTCGGATGCGAGCAGGTATCGTCCAAACCGCGACAGACGGGAAGTGGCCTCCGGGAAGAGGCCATCGTGGATGGAGAGAAAGACAATCATCGTGCCACGTCAAGAGGTGCGGATGCTCGCCTCTGTGTCCGTTTCCAAGTGGCCTCGTCTATATCACTCTTGTGGCGAAGTGTAAACTACCGACGTGTAGCGGACGCCAGAGTGTGTATACCTACCGAGTATGACACCATGGTTCCGCATAGGCACAGCGGACTGGGATGACTGGAATCTCGCGACGTACATTTAGACTTAGCGATATGTTCCGCGTTCTACAAGCAACACGTTCACTTGGGACCAGCGACCCATTCACGCACTGACAAGCTTACCCTATTGCTGGGACTCAGCCAAACTCGATACCAAGTCTATCCTGTGACTTGAAGGCACTACAAATTCAACTGTAGGCAACCAACCGAACATGGTCAGGACTGACCTCTTTCAACCAGCTTTTGTCCTCCATCAGGGTCGATACCCCAACAAAGACTGACTTGGACTCTTGTTCTTGGCACTCCCATACCAGCCAAAAATGAGCTATGAGCATCATCCTCCGTACGTTGTGCTGAGCCTCCAAGCAGTTGAAACAAGACGCCTAAGCATTTATCCGACATCCTGTCTTTGGTCTTTCTCTCCTTCCTGTGCGGACCCAAAGATTCACCCGTCAATGGAGCTAGATGCCAGTAGCCTTCCCTTGACAGACTAGTATACAATAGGCTTGACTAGCTTTCTTGCATTGCTAGCCCTGCGGCGTATCATACAAATCATCCTTAGTTGCATCTGCCCACCGTCTTTACTTGTCTACAGGCTCTCCAACTGCGGTCGTCCGAGAAGAAGAAATTCGCACTGGGCCGTGACATATTTGGCCTATAGAGGTCCCTTCCGTCATAGAAGTAGCGTAGACATCATCACCCGGGCTCATCTCCTCATGAGATAGTACTGTTCGTTCACCGCTTCGCAGCAGAATGGTTGGGCTTCACCATATGGCGCCACATTCCGACCCAAACATCCTTTCCTAGTATCTTTCTCTACATATAACTATCGTCGATGCTGTGCCTTGCAGACCGCTGCTCTAGCTTTCGCCAAATTGTTGCTCTGGGGTTGGTATCTATGGCAGTTGTCTCTTTATGCTCTAGGAAGCCAATGCAACACCTTTGAGAACTTATGATAGGAGATGATACGCAAGTCAAGGTTTTAGATCTAGTCCGTAGCTCAGACATGCTGTGACACTTGCCGCCAGCCCTGATTTTGCTATAGAACCTAAGAGTCTGTTTTGCGGGCCAAAACTTTACAACCAGTATTACTGCATGACCAAACTTCGAGATGATGGGGGGCTGATAGGAGAAGATCGCCGCTGACGTAGCTAGCGTGGGCCATCTGCCTGGATACGTGCATACGATTCGTCGCCAAAAGATCCATGCTGGCCTATGCTCTGATGCAGTCTCGGCATTTTCTGTGAAACGATGCTCCGCATGGGCGGAGAAAGAATGACCCTTCATCCCCTTATTACTGATAGCTAACCCTGAACACCCAGGTTTGCATTTTTGCCTGGTCAAGTATTGGAGGCAACCAGTAAAGAAGAAAAAAAGACAACGCTATTCCATTCGTCTCAGTTACCTGCCAAAAATTCGACATGGAGTCACGCAGTATCCGAGCTGCCTTACCGGCATTCGTGCTTTTGTTCCTGCTAAGTTTGGTCGAACTGATCAACGACACCACGGTATCAGCACGTAATCCGCACTGGCGACCTGGATTTTGGGATGCCGGTACCGCAAGAGTGATCGTGACACAAGTATCCAGTATGTTCAACCCTTCATACCCAGCGCAACTTCACTTTTTTCCCTAGCCTTAGCCAGCTGTTCTAAATAAAGGGCTAGATATGTCAAGCGCCTACATACTCGCCTCCTCTCTCCGCACACTGTCGCCCCATGAGGCCATCAGATTGAATATTGGGAGCATTCTTCTTGCAACTATTGCCACATATTCAAGCTGTAAGGCTGCTACCCGTGCCATTCCCCCCTCGGTCAATGTTGACAAGAGCAGCGTATTTCCTTCCTACCTGGACGTACTTGAATGCTGTGGTTGGCCCACTAGCAAAATTCTTGGGCGGAGGTTCTCACGCTTCAAAGTTCCTCACTCTCACTGTGCTCCATAGTCGGAACACTCCTTGCGCTCGGTATCGTCCCTTCTCGTTCTCTATAGCGTCATCAAGAAATACTAACCGTCTCCTAGAACAATATACTCTTATATGACAGGTTTCATTACTGTCCTGGCCCAACTTCTCGGTCCCATTCTGGTCGCTAGACTCTCACGGCGCAGTTCCCACTGGCCTGAACTTATGGCCGGAATTTTGTGTCTTACTGCAGGTGGCATCGCTATGTTCCTCGACAGCACGAACTACGCTACACAAGAGCTGAGCCAAGATGAGTGTGGTTCTGTCACAGATACCTTGTTGTCCAGCAGGCGGTATTCTCACGAAGGTAGCAGCCATCCAGATGATGGGGTTGTATCTCCCGTGGGGCTTCTGAAGATATGCCTGGGTCTTAAGGCGCCCCCGAGAGAGAAAGTCCTGGCGTTTACCCCTTGGATCTTTTTCTTCATTGCTATTTCTCAAGCATCTCGGCCCCTTTTTGCAACATATGCACAGCTAAGATGCGGTTTGAGTCCTACAGAGGTACGTACACTCCTCTTTTAATGTCGTATTTCCAATCAGCGAACTTACCTTGCAGCCAAGGCCGACAATTTATGGCTTCTTAGAAGCGAGATAAGCCTGTTCATCTTCGGCGTCCTCTTACCCTGCCTGATTTCTATGGAAGGGCATACGAGGTTATTTTCCAACATCAATTTAACTATCGGTAGATACAGTGTGATCTTGATGGCCTTGGGCGCGATCATGATCAGTGTATCAGACTCATCGCTTTCCATTACCATCGGTTCGTGTTTTCTAGACTTCTTAAACAATCTTATTGACGACAATGAAGGCCTTAGTATCAATACCTTTGGCGTATCATCAAACCTCAGTCTGCTTTGCTTCATAGCCAACCGTCTCCCGGGCTCTGCGGTAGGGCCTGTCCTGATGTCCTTCGCACTATCCGAGAGCGTGGGATCATTGGTCGGTATTGTGATTATCTATCCAACTTACCAATGGAGCATAGACGAAAAAACGCCATTCTATGCTGGGAGTCTCCTTTACGTCTTTTGCGGCGTGAGTGTCGATCTTTACCATAATTACATATCCTCGTGTACTCACTGGACGACCAAGTTAAACTACGCCGCCATCGCTGCAGTAATTTGGCGTTTCTTTGGGAAATCACATCAACAGGAAACTGAAGCTTGATTATCGAAGTATGGCTGACCTTCCCCATTCCTAACACATGGGCACTGATAGACTGTTTGAGTCCCAGTTAGTCACGACGTTTGTGCGAACATGTAGTGAAATACTACAGTGCATCCGTGCTGGTTGATGGTAAGCTGAGACGTATAGATGACTACATCTTTGCACATGCAACGAATTCTGGAAGGTCAAAGTAACAAGGTTCTAAACTCTCCGTTTGTTGTACGAAGCTCGAAGTTTTCGTCCTTGGAATCGTATCCACGGTTGATTGTGATATCGGCGGAGTTGCGCGTTTAGTGATGTGAATCAAGAGGAGGGATTGGCTTTTGAACAGCCATACTCGTTTTGCCAAGGAACTACCAGATAATCTTAAGAAGTAAAAGAGTAAGGATTAGGGGCTGACTTTGATAGCACAAACTCATTTTCACAAAATACATTATTTCTGTCAGGAAAGCCTAACGATTCTGTGCACTAGGCAACATGTAGGAGTCACAGAGGCACCAGGCTTTGGCCGTTGTTCAAACTGCCTTAGGTGTACTACTATAGGGCCAACTGCCCGCTGATTATCTGCAAACGTCATTCAGGCTCCCCTGTAGACCCACTGCATAAAGCTAAGACTCATCGGCGGCCTTGGCCTTAGGACCTAGAATTTCTCTGTCGCTACATATTCTCCGCCTGTTGACCCCTGACACAGTAAGGTGATATCACTTACTGGCAAGGGCTATGCATATGCCACTCCCGAACTTGCGCGCATGAACGCTCCACGGAATTTTCACTGCCGACCTTTTCTTAGTTGCAGTGTTTCAAGGCAAGCGGAAGGATTGGTGGAGCTGTTAAGGTGGCCAAGCCGAGGCTCTCACCGGTAGCGTCATTCCTCAAGCAAGATGCAGACATTTGCATCCCTGTGAACTTATCCGCTTTTAAAAATTTCCTAGTTAGGATGTCTAGGGTCTGCTCGGCCAATTATATCAACCGTACTGACAGTGGCGAGCCGGGGCTGATGATTGATCTTTCCATGACTAACTTTACTAGCGCAGCCATGGTGTTCGAAATATGGGGTGCTTGTCTCTAATGCCGCGTGCAGGATAAGCGACCTGTGGGCCTTTGAGACTCTGTTGGAGATGCTGGTCGACCCTGAACTTTTTGTTATTATCCAACACCTGTTGGGTGATCAAAGGCTCTTTTGTCTTGTCTTAAGAAAGAAAGGAACACGATAGACTATATTGGTGGGAGCGAGTATGCCCTCTATTAGACATGTATCGCCTCTTTAATCAAGGTCGATGCTGAAGTAGAAGTATTGATACCAGTATCATCTATGTCGCCATGCTTGTGAATAATCCTATGATCGCCTGCGCTCCTACCCTTTGCACTCAATAGCCGGCATATGACGAAACCGTATTACACCCATATATCCAGACATTGGAGGCGTAGTCAACCACCGGAGCTACGATGGCTGTAAAAGGCTGTCTGGTTGTACAAGGAGCCACCACTGTCAGTCGTTTCAACTCTATCACCTTTGCGATGTTCTGCTTGTGTATCGCGTGAGATGTATGATCGCCATCTTCTCAGCTTCAACTGTTTCGCCGCTGCGTCTCTCCCAGTCGAGAGCTTTGTCAATTATCGCTTATATCCCTCCCCGGTTGCTCTGGGCCATTGGTCCAGATACCCAAGCAATGTAGGCGTCCGCGAACGCGATGGCTCCACCATTCCCGTCGATCTGGGTTTGCACCAGATCTGCATTGAAGAACAGAGACGGCATCGCGACAAAGGAGATCCTTGCGGGAGTCCTTCTTATGGTAGCAGTCTGCTCTCGGAACTTTGACCATTGATCATAATGGTTGCAGTCCGCTCTGAGCAAAATGCATCAACCCATCGCAGGAGGCCATTTAGAATCCCTCTTGCCTCCATACGCTGCAATGGTCTCAAGTTGAATACGCCGTTGTACACTCCCTTCGCTTCGAAACTGATAAGACTCACAACATGACCACCCTGAGAGGCTTTGTTCTTGTAGAAATACGAGGGCTTATTCTGCTGATCGTTGCTTGCGCGAGCCAATGTGATCGGGAGGAGCCTGTGAGCTTCTACAGCGTAGGGGACTTTCTCAGCCACAACGGACTCCAACACCTTGTCCAACGTGGCTAGAAGCGAGATCGGTCTCCAGGCTTTCGCGATCGTATGGTCGTCTTTACCTAGCTTCTTGGGCGGTAAATGATATGGGCATGCCTCCAGTGTTTCGGTATCATGTCTCCCTCTAATGATGCTTGGAAGATGCTGAGGATATCGTGCTTCACCAACGGCCAGTCCTGCTTCCAGACGATCGCGGGTAGTTTGTCTTCTGTTGGCGGCTCTCACGACTTTGTCTTACACAGTCGACGCTCTACGTCTTCTACAGACAATTTCGGCATCACTAGTGGAGCTCTCTGTTGCCTGGATCCTTCATCGTCGACATTGTCTGGCAGTGGGGGAAAGAACTTGGCTAGAAGTTCTTCGGCTTGTTCTCGATGATTCGCCGCTTTCATTCCGTCTTCTCTCGTGAGCTGTGCAGTTATCGAAAAGCTCTCTTGTCTTTAGATTTCGGATATTTAGCCGCCTTCCAGATGTTATCGTTGTCCGCTAGGAAATCCTTGCAATGGTTCATCTTGCGTTATCGGATGGCATCGCGATGTTCCTTCCCCGCCGCGGTTCCTAACCCTCGAAGTTTCAGGAGTTCTGACCAACACATCTTGCGGCTCGCGCCCTGTTCCTGCAGTATGTGCAAACATATCGCAGCTGGGTGAGATCGTCGGTCCGCCGCCTTTTTGCGTATAGGGTGGTTCGACTCTAGGTGTCAAGGCCTAGGCGACTTCCGAAACCGTCAACATCAATTTGTTCGTCTTCTGCTGTACCCTGTTTCTCATCAGTTTATCGCTTACTGTATCCACAA
This sequence comes from Fusarium redolens, assembly GCF_020744475.1. Taxonomy (NCBI): domain Eukaryota; kingdom Fungi; phylum Ascomycota; class Sordariomycetes; order Hypocreales; family Nectriaceae; genus Fusarium; species Fusarium redolens. The sequence goes on along the minus strand of NW_025763687.1, from coordinate 537,471 downwards.
TCCTATTATTAATATCCTTCTTGGATGCATTAGTAAACAGGAGTCTTTCGTCCTGTTTCGACGCAGGAACTGAGATGTCGAACACTGTCTCTATCATGCGATGATCTGATCCTTGCCCCGTACCATGTATCGCACCTTTGATACGTGCGTCCGCAAGCTGCCCGGAAGACTGAACCAGGTCCATGTTTCCCACAGTCTCCGCTTTCCCATGTCTTTGCGCCTCGCTGGGGAAGGCCTTGAAGCATGAATCCGTTCATCAAGTCGATAATCCATCACGCCCTATTTTGCCACCGATGCATCGTCTCCTCCCTTCACCTGGTCGTGCCGGTTGAAGTCACGGGTAATCACCCCATCCACCGCCCTTCCTGGCCTTCGCCTCACGTCAGTGATAGCCCTGCCAAGCTTTCTGCACATGTCCTGTAGAGTTTGGGCATCTCCACCGGGTATGTAGACAGACGCCATGAAGACCAGACGCTCTGGCAGGCGATTGACCGTCGCAGTCACGTCTAAGGACTCTACTGACACCTGCTCTGCCTTCACCTCTTTTTTCACCCAAAGCAATACTCATCAGTACCATCTTGAGCCACCCGTGATGTCCCATTGGCACCGTTAGCAGCTTTCCTTGGATCTTTCGTGCTTGAGGTTTTTGGATGGCCAGCACTGCTGCATCCCAAATATCCTTGTAGTTTATCCGCCTCTCGTGTGCCAGTCCTTTCATCCTCACATTCAGCTCAAACAATCGGAACAAGTTATTCATACTATGTTGGATAGAACTTCTGATAGGTTCTTCTGTGTGACTCATGAAAGCCGCCGCATGGGACACATCTTGGCGATCATTTCCGTGCATCTGCTATGAAGGTAATCTTGTGCACACTTGCCGCAGACTTGAGGTCGATCCAACTGATACATTATCGTTCGTGATCTGTGGGCAGTTATAGCATTGTTTTACCCAGTCGCGACGTTCAAGCACTCTTGCGGTGCCAACTCTCGTCCAGCCACTGGAGTCCTTGGCCGATAAATTCTTTGGCTTCGGGTCGCTTGAAGCATACGACCATGGAACCGTACAACTTGAGATCGCTTCGCCTGCTGAGCCATGCTAATCTCGCTAACTTGTGTCATCCCCTCGGCCAAGAGTCTCGGCGTCTTCTACTCGAAATTCGTTGATCTCGTTCGGTATCGCATTGCGGCTGACAGTGTCCACTTCAATCGGGGAAAGACCGTCTCGTAGGACGCGGGTTCCGGTGTCCTTTGGGTTCTTAAGTACGGCTCGACATCGTCCCATGGAATTATCCAGTTCGGCCCGGGTTTGATTCTCCACTGTCGCTCAGATCGTCCCGGCCAAGCGTCTGGTATCGTCATCTCGTATTCGCGAAACATGAATCGTGCAGTGGAGCGTGTCAACCGTGGGGACGAGAGGATCGGTCGAGGTCGCGGTTTGGGGAGTGGCTTGAGGCATACATGTCGAGGGTCATGTAACGGCATTATATGATCGTTAGGATTCCTCCGTTGCAGTCATCGCGATGGTTTTGAGCTGCTCATGGACCAGCTATTATTCTTCGGTCATCTGTTCCTCCATCTCGTCCATTGTCTCTTCATATTTTGCAACAGCTTAGGGTTAGCTTCCGACAATCCCTCGTTTTTTTCCATCTGGCTCTTTAACGCTTCCTGCAATCTTCAAGTCTATCCGCGGCTCTCCGTGAAATTTAGCGACTTCTGCAGCATTGCCCTTCTATCGCTGCTACTGCTGTTGCCACTACTCTTGTAGGCTTCGGTCGGTACATTTCGCGTCCTCTTCCGGGTAGGCATTTGAATTTCTATCGCATCATCTTTTAATTGTCGCGTGGTGTCTCGTCTTTGCTCGTCGGTGTCACCAATCGTCGCGATCGTTTTGACGTCGAAAAGGGGTGTCATCATGCTCCACCACGGTCTCGGCTCCTATTGAATCCGCCATAGCGGCAAGCTGGCCAGCCTTCATACCTATAGGTTAGGTAGGTACCCGCTGTCGTCTATGGAGCTTTGTAAATACATCTGATGATATGTTGGTGAACAGTTATTTGCAAACAATGCCTATAAGAGGCGACTCTATGGAGAGGGCACTCTAGTCACGTACGTCGTTGAGAAGTATCCAGAATTCCATTCTTGTTCTTGGTTCCTATTTTGCAAAACGACTACACCAGCCACATTGATGCCACCTATGTTTCAATCATGAGGCTCCGCAAATCCGCACTGCGCATGCATCCAACAAAACAAAGTCGTTGCACCAAGCCTTGTTGCTTCACAGTTGCATTTTTCTGCATTATAAATCGCAACCTTTATCCAGTGTATGGCCTCTAGTGCCGATGGCAGTTTGGTTGGTATTTAGTGCACAACTACAAGTTCAACTCTTATTGCCGCGCGACCAGCCCAGTGCGCAAACCTTTTGTAACTGCGAGGCTCTTCTAAGGGAATGTAAAAGTCATTACGTTTTGTGTGATTGCCATTCACGAGCAGCAGAAACTGCTGAAAACACATTGAGGCTCTGCGTGTCGTGACTGCCCTATTAGCAAACGGGCTATCCTGCACGATGGGCATCAAATTACCATGGCCCAGCAATGACATTACCTTACGGCGCTGGAAATTATAATACTAGAGCACAGAATACAGTTATGGTTTTGGACTTGTTCACTAGATCTTGACTTCTGCTTGGAGCTACTCTAACAACAACTCAACTTCATCGTTAACGAGTTACATTTTATCGAGATAAAACAAGCAATTCTGCTTCACTGCGGCGGACGGCACCTAAGGCTCCTTTCCTGTCTTATGGAAACCCACGGCTAGTCTGGAAACCCACCACTATTTACTGGTTATAACGATATCGCCATGTGTACCACAGAAATATACACTTACGTCTTCATTCTTGAGGCACGAAAGACAGTACACAAGCTTACTAAATGCGACCATGACGATCCAAACCAGCCTTGCACCATATCTATGACTATTGTTTACCCTGAAGAGTGTATTTCTGAATCTACCCGGAAATGGATATTGTGGAAGATGGGTGCTGTTAGCGGAGAGAGAGAGAAGTTCTCCGTTCAGAGGCTCTTTATTACCTTTGGCTTGAGATCGGGGCTAGCCGGAGTGAGCCACGCTCTTGTTCGTGCAATCGTACATTGCGGAAAGCTTTGGACCTAATATTGCCAGCTTGGATTCAACTTGGACAGGACTCGTCCGCGAGTGTGTGCATAAGATACTCAAGAGGAATGATGATCTCCCTCTGGAATAATGCTGGCCAATCCTGGGACTCCTAATAGCCCACGCTACGGTCGCGCTTCCAAAGGCAGGCTCATTGAATTTGGAGGCTTGATGAGATTGGAAAGCATCTTCTCAGATGGAAAGTTGGCCTGTATCTGATTCCATGATGCAGTGCTACTCACGGCCATTTTCTTGATTCATGTACAGATATTCTCCTTATTATCCTTTAGTACCATCTATTCCCATTGATCGTGTTTATCTGTTGAGAAATGTGACTAGAATATCGCTAGTAATTGACTATGCGCATATCCTACGATGATTGACCTTCATATAGCTTAATATCACTAATCTGCATTCACACAAGTCTTTTCCATGGGCCTTTGGTGCAGCAAAGCTCCATGGCGCAAGCATTTCTCACGTTTGCCCACCCAAGATAATGCAAACGACTTCTACAATCGTGTAGACAGACCCATAGTAACGATTATTACTACTTTTCTTTTGGTCGTAGTGGGCAACTTGAGGAGCATTGTCACGATGCAGCCAGATGGTGCGTGAAGTCCAGTTGTTACTCCACATCCGATACGGAAGCGGCGGAGCGGCACAAGCCGGCCTTGAGGCCCCGCTTGCTGCTCCGATACTAGTCGTCTTGTGGGTCAAAGTAGGCCATATTGGCTTGTAACACATCAAAGTGTTGCGGGGTCCGTACAGGGAAGCACCAGTAGCACTCCAAATTTCCGGGTCGGCAATCTTTTCTTTTCTTGGTAGCCCAATGTTCTGGGAAATCTTTTGCTATTTTGCTACTCTCATGACAAACTCAATCTTATCTCGTGGTGTTACCATGCGTTGAGGATGTACTGTGTGGTAAGAGGGTCGGCTCACCGTGAAGACGAAGACGAGAAACTGTTAATCCAGGTTCGAAAAAATGAGTCTCTGTACATCGCTGGGGAGTCGTTTCAGTAACGATGGCTTGGTCGCTTGAAGCACTTTGGGTAGCCACCCTGGACAACTCGATGCATACTTCTGGGGGGTATATGGAGGGCCATCGAGCTCAGGTTTAAATGTTCGGCCGACGGTACCAGTATGTCGCTTTATAATAGAACGTATGATGGAGGAAATGAAATGTTGGTGGTAATGTGTTTCATCTCAAGTTCCCTTCTGCAGGAGTGATGCACTCTCTTTCACCGGCGAGCAGCAACTTTAGTAATATGGAAAGCTTTATCTCCTTGAGCGGAGGAAATCCATAAACACTAGAACCCCTAATGAGAAGTGTGTTGCGAGTGGGGGTTTTGTTCAACGCTGGCTGTCCATCGCCGGGGCAGACGGAATGCGGGTCCGTAGTGGAGAAGCCGAAAGATTTGGGGCCACGGATGTACTCGAGTACAAAGGGATGAGGCAAGCTTAACAGCCGCTGCGGCACGGTAGCGGCAACGCATCCCCATGTGCAGCGGTGCACCTCGCTAAGCACGGCCCTCGTTCTTCAACAAACCCGCAGAGAAGGTTTCACATGCAGGCATCCTCGCTTCTAACCCTAAAACAGCAACGCAGGAACGCGTTTCATGAATGACAATCTCTAACGTCATTCCGATCGCTTCTCGGGTTTGCGTCGGCAGAAAGATGCATCCAGCGACCCCTCAACGTGGTTTCGCGACCCGGCGGGTTTGCGGCGTAGTATCCAGTGTTGACACAAATTCGCATTCCCTGCGCACATCAAGCCACCTCGAATCGTGGGCAATCGAACATGTAAACGGTTTTTTATTCACGCCCGAAGCAAACAAAGTATGCATAGACCCGGACACTAGGCAAATCATCGCAATTCCTCTACAGCAGTTTGTTGTCGCCAGCCAACACCATTGTTCTCTGTTCAAGACAACCACAGACTCTACCGTGCCTCTACAGGACGCATCGCCATCCTAAACTAATGGCTTTTAGCCGTGAAAGCGCACAAAAGGAACACACGCGTACGGGAACAGAAGAAGCGCGAAAAAATTGAAAGGAAGCTTGGGATGGAGTCTTTCGGAAGGAAATATCCATTGTTCGCCAGTGAAGAACATAGGTTGCTACTCAAACTAGGACGTAACGAAGGTTGCCCAATGCCTTGTAGATCGCGATGGCAGCATGCTTCATAACCAATGGAAGAATATCAGAAGGGAACAGCTGAATTACCAAAGAAGTAGGCTCTTATGCACCTCATGACATTGTACCTCTGTGTTTCTAGATCTGTGGAAGTTAGTGATGACTGATACTCAATGGCTGAGCATGGAAACTTCGACGGCCGGGGAAAAATGTAAATTCTGGCCCAGCTATCATCTAAACTTCGGTCTCCCTATGGCCCTGGGAGGGTCCGAGCCGTGTATGATTGTCAACCGCTTTCCACCAATCCATTCCCTTTTCTCTTTCAGATTTACAAGCCTATTTTCCTCAGCCTGGTAGCGCGTAGGCAAATCTCGTATCAATTCCTGAAGGCTACTATAGACTTTTGTTGGGCTTGGTTCATGTGCTTCGGATCCTTCCACAAACCCAGGTCATTGTTGGCCTCCTTTCCGACGACAGGCATAAGCGGGGATCGCCCCTCCAAAGAGGTTGAGGCCCGAGCAAAGAAAGCACGAACTCGAAGTCAGATTCAAGTTAGAGCAACCGTTAAGCCCTTTGGTTGCCACTCTCGCAAAGCCCCTCAGAAATATGTGAAGTACTTTCGCCGTTTGGTCAGTTCAAAAGATCCCTGTTTCAAACCAGAATAAAGCGCGGACGTACATGGTATAAATACCTTACTTGGCCATATTCAGAGTCTGACTGTTGGTCTCTGTATGATGTTTTGGCCAACGCCATGTACCGAAGTAGCTGGGGACTTGACGGTTCGTTACTCTCCTCATCCGAGCACCTCGAAAGTTTGGCATCCCTGAGCCATGGAAGAGACTACAAATTGCAATCCATCATATCATAGTGTTTCTGGTCTTTTGTGGAAAGGAGGTACAAAAAACGCGGTTTCAAGGCTTGGGAGCACACTGGGTTCCCCGGCACAATCGAGGGGCTCCTTGATAGTATGGTCAGTGTCACTTGGATGTGCAGCAACACCAGAATTACTCAAGAAGCTGCTTGGCAGGTTCTGTTTTTCTCAATCCAACTCTTAATCAGTACCTGCCGTATCGTATTAAGCACCTCCCATACCGCCTTGAGAATATCATCGAGCTCGCACACAGAAATTCTACTCAGATCCAGTCCTTTTGACTCCGGCAGCATCTTTTGCAATTCATCAATCGTGGCATGAGTCTCTTCGCGGCACTGCTGCGCATCAGTGTTCTCGCTGAACGATATGTTGCGCTGAGTCATTGCCCTGGTTCTTCTTTTGATATGAATCTGTTCAGCTTCGGCCCCGCCCTCCTGTTGTTGTTTAATATCCCCCTGTAGGAAGTTTTCATAGATCCTATCAAGGATATTTTGCACTCCAGGGCACATGTCTCGCACTGGTACCTCGTGTTGAATACCGCGGTCAAAATTGGTAAGGAGAGTGTTCTTGTAGTAAATGGTAATCTTCCCGTCTGCTATAGCATAGCCCCAGTCATCGTTGTCGTATGTGACGGAGAGCTTACTACCTCGCGCTTTCTCCTCAGTATCCTGATAGGTATCGTCAACTCCATCAATATGTTTGTCCAGAGGCAGTGTGGGTGCATTCTGTTTGTGATGGTCCTGTTCTGGTCTCAAACACACAACTATCTCATCCTCTGCTGGTTCTGAGTCGGATTCATCTTGAATCAACGTCCCAGGCAGGTCCAATTCATTCTGGAGAGAAGGTGGATTTGAATCTGGAGTGGGTCGTCCTCGATGCGGAAACTTAGAAGGACTCTGCACAAGTTAGTCGCGATAACTAATAGTCTTTCCGAAGATCTCATCACCTCGTTATCACGCCACACTACTTCACTTACCTTGCTGTTGATATTGCTTATGCCCAATGCTTGTAGTTCGGTTGTGCTGTCGAGGCTAACACCGTACCTGCCGACAATCGTTTTGAGGGCAGACTCGAGTTTCTTCCATGGGTAAACCTTGAAACCCTGCTTATTCAGATTGCGGGGCTTCAAGTCAGGAAAATCCATAATGATGTTATAGAAATCTTGGTTCCCTGTACTTTCCTTAGAAATCGTAATCGGTTCAAACATCCTCAACATGTTGCGGATACGATCCTTTTCTGGGCGGCTGAGTTGTCGTGGCGCGGCCATAAGGTACTCGAGAAGGTTGATAATATCGACCCCTGTGACATAACACTCGCCTTTTTTAGCCCACCAGATACATGAGATGCATTGGCGGTCCTCTGATTGACTATGAGCGCTTACCAATTTGCATGTAGCGTTCACCGTCGACCCCACTAGTGTCTTGTAGAAGAGGACAATCCGTCGACTATTGGCTTTGTCGTCCGTTGACCAGTTCTCTCCGATCGATATCAGGTCACCCGTAATGTTCAAAACTACCTTGTTAGGGTCAGGTAAAGTGAGCTCACTGAGCTGATAGTTTGTATTAGTTCGAGCATTAGCACTGATAATGCTAGTTCGAACAGGTTGGGGAGTGTCATTGGTGCTTTCTTCTACACTGGCGTGACCGTAGTCACACTCAGCGGATGTATCAGGGTAGTCGTTGCCTCCCGCTTTTTGGTCAAGATCCGCATCCCTATCATCCAGGAGGATCGAACCTGTCGATAGAGAACATCGTGCTGGATCTAGAGGAGTTGATTCTTGTGAAAACGAATAAGAGTCCTAGGCAAGTTAGTTGTGGTGCCTCAGAGCGTTCCCAAGATCCGACCGCTGTGCTATAGCGCCACGCCACGTCACTTACCTCGCTGACACCATCATTTGTAACTAAAGCTGCTGGCTTGTGACGACAGATCTTTGCATGGCGTGTCATATGGTCTGGTCGAGGATAGCGCTTGCCGCAACTCTTCCACTTGCATATGTATGGACGCTCACGAGTATCTGTGGAGTAAAATTTAGTAATCTTGTAAGTTCAATGACCTATCTGGCTTACGAGTTCGCTGATGGCGTTCATGTTCGCGTTTTCTGTGTCTTCCGCTAAAGGTTTTCGTACAAAAAGAGCAGGATAATACGACCTTGTTTCTTTGCCCCTTCTTCTTCTTGGTGGCTTTTGCCCTTGGAGTCGACTCTCTATGTGTCCTTGCAAGTTCCGAGTTAGAATCCAATTGGACGTTCGACGTCAGCGCTGGGTCAATTGGGGAATTCTTTTGCCCCGGAAGTTGGCAAACAGATACATGCCGTGGCTGGAGCTCCTCCATTGGCTGCTTCGAGTCCGGAGCTTGGCTTGCACGTTTTTCTGGCAAAAGTTCATCAGATACTCCGGCCTGGGGACTGTTCAGGTATAGGCTGTCGTGTTGTGGCACCGGAAAGAATGTTGACTGGGGGTAACTTGAATGAAAAGAACCAAGTAGTATAGCGAATTGTGAAGCTATATAATGTTGAACAAGCTGGCTTCCATCTTGGTGGGCGTAGAATCCTTCTGGAAGCGTGGGGTCATGGAGTGGAGTAACATGATAGGTGTTTGGGTAGTCATCAGTCAATGTCTCGATTTCTGGAGCTAAACACGGAGGATCGGGGAGAAGTTGTTCTAATTCTTGTGATAGCTGATAGCCAGTCGGTATAAGATTTGTCTTATCAGTAACATCTGGGCTTCCTCTCTCGGTGGCAGGGTATGCTTGTTGTGGCCTGGCGGGTATTGTGTAGAGCTGTGCACTGTCACGGGTTTCAGGTGTAGCAAGCTCTCGTTGGCCTGACCCAGCATCAGGATCAGGGGCCGTAAGGCTGGAGAGAACCGTGTAACTGCGAATGATCTTCTCGAGAGCAGAATCAAGATTTTCCCATGGGAATACCTTGACGTCCTCCCCAATACTGAGGGGCTTGGGATCAGGAAAGCCCATGATGATCTTGAAGAACTTCTGAGTATCGGGCTTGGTCTTGTAAACTATCTGTGGATGTAACTTGTCCAACTCACAGTGAATACGGTTCTTCTCCTCGACCCTAAAACAGCTCGGCGCTACGATAAGTTGCTCGAGAAGGTGGATAATATCGACTGATGTGACATAACACTCGCCTTTCTCGGCCCACCAGATGCAGGATATGCAGATGCAGTTGATTATTCGCTCCTTGATGCTCACAGGTTGGCAGATAGCCTCAACTTTCGATTCGATTTGTGTCCTGTGGAAGAGAACAATCCGACGACGGTTGGCCTGTTCTTCGGGTGTCCAGTTCTCGACCGATTTCCTCCAGTCCAAAATCTTCAAAACCAACTTGCATTTTTTTATATGTTTAAGCTGGTCATCTTTGCCGCTAAATGCGTAGCCGCAACCCAACTGGCCGCATTTGAACGGGTAGTTATCAATGTCTGTGGAGGAAGTGTTAATGGTCGGTACGAATTAAAGGGTATGACCTGCGTACCGGTAGATGTAGGCGAACCGGTTTCTCCTTGTGATACATCATTGCAAATGTTGTGGCTTACAAGCGGCGTGGGCTGTTCGGTGTATTGACCTGGTGCGCAAGTATTTTCATAATCGCGTGGGACGCTGACGGGAGCCCGTTCTTGGCCATCATAGTCTTGTGTGATGTAGTGACTCAGCAATTGCGATGCAAAATCAACTTCAGTAAAGGTGTGTATCGACAGCCCATTCGGAAGATCTTGATCCGCGGAAGTCATCTCCTGGGTCGGCCTAGTTATCGAGGAGTGCTGAGGCGTGGATGGAGACTCGTTGGAGTCATTACCGACGGAGTCCATGGAATACTCTTGGATCTCGAGAGAACTCGCTGTTCCTGAGTGAATCTTCTGATGTTTGTTCCGGATGTGCCTAGTTAGAACGCTCTTCCGTGCGAATCCCATCCCACACGTATCGCAATTGTATGGTTTTTCGCCGGTATGTGTATGATGATGCTCCACGAAGTCACGAATTCTAGCAAAACCCTACAACAGAAGTTAACAAAGCCCCGCCGCCATACATTCTTTCAACGGACCTTCCCGCAATCTTGCCACTCACACTCGAAGGGACGAAGAGACGACATGATAATATGTTCAACTTTAATGTGCTTTTGTGCTAAAGAGTGATGTAACGATAGAGTGGATTTGCCTTCAGTAGGACCCTGACTTGTTGTAACGTGATAGATTTATTTGCTGAAGACCAATGAGGCGAATTGTGTTGAGTGAAGAAACAGAAGGTCGATATGTAGAACAGACCTTTGAATCAAGGTTTACCAGTGCACGGTCGCGGTTCAAGCTCAGGCAGCTTGAGTGGCATAAAAGAAAGATGGATACGATTGTTCATAAGTGCGTGCGAGGTTTTGAGTCGATCTGTCCCGTCGTGGTCCAGAGGTTGACATGGTTCGGAAGCTCAAAAGGAAAGCAACCTAGCTTCCTGCCCCCAGTCCACCAAACGATGAAACTAGGCTCGATCCGTGGCCCTGCCGACTGCGTTTAACCAACGTGTGTCGCGTAGATTATGACTCTACCCGTTAACAGACCTCAATCGTATCTCGTGAAGAATCATACGTACTATGCCCTCACCCTCTTCCATGCTCAGGCTCGACTTCTATGATGCATCCCGTTGTGCGTGAGACGTATCTTGTTGGATATGTACTTGAACTCCGTTTCGACCCAAGCCTACTACTTTGCTCCGTGTTCGTAAAGAAGACCACCAAACCTCCTTCTTCTTACAGGTGAGATAACAAAAGGCTCTGCAGGAGCGTCGTCACATCACCCGCGGAATCATGGTGACAACGGTGATTTTGTTGGAAAGTGATTCGAATTGGGCCTGAACCGGTGCGCACGGATGCTCATTGCTTACCAGTATCCCTCCTTCGACTAGCAGATCATTAGTTCTAGCTCACCGAACAGGGGCCAGTATCCCAGAACCTGTTCCAGCGGTTCAGGGCAGTGAGACGGATGACCGGACCCCATCTCCGCTGTCTTCTCCTTGCACTTCCAAGATTTCAAGTGGTGACAATGACATTTCGGGTTACCTGTTTCGCAAGTCAGGGCCATCTAAGTTTGTATCGTCAGACAGCGGTGTGCTCAGATGCTACTGTCAGAGACGTTACACTTGACGTGGGCGGACCCCAGTCGCACTGAGCTTTTGTGCATCGAGAAGCTAAGTTGGATGAAGGCCTGGTCTCTGCAGATGCGACCCATCTTACTACGCCTCTCTCCCACCCCAGAGCCTTTGCCCCCTACCTCATCATCACAAGTGACCTACGCCAGCATCAACCCGTTCGACCTCAAAAGACTTTCATTCGTGATCCTTATTGCAGCCGACAGTTGTTCGCATTGTTGTCACTCAGCTCTAGCAAGGTGGCCTCAATCACATATTAGCGGAGCGGTGAAGTGCCGGCCGCCAAAGCACATCGGCTTGATGATGGTACCTTTGCAGAGCCTCATTTGGTAGAGCATGAGATGATCCTGATTCCCGCCATGTACTTTACGTGCGTACTAGTAAATTTACCATCAGATCTTTGTCAGGCCTTAATGTTCACTGCCTCGCTAACGTCTACAGCACAGGGATCCAGGACTCTCGCAGAATATGTGACTTCTCATCCCTCCAGCCTTGTAGCCTCTAGAACCGAGCGTAGATCTAAATACTCTCTGCCGTTATACCCGCTTTGCGAGTTGTGTGTTACGGTACTCTATACACGGAACCTCGGTAACAGTGAGTCACGAACTATAATTTTAGTATTTATACCGCAATGCTCCCCTCCACCATTTTCTGCTCAGTTAGCCATCTCCACGAGCACGCTATCTATGTTAATTCGTCGTTCAACTTCCGATGAATTACTCGATTTCCTCAACATCTTCTCAGGGATCCCCTTCCCGATCATCCCGCGTCGCATCCTTGTCCATACCTCACAACAACCTCGACGGCCATGACCGTGCCGAACCCCATGACAAGCGATTTTCTCACAAATCTGACCATCCAAGCAATGTGGGCACAGCGGCTACCTCTTCTACGAATCATATCAATGCTCATGATGATGCCCAAAAAGTCGTAGACGGAGTAATGAGAAATGTTTACAGTTGTGTCAACAAAGCCACCAACGATGCACACAAAGAGGCCACATAAATCAACGGAAGAGTATACACACGTTATACACATAGTTCTACTTCCTCGGGATCGGCTTTCATTTCCGAACCTATAAAGATCGGAGCTGGTAACCAGTACAACGGAGATGTAACTGTGGAGGATGGAAAGAGCGACACAAATATCTGAGATTTCGAACGGCTCTACTGCATGGAAGACTGCCGTCTTTCCAACTCAGAGCAATGGCTATGCCACGCGTATTAAAGATTCAGAGCAAGGAGATGACAACATGAGTTGACAAGCAAATATTTGGAGATGAAACATATTCCCCAGTTCACATGCATAATGAGGATTAATTTTATTCAATGTACGTGCGCAACATCATAATTACTGAGGAAATCTCCTCATACATAACGTTACCAGTATCGTAAGTCAAGTGGTTGATCGTAGTAGCAAAATCGAGAAGGGTTGTACTGTTTCTTTTTGTTGTCGCTATGACGCCGTGGACAAGGGCAGGACACTACCAAGCAGCGCAGCGTATGGCGTGTTTCGCAAACAAGACCACTGAGTCTCGTTGTCTCGAGAGCGGAGAAAACAAAAATCTCTACATGGGATGTGAGGTGGCTCTTTTAAGAGCCAGCTAGGTCTTCTCGGTCGCGGAATCGTCCCTGCCAGAGCGCCCAGCACTGAAACGAGGTTCAGCCTACACCTAGACCAATGCGTACAGACGCTAGTCAATAGCCCATCCCCGGCTTTCAACAAACAGGCCGTTCGTTCTAGCTTCTTTCAGCAGGGTCCTGCACTCCGGCAGTCCGGGAGCCGTTCCGCTCGTTGACGGCGGGCGCTAACTTCAGCCTTCAAATTGTGCGGCGATCCGAGTAAGACGGCTGAACCCTGTTTCGTATCGCACCGCTGTTGTGCACTTGGCATCCTCTCTTTGCGCTTCATAAGTTTATGGACTTCAAGTCGTGACGCTGACCTGTCGGGTTACATTTCAGACAGCCAAAGTCCGCCAACATCAATGGTGAGCTACGAGCAGCGGTGTGCACTGCATCGAGGTTACTGGTGGTTTGTAACTGCATGTGGCGCTTGAGGGGTTCATGGTCGTCAATTTAAAGGCCTTGACAGCCATTTTGCAGGCTACCAGCCCCGTCTTTACGGCCCATTGCATTATACAACAAGGATTTAGAACAAACACGGACCTCGTCTAGCTCAAGCAGATCCTCATTATTGGGCGTCTCGCGCCACCAATTGTGCGGGCCTACATCCTGTTCCGGATGCTACCAATGGGGCGCAAACTATTGTGGAGGACTCCGGGGAAACGGAACAATCCTTGTTCATTCAAAATCCCAGTCACCACCTAAGCTATTGGGTACTTTGCAGACGCCTCAAGGTACCTCCTCTCGTTACGCTTCTGTGCGCAGGACGCTGATGTCTTCTCTTTGCGTTTCACATGCTTCGCTTGATGATACTGATCTGTCGTATTCATGCCCAAGCTCGATTCAGTTGGCATTGCTAAGTAGCGGTGTGCTCAGCCCGTAGCCGTGCTACTACCTACCCATAGAATACAGCAACAGTTCAATCTCAAGCCTTGAAGCTGATTGACTTCCTATCCGCAGAAAGAGGTCGTGGTTTTTCACACTAAGTCTTGCTTTTTGGGGTTTTTTTTTCCCTCTCTGACACAGAGCACAGATCTAGACAGAATTTGGGTCTTCATACCAATGTTTACAACCTACACAATTTGTCAACATCCTGTCAAACCAATGGCAAGTCGCGGGCTTGATCGTCCTCGGTCGCCTGTGAATGGCCTTGTGTCGTGGTTTGCCTGATACATCACTTTGTATATCACCCGGCGTCAAAGTTGTCAATGGCGTTGTCAATCACGGTCAATTGCCCGGACAGACGGAGTGCGGGTCCTGGAGCAATACGACTCTGTAGCCGAGAAGCTGAATATTTTGGGGTCGTGGATGTACTCAAGTACAAGGGTAATGAGGCGACATTGCGGCATGGTATACGCATCTCCATATGCAGCGGTGTACCGCGCTAAGCACGGCCCTCCCTGCCCTCGTCGTCTCGTCCTTCATCAAGACCAGATAAAGCCCATTGTGGGGTGCCTTATACGGTAACCGCATCCGTTAAGCGGGCCGATGTCTCATCCTTCAGGCATGCAGGGCTCCAGCGGCACTGACGGTAGTCACACCAAGCACCCGTGCATCAAACGAGCTAAACTTTATACCGAATTGATGGGTGGCATCATTTAGCGTGTACATCCTGGCTCGCTCAAATCTCAGCCTTATGACCGGCCGTAGTCGAGACGAGCCTGAGGATCAACTCACAAGTTTGTTGCGGTATTGAGATCACCGTTGACTCTATTAGAAATGGATTGTATTGAAGAAAGCGTTGGTGGTTCACCAGTTTATTCTTAAGTAAAACCAGGACGAATTGTCAAGATAATGGATTGGTGGAGCTGGGTCAGTTGATGGCGAATGTAGGGAGCTTGAAAATGGCTTGAATGGCGTGACTTGAGCACTGCTGTTCCAGCCTTGCTTCCACCTTTTGAACGTCAGCAAATCCAACGTTAGAATGTCTCATCTTCAAATAGCTTATCGCTGGTTGATCATGTACATATTCAGTCAGCATTAGATAGACGATTCATGAAGGCAGCGTCTTGACCACTTATCACTTATGACACATGCATGCAAGCGAGACTAGTGTTCAACAATTTGCGCTGCTCAGAAGGCTTCAGGACACCAGCATACTGACAACTGCTATCCAGAAGCTGCCAGGTCAGATAAGGTTCCACTGGAACCCATCTTTACATACCGACAACACCGTAGTATTAAATGCAGCTGTAGCCTGAAAACTTTTCACTGACTCTAGCACCGGTCCGCGGTTCTGTCCTCACCTACGCCCCTCCAAATTGAGGACCCATGACCCCAGGACACGGAAGCCTTGTGTGTGTGGACTCTACGCAAGGTTGGCCTCTGCAGATGCGGCCGATGTTGGTACGCCTCTTTTTCAACCCAGAGCCTTTGCTCGCTGCCTCGTTACGAGCGATCTACGCCAGGATCAGGCTACCACGTTCAAGAAAGCTTTCGTACTTGATCTCAATTGCAGCTACCAGTTGTTCGCATTGTTACACCTGAACCCTAGCCAAGGCAGGCCGTCGAGGCACGGCGTCAGACTGATGTTGCCTTTGAAGAGCCTCATTTTGCGGGGCGCGTAAAACTTTTTAGTACCAGCGGGCGCTTGTAAAGTATGTTTTACGCATATGATTGGTGTCAGAAAGTGTTCACATAAATGCACCACGTGCTTCATACGTATGCCGATAGAATGCGGCAACAGTTCAGTGTCGGGCCTCAAGGTTCACCGACTCTCTGACTGCAGCAGTGCAGGGATCCGGGACTACCATGAAATACGTGGCTTTTCGTCCCTCCAGTCTCGCACTCTCTGGAACGGAGCCTACATCTCAATAGTCATTGCCGTTATGCCAACTTTGTGAGTTAATTGCCATGTCACACTTCGAGGGCCAGCACACTGCCCCACAAAGGATGCCGCCGAAACCCTGGATCTGCTGCAGAATCCGGACTCCGAGCCTATCGGATCGCTACCCAGTTGTTTGTGTGTCAAAGGTGTAGTGGTTTCCGGATAGCTGGCATTGTTTTTACCAGCGCCAAAGGCATCGTTCTAAATGGTTATACATGGGACAGCAGACTATACAACTAGGTTCTAGCCATACCGCCCTGTAGTCCACAACGGCACTGGTTGCCTTAACGCTACGGCTTTTATACGTAGAACCTTGGTAATAGTGAGTCACACGAACCAAAACCATTTATTAGTATTTATATCACAAGGGCTCCCTCATCAATATCTTCTGCTGAGTTAGTTATTTCCACGAGCAAGCCATCCGTATTAATTCATCGTTTAACTTCCAATGAGTTCCTCTTATTTTCGAGTCTCTGTTCAGACCTCCTTTTCTCAAACATCCCCCCATACAGTCAAATCCTTCTCCATATCTTGCCACAACTATGGCTCCAGCGGCCCTTCCACTGGCCATCCAAGCGACTTTGGCACAGGAGGTACCTCTTATACGGGCTATAGCTATGCTCCTGACTCAAGCACTGAAAAATTCATCAAAGAGGCGATGAGCCATGTCAAACGAACCACCGATCGTGTCAAAGAAGCCACTGATCGTGTCAAAGAAGCCACCGCTCGTGCCAAAGAAGCCACCGATCATGCGTATGGAGGCGCCACGAACATCAACGGAAGAGTATACACAACGTGTACCGACAGTTTTACTTCCTCAGGGAAAACCCTCATCATCAACCCTGTAAACAAGGGATCTGGTTCCCAGACCAATGGGAATGTGACTGTGGTGGAAGAAAATAGCGAAAGACGGAACTGAGCCCTCGGACAATTTTACTGCATGGAGGACTGATGGCCTCTCAATCGCATTGGTCAAAAGTTCAGAGCGAGCAGATGACATCACGAGTTGGCCAAGCGCAGATAGTGGGAGGATGAAACACATCTCTAGTACACACTCATCTCTAGTACACACTCATATTGAGGATTAACTACATTCAATGGACGATATGCACTGTCATGATTGTTGAGGAATTTGTATCACGTATAACATTGCCAATTCCATAGGTCAAGGGATTGATCATAGTGTAGCTGATTTCCTCATAGTAGCACAATCGAGACAGGTTATTTTGTCGCAGCTGTGCCAAAACGAGAGGTGCATTGTCTTGTTTTAAAGATGGAAAACGAAGATAATTTGAAACTCATTGGGGTCAGAACTCGTACGAGGCCCCTTACACCAAAACCGTTGACCAGCTTCCCATGTATCACTGGATGATCAGCTTGGCGGGCTCAGATCCTTCTCCAATGTGTTTTTTTCTTCCTTTTCTTTCCTTCTCTCATCTAAATAAAGGGATAGATTCCAGCCGTACACAAGCCCTAATCTAACTTTTGGCCCTGCCTATTCAAGGATCCAGATCACTTACCGCGATATTTCGGACTTTGGTGTATGTGCTTGTCCACCACGTGTTGCGCAGATCATATTGGCTCTTGGTGTAGTACGTTTCGCTTAAGCTACGAATTCAACGCCTTCAGGGCTGTGGAATGGCTACTGTGGCGCGTCACGTTTCGCGTGGCACCTGTCTCGTAGCGCTGCACACGAGAGGGCATTCAACTAACCAATCCTATTTTTGCAACCACAAGCCAGTGATGCTGCATTTTGACCAATGCCTACAGCTCTATTCTGTGGTCGCAAACAAGGCCACCAAGTCTCGTTGTCTCGACAGGTGAGAAAACAAAAACCTCTGCATGAATATGAGGTCGCTAATCAAAGGGCCAGCCTCGTGTTACCGGCCGCGGAATCATAGCAGTAAGGGCGCCTGGGGATTGAAAAGTGACTCGGCCTCAACCTGGATCGGTGCGCACAGACGCTCGTTGTTGGCCGATCTCCCGCCTTCAACTGGCAGATCGTTGAATTTTGCTTGTCTCACTAGTAACATGAGGTAAGCGTTCCGGATCTGCACTCCGGAACATGTTCCAGCCGCTGGTGACGGGGCGCCAACTTCAGCCTCTAGATTGTGCGGTTATCCGTGTAAGACGGATGAACCCTGTTTCACACCGCATCCCTGTAACTGGGCTGCCCTGTACTTGATAGTCGCCAGCAGGTACCTCTCCCTGTTGTGTTCTTATGCACGGGACCTTTGACTGAACACGCTTTTATCCTTGGCGGCTTTTCATCGACCTCCACAGCCTTCACGCGGTGACACTGACCTGTCGAATTACATGTCCAATAAGACTGATAACACCTTTACAGGAGAAATCTAAGAAACTCATTATTTGCTGTTTGAGTGGAAAAACATGATATGATTATTAGATGGGGCATTTTGACTCCGCTGTACTCGCGGGGGTCTCCAGGCCACAATGTGACTCAACACAACCGTCGGTGGCCACAGCGAGAACGTCGATTTGTGATAAGCTTGGACTAAGATAATAAACACTGGAAGATAAAAATCCTCTTATATACAAAGGCCCATTGCTATTCTACTGCTGTTCCGAAAAGATCTTTGTTGAGACTTTCGAGAATCTCTATCATCGTTGTCGTCTTTTCCACAAAAGTCTCCCCCCTTTGTAATTTTGACATGAGATTCATAATCCTTGGGTCAGTGACCCCTACCTCAGTGAAAATTACTGACATACAGCCGGAGATGAGGCTCAATGCCATCTTCTTTTCTTGGTATTCCTGGGAGGACTCTTGATCCAGCGTTAAAGGCCGGCGGCGTTTTGCTCGACCTTGATCTTTTGCGTCTGATATAGTCCTTTTGCGCCCGGAAAGTTGAGTAGATTCATCGAGGATTTCTAGTTCTGTTTCTTCAAGACCGCTGCCTGATGGAGCTTGGGTCTGTCGTTCTACCACTTGGTCAGCATATTATTCTTCTTGTCCGTTACCAAACACCAGTATTTACCTTCCTCTTCTTGCGCGATATTCTTGACCTCGGACTCTAGATTCACAACAAACTTCTTTTCTTCTGGTTTTGTCTTGACCTTCGAAATCAATATCTGAACCTCCGGCGTGTTGCCTCCTCGAATACATGCTACAGTGTATCGCGCGAATAGAACACGGCAATCTTTCAGACCATTTGTTAGCCTAAAGCTATGTTTGAGATGAGCAATGAGGTACTCACTGTTCAGGTCATCGTGCCACTTAGATTCCCATGGAATGCCCTTTGGCCAAGCTGCTGGTGATGGTCCAGTCCCGCACTTGCCCGAGTGGCCCTTCTTGAAATAGCGACTTGCTCTCGCGCCGAGAGATTTCCACGTCTTGCGTTTAATACCGGGAAACTTTTCAAATACCTTCAAGAGTTCATCAGTTAGGCTATCGTCCTTATCTGAAGCATCTCCATTGCCGTGAGGCTTCGCTCCAAGTGCATAATATCCCTTGTTTTCATTGTCTGTCAAAAATGTTGCCCCATGCTGTGCGCTTTTCAACAGGCACTGGTCTGCGCTCATAGTTAGATATTGTATTAAAGGTGGCCCTAACCTCCTGGCAATGGGAAGTGGCAAAACGATTCCGAACAAGACAATCACTAACCTTGCCTTGTGCAATGGCCCCAGTAAACCAGGGGAATATCTCCAACAAGGTGCACTGCCCATAGCGCACAGAACTGTTTAGGGTTTCCGTCTCTCATGAGGAGTGCCACAAGGGCGTATTTTGTCAACATGGCAAGGTCGCCAAAGTAAACTTTTGCAGTCGTCTCTCTAGTAATTGAAAAAAAAAGAGAAGCCAATAAATCTGTAAGCTCTGCCTTATGTTAAAATAGAACGCGAGTATAAGACGTGGGAGTACTTTACCTTTTTTGGATTTATTTGCCCAGGGGTCGAATGGTTCTTCAGGCCACCATAATGGATTGCCCTGGTGCTTGGATTGCCTTGTTCCTGAACTGGATGCCTGGCGAAGTAAGATCAGAATGTCTCGTGCTTGACGATAACTGAATACTGAGAGCTCGGCTTTTATAAATTCCAAAAATGTGTCGTTTGAGTGGTCTACACTGCCAGCATCTTCATGTTGATTGCGTTCAAGACTTGATTGGTTGTCATGGGAAAGTTTCTTCGCTTTGTCAAGCAGCGTATCGGCTCGCTCTAGGATATCATCTCTAGTAAGTCTGTCTTCCACCCTAACACGTTCATTGCGTTCTTTCAATTTTGTATCTGTCCAAATTTGTAGGGTTCTCAAGACTTCGGGAGGATGGATGAAAGCGCATTCTTCAAAGGTGGATTCTGACTGGAAACAAATTTCCAGTCTGTCATGGAGCATACTTTCTTCCCCACACTGAACCTTGAGCGTCAGCTCGAAGGGAACAACATCATCTTCATAGTCAATATTAAGTTGGGACGAAAGAATCAATGAGGGACAGACCTGATTTGCGTTTTAATGCTTGGATGTCCATCTCCCATCGAGCAAGATCCAAAAGCATCTTCAATGCTTCAGTAGCAGCCATTGATGCCGGACTTCCCCGACTACCCTCCTTCTTGACCATCTCCATAGCCTCATCTATGAGCCCTTCGACTGTTACTCTCGCCTCTTGTGCCACAGGATGACCTGCCACAGCCAGTCTCAAAAAGTATGTTAGCAAGGCAGTGAGCTCTACAAACATTTTGGTTAACAAGCCATTTATTGGCGTCTTGAAATCCGTACATACCGTTTTGAGTAAAGCATGGATCCCCATTCGTAATCTTGCGCACATCGGTAGGCCAATCGTATGTACTGCGTGAGAAAGCCTTCTCCCATGATATTGCGAGTGACTTCGCGATCCGATAACAACAGTGGAAGATGCCGCAGTATATGCCATTGAGGGTGTTTTCCTGCGTCTCGTGGTCTACTTTGATGTTGAATACACGATAACCCTTTGGTTTTATACGTCTAAAGCGCTTCTTACAAGCGACAGATGTTCTTCCGGGAAGTTGGTCATTAATTTCCTCCCAATGACCTCGGTTCTCATTTTCGAGTTCTCTGAGTTTGTTTTCCTCATCCAGTGACCATGGAGTAAATTGTGGAAGACTAACGACCAGTTTGTGGCACTTCTGGCGGTGACATCTTAGCTCGAAATCTGTGTATTCGTCGGACTTCCCGTGCGTCTCCTGACACTCACTACACAGTCGCAAGTTGTCCGGGCAGTTATCAGGTACGTGGGATCCTATTCGTTTCCGTTGGTAACATTGAGGACATGCGTCGTATCGCATAGTCACCGCACTCTTGCCCTTGACAAATACGGTCTGAAATTGGCTTCCTGTGGGTAGCTTTGAGGATCCTGCAACGGACCGAAGAGGTATATTCTGGTCGGTGCCTTTGACATTGTTTTGATTCCCGCCTGAGTCTTCCGTATAGTTGCCAGAGGATACAGAATAGGAGTCTTCTTCAACCAGATCACATGTACCTTCACTGTCACCACTGGCAGCTGGGTCGGTACTGCCGGGAGACTGGTGAACATCATCATCCGTCAAAGATTCCGGCATTGAGCTAATTGTCCCAAGATCACTCAATGGACTATCACTGGACGCGCTCTGCGATAGATGCCCCGGGTTGATCTCGCTGATAGGATATGCGGGTGATGTCTGGCGAGAAGAAGCACCTAAGTTGCTGGACGAGGCTCTGGATGCCTTTGCCTCAAAATCTTCGACTTCACTTCCAGACTCAGATGATTCAACTTTGCGATCGGCCTCTTCGCTCTCATCGGTAGTTCCATCTCTTTCTTCGTACTTCCAGTCGTTTTCACCTTCCGCATCTCTCAGGTAGTAGTTGCTTTGTGGGAATACCGGGTACGAGTTTGAACAGTTTTCGTCTGGAGATTCTTCCTTTTTTACTCTGTTCGGAGGCTGAGGGCTAGGACTTATCATTTTGATTTGTTAAAGCGGCGAGTATGAATCTTTTCCTTGACTGTTCAGTGTCTCAATTGAATAGCTGGAACTGCGGTATGTTGAAGAAAGAAAGGGGCCGGGCCTGTAATTAAACGTTCTAAAGTCGCAGGGATTTTGAAGGGGAAGCTAGACAGAATGGGGGCGCCAATCTTACGGCGTCCAACCAGTGACGAATATAGGCAAGTACGTACTGGATATTATGCCTAGTATCCACGGTACATATCTGGCCCAACATGGAAGATTTGGGTGATTATTCGTCTATGAATCCGGCTTAGGGCAAACTCCAAGGGCAGAGCGAGACGCCAATGCTCAGGGGTATTGATGCCGGGGGTTGCTATGTAAAGTACTTTCACGCTACACGGTTACCCATTCGACCAGGAATGGTATTAAGAATTGTCTCCAAGGCAAGAGTAAAACTGAGAAAGGAAGCAAAAATAACACATGAATTATATAGTCCCGGCTATTGGCCCGTCGTTATGTGATCCAACGGAGAGTGTATCATTGCGACCATCAATGAGAGATGGGACTTGGAAATATGGACGATGGATGGTAAAGTTGTTCATACATGTTCCTTACCATGTTCTGCTCGTCACTCTAAAGCCTAAAAAGTGACCGTGGACCAAAGGCGCCAGGTTCCTGCCCGCGGTTGTAAAATACAGAACCCCGTAGCGAAACCTATAGAAAAGCAATTCGTTGATCACATGCGGCTGCGCTAAGAGCCTCGCTATGACATACTCATGACAGGGATGTTCAAGGAACCTGGGCTGTTGCGGCCTGGTTTTAAGAGGCGGATTGCAACTAGATAGCATAAGCCAATACCCGTATGTATTGGTTCTCTAGCAGCTGACTGACATTTGTTGAGGTCCCCTTGATATGACTATGGAAGCTATGTTCATCTACAAGGCATATCTACATTTGGCAAGAGCGACAGGAAAATTGGACGCTCGGAGAACACCAACGAAAGTCGAGGTGGGGTGGCTCTGCCTGCAAATAAGGAAGTTCGTGTAAAGACCTGCGTTCATTTCAACAAGGCGATGTGATTGCGCTATGCTCCTACATACGTCAGCGTCATTAATATTCCTGGCCCATGGCAGGGGTGTTCACAGGCATCTTAAAAAAAAACCTTTATCACACAACGCGAACTCGGCCCATCTGAGAATGATCTACGCTTTACCACCCTACCAGAGTCATCATTTCCCGGCCAGTCTCGTCTCAACAGCCATGCTAGTGGCAGGGGTTTTGAAAACTGACAAGGCCACGCCGGCCCTGAGTTAGGGTGCACAGACGCTCGCTAGTGGTTTATCTCCTGCCAACAAGCAGGAGGTATACAGTTAAATTTAACTCATTTCCATGTCACATATGTAGGAGGCCAGGGAGACTAGTGAGACATGACCTTGCACCCCGGAAGCCTTGTTCGGGCTCCCGGTGGCGCTCGCTGCCAGATCGTTCGCTGGTCCATTTGAAACTAGATTAAGCGACACCGGTAGGAAGCCCGACAGGTCAGTCATTTGGTAGCATTAGGGACAGGGCAGGGACTAACGAGTCCAATGGCCCTTGCTATTCATGAGAAAGATTGAGAGGAAGTACCGTCTATATTAGCGTACGCCAGAAATAAGCTCCCGACCGTATTGAACAGCTGCAAAAAAACAGATCCGAGATCTTACAGTATACCGTAAGGTCTACACAGATACCTATGGTAATCTTCGGGCCTTCACTATAAGAAACCTATATCGTGAAAAAAAAATACCGTGTTATTTATTACCTGTGTTAGCTGCCCAAAGTTTATTCTTACGGCTTGCAATTCCTAGGTAAGCAACCTAACATGATGACTCTTTCCTTGCCTCGATGTATACGAAACCTTTGTTCATCTGCCAAGACGATCCATCTAACTCATCACAAAACTACATACAAAATGGCAGCCTCTCCGGCTGTTAAAATGTGCCGCGTGGACCAGGATTCATGAGTCATGTTGCCACCTCTCTGTACGGATATTCGTAACCCGCATGGCCAAAATTTGTTGTGGCTGTCTGAACGCCCCTGAGGTGGAGCATATAAGCGCTGGCGGCTTGTTCGTATCATGGCAATATCCCCGGATGGAGTCTCCTGGAAGGAAGATCCTGGTGGAAGTCTTTGACGAGTTGGCACCTTTCCCCAGCCGCTTCCCCGTGAATAGCCTGTATGTGTCACAACTGCAAAATCGAACGCTAACCTGGTAGCCTAGCGAGCCATAATCTGCAGGCGAGGTCAGGGCAACCAACAAAAGCTCAAGTTGAGTCGGATATTCACCACCTTCATTTGGAGCCCCACATGTCCCACAATAAGGCATGCCCTACCAACTGGACGACGCCCCTGCCCAGCTTATTCATACGTATATCAGAGGCCCTGGCGAACTCGCTAGTGTAAAGGATAATATCCAGATCCCCAGGCCGCGTTATCTTCTACATACTGTAAGTACACTTTACGCTGACCCCTGGTGCAAGACGCGCTACGTCTGGCCGCTCTTCCAATAAAGGATAACCAGAAGGTTGATTAGTATCACAGGTCTCTGCCCACTAGAGATCACATCCGGCATTGTCAATCCTCGGCCCCCTTGGCATCAGTTATTTTCAGACTTCTACTGGAAGTGCTTCCTACTTACGATTGCTCCGCACTCACTGCGTCTATCAATTTTCATCCGGCATGGCGCCTACCACAAGAATGAGAAAGCTTCCTGGCGACGCACCTAGAGCGAAGGCCATGGAAGGAAACCTGATAGCTGAACGAAGAGTACAATCCAAGTCAAGACGGAAAAGACGTACGGACGGCGCTACAAATAAAAAGGTTCAGGCACGGTAAATTCGTCAACTGTCCATCTCATTCAACCAGGCAACTAGCTGATAATATTCAATACAGCCTTCAAAACCATGAAGACAAGGTTACTATAGATCTCACTGTTGGAAGTGCCTGCGACAACCAGTCGACAGAAAACAGTCCCCGCGGCGACCGGAGAGTGTCTACCATCAAGTCAGAAAATACCGGCTGGCATAATACACAATCCAACGGAAATCGAACAGTAGCATCTGATCTTGTACAAGATGGGGCTGAGCTACTTGGCGTTTCGCAGCCGCAGCCATTGGTACCAACCATTGATCTTACAGACGATTTGAATGACGACGAAAGCCATGAAAACAGCAGACTCACTGCTGGTATCAAGTCAGAACCGCTGAACACAGAGGCCACCGATATTATTGCCACTACTAAAGATAGAGGCACACGACCCTTCGCTACTGAAGAGCTGATGGTAGAAAATGAAAGCGAACAGGAAACGTCTGCAATCGAGTTAGGGCCTCAATCGACCTCCTGCGAGGCAGTAATAGCTGCCGCTGGTGATCATGCAGAGGCGAGTACTATAAATCTCACACCAGCACCAAATCCAACAAAGGATACTGGGCTCCAGGAAGGCCCAATTGGAAAGGCTCATCTTGGTGAAGGCTTGGCAGATATTGGGCAGGGAACGCCGCAAGAAGTACAACGGCTTCTCAAGAACAGCTTGAAGGTGGTTCAGCAAAATATCAACAATCTTGAGACGAAATTGAAGGCGATGGATGAGAAACGCGAAAGTTTACAACAGCTTCTCGAGATGAGAAATCAGCACGCCCAACATCTCACCGCCTGCATAAACAAATCTGAGACTGAAGCAAAAAAGCTCGAGAAGCGCCGCAACAAGAGGAAGGGCGCAGTGGATCGTCACATGCTGAAGACCAAACGACAACGTCCATCAGTTCCGGTCGACAAGACTGACCCGCCGGCATGTGTGCAAGAGCCAACTGCAGCTGCTTCTACAACAGTCACATCACCAACTACACATATCGTACTTCAACCGCCTGGCGTCGGATATCACGGCGCTTCCGCTCACGAAAGCAGGCCCTTAGAAACGGGACCCGACACTTCGCGCGGCGTCATACATGATACAGTTAATCCAGCTATCCAAAGCCAGAGCGCCGATGTCGAAGAGGTAGAAAACCAGATATTGATAAATTCTAACGATAGCCAGCTTCCTCACCGCACACCCGGGCTCATTGAGTCTAGAACAACATGGGAAGAAGTGAAACAAAGTAATTTATGACCTACCCTAAGAGGACGCTCGCTGACTAGATCGGATGAGGTACATGAATCCGCCGAAGGACAAACACGCAAAGTAATAGAAAGCTACGGAAAGTGCCAGTGCAATGAGAAGACAGACAGGCGATGTGATCGCGACTGTACCAACGAAGGAGCTTCTTTCTTGTGCGACGACAAAACATGCAGTATTGACAGGGAAGAATGCCGAAATCGCTGGCTCGAAAGCTGGCCCGGTGAGGAAGACGAACTCAGTAACTATCTTAAAATCCGGGAAAATTCAAGGTTTGGGAAAGAATTATTCTGGACTGGTCCTGAGATCAAAAAAGATCAAAAAAAGCGTATTGCCGAATACAGAGGACAATTAGTCTCCACTGGCGAGCTTATGCATCGAAGAGAGGAACAAGATGGCGATAGTATCACTAAGGTGAGGGCATTCCCACTTCTACGACGAGACCTTCTGACATTCGAAAGGGACACTTCAACTTTGAGGTCAAATCTCTATCAGGGCCTGAGAAACTGTGGCTTGATTCAACATACAAAGGCAGTGCTGCGAGGTTTGCAAACCATAGTTGCAAGCCAAACTGCAACGTAATCGAGTTTCTGGATGGCCATGGCCCCAGGCTGTTCCTCGAAACGGTCGAGCGTATCAAAGTTGGAGACGCCATTACCATCAAATACGGCAGACGGGTTCCTCCAACATCTTTCAGGGTCACGGTTGGTCCAATGAGGCATGATGAACCAGTCTGCTATTGCGATCATGAAACATGCCAGTGGCGGCTGTCTGACGCGATACGCAATTTGGAAACTTGGGTTCAAAAAGTGCCAGAGAATTGGTCTAGAGAAAGAATGGCAGAGGAACCCTTCCCTCGAGCCATTGTATTAAGCCTTCGGGGTGCCAGCCACACAATTAAGGTTCATGATGGAAATTGCGAACTTGGGAATGAGAAGTTAACACTGTCGGATGCTTGCGGTAAGGTCCTGCCTTCTCTTCTGCAAATGCTAGGCCCGACCTTGGATCAGAATGGTAATTAAACTCACGTGCTGGAAAATAATTATTTTTTCTAAGAGCTAATAACTCTTTACCTGGTAGCTGGTGTAAACCTCTAATAGTCTAATAAATAAGATTAATAGCATATTACTTCTGGCACCAAGTTTCTCGGAGCTGGGAAACTCCCAGGGTCACGGTTTGAGCAAAAACATGATATGACTATTTGATGAGAGTATTTAGACTCCGCTGTCCTTTTGAGCAACGCGTTGACAGACCGCGACCATCGCGAATGACGCAAGATTGAATAACTTAGTCTTGCCGAGGAGTCATGTTGGAAGCTTTGTCATGCTTGATCAAGTCAAGAAGACCCCTGCTGGGGAACAGGACGTGCTGAGCTAAACTATCTATAATTGCTGTCGCATCCGAACTCACCAAGAACACCCACAATGTCCACTTGCATCAACGGAGAGCGCCGGACGCCCTTTCCCCCAAGTGGCACCTTCCCTACTCGCAGCCAGCCTTACGGTAGTTTCAAGCACATCGTCTTGGACGTCAAAGCAGGTAATCCAAGGAAAGTCCTTATGCAACGGCTATTCCATCTAGTTCATCCAGCATATCATCGGCACAATGGCGCATTACTTTCAAGAGGGCATCCCGTCAGCGGGAACAGATCCCTCTCCAGCCTAGAATTCTCTTGCTCAGATAGACCAACTAGCTTTCCATACCCTAAAGCAGGAAATCCATGACCCCTAAGATCGCCAGTAGCTTCAACCTAGAACCGTGCATCCTTGGGGAAAACCCTCGCAGGAGAAAAGCCCCAAGGCGGCTAGAACGCTGCTCTGTGGGCGAGGTAGTCGCCTCATTCCACAGTCTCCAGGTAAGCTCTGTACCATTCGACCCGGCGGTTTTGTCAAGTGGTGTCAGCCAGTGAGACAAATTGTCGAAGCCCGGTTGCGTTCCGGGCAGCAGCCGGGGCTGAAAAGAAGAAGAGGGTCTCTGGGCAGTATGCGACTGCAGAGATCGGTTATGCAGCTTCCGAGCTGCAAAAAGGGCAGCGAGCCATGTGGGGCCCGTGCGTCGAGGTGGAAAGAAGTCGCAGATAACACATAGGAAATGGCGCCCGGAGGCGATGTCAAGAGCGCGCGAAGCTCAGTGTCGTTGAAGACACTCGTCACGAAGAAAGGTCAACTCTCTGAATCCGTTTCTTCCAGCAGCTGTTAGGGTCCCGTTAGCCCCACAGTTGCTTTTGCTGCCATTTTGGACTGCAAAAATTCTTTACCCTAGCAAAACGCTAACAGCGGGTGCCCAAGGAAAAAGTTTTACAGGAGAGAGTTAGAAGTGAAGGGAGAGGAAGTGGACGATCTCGCTGTAGGGTAGGGGGCGGTAAATATATGGAGCAGGCTTCATGGTAGTGGAGGCTGATAGTCTCGGTCTACTTGGGCAATAGTTTAGCAAAGTCTGGGTATGGAAGACGCTGAAGAGAGTCCAGATTTGTGAACGAAGCTTTTACGTGAACTTGTGCTTGTGGAGTCATTATTCTCTGCGCTCGCAAGAATCATTGTCGCAGGAATGATGCGGGGGGTGATGAGGGGTTGATGCGAAATGATGCGGGGTGATGAGGTTGATCTTGGATAACGGGGCTGGTGGTCTAAGCCCCTCCATATTACAACCCCACTTGGTGGTGGAGATGAGGCTGAAGGGGACTTACCAGACGAAGAAGTCAATGCCGTATGAGTGCGGTAGTGCTTGCGATGGTCTGTAATTTGTTATTTCTTGTTGTTTGTCGCAAAGATAAGACTTGTCTCACCTATTCCAATACCATCGCGGTAAAGCCGCGCGCCGTTCTATCCTCAGCGCAGCCAGACGCTCTGTATTCGCGCAATTGCCGAGAACAAAGCTCATCAGCCCTACGTCGTTTGCGCCATGTCGGCGTCATTTTTCCCGCCATCTCAACACTTTCCCAGCCCTCAACTATCGCGCGCACTGGTATATCCTCCGCATTATAATCCTCGATCGCCAGCTCTTCAGCGGATAACTTTGTGGGTTTAACCAGTGTTTTGTTGATTGCGCGCCAGATATTGGGTTTAACTTCGTGGTAGTTTGATGTGCAATTCGTGGGACTGGAGCAGTGGCAGAGGACAGGGGCTTTGGGGATAATGACGTCGACTTCTTCGGGTGTTGGAGGGAGGCCTGAGAAGAGAGGCTGGATGGGTATGAAGCCGTTGCCGGCGGATGGGAGGATCGAGTTGTCGAAGGCCATTGTGGTGGGATAATGCTGGTTACTCACGGCGTAGTTCCAACCGTCGTAGGTAGAGCGGTCGTGCGGGGGAGGGTTTATGGGGGGTTGTAGTATTGTAGAGTTGCTTGTTTCTGATGCCGATCTTTGCACTATGATTGGGACTACTCGGTCGTTTGGTGCTGATTGCGACTGCGATTTGGTAGGTCCAGCATAAGCTGGCGACTCGGATTTTGTTTCTGACCGTGGCTCGCTCGTGGTAGTGGCGGAGCTATTATCGCCAATGTGCCGACGAATCGTCGAGCTCAAAGAATCGAGAACCTGTAATAGATTGTCCCTCTCCTTCGTGACCTTGCCTAATTGGTCCATTAAGGTAGCTATCTGAGCATTGGAGTCGTCTTGTCGGAGGTTGTCGACCATGCTCTCCAATTGAGCGATGCGACTCTTTGTTCTCTCTCGCGCCAGGCGTTGGGCCTTGCGATCGAGTTCCCGCTTCTTGAGCCGACGGGCTTCGGCGGTTGAGGTCTGGGTTTCACTATACATGATGATCGCCTCCGGGGGTCATACTTGAAGGCAAAGAGGAAGAGTCAACGACAAGAACCTATAAATCAGTTTGTGGTCGCATACCGGACCGGGATTGGAGAGGGAGAGGAACGGGGCTCAGTCTTAGGGAGAAATTTGGGGGAACAAATAGGGGCTTTTAATGGGTGTTGGATAGTATCTGTGCCTCAAGCCAGGACAAGTGAGCTTCGGTGTTAGGATGATCTGGACGGGGTTGCGGTATTTATATTTTGAAGCTCCCCATGTTGGTGGTTGCCAATCAACCATCTCCCATACATTGAAGAGGATGAGTGGCTTATGCTGCCGTTACTTCAGCCCGCCACCTTGGAGAAGCAAAAGGATGTCAAGAAGATGGGATATGACGACTGCCTTGTTTGTCTACAGTACTACTGCCTTGCCAATCGGGTTGTAGATCACGGCCCGCGAAATGCTCTACCGGGACCCCGGACGCTAACAGCTCCATGCACTAATCTTGTTCCCCGTCTTGTCTTCTCGACCAAAGAACAAACAGGAAGTGACAGAGATCTCCTCAATGTCAACCGAGCGCTTATTGGTCTCAGTGACGTGGCAGCTAGCCAACCCAATTAAGTTGTTTCAGCTAAGCGATTTGCTATGTGGCATCTGGATGTCTTACACTTTGACATAGACCCACAAGCATTTAGGACATATGTCACCGACAGATCGTCTACAGGAGCTCAAGAAGAGCGGGGGGTTCCTCCTTGCATACTTTGTGGGTTCCAAGTGGCCACTTTTTGTCGACGCTAGAAACATCCTCTTCACATGATGCTAACATCCGGCCCATCAGCCTTGTTTCCGTTACCCGACGCACAAAGTGGCTTGATCAGGCACGCACAATTGTCAGCATCTTTATGCATCTACTAGTTGTACGAAGCTGGCGAAGTAGGACTTCCGATAACTTTTCTTCTCCACATCCCCTCCAACGTCACCTTACATCGGGCCAGACTCTCCAGGGTAGGCAATCAACCTGATACGACCTTTGTTATTTTTCTTTTTTTTCTTTTTTTTTTTTTCCCTTTTGAAGGAGGGAAAAACGAGGAATGGGAAAAGTTGATTTATGAACATCTTTGACGAGACAGCTTCACCAAGAGGTGTATGACACTTTTGCCCGATCCTATGCAGTCAATGAGTGCCTCAGAACTATCGTGATATTTTGAATTCTCAGAAGGGGGCTCCCCTCTGTTGATTCAGGTACCGCTAATGGTGCATTAAACGAATGCCTCAGAGCCCGAGTCTTGAACACCGTTTATTTTTACGATCCATCAGAGGGTGTGAGTTTTCGAATACCCTAGGCACGTAGTGCTCGATGGATTTGCGAAAATTTGGTACTGAACCGAAGGTGATGACGAAGCTGATCTCAAGAAGACCGTTCCCTGAGCCAACAGGAATGACTTACCAGGCTTTTTGAGCCCAGTAATCAAGAGGGCCAACCGGGCCACAGCAGCACCCAGTGGGAGTAGGCCAATGCTGAAAAATGCCAGGGGAACTGCTTTCTTCTTCCCTGACAATCTATCCTCATGCTCCTGAGAGTCTCCTATCTATTTGAGTCAAATCTTGCTGCCCAGCGGCTGCTCCGCTCAAAAATTCAATTCAAACTCGATTGATACTAGATTGCTAACAACGCGTCGTAATATCATGTGTGAGAATGACAAGCTGCAAAGGGGGTATTCGCAATCTACATCGAGCGGCACAAGTCCACTTGTAGGGACGTCTGATGGACAGCGTAGCTATAATGAATATATTCTAAGTTATTTACAGTATACTAACGAGAACAGTAGGGGAAAAGGTAATACAAAGAGAAAAAGAGAACCAATCCTACACACCAGTGTGTAAACGGCAAGTCAAGCCTAACCGTTGATCGGCCAGTTTTGTATCCACTGTCTGGTTTGACGGTCGTTCTCAACTATGATTTTGTTGAAGATCTCAAGAAGCCGAGACTGCAAGTCTTCTGGAGGGCTACGGTTCAACTCTGAGAGGCAAGAAACAGCAAAGAGAGTCTGCGCCTGGGCATCCTCATATACATCAGATTCATCCTTCTCTTTTAAGCGGAAACGATGGGTGAAATTCAATACGGTAATGACCTGTCTGATAGATTTAAACAAACAGTCAGGCTTCAGTTTTGAGAGGTTCTGAACATTCAGTTTTTCCTCGCAGGCCGCCATCCGGTGATATAGCGTATGATCAGGCAAATGGCTCATCGACAGCAGTGATTCGGTTTGTGAAATGGCCCATTCTACGCCGTGCTGGTTCTCGATACCATCTTCCCAGGTGCATTTTATACATGGCTCAGCCTTCCTCCTGCCACGCCTAGCCTCGTCTTCCTCTGCGCGAAATAAGAGGTGGCAGGCTCGTAGCAGAGCAGCAAGGTCAACATCATCGCCTTGGTGGGAATCTCTCCTGTTTCTCCAGGAGTCCAAGCTAATGGAGGTCAAATTCGCACATGTCGCAACTCTGTTGTGTCCATATTCGCACAAGGTCAAGTCGTCTGCAGTCTGAACCCCTCGTTCCTCTGGAGGAGTTCCGGTAATTGATTGCTCCAGATCGGAGGTCTCTTCAATTATACCCCCGCATTCTGAGGATGGCGGAGTCTTGAGTTGGTCATATCGGCCGTGTGCTGCCGACTTCTGAGCAGACATGAAGTAAATGTTGGACAGTACCCTTATTGGATCATCCACCAATACATCTTTCACTGAAGCCTGGTATCCCAAAGCGTGGTAGCACTCAATGATATATCGGATGGCTGCGACACCAGCGTTGCGATTTGGCCAGTCTACAATGCTTGTTGTCGTTTGGGGGAAATCTTGAAGTCGACGAACAAAGCTCCAGAACGAAAAATCATCAGGGACTTTCAGGAGATGGTGTTCTCCTTCAAGCTCCCTATAATCTCTCAACAAGGTACTGGACGCTTCACGCGTTCCTACACAAGTGGTTTTGAAGATTTGGTCTTTACTCCTGGCTTCAGGGGCTGGCGGCAACCAAAGGATCCTATCGCTGTTAAGGCCAAACTCGCTACCGAATTGCAAATTCAAGCCAACAATCTTGGGGATATATCTTTGGTAGTCTGATCTGGAACAAAGGCCAAGAGCTTCTACCAGCCATTGGTTGCATGAATTGGGGTTCATGGTCAAATTCAGCCTTCTGGTAGCAGCATGCGCAAGGCTGTCTTGGTGAATGCAGATAAGAACATTGAAAAAGCTTGAAACCTTATCAAGATCTATGTTGGATGGAAACATGTATCCAAGGCGGCCGAATGCTTGTGCAGTGAAGATCAACGCGTGGCTGTCAAGATACTTTAAGGGCCAGTCCAAGAAATTGGATTCATGCGTTTCGTAGTGTTCCAGTACTACCAAGCCACCCCAGACGCTGAATTTTGGCTCGTTGTGATTTGGCCACTTATCTTGCGGACATTGTAGAAGACGGAGACGCTGTTTGGTGAGATCAATACGTTCTTCGAGATTGCGGCTAGGTTCTGGGGACAGCTCGAGTGTCTTTTCCATGCTCTCGAGGAGCTGCAAGGCATATTGTTCACTTCCCAACTTCCGAATTTCTTGGACATGGTGTCCAGGGTCAATAAGGCCTCGTTTCCATGCCTCACGGAGACATATCAGCTTGAGTACCTTCCGGCTGGGCAGCTCTTTGAGAGGCGGCGGGTGTTCGAGTCGGCCAACGTCTTCGGAAACGTTGATGCAGGTCCCTTCAGCATCATCCCACTTGTTGAAAATTGCACTGGCTATCTCGCCTCCGCGAGTCACATGAGATGTAACTTGGGAAGCTTCGAAACAACGGCCCTGGTTGGCCGTGAGGGTACTCCGCGGGATTCTCATGGTAGAAATAAGGTTGCATTGAGCAGGAGACTCGAGATTGTTCTGAACTGACAAAGGTGCAAAATGACTTGTATTTGAAGATTAAGGCTTCAGGCGATAGAGGCTACTAATGCAAGGACAGACAAGGGGGTGGAAGGGGGGGGGGGGGGGGGGGGGGGGTAGCATTATATTTCGCATAACCACATCATGCCCCCCTCCCCTCCCACCCAGCGCCCTACCCCTACCCCCAAATAAAGTTTCATCTCTTTGGGACGACTTCCGAGTCTTCTCCAATATGTCCAGGTGCATCAAACTTCTTGCGGTACAAAAATCGGCAGATTTCAGCAAAAGCAAGCATGGGATTTTCAGCACACCGTATTCTCATTAGTCTGCCAGAGGTTGTGGGTCCATTATGCTTACGATCGCCAAGATCAAAGCGCGCCTGGACGTGACTACCGAGGAAGGCATGAGAAAAGAAGTTGATGCCAACGTCAATACTGAATCGGTACTCCACAATGCCATTTCGTTATGAATATCCGCAACGGTACGATACTCTGTTGCGAGGTGTCACCAAGACTCCATCCCAGAACATGGTTCCCGTGCGGCTATCAGCAGATGCTCTCGCGTGGCTCGTCGGGTCTAGGGTTGGTAAAAGTTTGAACCTTCAACGATCCAACCCTTCTCGATTTGAGCATGACAGAGAGGTGATGTGGCATGGAACCGAGGATAGTTGGTACTCATAAGCAGTGCCTGCCAGGTTCCCTTTTTCGGATTGCCAAGGAACTTTCATTCTTTTAGCACAGGTCTGGGGTTCGCTCCAAACTTTATTATGCCGACACAATCTTCTACTCAATCCCCCACATGCTGAATTCGCCTGGAAGGGTGTTAAGTAATCCATCAGACTGTATCAGGTGAAGTTCACTGGCATGGAGGATGTGTATGTGCAAGACAGTCAATCGCGTAAGATTCGGCACATGGGCGTTGCCTGCGCGCCTCAGGGTCAAAAACGATAGGCAGCTAGTCTTAATTCTATGAATCATCTCGCAACGTCAATGTGCATATCTAGGTAGTGTAAAGGTCTTGAGTGTATTCTCTATTGAAATCATAGTCATCGTCAGATCGTTCCAAGCTTTCATCTCAAGCTTTCATCTCAAGCTTTCGCTTGATGCCTTAGCATGACTGTTTCTGTTCCTTGCATACCACAATGTTCACCTTCTCACTACTGTTACAGTGGCACTACTCCCGCGAACTCGTCCGGTCGTTGGATGAATCCCAACTCTGCCAGGAGACGCATTCGTGCCTCATGTGATGGTTCATGTGATGGTTCCTGGTGATGAGAAGCACGGAGCGGGAGTCTTTTTCGATGTCGAGCACTCTCTCGAACGTGGTCGATCGTCACAGTTCCTCTGGTTTGGCGTGCCCTTTCCTTGTACCTGACGTGGGCGGCCGCACGACCACGGTATGCTCACCGACTGCTCTACCTTCACAATTCCAAGAAGCGGTAGAATTCTGGGCCGTGAAAGAGGACAGATCAAGTTATCTATTAGTAGATTTCGGGCTAGCAATCACTGCCTGCGTATATCTCAATGCTTAGTCTCTGCTCCATAGCAATCCGACGATGCTATCAGCCATACATTTTTACACCACGGCAGAAATGGGAAAGTTCACCACCCTTTAGAGTGTCATCCGTCGCTGGCCTCCTTGGAAAAGTATTGGTTCCAGCTGATCGTATTTACATCCTCGCTCGTCTTCATGCAAGGCTTCTCATCGTACTGCTTCAAGTTGGCCATATCGTGTGATGTATGTCATCGCTTGAGGACAGCATTTGCTGTCGACGACTTCTGTTGTCGCTCCCAAATGAGATGGCGTCGAAGAGACTCGGTCAACTCAGTCTCCAACATGTTGCGACGAGTGGCGCGAGATGACAGCGCACCTTGAGGCTGAATGTGGATTGGGCCTGTCATGATGGGCTGAGCGTTGGATCGAGGAACCTCATGGATTGGCTTGAGTCTGGGACCACGCATGCCGTTCATCATGAGGGGAGCCTTATCAGAGACATTAGGCGAGACACCGTGTGAAGGACCCATCGCCGTACGAGAACAGAGAATGCCGATAATTTCGCTGAGCATTTTAGGCTCGGACGTGGTCAGTCTTTAGCCCCCTTAACGTTGCGATGCAACAGCTAACAAGACCAGGCTAAGCATTGCGGCAAACGACTCCAATCCTAGCATAATTTATCTGCTATAAATGGATTTAATCACGACTTTGTCCTACAGGCCCTGGAAGATGTATCCTGTAACTGTTCCCATGCATGAAGGCATCAACCAGGTGCCAACAACTGAAACTGTTGACAAGCAGCTTATTCATGGAAGCGTTTGAAGTCCTAGGATCAACTCCCAGGAAAATTCCAGAATCGCAATAGTAATTTAGCAAGTTTAAGTATTCAATCATATATGGAGAGGTTGATTGTGTACGAGATCGAGCGTTCGCATTATCAATATAAGCTGAAAATAGTCGAAAATAGTCCTGTATTGTTGGGAAATAATAATTAGGGTTGCGCTGAGTTGCCTGATCCACGGTCGATTTGCATTAATTTCCGTGTAAGATGAAGACGGGACCAGAATATGGAGTCGTCACCCTGCCAACAAGCTTGCCTTCACATTACGCTATGCTCATTGGTCCTTCTATTATGTCCCACCTTTCATCTCAGCCACGAGGTCATATAGCCTCACAATGTCCCAAAAAGCGGCCAAGTCGGTCGCTATCCCGAAACCGACACAAGCCAGAGGACAAGAGAGGTAATTGAGAGGCTGGTCGACAGCTTTTGGCTTCGCGTTGCATCCCCATTTGAGGACCAAGAAGCACCAGTGGACCAAAGATAGCGGACTGATCTTATAAAACAGCAGTATCAAAAATACCTTCTTTCTCTAGCTAATTAGCTTAAATCTTAGGTACCTCTGCTTATCTAGCTATGCCACCTTGAGGTTCGTATCTGTGGCGTTGACCAAGAGCCAATCAATACCGGAGCAGGCCAAATAAAAAACGTCACTGGTGCTTCTTGGTGATTGGCGAGGCATTTCCCCAACAAGGTTCAACACTTGGGATTACCTCATCTGCAGTGGCTTCATACTCACAATAATGGCATCTACATTTTTGCGGATGCGATGACCCTGAATAGCAGCAGGATCGAGTGTCATATGGACAGCCGAGGCTATAAAGGTCGGTTGTACGGGGATGTCGACAGTGAGGAGCCCGGATTATCGAGATTCAAAGCAGGCGCGAATGGTTGCCATTGTGACGGCAAAAGTTTTCGGCAATAAAAACGCACCGGAAGAGGCAGAGTGTAGGGTAACATTCTATTACTGCCGAGGTCAAGGCCTATCGTGACGTCTGATTAGCCGGAACTACAGGGCCTGAGAGAATTTGCGCCGTCCATTTATCAATCGAGACAATTTGCTTTCTGCTTCCTAATCTGGTTAGCAGAGATAGGAGGGAATAAAATCTCTCATCGGGAGCAAAACATAATACTGTAAGTGAGTGACTCACAAATTAATCTCGTGAGCGCATTGTTTGAAGAGACTAACCCCTCAGCGGGGAACTTTTCTTTTCCATGGCAGTTGGGCTTTACCTATGTTTGGGAAACCCTTGGGGGGATCATCCGGGACAATGTTAAGACACCTAACGTTTAAACGCCAATAAAAAGTCTGCATTATGCTGTTTGAATCGTCTGACCTGTTAAAGGGGATGCTGAATGTGACCAATGGATATGTCGTACGTGACCATGCTGGAAACGTGGAAAGCTTTTGTGTCGTTAGCAGACTTGCATCACCCTTTCACAGACGTTGTCAGTGTGTATGTATATTTTTCGTCCGGGGGGCCGTAGGCCCCAAAAAGTCTCCTAATGGAGCACAGGACGTGCTGGGCTAAACTATCTACAATCGCTGCCATGCTGATTCTCGCTCGGATCATCTGTAAGGCCTCTTGGATCGGAGCCGTATACATGCTCGAGCGTTTTCTGTACTCATTACCTCCAAGAGGCACCTCTCTACTCGTAGCCAGCTCTCCGGTAGTTGTCGGTGAAGCACGTCCCATGGACATCAATACAGTTGATCTCAGCAGAGCTTCCCCCCAGCAACGCTTCTATCTAGTTCATCCAGCATATCAGCGGGAGCTATTCCTCTCCAGCTTAGAACTCTCTTGCACAGATAGATCAAGTAGCTTTCCATACCCTGAGGCAGGAAGTCCACGATCCCTTATGATCGCCAGTAGCTGCAACCCTAGAACCGTGCATCCTTGGGGAGAACCCTTGCAGGAGAAAACCCCAAGGCGGCTAGAACGCTGCTCTGTGGGCGAGGTAGTCTCCTCATTCCACGGTCTCCAGGTAAGCTCTGTACCATTTCGACCCAGCGGTTTTGTCTAGTGGTCTCAGCCAGTGAGACAAATTGTCGAGGCCTGGCGGTGTTCCAGGCAGCAGCCGAGGCTGCAAAGAAGAAGAGGGTCTCTGGGCAGTACGCGACTGCAGAGATCGGTCAAGCAGCTTCCGAGCTGCAAAGAGGGCAGCGAGCCATGTAGGGCTCGCGCGTTAAGGTTGGGACACCAAAGGGCTCAGAAAATCGAGCAGCTAACGGCTGCTGGTGTTGTTCAGGCAGTCAAAGCTGTAGTAGTCGGTCGAGGCAGCATTAAACTGCAGGCAAAGGCGAGGGTGAGGGTGCGATGACCCTCAATGTCAAGCAGCAGGATGCTGTAAATGTCATCTGGACAGCTGAAGCTGCAGAAGTCGGTCGTACGGGAAGTCGAGGGGCACAGAGCCCGGAATGTCGCAGGCTCGCGAAGCCGAAATGTCGAGGTGAGAAGAAGTCGTAGATAAGACAAATGAAATGGTGCCCGGAGGCGATGTCAAGAGCTCGCGAAGCTCAGTGCCGTTGAAAACACTTGTCACGAAGAAAGGTCAACTCTCTGAATCCCTTTCTTCCAGCAGCTGTTAGGGTCCCGCTAGTCCCGCAGCTGCTTTTGTTGCCATCTAGCAGAACGCTAACAGCGGGTGCCAAGGAAAAACTTTTACAGGACAGGGTTTAGGGAAAAAATTGTTACTGAAGAAGAGGGGCTGTGTAGGGTAACCTTGCCACTGCTACTGTGGCAATCACCCGACGCGACGTCACAGCCAATAATTTGCCAGCACTGCGGGAAATATTCTGGGTAATCGCATCTGCAACAGACAGTCGAGCGTCCCGATATGTAATAAACCAATTGAATGCAGGTTACTTAAACGCAAGATGGTTCGTGCCGACCCGTGTATGCATCTCAAATGCCAAAAGCATCTAACCATCGCTGATTTGTTCCTGATTCCGATCAGCCACGATAGGTTGTCCATTGGACCGCGTAGAACAAATCAAATCATTCGCCCATTCTTGTCCATTTTTCACCTTTCTGAATTATTATGGCTACAACCAACTGCTCTATTACATGCGACTGCTGTAAGGAAGTATTTACTTCAATACATGACGCGAGAGCGCATTTAGATGGTCTTTGGGTAAGCCATTAATCCAATCACGGCCGAATGTATTGATGTTCTCTAACGTTAGGTAGAACCATGTCAAGTCGTTTGAAAATAAGCTTTTGGATCAAATGACATCTTCGGAACCAATTTCTGCCCCAGCACGTAAAAAGCGACGTCGCTTGTATCTGAAGCCGAAACAATGCGATGAATGTAAACAAATACTCAAGGGCGAAGACTCTCTGAAGCGACATGCTCGGACACGTATGACTTCACGACTAGGCGAGATTGACTTGGAAATCGAGCTAATTCCACTAGATGATTCTTGGAATCGGCCCTGTGATGAATGTAACGCGACACATGAGTTCGCAAGTGCATATATCTCACACAAATGTACTGATGGAAGGAAGCCTGATAAGGGCACGGAAAATACCCGGGAACAATTTGTGGAAGACCGGTTGCATCAGCAACATCAAAATGAGACCGCAATAGAGGCCATCTCTATCAGGGCAACAGCGACAACCAAGCCAATTGAGGCGACCGAGGTAGCTGGAGCGATTGAGATAAATAACGGAAGCGTAGAAGGAGTTCCATATCAAGAGTCATTAGATGCAAACAACTCCCGACAATCACTATGGCAAAACGATTGGGACGCTATACAAGATATATTGTTTGATCTGGAAAACTAGCGCTTATTGTTACTTCTTAGTACCAAAAACTATTGCGCGACCATTTTCTAGTCGATGTCCTAGTACCGGATCAACGAAGAGGCTGTTGTTTGTTAGAAGACTGCAGCAAGGTGATAGGTGATATCTTACACGCCGCCTTTTCCTGAGTCGAATTCCTTTCTGCTAAAGCGATCTGCATCCTCACGAGAAAGATGGAAAGCATGGTCATCATCACACATGGTGTCAAATTCACGACAATGAGAGTCCTCAAGACATACGAATTTGGAGTGTGGCTCGAGTAGATATATGACCATACCAGGTTTTACTGTAGAAGGGTTGTCCCAGCAGTAGAAGTCCTGAACCGTACCCCAAAGATGCTTGAACTTGGTCACTTTGGGGTAACAAGCAAGTAAATCTTTGGCCGACTAAGGATGTTAATTATTGTGATTTAGAAGTAATATGCCACTCACCTCATTTGACAGAAGATCATCTTTGAAAAAATGGTGATCAACCTGGCCGGCGCGACCTTCCTGGTATAATCTTGCAACCTTATCTCCAATCTCCGTTATTGGTTCGAAGAAATATCCAACTCGATTAAATTTTTCGACTGAGGATTTGATGTTCTTATCATCCTTCGGGTCAGATTGTTCTGGTGAAGGCATCTTGAGCGGGGTAGAGTTTGACGTCATTGAACACAACTTTGGGTAAGAAAAAGCTTTCAGGTGCTTAATTTATACTGAGTGGATTTATGCACTTAATGAATGCTTTTCTAAGCACCCTCTGCGGCATTTTATAGCCTTCGTTTGAACCTTACATTCGTGCTTTATACCCCAACAGCATCAATATCAAAGATCTTCTAGTATGTGCTTTTCTTCACGCGGTCAACCGGGAAACCACTGATTAGATTACAGACCGATTGATTACAATATAAAGACGATGTCAGAGTCCGATATATGTCAGAATCCAGGATGCAAGGATGGTTGGATTGATGGAACGCGTCGATGCACTCTGTGCAATCCTAAGTAAAGCTGACGAAAGTGGCTATGGTGGGATGCATATCATCCGGCGTGGGTGATCTTCTATCGCCTGCAGATAGTCAGTCCAGGCCTGTATTGAATTTTTACTTTTTTTGATTTAAGCCCCAAGAATGTGTCTTAGGTATGTGGTCATATTAGTTGTTGGCAGGTGTTGGCGGGTATTGGCGGGTGTTGGCAGGTGGTGGCAGGTGTTGGCAGGTGTTGGCAGGTGTTGGCAGGTGTTGGCAGGTGTTGGCAGGTGTTGGCAGGTGTTGGCAGGTGTTGGCAGGTGTTATGTAGCGTAAGAGGTGGGATGGCCACTTTTAACAGGGGGCTTATGCCACCGCTCATCTCGACTCCACCAGAATATGCAAGGGTGTTGGCCTGGAGAGATCAGCGACAGACCCTTGTTACTGGCATCCGCACCCTTGTATCTTCAGCCGCTAATCTTAGAACGTGTCTCCGATCAGCCTAATACAAACCTGGTACTAGCGCCCCCACAACGAACTTCAAGAACACGAAGTTGATGAAGTCGCTGTCAAGGAACTCCAGATGTTTTTTTATGTGTAGTATACGTGTATTTATAATAAAGAGAAACAGATCAAGAGAGGATGAGAAGTGTATTGTAAGAGATCATCAGTCTCGTTTAAGCAAAGCACGTATACAGCATCGTGAGCGACCTTTCGGGCGTTCTCTCTA
Source organism: Fusarium redolens (assembly GCF_020744475.1). NCBI lineage: Eukaryota > Fungi > Ascomycota > Sordariomycetes > Hypocreales > Nectriaceae > Fusarium > Fusarium redolens. Next base: position 496,172 of record NW_025763687.1, on the reverse strand, counting down.
GACCCCTGCGAATGCAAGGTGCGCAATGCAGGCTCGAGACTGGGAAGTAGTTGCAGGGTACGAGAGAACGGAATGTAGCCATGGCTGACTTGGATGGCAACGTTTTGGTAGAGGATCGACAGCCGTGTCAGGGTAGACGACTAGGAACTGCTCAACGGGGATGCAGATAACATCTCCAGGTCTGGGCTATCGCAGCTTCACCGGTCCGCAAGCTGTGTGTCGCTCATCAGGACATCAGAAAAAACAGAAAATAGTCCCAGCTTTTGATTTTATCTTGTCATGTCAATACTTTGAATGACCTGAATTACAGTCTTCCCGTATTGCCGCCCTGCAATACGATCACTACTCTACCAACGCATCGACCACCTGTCAACCCGCATGAAGGAAGGGTACCTAGCTCCTGAAGCGGAGAAATGGAGCGTTACGAGAAGCGACGTCTCAGTGCGAAATCTAAAATTGCCAGAAAGCTTCAAATTACCTCTGAAGAAGTTCAAACAGCATTTCCAAGTGCTGGCCTAGACTTTCTGACGTCTATCCTGGACATAAGCCACCAGGTCAAAGATTGGAACACCATTCTCGAAATACTAGACCAAGCACGTCAACTTCGGTATAACAAAAAACCTGAGAGAGTTAGCCAAGTTGCCGAATGGACTCCCTGGGATGCTAAGAGAGCCAAGGACATAATAGCCCAAGCCATTACAGCTCGTAGCGACTCTACCACCATCAGCAGCACCGCAGTTGGGACCAGCGCTGCTCAGACTCAGTGCTATTCGAGCTCGACAGCGATCTCTCTATCTGATGAAAACGTAAATACCTCTGGGCAAAGAGTTCACGTCATATTCTGCGGCGTGTCGCGGTATCGTGACCTTGTCGAAGAGAATTCGGACTTTATAAGCATTCAGATCGATCCTGCTTATAGCTCTTACGGTGATAAACTTCTCCAGCGTTTCACTCTAGAGTATCTTTGCGAACTCGAACGTACCCTTGGACGTGGTCTCGTCGCGAGTGTGGCTCCTGATGCATCAAGCCAGGAAGAGCACATCGCAGATCCCAATAGTCAGCACCAGTACCAGTTCGTGGTACATCAAACCGTTGTAGCCATGATTGCCGCTGAAAACACTGGACTTGTCTCCCTAGAACTTCATGGCATGAAATGGGTGTCAGATATGGTGATGAAACACGGATTTGCTAGCCATGTGGCGGACGTTGCTGCCGAAAAGGTCGTGGTGTTTGCACCATGGGATAGCGATTATATAAGTGACAAGATCACAGAAGACTTCTACATGCAAATGCAAGAAGCCACCGCATTCCACAGGAACTTAAGCCTCTATCCGTCCCGGGACGAGAACTACGCAGAAGGGCATAAGCTTCTCGACATTGCTGCCCTCGACGGGATCGCGCGACGTCCAGGAACTCCTCCCAAGTTCTCCTTTCGACCACGGACTTGCTATGGACACGGAAAATGCACCATGGCCGACTGGTCAGGCACTATGGTAGTCAAGCGTACATTTAGTAGTGGAGCAAAGGATGTTTACATCGATTCCTGCGAGAAGCCATCTATGTGGAAAAATCTTGCATGCACTGGGCGCAATCCAGAGCTGAAGAGAGCGAAACCACAACGCAGAGTCACTTATTTTCACCAAGAATACATCAAGAGCCTGGATGACTTTGGCGAAATTCGCGTGATGATGTGCGGGGACGACATAATAGAAGTTTCCCGTACTCAATGGATAACAACAACAACTCGAGATAAGCCTCGTCGGAAGCTTCATGCTAGGGCATTCAATCTAGATGATGATCTCTCGTGGTTTTCTAGTGATCCAGAAGAACGGAAAGGAAAATACTCTGAGCTGGAGGCATTTTGTGTGTTCTGGCGTCGAGCCCTTATCGAGTTTTTTGAAGTGACGAGGAATTTTGAGTCTGCTCGCGTTGGATTGAGGCTGGATATCGGCATCTCACCTAATGGCGACTTTTGTATTAATGAGTTTCCTCGTTGGTTTGGCGCGAACTGGTTTAGCGAGCAGATTCGTGGCCCCGGATCGACCGAAATTGCTAGAAAATGGGGTGAGAGACTTGCTCAGGAGATATCACGCCGCTGAATTGTCCTCTGAATTGTGATGACAGGTGTTTTGAGTTGTTAGAGCAGTAATATTTATCTGGACTTATCTGGACTTATCTGGACTTATCTGGACTTATCTGGACTTGTCTGGACATCTGTTATTAAGATATCCAATTGAAGCTTGACCTTCTTGTAAGGTACTATACCTCGAAGATGGATACTCGGCTCGAATTTAATTCTTATGGATAGTGACCAATTGCCCTTTATATCGTCCGTCCATTTGACCGTCGACTTGAGACTTATTTTAATGAGTGTCAGGAACTCCACTCTACACTCGGTGCTTGTAACATGCTAGATCCCTTGACTCTCTTACTCTGGTTCCTATAATAGGACCCTGTTTTGTGTCCCTAAAGCCAATGCTTCTATTCCCGCAACAGGCAAAATAACATAGAGTTGACATTGTGCCAAACGACCAACCACTGCATAAATTTCCTAAACATCTCACCGAACGGTCGAGTCATATGCATGTTCTGGCCGTCGGTGAAGACATCCTTCCAATGCCCATACATATGCTCGCACCAATCTTGCAGTTGGATAAAAGGATAGTGACGACCGCATTTATATCGAGTGCAATGCAACTCGCCCAAGCCATATCCATTTCCCCATCCAGCCTGCCATCAAGTTAGAAGCCTTCTGCCGCTGTTTCGGAAGATACTTACCACAAACTGACAAATTAACATCTTAACGATGAACTCGTCTGGCAGGTTTTTGTAAAGCCATGATAGTAGTGGAGATGCGAACCCTTCCGGAAGCTTATTTCGCAGAAGCTCCACGGCTACTTTATGGTTCAAGTCCAACTCATGAAAAGTGTCAACATTGAGTCAGAAGAGGGGTATGAGACCTATGTACCTTAGCTTGGACGTCGCCAGTGATCTTGTCAGTGTCGTCTGTTGCAGTGTCGTCATCTGTGTCATCTGTGTCATTTGTGTCGATATAGAGTACAACATAGCCAAGCAACATAGATTTATCAACTTCTTTCCCCATCATGGTCAGGAATGCATGCGTGATCTGCAGGTATAAAAGTTGGGAGGAGTTGGTGAGTATATACTGTTCGCAGGTAAGGTGAAGTATATGGCCAGGGAAGAGAAGGGAACACCAATTAATAAGCGCAACATTTCCCAGGAACGATATGAGCTTAATTATTATGCCAATCACAGTTCATCCACCATTTCTATATACCTAAAGTGTGACAAGACGGCAAACGCGTAGGAAAAAGACGTTCCCGTCTGTCAGCGATTTGATTCAGCTTCGAGAGAAAGGTCGACACGAGAATGTGATGATCGGATTCATGTCTTCAGCTTTACAAGATGGCGTCTCCACACACCCGTCATGTTGCTCAAATCGGCTAATATCTCCTTTGTGTTGTGCGTACATGGACTAGGGATGGGCCTGCTGAGCATGCCTGCTAGAGCTGATAAGGGCTAGCGGAATCTGTCAGGGGTCATAGCGACATAAGGTACTGTGACACCATAGTGTACACATGGCCGCCTCGACCCGCCCCCACGACGCTAACCGTCCGGTGCGACATCCTTGTTCTGCATCCCCAATTTGCGAGACAGTGTACCCAAGTAGGAAGAGCCCCCCTGCCGCGGTTGTTGGAACTAAAAGGTAATTGAAGGCACGGACTAGCAGCTGCACATCCGGCGTCTAGTGCGTTCCGGGACGTCACCTTACCTTGTGGGGCGGAAGTGCATGCGTAGCTAATGGTTGCATGAACCAACCGACAGACCGCGATCGTGGCATATTTTATTGGTGCAGTAGAGAGGGTTAACACGCCCCGGCACAGTCACAATGCCTTGGCAGCCAGAGTGTGCGTAATTCCTATCAGAGGAAGCCGATAGAGGACAGGGGACACTGGCTTCTTAAAAGAATGTGCAACCCAACAAGGCAATCGGTGGATGGCCTCATCGACAGTGGTTCGCCTGAATAGCCCATCGTTTCGCGAGGACCCTGCATTTGTCAATTGATTTCGAAATGAATGTGAGTACATCCCAACCACATTCTCAAGCCCATCAATTTCTATAGCCATGTTTTCCGCCTCTGCCTGGCAATCTGCATCACCCTCCTCACCCTCCTCCAAGCCCTTATCAAAATTATCCTCCTCAACCTATCTCTCATGTCCCAGCTCGGCATCACGATACCAATCGTCACCATCATGAACCAGATCCCTGCCGGCTTGTTCAAGTCTCTTACCGACAGCAACAGGAACAGCAACGCCCACCTGTACCTTCGCCTCTTGGCGCATATACACATAGTTCACCACAGCCCAGTAATTGCACAGGTGCGCCTCTTATCTATCAGTCGCCCTACGAGCAACGTCCAGGTCTCCCTCTAGGCACCAAGCCCTTCTACATTCCACAGGACGCTTCCTCCAAGAAGAAGAACTATCGAGCTTCCCAGGTATGAAAGAGCCTTTTATGACTTGAACATGCGCAAGTTCTAACCGGAGTCAGGCATGCGACAGCTGCCGGCAGCTGAAGGCCAAGTGCGACGAGACGAAGCCATGCGGAAACTGCAAAGAAAGGCGAGTGGATTGCAAATACCGCGACCCGGTGCCCAAGGCGTAAGTTTTGTGAAACTTTTCATTGACTTGGAAGCAACAGCTAAGTATGGTTAACAGGACGGATAAGGCTCAAGCCGACATTCTAGAAGGCCTCGGTTCGGTTCAGACTTCGCTGAAATCGATCATGCCGTATCTGGGGCGACTTGATCAGAGATTGATCAACGTGGAGTCCCTCTTGCCTAAGCATATCGCGACTCTAGGTCCTAAGACGGAACCGTCAGTGGAGGACGAGTACAAGCGTGCGCCAGCATCGCCTTACTTTGTCAACGGCGGTTCTGTAGACCCGTACTATAATGACGCCCATCCCGACCACCCATCATCGGAGCCAATGCCACTGCGTATGATGGCCGAAGATGCCATGGAGGTTGAACCTGGCCCACCCGTGGCCCCTGGAGAGCCCGCGATTCCAATCAACCATACGACTTTGGCAGGCCTGCTGTTGGAATGGCCTTCGATTCGTGAGCTCACCAAACACCATGTTGAGCGCGAAGGTGTCCGATACATCAGCGAATATCCCATCAGTCAAGAACAGAACAGAGGCGTTCTGATCGTTTTTGGCCGAGGTGAAGATTCTCACCCATCGCGACGTGTTCGAGAACCGACGGACCATGATAACTTGGACATGGCGGACGATTCATCCAATATGGTATCTCCTTCGCCAGCATATAATTGGGGCCAGCTTGGTGGACTGAGCCCTCCAGATCAGGTGGAATACAAGGGAGACGCTTTGGTCGATAGTAACCCCGATTTCTCTGAGCCGAAGGTGTGGACATACGTGGAGAGTTTCAAGGGAAACATTCTCAACATGCACCCTATCATTCAGCCCAAGCTTTTGGACTATTGGGTCAGACACTTCCTGGATAATCTTCCAGCATTGCATCCTCATCCAGCAACGTCACAACCCCCCAAGTCCAACTTTGTCGTTGCAGGAGGCTCGCAGACGTCACAGGCTACAGGCTCAAAGAGAAAGCGATCGCCAGGGCCGGACGGCTCCGAGTCACCAATACCTGCTCCACCTCGCACTGCTCGACCAGATCGATCCATCCATACTGCCCTGGTTCTCACAGTTCTGGCTTTGGGTAAAGTGTGTCTTCACCGCGATAATGTGCCCGATGTCGTCCATCCTACAGAGCCTCCTTCTCATGACAGCCCAGTCATTGGCAATGGAGCCATCCCGCCAAGGGCCAATCGATGCTCTGGCCCAGCATATTCATCGCACTCGCACTCGCATTCATCAGGTCTGCCCTCACCACAGGCGGAAGCGGGCGAGAACCCTGACAACTGCCCATCAATCAGTGGCGTGGGTGCTTCCGGCGCTGGTCACATCTCCAAGGAAAACTGCGAGGTGATTCCTGGCTTAGAGTACTTTGCATATGCTACGGATATCCTTGGCAATCACACTGGCGCGTACAACAACATGGAGGACGTGTACGCCAACATCTTTGCTGGGTTATATCATGGCCAGCTGGGTAGACCAATGGAGAGTTTTGCTTTCATTAACAGGGCCAGCCACAAGCTGCAGGTCATTATGCGACCGTAAGTATTAAGATCTTCAATAAAACACAGGTGATGAGTGACTAACAAGATGCTAGGAGCTTGGACAAAATGAGACGAATCAAGCGCAACAGCGAGTTCATTCAGGAAACCAAGTACAACCAACTTGCTCTCGCATTCTGGACTTGCCTGCAGCTAGAAAGTGATCTTATTGCAGAGATGCAACTCCCTCCATCAGGACTGCTCTCGCACGAAGGTGATATGCCGCAGCCCAACATGAGTCTCTTGGAAGGGTTCGACCAGCGTATCTTGGACAGCTACCTAGGCCAGCTGTATCTGCGGACTCATCTGAACAGCATCCACCGAATGTTCTACGCCCCTGAAGATCCGTCTAAGCCAGGCAATCATAAGTTCCGAAATGTCGACGTTGTTTCTAATGCTGTCTCGGGCATGCATTGGGTCGCCCCCAGCTTCGCATTCAGAGAGGATGACCCACCCGCAGGTGATATTCTGGCAGCAAGGTTGCGGGCCAAATATTGGGGAGCCCAGGTGATTACTTATCGCCCGTTCATCGAACAAATTCTGCAGTTCTCGCACTCCATCAAGAACCATGCATCGAGCCCCAACTTTCCCAGTGTCAGCTCCGAGTTTCGACAGGATGTTACGGCGCCTGTCATTCACCCCAAAGCCAGAACGCACGGCGATATCGATCCTCAAATTGTTGAGTTGGCTAAGAAGGGCATCAAGGCGCTCATTGAAAGCACCCGTGCCTTCCACGGTCTAGGAGACAAGAGGCCGATTATCACCAATGTTTTCGGCACAGCTCACGCGTAAGTCTTTTTTCCCCACCAACTGCCTCCACCTCAACTGACCACCTTGCAGGCAATGGGGCAACCTGTTAATCTTATCAGCTGCATTCCGTGACCCAATCCTTCGCACTTACGTGGATAAAGAACTCCTCGGAACACTGTTCCACAAGACGATGCAGTTCTTGCGACGAGTGCACTTCGAACGGACATGCATATTCTCGAAGGCCTACAGAGAGATCTTTTCAGCTATGATCATCGGACCAACTCAAACTTCTCGAGCGGCACAAGCGCGCCTGGCCACCATACTCCAAAGCCTGTTTCCATGGCTGCGCCGCCTCAGATGCCTCATTCAACGGTCGATCAAGGATATCCACGATCCATGCCTCACTATTCACATACGAACCCATTGCTCCGGCAGTGATAGGGTCGAAGATATTTCCCGCCGGGACTTGGAGATCAGTCCTGATGACTCTCATTATCATCTCATCATAATCATCATCATGACATGGCGTTTTGTAACTGTTTCATTTGCGCCATAAGAGACCACGAAGGAGTGCCATTGTTCTAAATGAAGGGTGTCTTCTGTTTCCACCAAATTTAGAACGGATCAAGGGGTCCCGCCATGGCACTTGCTATTTTCTTTCCTTCTCTTTCTTATCAAGGTAATTTCGCGCTACTGTACTTAGAATGAATGCTGAATCTTTTTTCTCTCTATACATAAATATGAATGTGCGGCTCCTGAAAACGGACAAGCCGTCCATCCGATTACATTGATCCTCACACCCTGTCCGTCAGTCGGCCTCAACCGCCAAGACGTGACAAAATAGCACTGCAAAACACATTGAAATCACGCCCAGTCCGCGCGTGAATGCCTTACACTGACTCGGCCGAGGAGCCTTCGACACAGTCTCAAGCACACTGCGTGCAAGGTCGGCATAGATGCAACTTGCAATATGTGCATTCCCAAATCATCCAATGGGGACCAGAGCGACAGTGTTGGCAAATCCACTGGACCAGAGTATTGTCTGATTTGATCATTCGAAACTGGTGGGCACAAGCGTTGGCCATGTTGTCGGCAGAAGCAATGGCTTGTGTGTCTTCTAAAGGAGGTTTACAATGCTAAGGAGATGATATTTGGTAATGTGGAAGCCGTTCAAGTTCAGGCGTGGTTGAATATCTTTGTGTTGCGGGAATAAGATTAGCCTCCAGTACAGAACATTACTCGTCATACTCACATAAGGTGATGCAGGAGGCAACGTGATAGTGACCTTAGGAGAAGCTCCTTGACACTTCCCCGATAGTGTGATAAAATATGAAAGCGAGTCGTTGATTCCTCAGTATCTAAGTAAGCCGTTAGGAGCTTGTACAGATGGGATTGTATGAGAGGAAGACCGAAGCCCGGAAGGTATGACGCAAGCATCTCTGAAGAAGTGATCAAGTATAAGGGGGATTCACAATATTTTAACCGAATCAAAAAGACAAGCGATTCCGAACAAGCATCAACGTTCAACGTTGTTGTCTTCAGGCGGAGTCGTAATATAGAGTCTGGTGATATGTCATTGGTGAAAGTCGTCGAGCGGTAACCAGGGTGGCTAGGAACGAGGATCGAGCAACAAGGTGGTAATGTCGGAAAGGGGGTGCCAATGGCGAATCGAGCATCACGGGAAGGAAAGGAGGAGAAAGAAACGAATAGAACAAGCAAGGTTGATCTCGAGTCAAGGATTAGGGTGAAAGCGACCAGGCCATGGATGTTTGGATGGATGGAAGGACAAGGATGATACTGAAGTCTACGTTTGACTTTGGAATGAGCTATTGGAGCCCTAAATGCTTTACCTGTTGTGGCAGCCAAGACTAATGACACAGTCATCTCACGACAACATGAGGGTTCATGATCGTTCATGTGAAAACACCAAGCCTTGAAATTTTGTCAATGCTATTTGAGTTCCTCAGTAATTGTCCAGTTCCAATAAAGCCAAGAGCAGCGCATCGTCGAAATTGCCCGCCGTATTGATCAGTCACAAAGACCTCTATTGCCTGTTCATCTAAAGCGTGTTCGTTGCTTCTCGTCTCTTACGGTGGCATATTAGTACCCCCCCACCAACTTTCGTGGGCTCAGTTCACCCGCTTACACGACTTGAAAGCACGGTACGCCGGGGCTCCACAATACACCTTAGGGGTTGCTACTCCGTTCATTGTGGATGCAGCGGCCAATATATCAATGCATGTGAGCGCTGTCACGGTTCTCAGCACTCGCGCTCCGCTCGATCTCTTTGCACAGCCAGGATAATTCATCGGGGAAGTGGCCGATCCATCCGTCGCCGCCGGGACCACCGGCCGGTCCTTCAGCTGAAGGCCGGATTCGGGGTCGCGCCGTAAGATGATACGTCAATTCCGCCACTGTCAGTGCTCTTACCCCCTCCACCTTAACCCCACATACCCCGTTAGGTGTGTAGAGATGCCCCGCGCGTACCTGCACATTACGGGCGACAGATCTCGGGTCAAACAATGACGGAATGTTCCTTTGTCTTTTGATAGCATGTCTTTGAATAGTATGGAGCATCAGATAGACAATTGAGCACGCGGAGATGAACCAGCATAAGAGGTCCACAGAGGAGTTTGGTTGAAACGACCATAGTGCGGTCAGCCCAGAATTCATCCATCTTGTTGTGCAATCCTTAACCGACAGCTTGCCCAATGCCTACTACTTCGACCCTCCTCCACATTGAGGATGAGGCAAGCACTTGGCGACTTATCCGCAGTCCACTCTCAGTCGCGACCGCTGGCCAAGCCTCTCAGTCTGGTTTTTGTCAACCTTGCAACCTCAAACGTTATAAGGGGCAGTTCCCCAGTCAAGTCTTCGTATTCTCGTAACAGCTGTCTGCATAATAAGCCGCTCAGTTGTGCTTCAGCTATAATCTATCCCTAAGCACCTGTTTTTGCTTTCAAGAGAACCTCTTTACTCACTATCCATATAACAGCTCGAATTCTGTAACTACTTGGAGCCATTGAAACCGGCTGCCCTACAGTCACCAGCGTTACCCAACCCCTACCAACTGAGATCCAGCAGCATCGTGTGGCATTGAACGTCTTCGGGCATGGACGACTCGAGCCGTATGAGGAGGCAGAATGAACCACCGGTCCATTCGAGCCCCAATCAGAGATACTCACTTCATGATCCGTCACAACAGCGTTGTTAACTCGCTGGAATTTCCAACGACAGATATCTCCTTGCATCCCTTGCTGTCTCTTCATCACCAGGGCGAGGTATGGGAGCTGCGGGTAACTACAATAGCTACTATCCAGAGCCCAGTGCGTCATTCTCGATAGCAAACATGCCTGGCACAGCTAAAGCCTATGGCTCTGACCATGGCCACGACTCCAGCCAAGCGCAAAGCTTTGGCGGCTACGGTACTGCAGCTACGATTATGTATAGCGCTGGCCAACCGAGCACCCAAAACACAGTCTATGATGCTCAACTGTTGAGCTCGTGGCAACCTGCAACTACGCAAATGATGCCACCAGAAGTTGCCTCGAGCTACCTCGGCTCTGAGATTGGGACTTCAGCTGGCTCGAGCCAGCAGCAACCGGCACAGGGCTCGAGCGGATCCGCGATCGTCTATCAACAGATTAATGCCATGAATTATGCGAGTAGTAGCATGTCAAGCGTGAGCGCAATACCACAGGCGATAAACACCGCTGATGTCTCCATGACGGACGATCACGGCTATGCGGAAGGCGCCCTTGAGGAGGAATGGGTCAGTTACCAGCGGCAGCTAGGGAGCATATTTCAAGAGATAGTCAATGGGTCACCATAGTAGAGTTGCCTCGACGTATGGAGATCTATGTGATTCAACGCCTCTAGCGTGATATTTATCTAGACAAGCTCTTCGTTTGTGCCCGGCCGATTCAATCGGATAATTCGCGAGGCTTGAGTATAGAGGAACTTGGCCTACTCTGTTTACAGACCCCATGTTAGGCACAGCAACCGCTATACTATAGAGACATATAGCTCAGAAACCCTAGGGAGGATAATAGGAGTCTGAGATAGTGGCTGGTTCCTGATCGGGGCCAAACATAGTTCTTGTACATGCTGGACTTTTGTTAAATCGGGAACCCTTGGTAAAGGGGGCGGCGGTTCAAGCAACAATGGTGGCCTAATTATGGTTCGGTTGCTGGTAAGCACCGGAGGAGGTCTGTTGTACCAAGTTCGAGGCGGGGCTCCAAGACCTATCGACTTGCTCCCAGCGAAGGCTTCGGCAGTTCTAGTGGTACTGGGAAAAATTGTGCCACGATACGCAGAACTTTCCTGGCCACCAGCGTAGCTCAGCTGAATCAACTTACCCATCCGTAATCCGGTCTGTCGCATGAGATCTTGCTTTTCATCCTCGGTTGGGTATGGGTGTTGAAGGTTTGCCGCGAACCACTTTCTGAGCTTATCTTGAGTCCTGGATAGGGTTCGCTTTCGCATCTGTTGTTTATTGTCGCCGCTGACACTGGCAGGACCAATATGACCGTATGGAGCAAAAGCCTGGTAATGTGAGTTGCACGCGCCCTGAGTAAACGGCGTGTGGTCAAACGAGTGAGCCACTCCTGTACAGAGTGACTGATATTGTGCTGGATGATGGTAAGGATGCCCATAGCTGCACTCGCAATAAAGTGAGACGCCCGATTCAGAAATGGTTATCTGTGAATGTCGTATTGGCTGCCGAGATTGGGGATTGCCATCTGAAGGTACTGGCCCACTACTGACAGGTAACTTTAGTCGCACAGAATGTGGACGACGAAGACTGGGCATTATTGGTCGAGAATTTGCTGGTTCACTGATTTTGGCCTGAAATGGGCCAATTCTTGTGGGAGCCTCCCAATTCTCCTGTTGCATGGGCAGGTTTGGTGAAGTCTGTCTGGGTGGAGGTCGGTCGGGGCTATAGCAGAGACGCGGTGCTTGACAGACTCTCTGAGACTCAGCCTCAGTCTCCATTGATACCCTCCTTCTCTTACTAGAATTGAGTGAGTACACATATTGAGGTGATGTTGCAGTTAAGGCTGCTGTGCCTAGAGGCGGCCCTGTTACGGGCGGCTTGTTGTTGAGATCATGCGGTGGTTGGGTCTGAAGCTGCAGGTCGGGGAATTCCTGCGAGTTGTGAGCTGAATCGTAATATGATGGTCGCTTGTAGGATCGGCGTGGTCTACCTGTCGGATCGGGACAAGAGTAAATTTATCGTTGTATGTCCTCGATCGATAGTATTCGGGACATCGGTTGGGCTCCCACGGACGTGACATACTGAAGGACAAAGGGTGAGGAGAAGGAGATACCATAGTGAGCATGGACAAGTTGGGGAGTTTGGGAGCTGAGTGTTGCGGTCTCTTCTCGAACTGTCTTGAAATATAAAGGCGTCGAAAAAAAAGATTAGGCGTATGCATCGGGAAGACCGGAATTGGAATGGATATAGGTATTTAAGTCGTTGCTTAGGAATAAAAGAATAGGGGTCTTTAGTGCGTGGCAGAAGGAGATGCAATCGGGGATCAATAACCACTAAATATCCCTTTGAGCGGTACAGCCCTTCAGGAGGTCACTCGCCCCACTTTGCTTAGTCACAAGGTTAGTACGTGCGGGGTACCGGAAGTTCGTAAGATATTCAATTTCTACAAAATACCACTAAAAACTCATGCTAATTGATATCTATTGAAACGATGAGTTCCCCACCAATTCTTGATGAGATACATGTGAAGGAATATGACTTTGATGATCATAGCTTTCACATACATGCACAGCAAAGGGGCCTAGGTCCTGCCGGAATAATAATTAACCCGCCTGAAGAAGCCGGCGGCCACAGCTTCATCCCTTTCAATGTAGAAGGTCGTGACTTTCACATTAACATACTGCCTCCAACACCACTCGAGCTATTCCAGCTTTTTACACCTATATCCCTCGTACAGTCATGGGTCTACTACAGTGAAAGCTGGGTCTCTCATCTTATACAAAATGGCGTTATTGATAGCTATAATACGGCCATTTCCGACCACTCGCGGATCAACAAGTGGGACGGGCTCTCGGTTGCGCAAGTGTATGTATGGCTTGGGTTACTGATTTACCTAGGAATTCATAAGGAAAATACGATTAAGAGCCATTGGAGCTCCCCTTCCCTAGGTGTTCAGTCCCCCCTGCATTCAGTCATCAAGTTTATGCCTCTATGGAGGTTCGAGATAATCTCACGCTATATACGGACTTTTGACCACACCCTGCTTGACCTACGCAATGAAGAGGACCTTCCGAAGGCATTCCAAGCTGCTGAGCCGTGGTCTGACCTGATACAGAAGGTGTCAGCCCAGCTCTATTTACCAGGGAATAACGTCACTGTGGATGAGTGTATGGTCCCTTTTACAGGCAGGAGTAAGGATACAACCCTAGTCAAGAATAAGCCTACGCCTGTAGGGTTCAAAGTCTGGGTTATCGCCCAAAACGGCCTCTTTATCCGGTGGCTGTGGCATGTGAAGGCATCACCATATACCGCTATTATCGTCGAACTGCCAAAGAAGAAGCCGGCTGCCAAGCTGCAACAGGGGAAGAAGGGGAAGGGAAAGCCTAAGGAGACTGTGACCCTTAGCAATACAGCAGGAGTCGTTATTCACCTAGTTAATATGCTGCCAAAGCAGACATATCACGTCTTTATGGATAACCTCTTCTCCTCGCCTAATCTCTTCCGTGCCCTTCGAGAAGCCGGTCACGGGGCTACAGGTACAGCCCGCCCTAACTGTGGCATCACCAAGGAGCTTAAGCTTGCAAAAGGGAAGGATAAGGCAAGTGCCTCAGGCTTTGAGTATAATGAAGTAAAGTCAATCCCTACAATTGATGGCCTCGTATGCCTGAGGGACTTATTTATATGCATTTCCCTTACTAATTCGTCCTTCCTAGGTCGCTCAAATCGCTTGGAAGGATAATAGCCTCGTGTTATTTCTCTCTACCGTATACAGCGGTGCCGATGACCAACGCACCCCAAAGACAAGGAAGAAGCCTGCCAACAAAGGGGCACAATCCAAGCCGATACAGGAGACCTTTAGTGATGCCGTAATAAAGGTTATCCCTATACCGACTGTATCTGCTTCTTATAACGATGAAATGAATCATGTAGACCGAGGAGATCAGATAAGGTCCTATACGAGTTATGAGCACCGATTTCGCCGTGGCCCGTGGCAGGCTCTCCTTTGGTCCTTCCTTCTTGATGTATTACTTGCGAATAGCTTCATTTTGCAGCTTAAGACCTCACAGCCGCGGTGGCCGCCTTACAAGACCCTCGAGAGCTGGAAGAGGTGCATTTCTGATGCACTATTCATTAAATTTGCCCAAGAAAGCGGCGCAAGGAAGAGATCTCGGGCAGGGAAAGAGGAGGATATAAACGATACCCAGTCACGGCAAAATCACCTGCAAAGAGATATCAATCATGTTAACAGGGGGATATTCTCAGATTGCCTTGCTTGTAAAGGCTTTAGGCAGGGGCAGCCCCGACCTTTTAAAAAAAGGAAGGTTAAAAATACTCTCTTACAGCCGATAACAGCTAATACACGAAGTCGGCATCGAGGAGGCTCAGGTAGGCAGACCTGGTACGGCTGCCGAGTTTGTGAGGTAGCTCTTTGTAACAATCAAAACTGCTGGGACTTTTACCATCATACAAATTAGTATGTGTGGAGAAGTACCGTTAGTTTTATTCAGTTTGATTGGTCCTATACCCCTGTCGTGACCCCGCTGAAGGGCTGTACCGCTCAAAGGGATACGCTGGGATGCTGGGTGCCATTTACTGAGACATCCTGTTCAAAAGTACACTAGGCCCTAAGCTTTGATGTTTTGCCCCTGCATGCCGCGTAGAGTTAGCGTGAAGTCATTTATTAAACAAGCCTACGCGCCGTCACGCTAGGACTTTATTTCTAAACATAGCGATATCTCGGATATATTGAGCATCCTCGTGAAGCTCCTGTGGCGCTCAATGACTGTGCTGAAAAAGTCGGTCTCTCGGCGAAACTTGTTATTGTCGAACAGATCCAAAGAACCAGAAGCGACAAGGATATTTTGATTAGGAGGCAAAAAACTAAACAGACTCCTCCAAGTCCGATTGTTGAGAAAAGTAGGCGGAACGTGTGAGCTCGTTTACCTCGGCTGCTCCAAATGGAGTCCCTGACAGAGAATGTCAGTTGACAGCAAGCAACACTGGGGTGCTTGGGTAAAATGCGGTATACAGCGCCTGGCGGATTGTCCGCGATGCAGTAAAAGATCCGCGTCTCTGAATTTGAACACGCAGAGATGCGTAGGATACGCGATGAGAAAATTTCCGGTCCATGTGGCCTTTGGTTTATACAGTGACCAACACCTTGATGCATACATCCTGTTCTTGAACTACTGACTCGACCCTGCCACGGGTTGAAGCGAGCCAACTGTTTGACAGCCCATTCGCCAATCGCTCTCGAACCGCCGAACCGGTGGACAAGGATCTCAGCCTCGACGCCTTGCTTTGGTCATCCTTTCAACCTCAAGTCATTGCAGTACCACGCCGACTGATCATACTTTTAGTTGATAGACTTACGTTATTCTCCTTTAGGTTGAGCATAGCACGCCACTCGTGGTCTATCTGGGTTTGCCATTTTACGGTTCGGTTTTGCCCAGATTATTTTCCGTCGGACTAGCTAGAGCTACCCTACATTTTCCATCCTGATTACTCGCCACTGAAACTCTTATTACCACTCAAAGGCCCTTCAGTTATGTGCTACTTTGATCAAACTCGCTGGGCATGCGGCTACTGGCGTTGGGGGCACTTCCGTCAGCAGTGCAACAAAGAATACCGCATGGGCGTGACGTGCGGCCTGAAGCTTGTCTACGAAACCAAGACCGAGAGAGATGTATGCAGACTCTGCCACGACACAGAGAAGAAGCAGCGCCGGTATGACAAGATGTATCGCGACGTTCAGCGCTGGCAGAGGGAGGGCAACCGAAATGCCACCATCGAGCGAACGTGTGCTGAGATGCATGACGTACTTGGTCAAATCTATCGGATGAGAGAGGAGCATGATCATAGGCTACAATCGCTTGGCCACTGAGTATGCAACATGATTTTCCATTACTTTATGTCTATCCGCATTGAGTGAAGAACATCACGCAAATAAGAAGGACAGACCGAGGTAAGGGGCTGAGCTGGACAAAGGGCACAAAGGGAGAAAGAGATCCCACGAGACGGGAAAATAGTGACAGGAAGGCCAAGCATCGCTTTGAGGTGTCTGAGTGGATTGGAATCGGTTGCTATGCTTGCGTATGCCGTGGGTTATGGGTTTCGGAGCATGGGCATCATGTGAGACGAGAAAGAGAACATGAGTGGTTAACTCATAATTACTGTAAAGTAACAAAATTCCAGAAGCTAGATATCTTCCAATAACTAAGAGAGAGTTCCTCTGCCAGGTTTTGCTATGATATACTGTCTCTCCAGCATAGTTAATGCAGTCGTTCATGCGACATTGCCGTGATTTTTCATGATGTCGAGAAATGCGAGCCTCACGACTCTGGCAAGTCGAAGCGCTTGCATCACAGCCGCGCATCAAATACTGAGTGACCGGGCGTCGGTAGATGGGTTAAGTTAGCATGCAGTTGTAGTGGATGTCCGACTAAGTTTGAATGAACATTCCTTTGTCTTTTTTTTTGTTTTTTGTTGCCAGGATCTCAAAACGGATTTGACGGCACACCATATTCTGATGACATAGAGCAGCACATCGGAGCTAGTAAGAGGGCGAAACCAAATCCGCCGAGGGCACGATGGCTCCATGGCGATACCTGGACGAGCCACTTCGGCTTTACTGTCAGCGAGGCTATTGCCAATGTACTGTTACTGCTGACAGGATTGGCCGTCTTTAGTTAGCATGTCAATTGTAGAGTGGATCAACAACATCATGGCGTCGCCGAGTTGTGAAGCAGATTGAGAAAGGCCGAGTAACGACTCACCCCCCTTGGCACGCGCTTGAGATGGATTCAAGTCCTTGCAGCTTGATGACCGCGCTATAAAATATCAAGGTTCAGCGGCGAGGACAGATTATTCAAGACTTGGTATGTGAAATGGGCCTTGACACGTGGCTTATCGCATGATGTATTGCGCTGGCCCTTTATCTATGCGGTATTGTGATGTTGTTCTCCAAATACGCAGAGTTTCCTGCTGTGCTGACTACTTGATTGCCTCTTTGTGGTAAAACTTGACCGTGCCTGGCATTAACCGTACTGGGAATGACTGGCGATCGTGGCAGCCGGCAGAAGAGCTGGGTTCCGGTGAATGTCGGGAATGTTGACCAATTTCGCGGCCAAACGGAGATCTGTACCTGGGCTGCACGAGAGGCGCATTGCATATGCACAACTGAGTGCCAATGCAAAATGATACGTGCAGTACAAGCGTTAAGTGGATTACTTCACTGTCCCCCTAGTCCATGTCGCGCGTAGAAAAAGAGTAGCGTGACGTTATGGGGGGGTTCCCCAGTCTGCGGATGTGCCGATTGGACCCCATATCAATTACGACCCTTTAAAAAGACCCCAGCACCAACACGAATAAGCAAAGACAAACTTCCCTGTTTTCGGGGGGGGGGGGGTAAAGCTGGCGAGGAAAGAGACAATTCAAGTGACTTGGACTTGACAAGGATCAGCTGTTATAACCGTGTCTGTTCGCGAGCGTGTCTTGCGCAAGACAGGAGCTTGCTTGGCAAGGGTTAAATCCCGTGAGACATTTAGAGAAGGGCTGCCCAGCAAAGGAATACATGTTTTATTTTTATTGCTACCGCATCCTCCCATCTTCTTGGTGATGCTGAAATCTTTATATTCTTCGTCGCAATTGTTTCATCTCGGTATTTCTGCTTCAAGCCCCATTCAACGGTTGAAATCCTGGGCCTTTCACTATTCGTTTTAATTCATACGCATCGGACTTCCGGTATTATCATCTCAACAAGGCTCCACCGCAACAAACAGGTTTTCGCGACATGGCTATGGATGCGCTTAAGAATCTCGTCAACAACGTTCCCGACTGGTTGCAGCGACTCGACGACCTCAGCGGCCAAATCGATCAATATCAGGCCGAGCAGGCCGCTATTGCTGCCGCAGAGGGCAAGTGTGCAGAGACAAAGCCGCTTCGCAACAAAGGCTCAACTGAGTCACTCAAGCCTAAAGATAATCCCCCAATCGTCCATGCTGAGGCTCTAGCGAACAAGAACATCGTCAAAGTGTACCTTAGGTGCCTTAGGCTTCATTGGTTTCCGTACCGTCTTTTCGCCGGCGCCATCATACCAAGCCGTACCTCCATTCGTCAACGACAAGAGATCAACAAGGCCGCACAAGCTCGAGCTCGATCTCAGGTGAGAGAGAGGCCAAAGTCACCGTCCATGATGTCCAACGATGACGCCCCAGCCGCCTATCGAACTCGAAGCATGATCACTGTATACTACGACGGATACGCTCAGACCTTCTTTGACGATCTCGTGATGTTCGCCTCGTCCAGTCGAAACTTGATACGCAAGGCCAAGTTAGCCGTACGGGTTGCCCTGGCCAAGAAGCTTGCGGAGCAAGACGTGTCGGATGATGGCAACAACAATAACGCCCTCCCTTCACTACTATACATGAGCAGTAGACCATTTGGCCTAATGTCAATAACTCGACCTGGCGCTGGCGGCCAACCACCAGGTGTATACGACAGGCTGGATAAGGGCCTCGAATTCGTGCAGAGTATGTGCCAGAAAGGTGCTCACCAGTTCCTTCGCGATGGTGACTGCAATGATGAAATCAATAATGCGCAGAAACGACTAAGTGAGGTTCTCGAGATGGCCAAGACCGAAATGGAACGTATCGAGCGTGAAGAGCCCGAATTAGCCAAAGAAACAAGGGAAATGGGCAAGGTCCGGATACGACGACCTATCAGGATGCGCCGCGATATGATGGTTAGCCTTAAAGAAGGCAGCCCGGCACCCACTAAGGAGGAGAACAAGCCGCAGCCGGCAAAGCTAGAAGCTGCCAAGCTTACTTTGGCAACGGATCCCATGGCGCCTATAGCTGTCGATCCAAATATCAAGGAAGCCGACGAGGGTATTGTTGTCGGGATAGAACTTCCCAAGTTACAATACCGATCAACCCGGGCGATGCGCAGTCGCGGGTCATAGAGTGGTATTTTTGTTTCTTTGCTTTTGGAACTGTGATGGGGGTGTAACTTAGAATTATTGAATCGATCTGTTTGCGATTATCCTCGTCGTGATTGCGACTCCATTGCTGAAATATGTCTTGGCGAAACAATGTGCAAATGGTGGTATGAGCTACTGAAGTTGTAGAATGAGAGGTCCTGTTCCATTCTATCTCTGTGGGCTGCTGTACGCAGTTGGTGAGCATCATTAATAAAATTAGACCCGACGCATCACTCGAAGTGATGGTGATAACGCGCCGAGGTGCACAATTCAGAGAGTGCAACCTGTAAGATGTGCCATCGTTTCCAGCTTGGGCTTCAATCAGAGCTGTTCATGTCTTTTATCACCTTGAGAACCTCAAAACAACCATTAGACGAGGCGCTCAGCAAAAGGTCATTGGCCTGCAAGATGGAGCAATGGTTGATATCAGTTTGGCATGGTGACCTAGGTTACCTGCCCGATAAATCAGGAACATCACAGTAATGGGAGCCCATCACGAGTTGCCGCTATCCTTTTTGCATCCTCTCAGTCGAAGGTGTCATCATTGTCATCAATGGCGCTCTTACCGATATAACCGTTAATGTCGGAGTCGACAGCACTTGCGTCATCAGTAGCTAGGGTCTGACAGGTTTGCTTGATGAAGCCTACTTCTTGTCAGCATCAAAAGGAGATCCGAGTTGCGTTAAAGCCATGGCCCTCTGGAGGGTTCTGCTCTCTTTGGACGAACTGACAATCTCAAACACGGGCTTGTTGATAATTGGAACGGTAGGCATGCTGCTTCTAAGGTGTCTCATACGAATGTTAAGTCTGGTAAAAATAACGCTGTGAAAAGTTGAGATCCTTGACTAATATTGAAGGCCGCTCTCCTTGAAGTGACATCGGAATATGCTTTGGAGTACGGCATCCAATTTGAAGACATTGATACCTTGCCTGCGTTGGCCAGAGGGGAGAGCAAAGGAATGTATTCCTGTTTTTACAAGAGAAAGAAACAACAATGTTTCATGGGATATCTGTCTTGCCTGAAAACGCCTTACCCTAGGCCTTTCTGAAGAAACTCCTTGCATTTCTCCTCAAGTCATTCTAGCAGCGCTTTACTTTGCCTATGTTATTCGATGTAAATATGTATTACATATATCCTCTTCAGTGGGAAAGGTCTGAAAGGTCTGAAAGACTTTTCGTCCCAAAAATTCCGAGGTAGAGCAAGGAATTGGCAGGAAGAGGGAGTTCTCACGAAAGATGTCGGTTCCTCCGCACCAGCTAGACCTTTTCTCATTGGCTAGGTTGTCGGCTACACTACTCCGATATAAGTTAAGCTTGAAGAAAGATGTCGCTGAATACGCACTGTCATAGGGCCCCTCAGAACAACAACAACAAAGCAGAGCCTCATCCGAAGAGTCTCACGTTCTCAGCCGACTGACCGTAAGGAAAGACGGGAGATGTAACACCAATCACTCAAAGAAAAAAAGGTCTGAATCCCCTTTTCGCATTGCTGTCTTTCATCGGGCAGGCAGAGTCTCCCAAATATTACGCATTGCCCCGCGATAGATGAATACACTATCATCCCCGCTGCTTCTTTGTGCCAACGGCTTACCGCGCTCGCGTCGCAAGCCTAAACCGACTCGACTTGGTAGCTACTAAGTGCTGACATCACAGGTATCTTGAGTACTGCTCCCGAATACTACCCATCAATTTATAAAAAAAAGCAGGAGTCAGAATACGAACCAATACTGGCATGTTGATTACCTCGACTTGCCTGCATGTATTTGCTACGGTTTTTGAGTCGTATTCCTGTCCAACTACCTCTATAATACCTCTCTTATCGAATTATCCCGTGATTTGGGAACCCGCTTCAACCCGAGAAATGATACATACGATCTGGATGATATGGATTCTCCAAGCCCCGAACTCAAACCTATATGTCCAAAACTCAATCTATCTCGATCTCCTTCTCCGGATATACCTAGAGATCAAATCGGTCCCAATGGCACGTCTCAAGCAACTGGTGGAGTTGGTATGTTGCTCCGACATCTCGGTAATGGATGGAATCCCCCTGAAATATCTCTCGAAGCTGCTCGTGAAAGTCTTCTACGCGACGAAGACTCACTAAGCGAAGAACCGCGGCGAGAGGGGGCTGTCGACGGCAACCTCGCTGCAGACGCACTCCCGATCAACGGTCTGTCTGCGCCGAGATATATCTCCGGTAGCAGAGTCACATCGCCACTCATCCCTTCGTCTAACGGAGCCTTACCGCCGCTTCATCTTGGGGTTCGCGCACCAGCAGGCGAGTCTAAGGAGACTCTTCCATCACGGTCTCTCCCGTCTCTTCGCTCGACACTTGGTGAGCTCCGAAACTTACCCCCAGAGCGCCCATCCGAACAAGATCTTGGTCGATCTCGCCCAGGCCCATCCTCGACTTTCCCTCCTTCGCCAGCTGCCAATCAAGGGCATAGGTTCAGTTTGACTACCAATTTCCCGTCATCACCCCGTTCACCACCAGATAGATATCGAACACTTTCACCACACTCCGTGACAGGTGCGAGTATGCGATATTATCCAACAAATGGTGCTCACCCTCGCGTTCCAACAGAATATAGTAGTAGCAATGCTGGCGAGACTCCGAATACCGATCACCCCGCTTCTACACCCGCCACATCAACCTCGATCAACTCAACCTCAATTACTGATCGGATGGGCATTGATGGAATCACACATCCGCAGCCTGTTTCCGGTTCGAATACATGTACAGTCAATGGATGCACCGCTGCACCGTTTCACATAAAGTATCTTCTCAACTCTCATATGAATGTACACTCATCCGTAAGGCCACACTATTGTCCGGTCAAAGGGTGCCCGAGAAGTGAAGGGGGCAAGGGCTTCAAAAGAAAGAATGAAATGATAAGACATGGCCTGGTTCACGACTCCCCAGGCTACGTCTGCCCTTTCTGCCCTGACAAGGAACACAAATACCCACGTCCAGATAATCTTCAGCGGTATGTTAACTCGCTAGTCTCTCTCAGTGGCACAGCTAGATATGGCATTCTGGAATTTGAATACTGATACTAATTGCTCATAGACATGTCCGTGTTCACCACGTAGACAAAGACAAGGACGACCCGCAAATACGAGACGTCCTCGCTCAACGACCTGACGGACCCAATCGTGATCGAAGGAGACGTGGCCCACCGTCGTGAATGAATGTTATGGGGATACGAAGTGAGTTTATGAGAGCGAATTGTGAACAAGTACGAGTAACGACTTACGCCAAACTGAAGTGATGGGATGCCGTCTTTGTTTTAGCATGATGTGTATAAGTACCTCGCGATTGACGGGTCGGACGACGGCGGGCTTCTCGTATATTATCAGATGCCAATGGTTAATTAGAGAACATTAGGAGTACAGGCTAGGCGTTCGGGATTACAAATACCTGGTTGGATCAGATATTGTTGAGCATATCATTTCTACTGAGTATAGCGCTGACGCCGCTAGCAAGCGTACATTACATTCGATTCTTGATATACAATCCAGTAATGCTCACATCATCCTTCTCTTTTTATGTGAAGGTAGAGCGACAGGTTGCGCAAAAGCTCTGCTGTGCAATGACTCCCCCGCAGACTCGAGTCGGAACCTGTAGTGATACGGAGTCTGAGGTAGCTGATGGAAGATAACAACGGGTATTTTGTGTGTTTGTGAACGGGCTGCATAGGTTTGTGGTTATTCTAAACTTGAACAGGAAACATAGGACTAGAAGAAGAAGAAGAAGAAGAAGAAGAAGAAGAAGAAGAAGAAGAAGAAAATAGGATAAGACTAGACTTTATGAAAAATAGCAATATATTCGTCTGTTGCCCAACAGACG
The DNA here is from genome assembly GCF_020744475.1 of Fusarium redolens. NCBI lineage: Eukaryota > Fungi > Ascomycota > Sordariomycetes > Hypocreales > Nectriaceae > Fusarium > Fusarium redolens. The sequence goes on along the minus strand of NW_025763687.1, from coordinate 473,154 downwards.
CATCGCCCAAAAGTCCTGTCCGCTAACCACCAAAGCCATGCCAAAAGACTGAACCGTTCCGGTATTCTACAGTAGATGAGAACCCTAGCCTCCGTAACTGTAATGCGCACTCACGCGCTTGCAAATCTCAAACATCAAATTCCATTGCATAAAAGCCTCCGGTGAGTATCCTTTATTGCCCATCCAGTTTCCGTGACGCGAGGCCGAACGGGAATCCATTGACCAGTTCGCGAATCCTGCTCTTGCGTACCTGACCCAGGGGGTGGGCCAGTAGGAGGTCGGCCTTCCATTGCTCTCAAGGGCGGTAACCTTTCGCCGCTTGCTGAGGACGCCGCAGAGGATGGACATGATGGCGCGTCGTAACCTGGAATGGGCATCGGAGGTCCACTTGGGGATGCACTTGGGTACGCGCTCGCAGGTGATCCATATGGTGGTAGCGAGTATTCAGGATGGTCATCGGTTCGACGGCATTTGACCGGTCTCTAGTTCGAAACCGTATCTCCACCATAACCCATGGATACAGATGGTCCTGATGCCAATGGCCCGGTCTCAGCGTAAGAATTGGTTGTCGAAATAGTAGGACTAGGAGGTCCAGCAGCATGGCCACTGATTAATCGGGTTTGTGCGACAATGTCTCGTAAACGGTTGCGGTCTCCACGATAGAAGTCCCGTTGTTGTATCAACTCCTTAATCCACATTTCCATAATGCGCCTTTCATTCCGAAGCTTTTGTAATTGTTTTGTATTCTCTTCCTGCATAATCCTTTTCTTCCTTCTATGTCTGGTTGATGCCACTGCATTTCTCTGTCTTTTCTCGTCTGCTTTCTTAGACGCCTGCGAAAAGTCCATATGAACAGGGATAGGTGCCTCGCTTCCCGGAAGTGCCAATAAAGCTTGCTGTCCCTCAACGCCAAAAAGGGACCCTCCCATCCCATGTCTTCGCAGTGTTTCTGACCATGGCGAGGTAGACTCGCTTCGGGGGCCCGGGCTGGGAAACAGCTGACCAGCTTGCATGTTAGGAGAATATGAAGCTTGGGGGTGTACTAGAGGTTGCTGCAGGCGGCCCGGCGTATGAATTGGGGGTAAAATAGAGAGGGGAGCTTGCGTTCCAAGACAAGAAATCGATGGCTGTGAGTACAACCTACCAGGACCCGACATCGCTGATGGAGGACCACTGGGTACTCCAGTTAGAGGATGCAGATTGGGATACTGGGGCCTGACGTCTTCGGTCGTCCCATCCTCCAAGGGCCGTTTAGCAGGCACCGCCTGCCCAGGAGCTGTACCTGATAGATCTGTTGGTGTATACGGGCTTTGTGGGCATGATGCTCCAAGAGAGGGCTCGGGTGTTAAGCTGGGTGGTTGGGTCGCTCGGGACGAAGATGTGTTTCCGTCAAAGGCCGGCGAGTAGTTTAGAATATTTTGAATGCACAAAGCCATTGGAATATTGCTCCCCTAATGAGTAAATAATTTGGTTGAAGTAGGATGGTATGGCTGTAGTCATGGCAAACTGGCAGATGACACATTGATGGATGAAATGAAGGCAACACTTCCTATTGTTGAAACAGCTTGAGGCCCCTACAATGTTACCATCGAGGCAGATTTTGTCTTTACTTATAAGTCGGACCTTTTATCTGGTGACTAATCTGTGGGAAAGGTGTACACAGACCTTCCATTGAAAGTACACCGGATTACCTGGAATTCCCCTCTAGATCCTTGTTACGTTGTCACTACCTCATTTCTGTTCCCTGTCATCCGGGGAGCATATCCGCTCGCACGCCAACATCTCCGAGACCCCTGACTCCTGCAGAAACCTAAAGAAAGGCAGCAAGTCATCCAAACATATCCAGGTGCATTGGCGGATGTGGTACCCCGCCCCCCGATCAGCACGCAAGGTCGTGCCCCAAGCTTGTTCTCTCGCTAACCTAACTCCAGTGCCTTCATTTGCCCCGCCGACAGCCAATTTGTTATAGCCGAGGGCCTTTCCTCGCCCTTGTTTATGTGAGAACTTAGGCAGAGTCTACTTTTGAACCATTTGACGATGCGATGGCGATGCTGATTTGGGCCGGCCAAAAGAGGCCATATGAATCAATTAGCTATTACACAATTACTTCACATGATGCTATTTATATGCGTGTTAATATGTGACAGATCAGTTAGTAGAGGAAACAGCATTTTCGCGTCAAGATGCTTGCCTTACAGAACAAGCTTCGTCACCCAATAAGACTTTACTACGTAGAATATCTTAGTCTCAGTAAGGCGGCCAATGAGAAAATTGAATCACCTGCGGTGAGCCAATTCAATCAGTGGGCTACACATCCCCGGGACCGCAAGACGAATGAAATGGGTGTGCAGCTGGGCTCAAAGGTGTGTAAGTTGACGAGGATGAGGAAGCATGCTTCACCCCTGGAGGGTCAGGCTAAAGGCGAGAGTGGATCCCATGCAGCAAGACCCCCGCGCTTTCATGGCTGGCTGATGCCGGCTCGAATTGGCGGATGCTACCTACATCAGGCTAATGCAGATATGAGGCGCCTCAATGTTTTAATCTCTCGGAGCTATGAACTAGCCAACAGGGCGAATCGATGGATCCTCAGTCTGCGATACGTCGCAATGCCCTCACCTTGGAGTTGAGCATCCGACCGAGAAACCGTTTATCACAAAGTCTGTAGAGTCTTTGCTGGCTTAAATTATTAAGATCCTGACTTTGGAAGTAGTTTCATGGGGCAATCCGTTCGCACGATTTCATTGGAATTGACAGCAACACTGAGTGGCCTGATTGGTCCGGTGCTACGGGCATTTAACCACCACGGGGGCCGTTTAGAAGACAATGGAACACGAATGCACCGATCTAGCGGTTGAGTCTCCAGTGGATTCACAAGAGGTCTATTTCGTGGTTGCAAAGTTCTGTGGGCGGGCGGTATGGCACGGCAAAGTAGCAAATTGTGTGAGAGCAATTCTTGACGGTTGGCCCTTCATGGCGGCACTAAAATGCGAGTTTCATGAGGAGAGAGACGTGTCATTCTGCGGCATGTTCTATTGCTTGCCGTTAGTGAATGGTAAAGCACCTGCTAGTCAGCGTGACTCTACCCTACATCCGACCAGAAAGGTTGACGATAGGCTCGGTAGTCTCAGAGAGGATAGTGGCGCTGAATGGCACGCAAATAAGCAATCACGTCGCTCACACTAACATGTTGAATCCGTCTCTCAAGTTTGGGCTAAAAGGCTGATCGGCGTGGCGTTACACTCAGGCATATAGCAACCTACGCGTATCAAATTCAATAGCATGTAAGCAACAACGCTAAGGTTTCAGATCGCAACGTTTCATACGCTCATGCGTAGTTTGAGACACTTACGCATAGCTAAAGAGTAGAGATAAATCTTTATAGAGATGGGCAGAAGTGTCAACGCTGCTAGCTTGACTGTTTGTTCCATATCCCTCTGACGTTCTTTCCAAAATGCTTTTCGGTCGGTATTCTCCCATTCCCCACGTGGTAGACAGCGGGCATGGCGTAGTGCAAAAGACAATGACTGCGCTAACAAATATAGTGCAAATGACATAACAGGCCGAACAGGGCCTTACCCATCCTACAAAGGGAAATTACCAGCGGGGTGCCTTTCTTCGCGCTCACAGAGATCACGGGCAAGCAGCTCGCTTGGATGGACAGGGCGAGTGACGACAGGGATGGCGGGGGAGAAAGACATTCATTATCTGGAGACCACGTAGACTGAAAGACAAGCATCTACTTGATCATCTTAAACTTTTACATGCCCAAGTAAGGAAATTTGGCGGGAAACCTATTACCGAGCCCATAAGTCGTAGTTTACTGCGCCAGTTCTTCCCTGCTGTTGTAGAAAGATGCATGGCTTCGGCTGCCAAGTTTATCGGCATGCAGGCACTCGAGCGTTATTGGAAAAACGTCCCTCGATGTCTTGTGTAGACAAATGGAGTGGAAGCATTGCCATGTCAGGGATCAGGGGCCCACACGTGATAACGTCTAGCGGTGGATGTTGACCAGGGCCATGGAATATGTTCCGATACTGAAGGTCACAGAAGATGTTGGGGGCCCTGTAAAGGATAGCTAAGTCATGAAAGATCGACTTGCCTTGCGAAAAAAATGGGTCTGCCGCTGGGCATTGGCGTTTGCGGTGCATCGTGGGGGGGCGGCTGGTCTCAACATTCGACGTTTCCACCAAGGCCAAGGCACGGTATCTGTTTCTGATTGCAGATGTTGCCAAAAGGACTCTCGGGCAGGCGGGGGTGATTGCCTCTTGGAAGGTGATCCACCGGTGTGCAAGCGCTTCACTTTCCTGCTTGTCACTACGCTAACTTATCTACACTCGGACCGTCTCCGGACCTACCAAGCATCACATATGCTCACCTAAAAGGCAATGGTGAGAGCGCTCTCAATCGCAATAACTTTAGCGACGATTCTCTCCGCCAGAACCAGCCCTCAAACGCCATCACAATGTGCTCTAAGTCCCCTCAGCTGAATATTGGTCTGGATTTACACCCTTGTTCATATGTCCGTCCAACGGCTGTCCATTTTAGCTTGGGAATAATGACACCAAACGCGATTTGTCGACAATCACCTGCCTGCCCTCTGTGGCTCCGATAGAGATTTGAAGGCCTGGCATGTTCCATTCACCTGCTCTCCCTTGTCGACGGCTACCTACACCTCCTCATCCGATCCAGTCACGTCACGATACCTACCCCGTACAGCACCATCCGATCCCCTGTTAGCGCAATAGACTAGCGGAGTCTTGATTTCATGGCGATCATCCGCTCCGCCTTCTGTTAGCCGCATTGCCGATAGGGTAATCTTTCATGAAGATGCCATATTGTTACCGCTCGGGTTTCTTGTCCGCCGTCCGTCCTTGTTCCTTGACCCGGCATCGCCCAATATCTTGACCGCTGATGTGAGCCTGATGGTTGCCAAGCTTGAAGCTGTGACGCCTAGCTCACGGTAGATGGTCCATCATATAAGCGGTAACTCCGGCAAAATCGGTAAGACTCGATGCCCAGTGCGTCGCCTTTCACTCCCAGAATTCCTCAGTTCTACCATCTTACACAATCTTTTCCAGGATAACTATCTTGTTGCCCCGAACCCCGCCAGGGAATTCCGATTCAAACTTTGTGAAACGTGCCACGGAGATACATAAATTCCGGCACTTCAATCGGCCGACCATCCTCGGGCTCTCAAAAGGCCCATCACTTCCTCCGCGTGGCCGGTTCGTCGCGGAATCGCACCGTATGAACAATTTTTAGCAGCGAAAGGGCTACAACAATGCGCAAGACGTCACAGGTCCCAGACAGCACCACGATACCTCATGTCACCAATTCAAAGCACTTTGACCCCTGCGCCGCCACTGCGTCTATGTTTCTGTACGCCCAGGGCTCATTCGTTTTGTGCTGTCACCATGATACTCTCACCATTGAACGAATATTTTCGCGACACGCAGCCGAGGTTCACTTATTGGCAGTCGATAATCAGAGTGAAGCCGGCGGTGGTCGATTTGTTGTCAGTTACGATGCCGGTCAAACAGCAATTGTATGGGATTTAATGACAGGCGATGAGATCTCTCAATTTGCCTGTTATGATCAATTGACTGTTGCAGCGTGGATGAAAAATGGCAATGTGGCTTTTGGTAAGTCGTTGAATAAGTTTCCCACGATTAACTGACGATTTTCAGGCAACACAAAAGGTAGTATTATCATGTTTGAGCCTTCAACATCTGAATATGTTTCTTCAAGGACTATTGACCAGATTGCTGTAACTGCATTGGCACCATCAGCTGATTGTAGAACATTTGCTATTGGGTAAGTTCTCATACATCTTTCCCTGAGTCTCGTTAACACGATCTTAGTTATCAAAATGGCTCTCTATTTGTTGCGACCCTGCAGCCACGCTTTACTATCTTGCACAATCTTACCACTTCCAGAGGACCGTCACCCATCGTCAACCTCGCATGGCATGCTTCTTCGTATCGGCAAAAGTCCGAGATGCTTGCCGTCCTGATGCGTGACGGTGACTTGAGAGTCTGGGGGGTGACAAAGAAGTACAGCGCTGATGATCCTGCAAAAGTGGTTCGAAACCTTAGGAAGGCTAAGATCTCCATGGACGGACCCAACTGGATGGGCTGGTCCAAGAATGGTCGCATAATTCAGTATTCCGACTCGTAAGTTTGCAGCTTGCCACCGCCATAAAAACCCCTAGGCTACGCGCGCGCTTGGCTGCATGACCCCTATCATCAACTAACATATGCACAGGCAAACGTGGTCTTGGGATGTTAGAACAAAGCTCGTCACTCATGATCCCATCCCAACTCTCGACCTTGTTCGCGGCCTCGCCGTCTATGGCCCAGGTGCCACGTTGTTCACCCTTGGTTCCAAGAACACCGTGCAGCAGTTCGACCTGAACTCCCCGTCCATCATGGTCGCCAATGTCCAACACCCAGCAAACATTTTGCCCACCTCACCTCCAGTATCAGAAGAAACTCGTGATCGATCAGCGACCTCGGCTACCACTATCGCCCCCAAGTCTGAGACGAGCTCTATTCCTCTGGACATGAACATCTCCGAAAGTGATGAGGATCACCTGTCGCCATTTGCTCGTCTGGCTAGACGCCAAGCTTACGACTCTGGCAATGAGCCTTACGAATCAGCCAGCCCTGCATCAAGCCAAAATGGACTCTCTTCCTTGTCGAAGTCCTCAGCTGGTTCGTCTCAAACCCCTGGCAGATATCCCGGATCTATGAGGTCAAGAGGACTGTCAGAAAATACCTACATATCGGCTGGAACCTCGATCAGGTCGTCACCTATTGGCAATAGTGCTCATGGTAACACGAGAGATTTGGACACTTATTCCATTGGGAACTCTCTTGGTAGTACAAGTATACACTTCATAACTTCAAGCCGTTCACGACGAAGACCTTCTCCCCTGTGCAATGACGTTCTCCGTAGCCCCGACGACAACAAGGTTCACGACCTCTTCAAGTTTACCCGGGCACGTCTTAGTGATATTCCCTACAAGCATGCTATGGGCGCCAACCGTACTAGTCTTACTAATGACGACCTGCGCCGCCAAATGCTCAACACCATCTTCGGGTGGAACAAAGAGGTTGAAGACCTGATCAGAGAAGAGATGAGCAGGCATCCCCAAGGATCTGCGGGTCGTATTCTTTTGGCTAAGTGGCTAGGGGATATTGATCCCAGTATCATAAACGCAAAATTTGAGAACATGACTACTTCCGACTGGATGTTGTTGGCTTTGAGTGGAATCGGCGGCCATGCGTCGCAACAGAAGCTTGGCCATATATATGTTCAGCGCCTACTGGACGCTGGCGACGTGCATGCGGCAGTCACGATCATGCTTGGCATGGGTGACCACAATGGCGCTATTGAGGTTTATATCTCTCACAAGCGCTACATGGAGGCACTGATCCTCACATGTCTCTCAGCCCCTAGTGTTTGGGAGCGCCAAGTTGCTATCATTAGAAAGTGGGGAGAGTGGGCGGTTCAGCATGGTCAGCACCAGCTGGCGATTCGATGCTTTGCTTGCACTGACCAGAAGCCTACTGAGCCCTGGACTTCTCCATCCGCCGCACAGCTCAATTTCGAGACCAGGACCCCTAGTATCCCTGAGACCCTGAGCCCACCTGTCTCACCTCCCGGCGTTCAACGTGGGCCCCAACGCAGCATCGCAAAGACGTCTGCGCTCAAGCTGATCACCTCGTTTGGTGATCAAGCTCAGAAGTCTAAGTTCTTTGCAGATGACGGTGGCCAAACTCCTATTGCCGCCGGTGTTACTCCTATCGCTGACTCTGCCGGCTCACCCGCCTTCTCGCATGCCTCTAACAACGAGGCCACGACAGCGTTCCTCCGCCCTTCAAACAACAGCAGATTCAACACCCCTGTCTCTGCTCGAGGACGCGGACGTCTACCGTCCATTGGTGAGATTCCATCAGACCTCAACAGAGATGCACTTCGGTCAGCTGAGCTCTCTGCTGTTCCTTACGACTACGAGCCTCGATCAGGCCATGCTCGAATACCATCTGGCAATGACAACATGATGATCGGCACCGCATTGCAACGCGCTGCTACCGCAAGCCCAATGATGATGCGAGAGCATGCTCAGCGCGTTGTCCAACCAAGTGATGGAGATTTCCCACCACCTGACCAAGCCACCATGTTGAAGGCGCAACAGGCATCTCGCAACCACCGCAATGGTTCTTGTGGCCGCATTCCTGTGGGTGTGGATTTACAGCTACGGCCTGGACCTGCCCACGAAAACATTACATCTCCAGAGCAGTCTGTTACTTCTTCTACCCGCTACCGCTGGCCAACTCGCCGCCGAGGACCTGCCTCCGTGGCGAGCTCTGTCACTTCTGCGTCGAGCGCTGGACGAAGTCTTCGTCATCAAGCTGTGCGAAACCGAGAAGATTACATCCATAGCCTGGACGCTGCCAGCCACTACTCCAAGAGGCAGCGCAGCCGCCAACGTAGCCAGTCAAGAACTCGGGATGCTCCGCGCAGTCGACCTGGAAGTCGGGAACAAACTGCTCGCTCTCGAGAACCTTCTGAGGAACGTGGCCATGTAAGTGCTTGCAATTGGTCCAAGGAGAAGCGATCATCTCCACCAATTCTCATGTCTCCCGAGGACTTGCTGAACTTAAGAACTCTGTGACATAGCCAAATTGGCGGGCCAATCGCAGCGTGCAAGGTCAGCAGATCAACTGTGAAGCCAAAGAGCCGAAATTTAAGCTATGGAAGCTGTTGTAGGAGTTTAGAAGGTTGCTCTTGCCCCCACAACTCTCACACTCCGTGGCCGGAGTCAAGGTCGAGAGGGTTCTGTACAGCGTTCTCCTCCTTCACCCCTGCCTCTGAGTGCTGCTATCTACCATTACTAAGGCTCTGAGGATGAAGAGGACTACAGAGCAGCCATGGCTGCCCAGAAGGAGTTCAGAAACAAGCATAGCCGCAGAGGTAGCCGGGGTCTTAACTCACCAGCATTGAGCAAGCAAGATGCTTCGGAGCATAGATGCAGAGCTAACTCTGAAGTTGCAAACTTGGACAGGTCTATCTCTGTTCGCGGCAGAGCTGCTTCAACTTGTTGGAAAATCCGGGAATCCCCCTTATCTTCAGGATTCAGACTGTTAGTCTGAAAGTCCTAGATTTAAAGTTCATAGCTCTAGATGAAATCATCTAGAGATATAAACCCGAGAAGAACTCTCATCTCAATAATAGAAAAAAAAAACCAAGTTTCATAAAATATACTTTCACCCAGCACAACTGCGCAATATAAACAACACAACTGAACATGCTGGTGATCTCAAGCAAATGAAGGATGAGCGACAGCGCAAGAAAGAACAGGCTGCCCGAGAACTCGAGGAGCGCCGAAGGTCTCTGGCCGAACGTGCTCAGACACCTTCTATTCCCAATCCTAACGAGTTCTCTCCCGCTCTTGCGATCATGGTTAAGACAGCTGAGCCTAAGCCTCTGACTGACGATATCCCTCCGCGCAGTGCTACTGTGCCACCTCAAAGGAGCATCTACGCCCGTAATGGCCCTGTGATTGGACTTTTAGTAACTCCAAAGGTTATGAGGCTTATCACTGAGGGCAACCATGATCAACCAGGAAGCACCCCGGCCCCGGGGTGCGCACGATTCCAGCCGGTTTTTCTCAGAGATAGTCTCCAGAAACCTCGCCTCAACGGTCGCCTGAGAGACAGGAGCCAGTCGCTAGGCCTAGTCTCACTCTGCTGCCATCGACGGTCTACCTGCAACCAGCGCGACCTCTTATTCCTCACAGCATGTCGCCCCCAATTCCCGATGATCCTGGCCAGCGCAGTTGCCACAGGTGAGCGACGACGTTCTCACGAGTACGCCATGCCCCCTCGCTCTCCTTCAGGGCCTCCAATTCTCAAGGGACTCAGACATTTGGCGTCACCACCTTCACCGTCTCCTGCCCCTCTTCAACACATCCGGCAACATCATCAGGCAGGTGCTGTTGCATCGGATATGGTCGAGATTGTCATGGATGATGACTTGCCAGCTAGTAATAACCAAGTTTCAGAGGCCAGCCCTCCGGCTCTAGCTTCCCACAAGGGCCATAGCCGAGATCGAAGCACTGACGATATTAGCAGTATCTTAGGCCGTATTCACAAGGCTACTGAGCGATTCCGATCTGCCAGCGGCAGTCGAAGGAGTGTGTCCGATCTCCTCCTTTCGAGGCTCCCTACGAGAGAATTCCCATGCCTCGACAGATGAAGTCCCCTCCACCAGTGTCATTCAACCCAGACGCTTTGCGCTCACCCACTGATTCGCGCAACAAGCACTTGTCAACCGGCTTGAACCGAAATGAGATGGTCTAGGACGTCTCTTAGGACGGTGATGAGCGCGCAGTACAGTATTTCACTCCTTTCTACCACTCTCTACAAATTTTCTCGTCGTTGCAAACTCCAGCAGTAATAGTATGACCATTGTTATCAAAGTCAGAATGTCACATATTCTTTTTATTTTAATTTGAAGTTTCAAGTCTTGCTACCCCACGAAAGTATGCCTCTCAGATGTGGCATGATAGTGTGTTGTTCTGGATACTGAACCATTGTTGAGAGGGGCCAATCGAGCCCGAATGCTCAGGGTTACATCCACATTTATTCCATTCTTCAATATACTCCCCGAGCTCGCCAATTAATAGAGAGCAGTCTTAAGAAGATAAAGCGTTAGAAGATTTTGAGTTCTCCCAATCCTGGCCGGTCTGATGGGACCGTTGAAGCAAAGCAGGATATTACCTAGCAATAATAACACTTTGTATTAATTACAGTTTTCTTATACCTACCAATTTTAAGAGGACTACGCTGCTCCATGGCAAGCCTTAGTAAGGCTTTTGAAGGTCTTGAGGTCATTCAAAAGGCTTGAGGCCGCAATAACACCCACAGATTCATCATCAACGACGTGGGTATGAGAGATCAAAGCCATGTGCATCGCCGTTACCCATACTCATCGTCTGGTAAAGTGAAGGGCGTGATCTGACAAAGTTGGCACATGCCTTTGGATTCCCTTCTCCTGGCGAGGCAGACTCGTCGATATCCTGGTTCGATGACCATGGTATCCCTTTTGGTCCGCCACTGGTTTCCAGAAGGGGAGCGGCATCGGAATGGTCATTTGCATCTTGAGTTTGTGCTAGATAATTGGGAAAGCCTGGAAGAACAAGCTCTGGATCGAATGAGATGAGGATGAGGGGCCTCAATTGGCCGGATGCCATATGAGCTGGTGAATACACTAAGATCCGCTCATCCATAGACCATTCGATTCCTGTAATCGGCTGGATGGGGCTGACGATACCTTGGAGCTGAGCCAAGACATTATCGTGGCGGCACGTTTCTTGGTCTTGCGGCCATATGTTAACTGTAGGTTCTTGTTTCTTGGACTGAACTCTGAGTTGCAACGTCGATTCATGGTTGTAGGCCTCGAAAACGAGGTCGATAAAAGCATCGCATGATGGATTATATGAACGCACAAAGCAGTCTTGAAGGGTGTAGGCTTTTACGTCTGTTGGACCGTCACCAGTGTGAGTATTCTCACTTAACCGTTCTTCAGTATGATTCTCGCTACTCCATTCCTCTTCGTCGAGGCTGTCCATAGTTGACCCAGGCGGAGTTGGAAAAACAGGCTCTGTCTGAGGATCTTCCTCCTGTTGACCAAACTGAAGCCTCTTTTTGTAGCACGTCCTCTGACTGCCTGCGTTTCCTGGAAACCATTCCTTTCGTGTCTCAACGATGAACAGCTCCCCTGTTTTCTCGTCTTTACTGAGCTGCAATGAAGTCCAGCGCTCATCTACAGCGCCCTCTGAGTCATGGCGACGCCAGAGATTGCGCATCAGAAGCTTCTCGCACTTGCCATGGGCTGCATTGTCCACAGGAAACCGCACAACCTGGTAAAAGTTATTGCGCATTCCATCGTCAGCCTCTGTTTTAAACGTGTTGGCAGCACAGTAAAACTGCCCATCAAAGATTTCGAAGCAGATGTCAGAACCTATATTTTCCTCGTCAAAGTCCCATAAAATCATCTGCACGTCTTCCCACTTGCGAGTCTGGAGATTGAGGCAATGAAGACCCCATCTATAGCTCCCATCGAGTCTGGCATGTGATTTGGAACCCCAGAATAGGTAATTTTTGTCATTGCGCACAAAGGACGGGTATCTTGAATCTGGCCTTTTCACAACAACCCATCTTGGGGATTCTCTTAGCTCGAAGATGAGGAGCCAGCTGCATGTGGTGAAATCTTGGAAAATTTGCGTGGCGAGGCATGAGAGAATACCCTCAGCATAGTGAAGGGGCTCAAAGGTGTGCGTTTTTTGAGGGTCGTAGTCTCTCACTGCGACCTTGAGAAGCAGTGTAACATCGACTGTTAACTCAGATGTAGGCTTCTTGTCGAGGGTGTTGAGGACACGGAGATGCTTGCTATTAACAGTGTAGCACAAGTGACCATTCGTATAGATGAAACAATCTGCCATGGCCACTATAGCAACCATCCATGGCTCCGCTGCTCGAACAGCCATTCGCCGCTTAGCAAGCTTCCGGAACGCCCTCGGGAAGTTCTTTGTTGAATGTGCCTCCTGCGCTTCTGCAGAATACGGTGCCTTCTAAGGTGTCGTCAGCGGCAATCATCTCACGAAGACGAGAGGTTCGAACGAACCATGAGTGCAAGACGGCACATTCGTTCATCGAGAACGATGTGACTCAGAAACCGGCAGCTCAATGCCATATTAGACACATCGTCAACGTCGAGGAGCTCAACGAGGAGACAAACAATCTCGATGGGCATTTTGAGAAGGCTCATGGCTAGCACTGAATCAAGTCCACGTGCACGTAAAGAAAGTACCTCAGATAATCAGCCGCCGCCTATCACTCAATTTCACTGCTGGGTAAATACCCTCCCCATCTGGACTAACAGACAAGGGGTATCAGCTGAGCCGCATACCCCGCTTTTGTGTACGAGGCAGATTAACGCCACGCGACACGCAACCAGAATACGGTGTGCCTCGCTTTATCCCTTGTCACACGTCAAAAATTCCAACAAATGGCTTATCTTACGTTGTTCTGGGAGAACGTTGATCCGCTGACGCAAACGCTAAGATTACAGTGTTGTTTTTTGAGGCCGGCTCGGTATCTTTCACACTCCAATACCCCGCATCATCTCTCGCTACGGACATGACTGGTCTCATTTCCGAAAACCCAACCTCAAGCCTTCAGGAATCTATGCGTTCCAGTGGCGACTATTCTAGCTCGGAAGATGACATTCCAGGAGATGAGTCTTGTTGTGAGGGTCAACTTAGGGACTCCGCCTTTTATACCAATGAAAAGATTGAAGATGCCGTGAAGCGTATTTTATCTCAAGCCTTTCAACAGTTTTCAAAAGCTACACGGTCCTCTGCGCCACCTGACGAACTCGATCACTTCAAATGCCCCTTCTATGCTTCAAATCCAGAGAAATATCGAGATTGTCTTGCACGTCATGATCTTCGTTCGGTTCAGAGCGTGATCAGGCACATGCAACGCCATCACAAGCAGCCACCATATTGTCCAAGATGCTCAAAGACCTTTGAAACGGTGGCGAAATGCGATACCCATATCATGGAGAAAAAATGCAAAACTGAGCCCGTCATAATTCCAGACGGCATCAACGATTACCAGCAAAGGGAATTGAAAAGCACGCCGAAAAAGAGAGACTACCATCAATGGCCCACCAAGCGACGCTGGGAGCACATATACAAGCTGGTCTTTCGTGAAACACAATCCTGTCCTTCAGCATACTTGGACACTAACGAGATGACGGTATTGCAAGCTCGAGACTTCTGGAAGGCCCACGGTGGGAAATATATCACAGAATATTTTCAGGCTCAGAGCGGATTGGAAATGGAGTACGTGCAGGCAATGCTGTATAACGCGTGTCTACGCGCTCTAGTCGAGCATGTTGTCGATCAGAGGTTGATGGTTTCAGGAACAGGCTGGATAAAGTGCATCAAGGCACTTCAGGATTATCTCTTCTCCTTCTTCATCCCATGGCGATAGTACTTCGTCGCTTATCTGGTCTTTTGGCCCAGGTCTGCTACCTCTCGTTCTCGTCGCCAGCTTCTGGTTATGCCGATACGTGTACATTAGTCGTAGTTGGGTCAGGTTCTCCGTCCATTACCTCTTGGCGAAAGGTCACGGCTGGGCTCGAGGGACAATGTCGTTGATCGCGTCCAACACTACCGATATCAGCACGTCCGTCTGAGCCTTCTATGCTGCCACACTGTAACACTTCTAGCTTAGTTCCGACCGTCTCCTTGATTTCTAATCAAAGTGCATTCTTTACTATTAGTGTGTTGCTGGGCGCTCGTCCAGGCTGAGCCGTCTCGACCGAACAATGCTCTGTTAAAACTATCTCATAGCTCGCCAATTCCTTCGCCAACTCCGTTGCCTGATGGATGAAGCAGAGCTTACTCACATAGCACCAACACATGGTAACGCAGAGACAGTACTAAAAGATGTGTTGCTTCTCTCATTCCTTATGGTTTTCTTCGGAGAACTAATTTCGGTTCTGTCGTCATTTACTCAAGGGAATCCATCTACGAATGTCGCTAAATTCGTCAGAAGAGAGACCTGATGCATCGGGCCAGACGAAATTATTTCTCGAGGGACGTCCACAGGGCATGGGCCGCAGGCCATGAGGGCAGGTACCAGAAGAGAGCGATACCGGGGCCTGTTTTCAAGTCCTTAGGAAAGAGAACATGAGGTACCACGTTAAATAACTCTGAACAACGCCGAAGTTAGAGCGAAATTAGTATCAATAGCCAGACTTGTCAATCGAATGAAAGGCCATTGACTGCCAATCGATATGCAACGCATAACAGCCTCAAGGAAGTATAGCAGTAACAGTCAAGGTTACAACCTGTAACATGTATAACCAGAGGTGCCTAAGTCTTAGACTGCTGTTTTAGTAGAAGGAAGTATATTTGATAGAATTAGTTTAATTAGCTTAGGGTATGCGGGTACCCGGAAAGTGAGTGGGGCGTGGATCGAAGGCCCTACCCGTTGGCCAATACAACCCTCAATTTAGAGCCTCAAAAGAATTTGAGGCTCTGTCGATACGACTTCATGAACGAGATCCGCACTCAATGTATGTAACAAACCTAACTCGACATCCCAGAAGCTGGGACGACAGTGCAGATTAAGCGCCGTTCGACCCGTTGCCTTATTACTTTCCCCTGCAAGTCCATCATTTCCCTTTCTACTGTCGTTTACATTATACTCGAGACAGAACAAGCTTTTCATGATATTAATAGTGCCATTGTAGAAAAGCCACACGCGACAACCTGTTAGCTAAGTGACATATCAAATTCTCGCCTCTATTACAGGGAAACTGGGGGCGGCTAGGAACGAGCACTACCCATCATTTATGGTTTTCCTGCCGCTTCGAAACCCTGTGCTGCATGTAACTACTCCAAGTTGCTAGGGAAAAAAAATATTTTTAACCTTCCCTTTGGTCTGGGTTATTCTGATACGTTTTGGCCGAGTATGGCTTGCATTATCACATGCTGCGTTGTCCCTTGTATGAATACCCAACAATTGTTTCGACAGGGATATAGAGCCTCACCGCCATAATTCACATGGTTACGGATGTTGCTATTGGCGGACTTCTATTGCAACGTTCAGGGGACGCACATTCCGGGTCTCGGAGCCGACGGCGATGTTCTTCAGCCGCAACATGGCCATCCCTGTGCAGAATATGAGCCATACCATGTAAGCTAGAGCTGTCTGCTATCAGAACCACAAGAGTTTGATCACTACTCCATGGTGAAAAAGTACAGTTTAAGTAACTGATACCAGCGCAAGATGAGCTTCTCGATATTTGATCCTGTCCGACGGATGTGCGTTAATGTGACGAAGGCCCCTCATTTCAGGGGCTGCTGTAGAGATTTCCTTCTCATCTCACTTCCAACAATCCGCTACAAAGGTGAGAAGCCGCCAGCCTTATCCGACGGCCAAACATATCATACTAATCCCAGTGGTTAGACGCCGAGGGAGCGGCATGACTGGAGGACATGCATATTGTGTGCTGGGGTCTCTGACTGCTGCAATACATCTGGTATAAAGGATGTCAGTCGAGTATAAGAACCAGAGATTTTAGCTTCACTGTCTTGGTATAGATGTTTGCCACGCCCAAAACCATCAACACCATAGAATCGACAAACCAGCACATTCCATCTCTACCTTCGTTGGCGGATCCTCACCAACGCGCAATGTCAAGCCATGAATTGACCCCTGTGTCGTCGACAACGACATCTCCACGCCCGTCTTCTATCTTTTCATGCAATGTGGACGACGAATTAGCCGAACAGTCATCTGATGACACGGAGACTATGATTGATAGTGAGAATGATAGCGAGGATGAAAGTTTAGAGCCCAAGACGACAATGCCGACCGACGAATCTATACCGTCCATACCATCACGCCTGGAACACCGCACCCGCAGGGCTGCTCTAGTTCTTGAGTGGATTCAGAACATTCAGCATCAGGGAGACTTGATGAGTGAGGAGGTGGTGCCTGAGAGACATCCAATCTTGATTTGCCTTCAGCTACTCCGGCCTGCCATTCTCCTTCTCCCTGAGCTTCAGCAGGCCCTTGGCCTCGAACCGATGGAAATTCCTGAGAAGTACAGCACCCAGACTGTCTGCGGCTGCAAGGAATGCATCGCAACCAAAGAGGACGAAATTGATGCATTCTTTACTGTTAATATCGATATCATTGGCGCGTTGACCTTCATGGGATTTGCCAATCGGTTCGGATCTTGGGAAGCTTGTTCGATTCATGACATGATATTTGGCGAAGTCGGATTATTGGAGATAATGAGGAACCTGCGAATGTATTGCCGAGATTCTGGGCACGTGCAGTCGTTGCCGACAACCCTTCGGTATGCTGCTGCCACCATGTATCTAGACTTTTTCGAATGTTGCATTGAGGTGGTTTGTCGATAGAGACTGGAGGTATCAATAACACTTGATCTTTTCTTGCAATAAACCTCTAAAGGCTCCGTTGCGATATAAGATTTAATAGTAAGCGTGGAAGCTTTTAGTAGAAGCTTATATTGTGGGGGGATCCCCTTGTTGTTTGTACCTGCGTTAGCTGCCCCAAGTTTATTTTTACGGCTTGCAATTCCTCCTAGAGGTGCATGAGACGTTTGGCCGCGAAAGGGGTACTGCCTCTGTCGGAGAGTAGTCCACGAATGGTAACCACAGGATTACGTCTATGGAGAAAGAACGATCATGTAATGGCTAACAGGTTTTTAACAACCAGACAACGCTCATTTGCGGCCGGTCGTTGGGAAGGAAGATCTTGGAGAAATTGCTACCCTGAACACTGTAGTCACGTGTTGGCTCAGTCACTCTGTGTGCCTCACCCAATCATTATTCGATGAGTTCACAGTCTCGGTCAGTCTTCAAAGTGGCTATGACGAGGCGCAGTCGGCAAGGCAGACTTCCATCTTTGCCAACAAGTATTTAAATCAATGGCTGTTGTCCAGAAGCTCAGAATGCAATTTCACTTCTCATTGTGTCATAAAACTTGAGAGCCAGTATCGGAACATCCAACAGCTATCGTTCAGCGTCGTGGTTCAGCTTGCCGAGTACGACCTTTGCACCTCCACCCCAACAGGCAAGTATAAAACGACAGAGACTTGAGAAGGACCGGTCTTCAAGAGGAATCTCACTATCTTCTGACAAGGCGATCTAACAGGCGCTCCGCAGGAGATGTATTAGAGGCTAGTTGATTGATCGCGATCGCTACCAAATACCGAGACACCTGGCTGTTCGCAAAACAGCCGAAAGACCATTTTTGTGTGAGGATGGCCGATCCAAACATCGCGATGACCGTCGCGCTAATTCTATTGATGTCAACATGTTTCCCGACCTGCCTACCAGAAACATACTTGGTTTTGCCGTTGCTGGCGGGAAGACTTTTGTGGACCTCGCCTCCGCCCGCCCTCGCTTTTTACCAACCTTTCCGTGTCGCTGCGTTATCTGAATTGCCACGCAGCAAGGCATCATCAGCAAGGTGCTCCACCAAGGTCCTTCTCCCCGGCCCTACCAATTCAGCCCTAGACCCGCAGTCACACAGGATGGGTTGCAGTGGATGGTACAGTGCGAGCCCTCCTCCCATGTTGGCCAAATCGAGAGCACAGGGTTCGCTTAGATGTGACACTTTTCAGGGTGGTTCGCTCTGACAGGCGACAATAGCCACCCTTGCTTCTCGACAGGGGCCAGACACGCTGCACCCCTGACTCCGCTAACAGAAGTAGCCAGGTTTTGCTCATCCTGCGCTCGCCAGGGCATCCCCGCCAGCCGCCCCTGATTGTGTCTCAAAAAGGAGCAAGACATGCAAGCACACAGTAATTGAGACAAAGCCCGATTGTAATAGCCAATGGCTTGCGTTGAGTAATTTCCGCACCCCACTCTGAGCCGCGTTTCGTTCCTTTTTTCTTTTTCTTCTTCTTTTTCTCTGAGACCTCTAACCGAGCAAACGACGACAGCCAGTAGCCATGCATGACCAACTCTTGATACAAGCATCTGCTCAAACACCCTGCACCACTCACCGCATGGGAGTGAGGTACCTCGCTTGCATGAAGTCAGACGCCGAGGGAACGTGGAACAGACTTGTGTCCCACAGCCTTCACTCTACACCTTTGTCACTAGGAAGGATGGGTCACTGCAGGCTACGGCTGCAGATCTTTCGGTCCCCTGCCATAGCCTTATTGTCTCTTTCCTCTCCATGCCTGGATTCCTCCGGTCGGACCAGCGTTGTCCATCCCCAGCTTCGCACTGATTTACCCGTCCCGCAGCCCAACCGTTACCATGAGTATAAGTGTCTTCGACCTTGCCAACATCTTGTCTCAAGAATAGGTAAACACGTTTGGCCGATCTCAGTTTTCCCTAGTTCTTGTACTCACCTCTTTCATCACACCAACAAATATCGAGAAGCTGTGCCTTGATACCACCGCTTCGGCAATGCCTCACTCGCAACACGACGAAGATGCCTCCGCAGCGACGGGTGGTGCTCCCATACCGGTGACGCTTGTTACCAACTCTCTCGAGAAGCCTTCACTTGACGATCGTGATTACCGAGTTATTCGTCTGGACAACGAGCTCGAGGCTCTATTGGTACATGATCCCGAGACCGATAAGGCCAGCGCTGCGCTGGATGTCAATGTGGGAAATTTCAGCGATGAGTCTGATATCCCCGGTATGGCCCATGCGGTCGAACATGCAAGTGCCCCAATTCAACATTTGTGATGTCATACAACCAGACAATGGACTAACATTTCTACTTGTCAACAGCTTCTCTTCATGGGCACGAAGAAATTTCCGATTGAGAACGAATACGCCCAATATCTCTCCGCCAATTCAGGAAGCTCAAATGCTTACACAGGGCCAACATCGACGAACTTCTTTTTCGATATCTCTGCCAAGCCGGGCAATGACCGGGAACCTTCCGATACCAACCCATCTCCTCTGCGCGAGGCTCTCGACCGATTCGCCCAGTTCTTCATTGAACCGCTATTCCTTCCCGAGACCTTGGATCGAGAGCTGAAGGCTGTCGATTCAGAAAACAAAAAGAATCTTCAAAATGACACCTGGAGGCTGCATCAGCTAGAAAAGTCTCTATCCAACCCTAACCACCCGTTCTGTCACTTCTCAACCGGCAATTTTGAGGTTCTCAAGACCCTCCCCGAAGCACGTGGAATTAATGTGAGAGACAAGTTCACCGAGTTTCATGACAAGCACTATTCAGCAAACCGCATGAAGTTGGTTGTTCTAGGAAGAGAGTCACTCGATGTACTTCAGAAATGGGTTGCTGAGCTGTTCTCCCCTATCGTGAACAAGAAGCTATCACCGAACAGATGGCCTGGTGAGCAACCTTTCAGAGAGACTGATCTCGGCATGCAATGTTTTGCGAAGCCCGTCATGGACTCTCGAGAGCTTAACCTATACTTCCCCTTTATCGACGAGGAGTTCATGTTTGCCACTCAGCCTAGCCGCTATCTCAGCCATCTTATCGGACACGAGGGACCTGGAAGTATCATGTCATACATCAAGTCCAAGGGTTGGGCAAATGGTCTAAGCGCCGGTGCCTACCCCGTTTGCCCTGGTACTCCTGGTATCTTCGATGTACAGGTTCGCTTGACGGAAGAGGGTCTTAAGAACTACCCTAAAATCGTCAAGATCTTTTTCCAGTATATCGCTCTCCTGCGTAAGAGTCCACCCCAGGAGTGGATATTTCAAGAGCAGAAGGGAATGGCTGATGTCGATTTCAAGTTCAAGCAAAATACGCCTGCCAGTCGCTTTACCAGTCGAATCAGCTCGGTTATGCAAAAGCCTCTTCCTCGGGAATGGTTGCTCAGTGGACACAGCCGTCTCCGAGAATTTGCTCCTGATGAGATCGAGAAAGCCCTTGCCACGATTCGCCCGGATAACTTCCGCATGGTCATTGTATCACGCAACTATCCTGGCAACTGGGACCAGAAGGAAAAGTGGTACGGAACTGAATATCGACATGAAAAGATCCCCAGAGGTCTTATGGAGGAGTGCAAGAAAGCGTTTGCAGTCTCTCCCAAGGATCGACTGCCTGCTCTTCACCTGCCTCACAAAAACCAGTTCATTCCCAACAAGCTCGAGGTCGAGAAGAAGAAGGTGGACGAGCCGGCACTGAACCCCCGGGTTCTTCGTAATGATAGCATTGCCAGGACATGGTGGAAGAAGGATGATACCTTCTGGGTTCCCCGCGCCAACGTTATTGTCAGCTTGAAGACACCAATTATCTATGCTTCGGCAGAGAATAATGTCAAAGCTCGACTTTTCACTGACCTGGTCCGTGATGCGCTCGAGGAGTACTCATACGACGCGGAGCTGGCTGGCCTACAATATAACGTAAGTCTCGACTCGCGCGGTCTGCTCTTGGATGTCAACGGCTATAATGACAAGCTGCCTGTGCTCTTGGAACAAGTCGTCACAACAATGCGAGACCTGGATATCAAGGAAGATCGTTTTGAGATTGTCAGGGAGCGCTTGATCCGAGGATACAGCAACTGGCAGCTGCAATCATCCTACCACCAGGTTGGCGATTACACCAATTGGCTCAATGCCCCCAAACGGGATTTCATGGTAGAGGAGCTCGCAGCGGAGCTTTCAAGCGTCACATTGGAAGGTGTCAGGCTGTTCCAGAAGCAGATGCTTGGCCAGGTTTTCATCGAAGTGTACGTACACGGTAACATGTACAAGGAGGACGCTCTTAAAGCAACCGACATGGTCGAGTCCATTCTGAAGCCGCGGGTTTTGCCCAAGGCCCAGTGGCCTATCCTACGGTCACTCATTCTGCCCAAAGGTTCCAACTACGTCTTCAGAAGGACCCTCAAGGATCCTGCTAATGTCAACCACTGCGTCGAGACTTGGTTTTATGTTGGTAGCAGAGAAGATCGCGACGTTCGAACCAAGACTCTACTTCTGGACCAGATGTTCCATGAGCCAGCCTTTGATCAGCTCCGGACGAAGGAGCAACTCGGTTACGTCGTTTTCAGTGGACCTCGAGCCTTCTCGACGACGTATGGCTTCCGCTTCCTCATCCAGAGTGAAATGACACCAGAATTCCTTGACTCGCGTATCGAGGCCTTCCTCATGAGATATGCGGACACTCTGGAGAAGATGAGTGAGACTGAATTCGAGGGCCACAAACGAAGTTTGATCGTCCGGCGTTTAGAGACGCTCAGAAACCTGGAACAGGAGTCCACTCATCATTGGACCCAGATCACGAACGAATACTTAGACTTCGAGCTTGGTAAGTTAACAAAAGGCATGCTTTATCTGGTGGACATCTACTAATCCTCTTCACAGCCCAGCGCGATGCCGCACAGATTAAGCTTCTGACCAAACCTAAGGTCGTCGAATTCTTCAACCAGCGCCTCAACCCTGCCTCCAGCCAGAGAGCACGGTTATCGATTCATCTGCAGGCTCAAGGCAAGGCTGACGGGGTTGATAAGCGACAGGAAGAGGCTCAGAAGAAGGCCGATGAGGAGTCCTCCCCTGGAGATGCTGTGAAGACGGCCGAGGAAATCACTGATGTTAGACTTTACAAAGCACGTCTCACTGCCAGTTCCGGAGCCAAGCCCGTCAGAGACATCAGCGAGTATGAGGATATGGATGCGAAGCTTTAGGGGGTGTTATGTTACCTTACTTCTGGGCTAACCACTTAGCGTGGATCGGCAACTCATTCGATGGAAGTGAGCATTCTATGGAAGGACAGAGGGCTCATGTTGGGACTTGAGGGAAGGACCATATTGCATCCACTCCTGTTGACATGAGAGTTGGGTAGCATAGTAGGTTGTCGAACAATCTCAACAGAATTGGAGGGGGTAGGAAAGGCTTCAAAACAGTACAGATGCAGTTCTTGTCCTTCTGACTCTTGCCTCAGAGAGTACCTGAGGATTGGGACGTATGGGTCAGCCGACCTTGGTTCAAACGTAGTATCGTGGAGGGGAATCTCAACTTGGTGGGATTTAGTAGACTCTTAGTAAAAGTTTATATAATACCTTAATCATGGCACTCTCAAGCGGTAGACAACAGCCTCGCGGAGGAGAAGGGATTGTCGGAAACCATGGTGAAACCGGAGTGTGCAGCATTCATTGACATGGACGACGACGACGAGATCTGGATCCAAGCAGACTGTGAACTATCCAATTTATACAGAGTAATGAAATAGCCGACAGACAAACGTCAACTTGCAGGAACCTCAGAGCCACGATCTATGATGCTGTGACGATGCTGTGACGATGTTATGGCTGGAGCCAGGCACAGCAACTCAATGATTCTTCTCATGGAGAAGCATTCATGCCTACAAATCGTCAGATTTTATACCAAGGAAACCAGGAAGTTTATTCTTACTTAGCTTCTCCTGCGTCGCCGACGCATTCAGAGAAAAGTTCGGGCGCCGCATGACGCGAACGTCAGACGCCAGTAGAAGCCTTTAATTTACCCCCGCTATCAGACCTACGTTACAGAGGGACTTCCCTCCGACAACTGCACCAAGACACCGTGCCATTTCTCAAAGGCGCTTTCGAGCCGCTTGCTCGCGCAGCCAATATCACAGATCACATACATTTCGACGTTTACTCTCTGAGGTTTCTCCCTCAGTTACACCGACGCGCTCAACCTGAAACTCCTATCAACGAACCTAGAGCGCGCACCGACGACGATCTCACACCGGAGTCAGAAAAGAGCAGTGCTTCCTCAAGAAAGCTCATAACGATCAGAACTCTGTCCATCATCTTTGGGGCAGCCACCAGCCGCAGAAACGGGCCCATCTCTCTCGAAAATGCAAAGCAAAGCAACTCAGCCCTGGGCCAAATCCTCCTCTTCACGAGACTCGAAAAAATGAACTGTCGGCGCGAGGACACGAAACCTGAAATCCTTGCAAGATTGGTTACTTGAGAGGCTTCGCGATTGAAACACGAGTCGACAAAACGAGAAATGCTCCCAACACCGACATTTGAGCTACAGGTCAACCTACAAATCAGCTACCGCAGGTGAATTCTTCGCACGATCGACTTAGACGCTCTGCGAAGATGTGAGGGAAGAGGCCAGCCCAGCCACATTGCGGAACAACTGGGCAGAGGGTCTGGGGGGACACTGCATACCCTGACCACACAGGACAGATGACAAAGCTAAAACCGGAGGAAACAAGCACAACACGCCATATTGAACTAAGCGTGTGTAGCCCATCGGCCGGCAAGACTCTGAACAGGCTGAGACACCTAACCTCGACGACAATCCGGCACTACGAGCGGTTTGAAAATGCGAAGCAACTGAGTTATTTACCGGCGCTTGACAGGGAATGGAGAGGTTCAGCCTTAAAGCTGAAAAGCAATGGTATATGCCGCCGGAAAGTGTGCAGAGCTGGGAAGCTCAGTACTTTGAAAGATGGGCAGAGAGAGAGTCACAGAGATGTAGACTTGTTGGGAATGGTCACATCCTGCATCGATAACGTCTGGTTTCTATATCCGATCTGCAAATTCACAGCGTTGGCACGCGACGTTTCCAATCCCGATGCCATGGAAAAGACTCAGTGGAATGATGTCACGTCCTGCGCAGTCCACGAGACAAAATATCGAGGATGTGCCTGTCCGATGCCGAGTGATGCGAGGTGGAGCTTTAGGGAGCGGTTGTACTCTCCCGCTCCCCTCATACCACGGGTGCACTTGATAAGAGCCCTTCAAAGGTCAGGTTTGCACTGAAGGGACAACATCTGACCTACCAATAGGCACAGGCGACCCAATAAAAGCTCGCTTCTAGTATCGACATCTGGTCTTGCGAATATGGACTCTCCAGCATACGCTCACGGGCGGCGGCATCTTGCCCAGAAGCCTAGTGTTGGGGAACAGCCCCTTCACCACGATACCACTGCGTCTGCTGATCTTGCTGGCGAGATGAACTTTCCATCTGCCAGCCCTTGGATGATCTCACAGGTTGTCAACAGCCATGGTGTCTTACGCCATCGAAGTCGTGACGAGTAGAGATCCCAATGTCAACGTTTGTAACGCTGTCGTCCTCATCCCCAGGGGGCAACCGAACCTCGGAGCTGTCCCCTTATGAAGGCGATGGAACAAACCATTGCAAGTCACTGCAAAAGAAGGCGACATTGAAGGGTCGAATGCCCATTGGGGATCGATTGATAGACTATATCGAGGCGTTTACTGCACTTCAAGGCAATCGCAACTCGTGTCAAGAGAGCACCAAGGGGAAAGCAGGACGTTACTCTGATACTGTCCATGGTTTGGTAAGTTGACGACAACGAGACTGTGAATTCATGCAATTAAATACAACAATACCTAGAATTAATAGGCGTAGTAATGCAAGAATTGTTGTCGGCGCGTCTTTGCTAACATGGTCTAGCATTCTGATGCGTTGACGAGATAGGACCGCGATGCGTAAACTTGATGATGATTTAAGGCTTAATTAGGACTTACACTTGTCGGAGCAGCCAGCAGGGAAATTTGAGCATTGGCAGCATATTTCCCATCCTATTCTACATGCCTATGATGCACTCGCAGTATTGAAGACCGGCGTAAGTCCAAGCCATCTATCCCACCAAGCAAGATACTCCGTCTCCATCCAAACCGCTCACTCTCTCAGCACCGCAATGCTATGATATAACCAAGGTAAATCGCCTGCACGCGGCCCATGACACCCGAGCTACCCGCTTTTCTTCTAGACCGGGCTACGGGAGTATGCGTTCCTTCGGACTCAAACTCAAATACCCCCTGGACCCTTGTTCAACAGCGCTTCTGGGGCCTTCCTCTACTTCAGCCTGCAAACACAGCACCCTCTTGCTTTGAAACGACAGTAACCTCTTCTTATGCTGTTGACGTCGATCCCGTGTTGCATTCACCAATCACCTCCTTGACGATGAGAACAAGGTTCACTACCCGACGTGACATCCGTCACATGCTGTGAGCCCCCAGTCCAAACCCCCTCACCAGAGACATGTTGGAATCCCCCCCTTTATAGAAGCCGTCCCGCACTTCCCGCGAGATGTGGCACATTGGCAATCGTTCCCTCAAATTCTGTTCGGCATGTTTCTACAATCGACCTTCTCGAATACCATCCACCTGCGCGACTTCGTCGACGCCGTCACAGACGACCCGAGTCGGGAAAACGCACCCAACTACGTGGAAATACAGACCGATGCCAACATCTTCGAGGAAAGTGGCTTTTATAGTTCTAACGTCAACGTCGAGCCTATTCGTACCCGCATCCATACTTATCTCACACGAGAAGACCGGGAGCTCTACGTGCCAAACGCCTTCTTCTACTACCTTCCGAGACCGGCCTCCGTCCCCACGGCCACGCCGACGCCATCCTCTACTCCGACTTCAAAGCGGTCCGCCCGCTGGGAGGGTCGTGCCACTCCGTTCACCCCTTCTAAAAGACGACGAGGCTCTGACAGCGCCTACCTTGCAGAGTCTTCCTACAAGAACCAGCTTCCCCAATCCACAGAAGGCCGATCTCATGTATCGCTTTCAGAAGATAGCCCAGATTCTCCGGCTAATTCCCCCTCCAATTCCCCCTCTCCATCGACCATGGTCAACACTGGCGAGACCAGTATCACTTTACATCCTTTCCCAAGCTCAGACCGCGAGACTAGGCCGCATCGCAATCGTCATCCCCCAAAGAAGTATCCTCATAAAGAGTAAAAAGTTGCGTTTGTGCTCAAGTCCTCATGTATTTCCTACGATTCAAAGCGGTAACCCAACTATGCAGTTTTACCCTTTCCCTGCCATTCTGGCGTCTTATTTTACTATGCTCTCTCTCTTGCGATTCTTCCAATTCATTCTTTTGTGATCTTTCCTTCAGCATTCCGCCGCCTTGCAGAACGGCTGTGATAGGCGATCCGCAACTGACGCAAAAGGATTGGACGCTGCGCGACAACTGGCCTCGTGCTCTTACATGAAAGGCAATATGGCACGAAGATAAAGACCGGCGAAGGAAGATTCTTGACAGCCTTCGGATACGGCGGTGATCAGGCTCTCTGGGGCTGGATTGTTGAAACTCAGCCCCTCAACTGCCTTGTCGCAAAGGAACTGGAGCCGAACTGAGCACTTCGCCACGTTTACAATAAATGATACCCTGTAGATTCTGAGATTCGGGCTGTCGTCAAATGAACTGAGCATAAATCTACTGATCGTGAGCTTTTGAGGGATTCATCTTTCTAAGAATCCCGCTTTGTGTAGGGTCGTTTTAGAGTTTGTGGGGCATGTTTCACAAAGACCCGGTGTAACCATTAGCATGGTGTTTCAAGCAAACCTGTCAAGTAGAGGTAGAGGCAAGCGAGGCTAGAACGGAGATGGTGCGGGCAAAGAAGTGGGGCTCTCTTAGGTGTGATGGGTGGTAACCTCAATACAGCAAAAAGCTAGTTTCCTGTTGAGGTTGCATTACACATAGCTTGCAGTCATCCGCAGAAAATGTTATCCCCTGCCCAAATCCCATCTTGAATTTCGTTCCTCAAGGCTCTTTCTGGCAACCCGCTTGCGGATTGCGTCTCCTGTGCACCAGATCTGCTGCTCCACAGATAACACTAGAATGATCATGTGACTTCGCTACGGTTTCGCGTTATATTTAATTTAGTGACACCGCCCTCTCGTACCCCGCGACACGCAAGGATTAAAGCGACAAACTTTAAAAAGGATCGTGCTTCCCACTTCACCATTAAGTGCTATCACCGACTCTTCCCAATCCCTCCTTGACATTTTAAATTTTCCATCACTGGTACGGATGTTAAGACTCTTCGATCGTTTGATATTGTTTTTGTCTATATCCCTTCTTGTCCCTTATCAAGAATCTATCCGCCGTCTCTCAAATGCCATAGAATCTAGGAAAGGGACTCAAACCCTTGGTTATTCTTATAAGACGGCACTTTTCCCGAATGCGAATTTCACTGCACAACTCAGCGGTCGGGCAGACATGCCAGCTTCACAGTCCTCTACCTCTTCGACTTCACCGTCGCGCAACGGTAACGGTGCATCACTGGACACAACGCCTTGTACTTCACAGGCGCCCGTTGTCACCCAGCGAAAAAGGCGTCCGCAGCGCATCTACCAGCCCGCAAAGAACTCACTCTACGATATCTTCCAGCAAAATGCCAGCACACCACTGTTTGTGCCACCTATTTGTTGGACAGATTTACACGCTCAACTACTCGGTGCGAAATGGGAGGAACTGCCGTCATGCGATACGCCTCAGCCTTCAGCAGCCCCAGGCACGCCACCAACGCGAGGACACTTGAGTCCATCGAATACCATCATCAATCTTAGCAACGCGCTCACGCAGATTCTCCTGCCCGACCCACTGAGCCCTATTCTATCCTCCGACGCTGTCAAATCGGTTCTCAACACACTGTGGCCTACACCTTTCAACAAGCCGCAGCACCTGCCCGAACTCCATTTATACTTTGGCGGTCGCGTTTATCGTGATGCTGTACGTGTGCAGCTTATGTGGAATTATCCTTCTGAGGAGGCAAAGTCCTCATCCTCTTCATTCAAATCAGTTTCAACGCGACCCGCTGAGTCCTTCAACATCTCATCGCAATCGTCTCCCAACTACAGCCCCGCCAACCTACCCATGATCTGTTACATTGGCAAGACTCAATTGGCTTCAGTCCGAAACAACCTTTTTCGCGTCGCATCTGGACCTGGACGAACATGGAACGAGCCCGTGTTTCGCCTTCAGCAACTGCGAGCTCGTATCCTCGCACCCTCAAATTCCGATCACGATGCTCACTTTGTGGGCGTCTTTCTAGGGATGGCACAAAAGCACTTCTACCCTGCCCCACCTGTCAGTGGCAGACGTGACTCGCGCATTTCACCAGGACAAGGCATTCCACCAAGCCCCAACTTCCACGACATCAAGTTGAAGATTATCACCCACGACATTGATACATCCGAGTTTATTGTTTACACTGGTCACATCACAAAGGAGTTCTTGGAGAAGTTCCACGATCCCTTCAAGGCTCCGGCCGACGATGATGATGCTATTGTTTCTGGTCTCAAGATTGAGTACACAAGAGTTCCAATTTGGCCTATTCTCGGTCTTAGAGAGAGACTGGGTAAAGCCTTGGGCCAAGAGATTGTCGGAAGTTTCGACCCAGATGAAATAGAGACATGGGAAAAAGACCCCGAGAAACCAGGTTGCAAGAAGCGCAAACTGAATACTCTCTCAGAAGGTGTTAACAGCGACGTCGGCGGAGATACCGAGGAAGATACTGAGGAAGAA
This sequence comes from Fusarium redolens, assembly GCF_020744475.1. Taxonomy (NCBI): domain Eukaryota; kingdom Fungi; phylum Ascomycota; class Sordariomycetes; order Hypocreales; family Nectriaceae; genus Fusarium; species Fusarium redolens. The sequence goes on along the minus strand of NW_025763687.1, from coordinate 444,302 downwards.
TCAGAAATTGGTACAAAGAAACGTTTTCTACATCAAGACGCACCTGTGGGCGTGACGACGTGAAAGCGGTCTACACGCAGTGTATGATGTGAATTGAAGATGGGAGACATGTACCCCTGGTTCAATGTTAAGGACGACAGGATGCATTCGATCAACAAACTACATCGGCTGGGCCGCCTTTGGGATTGCATGGAGATACTCCTTGTGTTGCAGACATGTATGGCATTGGCAATAGCGCAAGGTTATCAGGGAGTTAGGTTATGTACCGCTGCATTTCACTTTTGAGATACAAGGTTGGCGAGGGACTCAACATATGTAAATATCCCTTTCTTGATAGGGGCAGAGAGTCTGAGCAAGAGCCAACAAGAATGGTAAAGCAAGGGCTAGATGAGTGGATGCGACAACTAGTTAAAGCAGTTGACGAAACCGAAAGAATTCAACCGCAAAAGATTGCATTCCCAGTATGGTTCAATTTGAAAAGGTATAAGCAATTAGTAACTGTACAGTTGCGCTTATTGTGGCTCAGTGACCAACACTCGAATCGCATAATAATCATGAACTCGTCACATAAATTTGTATGAGTCTGAATGCCACTACTCTTATTTTGTACGGAAGCAGTACTTTCGAATCCGCCGTGGCTGTCCAGAAACGACCGCCGCTTCCTACAATATCTTGTCTCGTATATCACAAGTCATGACGTTGTTCTCACTAAACGGCCTCGTCACACCCTTGGGCGCTATGAATCGATCTTTTTGAGCTTCGTGCTCAGCAGCGAAGGTATGTCAATGGCCAAGACAAGTTCGAATTCAGCAATATCAATGCAATCCAGAGTAACCCCGAATATAGAGGAGGTTGTACAGTCCCGGCCGAAATTAGAGGCCGCTTGCCTAATTCAAGAAATGTAAGATAAGCTTTCGCGCACGGACCGAACCGTAGCCCATGTGGCTTACGACAGTGCACCGAGCGCTGCAAAAACCGTAATGTTGACCCTATCTCCTTGTAATGCCTGTCATTATCGCATATTGTCATCAAACTAACCAACTATAGGTCCCAAAAGGTAGAAGTCATCTGATTATATGTAGACGCATCCAGAATAAGTCCTAGATTTCTGGCTTGAAATGACTTTCAAAGAAAGGCCAAATCGGAGAGCAAGACCTTGCTCTCCGTGATGTCATTATGGATAAGCAATCGACAACGAAAGTTAATATCTTCCCTTGACTGAGGTCTATTCTGGACGTGGAGGGATGATGACATCTGCTCATTTGAATCCATAATCAGCCTCCATGGAGATTACGGCACGTGCTTGGACATATTCCCAGCATTTCCAGTCATACACACTGTAAAAGCCACATTAGCCACTGCTGTGGTCCGTGCGCGAAAGCTTATCTTACATTTATTATACTAGGCAAGCGGCCTCTAATTTCGGCCGGGACTATAACCGCCTCACACCAAGAATCCTGCTATGCCCGCGGTCGAGGTGCGGCGCCCACCGAGTGAAGCAATACCAAAATGACATTGCGGAGTACCCCAAAGCCATAGAAAATGAGGAAGAATACTTATCAGCACAGCTTTTGAAGTGATTGATTAGGATGATCAAGTTCATGCCAATGATGACTACCCCGAGGCGGAAGGAAGCAAGGTGAATATATGTTGAGGACCCTCCAGTGGTCCAATCAGTGGTCAAGCCCGACTCGACCCACTTGCTATTTAATACAGCGGGCAGGTTCATATCGGCACCAATATTCACGACCCAATTACGAGCTGTGTTTCTCATGGTTGTGTTGGAAGGGAAAACTTCTTCTGCCGAGCTAGGCTGCACAATGTATCAGGGTCCCATTCAGTCGATCGAACAAAAAGAGGTACAGATGCTGTATGCTTGATATAAGTGCTCGTACCGAGTGACCCTGAGACCGACAGTCTCAAGTTGCCTCTTGATAAGAATACGTGAGGTGTGGATATGACGGCACGTCAGAGAAAAAAGATCTGGCTTGCGTAACCACTTCCTCCTATTTCTCCCGCCGTGCGTATGTTTCAACCATGCCCTCGTAGTTTTGCAGGTACTAAAAACTTGTTGAATCAAGTCTCCACATCACACTCCCTCTCATAGCCAAAACCTTTGACGTGCTGAAAACATTCCCCAGGCCGGATTAGGGATGTACAGACTCTGACGAGGCTTTAGCATAGTACGGCACCCATCATCAAGACAAGGGAAGTCTCCTGAAGTCTATAAGTAAAGAAGATTTCCCAAGCTCAACAACCAGAAACAGGAACTTTCATAACAAATTTTGTTGTATTATCTGCGGTCAATTATCACCCCAAGTCCTTTGCATTGTTTAAGATTAAGTTCATTTATTGTTAACGTAATCCATAAGCGAGCGCCGCAGACAAGCGAGCGCCGCACTACCCTATACACCTTAAATCCGGTTTTTAAAAAACTCTTTAAAAATCCAAACTAAGCCTAAAATAGCTATAATTTTAATAGCATATATATAAGTCTTAAAATAAGCTATTTTATCTTCTAAAGAAATTTAAGAAAATCCTATATAGCTATAAACTTTAAAACCTATTTACACTATATAATACACTGTATAATTAAGCTTTTCTTTATGAAGGATTTTTTTTTAAAAATCTAGGAAAAATATATAATATAACTATTACTATACTATTACTAAAAATACTTTTTCTATGTTTTTAGCTATTTTATTTAAGGTTTTAATTACTATAGGGTAAGCTATTTTTAGCTATACAGTGCAGTGCGGCGCTCGCTTGTCTGCGGCGCTCGCTTATGGATTACGTTAGTGCCCCTTTTCCAGCACGATATCTTCGTGGTGACCAAGCTTACCATCTAGCTACCACTGTGTGTATTATTACCCGGTGCCACAGCTTCCTACCCTATACTTGTTGCCCATTCTGGTTTACCAATCCGGAAACTTCCTTCAGACGAAACGAATCCTTTATGATATCTGCTCAGCCCGGTTCCATCAATATCATGAAGTGCTTAGGTGATTTTGCAAGCAAGTCGAGTTACACTTTAGCACGTCTTGTTAGTGTCCTAGTGGATACCTTGGCAAATGCGCACCAAAGTCCGTTCTATTTGTTAGGGCACTAACAAAAAATGCAGTCGAAACAGTGGTGGTGTAGGGTAGCCTTTGCGTGACATGATCATTAGCTGACATGACGTCACGCACTGCGGGGTGTGAGGGAATTGCTGTATGGCTGCGTTTTCGATGCTCAAGTTGATGGCCTCTTTCTATAAAGAATTGGGTTAGAGCCCCGATATACAAAGAAATTCAGTACTGCTTTTAGGAGATATCATACCTAAGGCCGGTGACACCTGACAAGCGCGTTCGTCGAATAACCAATTGCGACTGTTCAGTTTGAAGCGCGTTGAACATATGATCGTCTGATGCTACCCTAGTACTACTGAACTGCCTACCTTTATCTTTTATCTTTTATTTTTCTCAAATACGCATCATGCCTCCGCGTCAGGATCAAGGCCTTCCTTGTCACACTGAATGTTTTATACCCAAATAGAGAAGATACCTCATGAAGCTCAACGGTAGCCACGGCTTATCATAAAACCAGGGAAAAAAGCCAGTTATTATTAGTTCTTTACCAAAACAACGCAACTTCACCACTCAGTACAACCCTAGATAGTAGTGCCACAATTCATTGTGTAGATCAGTCATCCGAATCCGATGCCATCATCACAAACGCATCTTCATCTCAACAATCTTGTGCGGATCGCTTGAACAACCCAGCACTTTCCGGACCTTTTCGCCGAAGTGACGAAGAATTCATCGCCTATGCCCAAACTGTGATTAAAGTAAAGAGCCAGCAGTGTCCGATATACGCCAAGCATCATGCGTTGGGTCTCACTTCTGCTCAAACCCCTTCGATTGCAGGGCACTCCTGGCCGATGGCTGCATTATGCTTTGCTTTACCCCCCTGTCGTTGAAAATCAGGAGTTGGACATTCGGAAATCTGGAGGTCACCAGTTTCACTCGCAGCACAATCAGTTGTCAACGGGTTTTGTATATCACACTCTAGACCTACAATGCGGCGGTCGAGGCGGCGCCGCCTGCGCTTGACTTCGAAGCTGGGAATCGAGCAGCTTCCCAAGCGCCAAATCCGAAGCATAGGACGATATGGCCATGCAAGACAAAGTTTGGCAACACAATAAAGTAGTAGTAGCATGCTTTATTTCTATATGAAGTACCGGTATGACCTTGAAAAGCTGAAAGCAGACGCATTTTCTCCAAATTTACCATCCCCAATAATTACCTCCCCAATCCAACATCGACAGATTGTTATAATAGGACATATGTGCCGTTTAATACCGGGAAAAAAAATAAAACAAGGTAAAAATTGAATGCCAGTAAGAGAGAAAAGCTCAGAAGCATAAGATGCTATTAAAAGATCCAAGCTATCAAGGCTTCATGATATGGGGTGCTGTAACACCAGCCATCCAACGTCATTTTCCCCAAGCTGGAAATGATGGCCGCAAAAACCAAACTTCTCCCAGATTCTACCAAAAACAGGAAGCAGGACGGAAACGCCCAATGAAATGCCTTTCGAACCACAAGTCACATCATTCTTGCCTGTACATACTGCAGAACAGCATGTTTCTCCCATGGCGTCCAATGATGTGTATGTACTCTTCGATAATGAGAATCGAGTTCTTAATGAAACAGAGATTGTCGCGTGGTCCGGGCTTGGTATGATCGTGATGTTGCAAGTAGTTATCATAAACAAAAAAAGGGGTAAAAACATGCGGGATATGACATCGTAATACATATAACGATTTCAAGACAGCATTCATCACATACTCGCTAGTCTGCTGATGGGCAGTTGCAAATAAGGATCTTCGAACTCGATCTTTGGCCCGTAGATATCGTACACTGCAGTCCCGTATGCTGGTAACTGCCCGATGGTTGTAGCTTCGATCGGTGGGTCGTAGTGTGACCACTGTTCTTGATGCGGCTGTCCTGATGTTGGAGCGTAGTGTCCAGTCGTTGCGGGAATATGCTGAGGTTGGGAAAACACCGGCTGTTGAGGTTTAGTCATATGATGTTGAATAGGTTGATGGTATTGAATCATGGCTGGTTGAGATTCGGCTGCTGTGTATGTAGGCTGGTTTCCAGGCTGGTGTGCGTAAAAGCCCTCAGGAATCATGGGGCTCGGGACAGACGTAGCGGAAAAAATGACTACTTTGAATGGAAGTTGCAGTTCCCGATGCAGTGTATGGAGGTTCCATGGGAGGCCGTTCCACTTGTTGTGATAGTTGATAATGAGGCGGTCTGGTGCTTGTCATGGTAGCAACACCTGGATTCCCTGCCTCGGTGACATAGTATGCTTGACGTGGCATGGCTACTGTCCGATGGACAAGCTGAACGTGCACATGTTGCTCAGGTGCGGGAGTCCCACCATATTCGTGAGGAACACTGGCGGGTATTCTCTGCCGGTTACCGTAATTCTGCGGCATGTGGTGACCATTGAATTGGGATTCAAAGTCGGCATAGGAGGAGGCACGATGTAAATGTCCGTTTGGCGGTCCTTGGTTCTTGGAGACCATCTCATGGGGCGACCAGGTCATCGAGGAGTGCTGAGGAGTGGAAGGAGACTCGTCGTCGTCAGAGTCTGAAGAGCAGTCGTCGATGTCGTTGGGATTTATTCCTTGCTGGTGCGATCTCCGTTGATGTTTGACCATGGTGGTTTTTCTACAAAAGCTGAGTCCAAGGTTAGTATGCGATCAATAATGGGATTATTAAGACCTGCCTCTTCGAGCAGCCATCATGGGCACATTTATAAGGACGTTTCCCAGTATGAATACGTCGATGCCGCGCAAGACTGGACGACTGTGAGTTTTTGTTAGTCCCGTACTGACCGTGGACTGGTGATTGTGCACTCACATCCGAAAAGCGTTTCCCACAACCGATATGCTGACATTGATGGGGTTTCTCTCCTGTGTGTGTTCGAATATGAACAGTCAGGGCGCTTTGCTGGACGAAACTCTTCCCGCAACCAGGAATAGAGCAAGCGTATGGTCTTTCATTAGTATGTGAACGATAATGTCTCTGTAAATTGGACTTTCGATCAAAGCTCTGTATCAGAGATTAGTAAAGGAGAACTACCACGTATCGTTGGTAACAACAAACTTGTGTGCACGATTGCCAATCGCACGGAAAGGGACGGGCAGTAGGCTCGTCCTCGACTAATTCTATAAGTTCCATGACAATCTTTTTGACTCTGGCGTGCCTCCGGGGCAATGCGTTTATAATGATGCAGGGATAGATAGGAATAGTAGTTGGCAAGATTTTGACTTGTTACAGCAAAATAGGATTATCAGACACTCGTGGGTGGGGAATTGAAGGATCGATGTCTAGTTTTGTTGATGCAAAAGGCAAGTTGACAGCTCGACAAGGTCTTGGATCAGTGATATAAGGGGCAGCCGGTGAGGTCCAGGCCCAGGCGGTCTTGAATTATGGAAGCCGTTGATGGAATAGAATACGACATGCGTGCACTGGCTTTATAAGTTGATTTGCCTTGTCACACTCCAGAGATCAGAGTGCCGCCTCGCGAAGGGGCTGACGGGACGGGTAAAACGTGCCGGAGCAAAATAAGAGACTCTCATCAAGACTTTTTATAAGGTTCGCTTGTGCATCAAGGCTAGTTCAGCACTGATATCAGCTGTGATGTGGACGAGCCACATGCATTCAATCGTTCTTTCCCCAGCCGTTAGAGCGACTATGACAAACATCATACCATCAAACTAACAGTAGCCTCACTCTGGGTTATATACATAGCTAGGTGGTGATGTACCTGAAAACATCGGCAAGCACGGTATGCCTGTTCACGAGCTAGTGTGTACCACTCTGTATGTATGGAGAGTGGGTCCACAGACTTCAGGCCGCAAGACGAACCTATCGGGTTTAACCCCTGAGCTCGCTTGAGTGAGTCTCATGCACGGGCCATTGCATAATCTGGCAGCTGAAGGTGCACTCTCACGGCTAAGAACGGGAATTCAGGGGTACAGGATCCATATTGCACTAGCTTCAGCCTTCCCGTACCATATGAGCTAAATTAGTGCTCCTTATGATAAGAGATCGTCTCATTTTGAGCGCCCGCCTGCATTAGTTCAGACCCCGGCCTGTCAGTTTTCAACCCCCCTGCGGCATCTCAAGAGTTCTGGATCGTCGCAAGATGGAGCGTGTTTATGCTTGCGTATCACGCCGTGATATCCAGATAGGTTTTCTCTAGACACCTAGCCTAACCCTTTATGGCTTCTCCACCACGGGCAACAGGAAGATCATGTTGGGCACGTCCACCATATCAGTCAGTCATGCCATGTCGGCACACACGGATGTAAGTCTCCAGAAGCAAAACACGCAGAACATATCAGAAGTTGCTGCTTGCCAGTGAGTGTTTTAGCGTTAACAATACATCCTCAATTGATCAATCATGTCTCTCGCTGAGAAAAGCCAGGAGGGTCTCGTTCTTGACTCGATATGGACCTACCGGGTAGGCTTCTCGTCAGGGTGACACCATCTTGGCGCATCCCTGCATGAGGTAGTTAGCAAGAGTGATTGGTCAGACTCTCACTGAGCAATGGAACCAACAAGGCCGGAGTGTTGAAGGTGGCACATTATATTTTTGTGTTGGCACTGGATCATTGTCAGTCTTTTCGCGTTTGTCGGTCTGCCATTCCATTCATTTTCCAGATGGCATTGCAACTTAACAACGAGCAGCAACGGCGGTCCCCACCAGAGTCCGAAATAGCGGGACTGTATTTTAGTCTATTGTTACGCGTGCTGAGATCGTAGGAAATAATACAGGTAATATACCGCGCTTCTTTGAGCACCGTGGGGCATATTGGCAGTGGCACGGACTGGGTTTGTTTGCGAGCCAGATCCAGTAGGGGCGACTCGTCTAGGCCATACACAAAGCCGGATGGTTGATCGTACAAGATCGGAGGTCGGCCTTGGTGGCTCGCAGCCAACAGGGTCTGGGGTACGCACACTATGCCCAGGGCATCTGGGCGAATCGCAAAAAGATGGTGCATGCCCACCCACAGATCGACCCAGTGATCTCCACAGAATTGCGCGGAGTGGAGCTCATCGGTGTGGTGGCTAAATGAAGATAGGCTCCGATGCGGCCGGAATTCGTCCGTCCCAGCAGTAGAAGGTAGGTTGCCTGCTCAATACATAGAACATTGTTTCCAGCTGACTGAAAAAGCGAGACGAGATGCATCGCTTGCCAGAGGAATAGGGGGTTGGACTGCGACCTGTTAGATACGCACGAATACGATGGGGTGAGTGTATCCAAGTGTGGACCAGAATGTTGTGATGTTATTGATCGTCGACTTGATTCTTTGATCAGTCTGTCAAAGAGGGGTTTCACCCCTCTTTTGGATACAAGAATAATATTGCAATAAGGGAAGTGGAGCCCATTCCTGTTGGATTAGTGATAGCGCCTCGATAAAAGAAACATGTATTTTGTGGGTCCCCGGATATATCAATACCGGGTAGCCGGGAAAACACCTAAAAGGACAGAACAGAGACAGAAGCTCCTGGGGACGAGATTGATCCTAAAGTGTGAAAATTAACCCTATTTTAATTGGATATTAACCCTACTCGCGTATCCAACAATTCCCAGCCGCCAGTCTAACACGACCTCGCCCCACCCCCATAATTCTATTGGCTTGCAGGGTCAGTACTCCCGCCACTTAATTTCTCCATTTGACCGTTTCGCATAAAGCGGTAAAGACGGCTCCATGTCTCGGAGCTGTGACGAATCGAAAGTGGACTGGTGTCATTGCATTTCCCAAATCTCGCTTCTCCCAAATCTCGTCCCAATTCTCCCCAAATCTTACTTTTCTCAAACCTCTCTTGCCAAATGACCACCTATTCCCTGGATGAAATTGTTAATACTGTGGTCGATTATTTCCGGTCCAATCGTCGTCCGCATGGGGGAAAAAACGCCTTGGCAATAGCAAAGGAGGCCTCTAATGATTCCACAGACAGACTTATCCTAAATCACGGCGATTCGGTCTGGTATGCATACTTCGCTGCGTCCAAGTCAATACATTTGAAACACCGCTTTGCTGGTCAAGCTACAATGACATCCATGCTGCGATTTCTCGAAGAACAGGACGTCAACACCCGGGAAGAATTCGCAAATCGACTTGCGCAGACAATGAACGAGCCACGTACCAACGAGCCAACAAGGTCTCCGGCCAAGCGCCCTCGTGTGTATGCAATGTAATAATGATTGAAACTGCTTCTAATGTCATACCAGGCACCACCGACCATAACATCACGGATTCTATACAGCCACGTACGACTACACAGAGCACAGATACCCTCTCCAATGCTGTTCACGCCTACGACCCGCAACAGATACCTAACCATAATGTACCCATTGGAGATGTGTATCTTGAAGCCTCGTTAGAGGAGGCCAAAAAGCTGTTCGATAAAGACTTTTGGGACACGATTAAAAGAGTACCAAGCAAAGAAAACCCTCAGGACTTGACGGCCGATGTATCAATTATATTCCATGAAGACTTCAACCGACACATGTTCGGATGCCAGGTAGAAATTGGGATTACCAGCGTGCTGTTGTCATCTACTCTTTTGGAACTCTTTAGTGTCTCAATACGCTCTATGAACGGTTTCATATCAGCGGTTCTTCCAGGTGGTTGCCTCATCGAGCCTGGCGACGGAGGGTTCACATTGCGGCGGTGTCAGCGTGATCTCTCTGTTATATTCGAGGGTGATCTACACAAAGGTGTCTGCTCGTCACCTTTGTACATGGAAGAAGGAAGACAGGCACGGAACTACACCGAGGCTGTCTCGATTCGCATACAAAGGCTCGAGGAGCACGGTGCCACAATAATCGTGCATGTCGCAGAATTTTGGGCAACGAAAATGATGCAGAATTTGTACAAAAGATGACTGAGTTCTTAAATCTCCTTCACCTTGCCATTTGCGAATGCAACAAAAAGACCTCGCGGCAAAACAGCCTGTCCCTTTTCCTTATAATGCCGATCCGTAATCTGCCGTTTTGCATCGAACTCTGTAATAAGCGTACAGTTCGTCCAATATAGCATCTGGTTTGATCCTTCAATTAATTGGCGACCTTCCTTCGCGTCCGAGAAGAAATCGTCATTGTCTTTGTCCTGGTCGAGGTCTCCCGGTTGGAATTTCTAGCATTTGTTAAAAAAAAAGTCTTATGTATGGGGGAGGGATAAACTTACTACCATTGGGATCCGAAATGCGGAGAAGATAGCTCAAGTGTCAAGTTCCGGTTTTGTCGTGATAGCAGTGCTTGGGATGCTGTTCTTAAACCGAAATAACGCAGTCTGTATGTTTATGAGAAAGTTTTTTTTTGATGCAACTCGTCCGTAGATGGAGCTGGTTATTATCGCGAGATAATACCGAGAGCCTGGCAGCTAGCAAGACGAAAAAGACAGGACATGAAAACAGAGTGCAAGAGTTGGGCAGAAAACGAGTTGGGCGCAAACGTGCGTCGTACAGAAGGCTGCGGACACGAGACTTCGAGGGAAAATCTGGCGGGGTCAGGAAGTTGGAAAAGAGAGTGGAACTAGCGACTATCATTACCTAACAAAAATTAGGAACAGAATGGAAAGGAGGGGGGGTATAGACAAAGTGAGATTTGGGAAAAGAGGGGCACAAAAAAATGAAGGTTGGGAAAGTGAGATTTCGAAAAAGTGAGATTTCGAAAAAGTGAGATTTCGAAAAAGTGAGATTTCGAAAAAGTGAGATTTCGGAAAAGTGAGATTTTGGAAAAGTGGGGAGAGATGAGGTTAGGGAAACAACTCACCCCCAAATTTATTTAACAAACAAGCATTGTAGTTCCACGCCTTGCCTACTAGCATGAATTCATAATGGTGAAGGCGTGTCGCTCGTACACAGTTCGTTGGCTAGACAAGACCCTTGTAGAGAACTCTTCGTGGTACCAGGGGTAATCTGGGGCATGGACCACCATTAGAGCTGAATATCTGATTGACGATGTGGACACTGTATCTGATCGTGACCATAACAGGGTTCTGGAGAGTAGAGTTATCGTTAGGTTCTTATTATAATTTTACAACATGCGAAGAATTTAGTTTCATCTGGGCCTCGAATAGTGTGAAGGACACTGATTCAAGCTCTTAACCAGGGCTTTCAGAATACTGTTTTCTATGAGACCTGGAATATGTCGACGTCAAGCTTGAGGGGAATGCAAAGAAGCAAGCTTAATTGTTGTGGCCGCGTATACGGCCGCAACTCGACAGGAACATCTTTCGCTTGGCCTAGTTCAGAGACCAATGGACAGTGCCGATCGAATAGGGTCGTGTTGCTGGGGACGGCTCATCGAAACTAACTTGGCACAGAATACAAGGCGAGCTGCATATTGCAACCTTTGATGCCGTATCTTGTGAGAGTAAGGCAAAGGCGGCCCCCCATAAGACGATCTCATGCAGCCGCCATGAACCCGTCGCCTTCAATCGATGCCGCACCTGCAGGGTTAGTGTGAGATTTTGTGTTGGTTGAGTATATCATCTTTGAGGTCGGGCTAGAGTCCTCAGTTAGTGTTATTGGCGGCGATGAAAAAACGAGGAAGGAGACAACTTCCTCCGAAGGTCTTTAATCCATAATCAATATTAAAAGACCAAGCCCCCGAGACCCATCTGTTTCTTTCTGTAACTCGCATTGTTCTTCGTTCATATATCATCCTATACGCACTTCTATATTAGGCTTCGCGCTTCCCGTGCCTAGGATACTGTTATCTTCCCTATTCGCCTCTGGCAACAATCCCTCGTAGCCCTGCCAGACTTTTCGGAATCTAGCGAAGTCGCTCCCAAATACGATGCCTTCGAATTCGTCAGGAAGCCCAAAGAGACAGAGTTCCTCCGAAGAAGCAAAGAAGTCATCACCAGTTCCAATAGTTAAAGATTCAGAGTCAGTGTCCACAGAGGTAGTCATGCAGGATTGTGATTGGACGAAGCTAAAACGCAACGGTGAGTAGTGTTACTTTATAAGTTACCTATAACTACTAATTTCAATCTAGACACTCCTTCGTCGCCAAAAAAGACCTGATAATTTTCTTTATGAGGCTTGATGCTGCCAGAAATATATAAATAGCGCTTGGTCTCAATTCATTGCTTCATGGACTCTGGTGTTTGCCTTATGAACGGGTCGAACCTCGGCTATATAGTTTTTCCGAAAGCATCGTATTTTTATTTTATTTTTCCTTGCCCAAATTGCGTCATCACGTAGCAAGCTGCACTATGAAAGAAGATACCACTAACTAGGCCTATCCACCGCACTACGCCTTGCGATATATAAGTATCAGAATAAGGCCCTTCCTCACCAATTTGCTGTCGTCAAAATGCTTTCATCTACCAGTCACGATGGGTACGCTGAGTTCGATATACCGCCAGTCCTTCAAGTTGAGCTCGATGCTGCAGACACCACCTCTGCATCGACCGAGGCAGAAAAAGTTCCTCGTGGCAATGGTACCCTTATCCTATATCGGTACCCACCTGACCCTCAGAACCTTGCAAGACAAAATGTGTTAAAGAAGCTCGTGGAGTTATTAGTAAGTATTACATGTCGCAAGCCCATCTCCACGACTAGCTAACTAAGAAGGAGCCTGTGGTTACAAAGTGGCCCGGAAAAGAGGATCTTCAGTTTGAATGGCAATTCAAGGAACTCCGTTTGGAAAGGGGCGGATTAATCACACCAACTGACAGCAGGAACGTTTTCATTCCTCGGCCATTACCCCCCACCGAAAAAAGCATAGTTACCATTTTAATCAAGAAGTCAAGGTCCCAGAAAGTTGTGGAGTGGGATTGTTCGAAGGCATATTTACTGGAACCTGACAACTCTATTTTTGTACCTCCACATGATAGCAAGCCATGCAGAATGTGGCTACTCACATTCCGATACAAAGAAAAGGACAAGGAAGAGGTGAACCGAGATGCTGGAAATAGTGGGAGGGTTGTTGGACAATTGCGGTAGCTCATGCTTAAAGGGGCTTAAATACCAAGGCTATATATATCCTGTCCATTGCCTATTGTATCGGGAACCAAGGGTCATTAGAATCAAGTTCTGTGTATGTAAATCCACTGTAGTTGCATAATTGTCCCATCCACATGCCTAGTGGCTCATCAGCCACGATACCCCAGCCTTGATCCTGGATCTCGCTGTGTGAAGAACCTGGCTGCTGGTCTCCTTCATCTTGGGCCACTAATGGGGCAGTCTCTTGGCCAGTGCCCTCTTCGTTGATATTCCGGCTCGATTCAAAATATTCAGACGCAGGAGTACTGACACTAGCAACTGTGTCACCCATATCCATGTGACCGATTATTGTACATTGTTGAGAGGTCTGGAGATCATCTCCATGGAATTGGCTGTGCTGCTGTTGTTTATGCGAGGACTGTTGCTGGGACGGCATAGAATTAAATTTGTCGGGCATGGGTGCACTGACGCTCGATATGTCCGTATGACTTGGGCTCTGGAGAAACGGGGGTGGTTCTTGGGGGATCTCGCTGTTAGGATGACTAGATGCTGTATGGCCACTGCGAGGCGAACCGTCTGCTGGTAAGGAGTTCGAGCTTGACGAGAGTGCACTTGATACTGCGTCAGGGTTTTGGCTTTCTGTTTGTAGACGATCTGACAAAGTATTCTCCCGTCCGGGCTGCGTTTCCGCATCGGTATTTGATGCTGGCGACGGGGTTAGGGTTGTGCTCATGGTTGCAGCAGTTGTTTTGGGGTTCGACGGTATGACGTTTTGCTCAAGAGACTCATGTAGACGGTTACGAGATGTAGGCTGTGGAGAGGGTGTGCGGAGCTGATCATCACGTATAACGACCGCTGCGTTTTGGGGCCCAGAGCCATCGTTGCGACCATCATCGGCGACCCTTCCTGTGCCAGGTCCTGTCGAAACGTGGCCAGTGTCGCACGTGAGATCATCCTGTGTAATAGAGGGTTGATCAGGGCCAGTTCGCCGGCAAACTTTCTTCGATCGTGTCTCGCGTGGATCCCTGGACAATTCGTCGGCTGCCCTCTTAGTAACTCTCAGAAGTCCAGCAGCGATCTGCTTCTCTTCCATGTATGATGCAATCTTGTCGGCAGCTGGCTTGTATTTCTCTGAAACGTCCCCAAGCTTTCGACGATCGAGGTCTCTGAGAAGTGTTTCATAGGCAGGGCGGTTGGGTTTCTTCTCCGTCGGTAGAGATAATTTTCGAGCGCTTTCGGCAATGTTAGTGCCCATCACAGCATATCGTAGGACGCACTTACTCTGGCCGCGACACAACATCGCAAAACAGGCACCCAATACCAAACCTTCTACAGAGCAAATCGTAAAGATGCCCTTCTTTCAACCAGGTCCTAATCTTAGACTCTTGTGACTTTGTATAATCATTGGCCAATGTTTTGTTGAACTCATCCGTTTGGTAGCGGGCCCATGATTCTCTGGACAGATACAGCTGTCGAAATGTGTATCTCAGTTTGATCGCATTTAGATCCTGTGAATTTTCAATGTCGATGACAAATTGATAAATCCCAACACTTAGGTTGGTAGAGGGGTCTTTGTCGAAAAAGGTCTCGGGCCATTTGGCCCAGTGATCAAGGAACTTTGAGTGGCCTGGCTGTACCTCAAATAAGTCCTCACCCTGACTTTTCTCCTCAATTCCAACGAGGGCTCCCGATGGAGGAGCTGCTGTTGGCAATGGCGCTTCGCAGGTAGTCAAACAGCGCTCATCCTGAGACGTATCCCCATCCCCATAAGCTCTTTCGTTCGACTCGGCACCATCACCATCATGTTCGTTTCTTGATATATGTTCATCGTGTTTGTCGGTGGACCCACGGTGTACCAGAGATTCGGTCACTAGTTGGTGGCTCGATATGGACTTAATCTTGTCATAGATCAGCCCCCGGATACGGTCAGGTAGATTCTCAAAGAGCTCCCTCAGGGTCTGGATTCATGTTTAGTGGGTAAAGATTGGGGCTACAAGAACGGAAACTTGCCTCCTGTATTGACACATCGTCCAGATTGCTGTGTCCGTCAGCAACAGCAATTAGGCTTTGCCCTATGGACCGAAGCTTCTCAGCATTCATTGACGATGCTTCTTTGACTGAGAGGAGCGGGTAATACAGAAAACGAAGCACTAGAGCGCGACCATGGTGGCACTTTCTTGTCAAGTTTTCTTAGCTAAGCAAGCTGCGCGTGACTATGGTCGCGCCCGCTTAATTATCCTAATAAAGAAGACTGCTTAAGCGAGCGCGAACGCATTCGCGCTCGCTTAATTATCCTAACACAGATGCTTTTTTCCTCAAGGCTGCCGGTAATTCTATCCGGCAGTCCCGGCCAGTTCGGTTCCCTGTCTTGCACAGATAATTCTGCCAGGATTTTGAGGGGTAGCATGTATTCAAGTAGTGGCGTTTTCTTTATGTATATAACCAGGTCAAAGTCCATGATCAAATGCCCTTTCATGCAAACCTGCTGCAGTTGCCTTACTGGCCTCGACAGCCTTTAATCGCCACATAAGGCTCGCCTTCAGAAACATGCTACAACTCAGCATGCCATCTCAGGGTATCAAAGTCGAAAAGACGTATGCTGTTACTGTACGCCAGCCATTATTCCCTCCCGTCCCGTTCTTGAGGTATGCTAACCTCGGAAACGTCAGTTTCGGAATAGATCTCAATCTTCTTTCCAAGAAGCCCATATCATCCTCTGTAGGAACTGGGAGGGAAGTAACTACCAGATAGTGTTCTGTGATAAACCGGTAGCAAGCATATTGCAGAAGAGGATTAGCAAATGGAACCTTGCACATTATTTTCGTGGAAGAGCTGGAACCGCTTAGATTAAATGTCGGTGTGATTCAACGCCGCTGAGATGCATAGGGAAGGGGGACTTGAAAGAGCCTCCCAGCCTGATCCGAAAGTATTGAAAAGCTCGCCCCCTTTGCTTCATATCCAATATGATGGCCACTCCTCTCCACTCTCCTTTGCTCACAGAACTATGAAGTCAGAAGCTGGAAACCGTCAAAGAACCGCAGCTTCTACTGGCGACATCTCGACAAGACAAAAGAACCAAGCAAGCAATATCGATATCCTTCCAAGAAGCTGTCTCTAACTTGCCAACCCCATACCTCAAGCACTCTGAGCTACCTCCCTCACGACGCCTACCACTACCAAGTCTAGATGATTGAATAGTGGCTCTTTGTAACACTTTGAAAAGCACCGAACCTCCTTACCCCAGTGATCTTCTGTGATGTCGCAGAGCACTCCTCTCTATGGGCCTGTCGGCTCGCTCAATATTGGACTTTGACTGACGGGGACAGGTCCGGGCCCTCTAGAACGCGATACGGAGGACTGGTATCGATGCAGCGTCACTAGCGTTCAGCATCCGATCGCGTTCTGCTCTTCCGAGCCGGAAATGGTCCATTTGCAGGGTCCGTCAAGTCGCGCTACGGTTCGCATGGGACGTCATCGGACATCTTCTTTGACCCCTGACTACTCCTTAATGCCATGAAATAATATTTAACCTAACATAGGTATCTCGAAACTTTCACCAACTTCGTTTTTTATGTCTTCTATTAACCGATCTGTCGTCGTCAATGGTTTCGTACCTTCTTTCAACATCGTTACACAAAAGGTCCTCTCCCAGCCTTCCATCTACGACAATGGTCTCCATGCCTCAACTTCTCAGTAGCAGCGGCGAGCAGCTTCCTGAACTGTCACAGCAAGGCGGCCTGGTTAGAGCCCATGTCTCGACCGACATGTACATACCATCCTGGCCTGGGACACACGCCAACGATTCCACGGATCTCGATACAGACAGCTCAACGATCGGCTCCAGCGAAAACTCTGACCACGGGTTCGATCATGATATTTACGACCCAATGGATGATGGACACGTATCCGAGACCGAATACAATGACTCAGACAACGACGGAACTATGGGCGACGAGGGCGAGTCGGATACCTCATCGACGATGTCGCTCAGTTCTACAGTCGAGAATTATTTCTTCTTGTGTGGACGACGCTACCCTAACCAGGATACAGGCTATAGTTAGTAAGTAGAAGATGTGTGATCAGTCACAGCTTACTGAGATTTTCGTTGCAGTGAACCGATCGATCCTAAACGAACGGAGTTGTGGGAAGAGATGTGAGTGGCCCCTAGAGTTTTATGATGCTATACTAACTCTGAACCAAAGCTATTATGTCTGTTCTCATGTTGTGGGAGGCCTTCAAAAAGTTGTGATATCCGAAGATTGTCAAGTATGGGTTTCACGTTCACCCTCTGGATCGCACCAACTGACCACGAAAACAAGCGCGTTCTAGACATAGGAACAGGAACAGGTACCCCCATAAACTTGACTCTCGCTCCCATTTCCTAGTCTAACGGACAGATATTCAGGTGATTGGGCGATGTATGTCTCCGTGACTTATTCAGGTGCCTAGGATATTATTGACCATAGCATAGTGATCTGGCCGACAACAACCCTGGCGTTGATGTTATAGGCATTGATATCGTGCCCATCCAACCCGATTGGATCCCGCCCAACGTCGAGTTGTGAGTTTGCAGATCTCTTATTCTCCAGCACACCACTAATATCTGCTGAGCCAAATCGACGATTGCGAGCAAGAGTGGACCTTCAACGAGTCATCCATCGACTATATACATGCTCGGGGCCTGAATGGGAACGTCAACAGGACTAGGCTCACGAGGACTGTGTTCAAAACCCTCAAGCCGGGCGGTGTTGTTGAGTTTGACGAAATGGCTATCGACTTCGGGGCTTGTGAATGGGACTTGGAAATGGAGACTGTGCTGGGTGATTGGAAAGAGTTCTTCGTGGACGCAGGAGAGAAGCGAAGGACTCCTTTCATCTTTGTGAACGACACAACACTACAACAGGAGATGAGATCTGCCGGGTTCGAGGACGTAAAGGTGTATACGTATCAGGTAAGGTTTGCTACGCGACTCTCTGTTTGTTCATTGCTAACACTGGGAACCCCCAGATACCACTTGGTACGTGGTCTCGATCGGAAAAAGCTATAAAGTTAGGAAAAATCTTCCTAGAGACGTTGACAAAGGACATGGTAGGCTCAGTCCTTCGTATAGCGACTGAAGACCTTGGATGGAGTGAGCAACAGGCCCAGGTCTTTGCTGCCACAGTCCGGAATAAGATAAACTTGGATTGTAACAAGTGCAAGATCTACACCACACGAACCATCGTTTTTGGTAAAAAGCCGGGATGTAGCTGAAATGCTGCTGCGTACAGGGAAGGCTTTGGTTTCCAGGTCAAAAGCCATGACTTAAATTATATCCATGTTTTAATTTGCATCCTCTTAGACAGTCCGCTATAATTCCTTGCTGTGTTGTCCGTGAGCAAGCTTGTTCAATTATCTCTACTTGCCAGCGCGAACGGGGACTGATTTGAATTGGCCGATAAAGGCTGGCTGGGCAGTGGTGTGCTGCTGTCTGACTGCTTAGGGTAAGCTGCAAGTACCTGCACGCTAGTGCGGGGGCTGGAACATTGGCTTTACAGCGCATGGGCGGTACCTTCATGGTACCAGCATCAACGCAGCCACAGAAAGAGGAAAACAACAATGACGTTGTAAAAGACGCAATCAAACCATACGGGACTTCTCCCAATGCTTTCAGTCCTCACCTAATCATAAAAGACGAGGGTATAGAAGATTGTGCCTGGGAGCATTTTCTTCCCCGCGAAAGCCGTCACAGACTGAGGTTCGCTCGCGCTGAACTTGAAAAGGTTTCATGAATCAAGCCATGCCCCTGCACCTAATTCGAAGGATGCGGAGCCAGCTGGAGCTCATGTTTGCTCCTGCGGGCTTGGTTGGGAAGATGACGATGCAGGCACGGCAGACTAGTGGTTCGGTTTGAGTAGCAACTTGGAATCAGCTGTCGCAGCTTGGATAGAACGAGGATGGCTCCCAAGCTTTAGGATTTGGTTTTCGACACGTGGGCGGCATGTATAAGAGATGGAAATGATAAACTTGAGTCCGACCTCGGACAATACATTAGCACCTACTTGCAAATTTATCCAATTTACCATTCTATGATTACTTTTATTCTTATATACAATTTGCTCCTAACCGACCAATTCATTGTATCCCAAAGAATAACACAAGAACTCAAAAGACCAAAGTGGTGCGTGAGGTGGAAAGTACAAAGAGTGGTGGTGTGCTTTCTTGGGAGATCAAGTTTGGCTACGAAGCACCACTAACGCAAAACAAAGGTACCAGGCACAGTGCAGAGACGGAGTGCCATGACAATACACGCACCGACGATTCGCGGGAGCTAGGACCACATGACAACGTTTGTTCAATGGGGACTTGGCATGTGGGGTGACTCGGGATGTTTTGCGACAAGCTAGTGCGCTGACAGACGTGCGTCCCAGGGATTTGTTGTCTGTGCGTTTGGGGCGATGGCACTAAATCGTAGACCCCAGCAGCCCCGGCTGTCCTTACCTTAAGTTACTGTACGTACTCGCGCCAACGGTAACTGTGCTAATGTGACAATGTCTTGCCTCGATGGGGGTCAAGGTGCATACGGGCAGACAGGGTTATGGATGGATGCATCTCAAAACCCTGTCAAAACCGCAAGGGATCTTACAGGCTATCTCCACAGCTAAATGCATCCGCGGCCAGTCATCGGATTTGCCTTGACGATGCGCGGCGTCGATAGCACCGGTGCTCATCAGAATCGCATGCATCGGCAATGCCCTGGCGCTCACCCGTCAGGGCTTATGTATTTGCTTTTGCTAGGGATCTCGGGTCGCTAATGCATTTCTCGCCTTAAAATCAGCATTGATCCCTTGCTGGTCCTGCGGCTGCCTTGTGCCTTCAAACTTTCTCTTGCCCCCTCATTTCTTGCCTTGTTGTGAAGTGCACTTTCAGCAAATTTGACTTCTCATTCCCCTAGCGAACCAGTTGCCACTAGCCCACCCGGTGCAAAGTCATTGAACGAGCGAAAAACATACCCGATTCTCTTCCCGAGGGCTAAATCAGCCTAACCTGTTGTCTCTGCCGAGCTCCACACTTGCCATCACTTCTTGCCATGGCTCAGGTCTTGAAAAGGAAGGCAGACACGCACCTGCCAAGGGCCGCAGAGGTCACAAAGGTCGCTAAACGCTACTTATACCAGGAGGATTATCCGATAAGCCCTAAAAGCCCTAAGAGGGATGGTGAACATCTGGATGTCCTGTTGGACCCGATTCCGGCAAATACTGACAACAGCTGCGACACCAGCTCCTGGGCCCCTCTCTCTCCAGGTAAGGTTGTGAAGATCACCTCCTTCTCATGTTTTCTTGTCCTTTTCTCCTTTCCACATTCACTCTCACCATACCTATAGTGTCCATATCGGGGACTCAAACGTTTGTTTCGAAGGACGTGTGCGTTCAGAATACACTGAACTTATCCTCTTCCCACTCTTGGTTGATACTCATTGCCTCATCCATCGTGGTCTTCGATTCTTGAGCTGACGTTCCGTGTAGACTCCCAACCTGTGCTGCATCTTCCAGAGGCCATAGCCCCTCAGCCCCGACCTCAACTGTCTCTATCTCAGAAACAAAGCCTACGTCGCCTTTTGCCTGCGGTCGAATCTGCTTCCCAAGAGCGGACTGCCAAGCAGAAAGAAAATAAAGGACCCGTTGTCAGTCCCTTCACTTCACGTGGGGATCACTTGCCTGTGTCTTCTTACCCTCGCTATGATCGCCCAGAGAATGGACAAGTGAACGGGTATGTCAAGTTCAACTGGCCTTCGCGAGTTCCATCGAGACGATCGTCTGAGCCTGTACCACTGCCATTGGAGGATGGTGTGGAAGACATAACGGCAAACATAACACGAGTACACCATGTGGATCGCAGCCGCGGCGTATCGACACTGCCTGTGACTTGGCATACGCATGGGATATCCCCCGCGCCAGATGGGACTATTTCCCTAAGTCATATTGAAAGGGGTCGGGCAAGTGCTTCATCGCAAATATTGATGACAGGCTTGTCAGTATGTTCTCAAGACGCTTCACCGGCCCTGACGACGGGTGAACCGAGAATGCTACCATCTCAATTCGGGCTCGAAGCCAAAATGAATACTATCGACAGACGATTGTTTGAGTTTTGTATGTTCTTTTTATCGGCGCCCTGGACTTTCGCGAGGCATTTGCTGATCATCATTCGACAGATATCAAGAACTGGTGCCCAGGAAGGAGTGTGCTAAGCGACACAAACTTGTGGTTGAAGGACCTGGCCCCGATGCACAAGGACGAAGGCATCCTTCATGCCATCCAGAGCCTGGCGGGCATCTACATCTATGATTATGTGCCAGACGAGCGTATTCGGCAGCGAACCAATCAGCTATATGTCGAGGCCGATCAGTATTTCAGTACGCTCCTCAACGCACCCGAGAGCAGGGAAATCGGGAAAGGGCAGGAAGTTATTACCATGGCTGTGCTTCTTTCGATGCAACACGTACGTATGATTGTTCTAGCTTTCTTGCTGTTATTGTCATGTCTTTTATCGTGATAAAATCTGATTGGCTGCAGGTTGTCCTAAGTAATCAACGTCTGAAGGAACCCCACGATCCACGATGGCTGAAAGGCTTTAAGCTGGCCGCAGACTTTATAGATGCAACCGACCCCGGCCGTTGTTATTGGGAACCCGGAGATGCCCAGTGTGACAACCTCCGCGCCTCCCATTCCATCATCGTTGCTCGGGGGGTGATTCTGGCTCAGCCTATGATGGCTCTTCCTGCACCAAATGCCATGAATCCCGAAAAGGAATCAGACAGATTCAGATGGCTCACCTATGGTTCGGAGAAGGACATGTATGAAATCCACGGAGGATGCGGGTTCTCAAAGAAACTGTTGCATCTAATGAGCCAGGTGACATATTGCGCAGCTCGACTGCAGCAAGAACCCGAAAGCGTGATGGTTCCAATTACGGCAAAGTTTATATTGCGCATACTGGAAGAGATGCCACAATGGAGCCGTGAAGGCAAAGACTGGTGGACGGCTCGAAATGGTCGCCCGACGATAGAATGGGTGCGCGAGGCAGACGGTATGAAAATCGATTCAAGTCAAATCATGACAGAGGTTACAGCTGAGGCGTGGAGGATTGCTGCGATAATTTATTATCAATGCCGTCTTTTGAGGTATGAGAATATAGAAGGAAGAGGAGGGAGGTTGAGTGATTGTGTAACAGCCCAAATTTTCTCCTTCCTTCTCCCTTCAACCCCAACACCTACAACGCTCCAGTAACAATAGTGTAAAAGCGCTGACTGGACTTTTAGGCTACCTCGAAATCACCCTGACGTTCTTGCCAAACTAGAGGATCTTGCCAAATGCATAAAAATTATGCCGACATCGGGATCACACTTCACAGCTCAAGCACCTCTATTGCCAGTATTTTTCCTGGGTATACTGGCCACCAAGCCCGAACACAAGGCTATTGCAGAGGATTGGTTCGAGGAGGTTGTGTTAACACCAGTCCGTAGTGTAAGTGCAAAAGAAACGCAATCCTTCACCTTCCTTAGCAATCTATGATTAGTAGCAGGCTTGTTCTGCTCTCACCCAGGTCTACTACGTAATACTATGCTATAGAGTCAGGATACTAATAGATCACCCCAGACCGTCCCTCCGTTGTATGAAGCACTCAAACACATCTGGAAATGGATTGACAAAGAAGTTCAAATCCAATCAGACCCAACTGCTCTCCCCGCAGCTATCAGTAAGAGGCGTCCTTGGTGGGAACACGTCGTTGCAAAGGTTCTCGACGAAGAAGAGGAAATCCTGTACCTGACTTGATAGTCATTGTGTGCCGAAGGAAAGCTCGTGAGAGATCGTGTGGGATGCGATTACGCTTCATGCAATGTGCTTCATGGACCGATGGCTGCTTTACAATTGCTGGCGAATGAAGGAATCCTCCATTATCTTGTTGGCTATTTGCCGAGGCTGATTTGGATATTTGTTGCATTGAAACTGTTCAGACTGCCTGTAGTAGCACACCCGCTGGTATGAGGAGGGAAGGAGCGTCGGGGTATGGAAAGGACTCGATGCACCAGACAATGTATGAGAGTGTTCCTGCGGCAAAATTTCCAGACTACCATAGAGCTGTATCAAATGGCTGACTCCATTTTCTCATCATACTGATATCGGCCGTGAAGATACTTTACAGTCAACGCAGACTTCGCTGGAGTCGAAATTGAGGCTTGTAACAAATGTACATCTAACCGTATGACATGACGAAGTTAGGACGGGTTGTCATGGTTGACTTGGATATTCTAAGTCGCTGGTGAGGCTTACGGTGCATCCACAGCAAGTTTAGGATGTACAGAAAGGAGTAAGCCATGAGAGCGTAGTCTGATGTCCCAGATGAATCAACGGCCACGGTTACGTATCCTAGTTTTATGGCTGCAACGTTGAAATGTTGGCCAACTACAACGTGTTCCCTTTGAACTTTGAATACGCTCAGCGGCCTTCTGTTGAGTTCCTACTGACCAAGCAGGATGACTGAAACCTGGGCGGCTAGTTTATTCTTGCATCGTGTAGAAAGAGGTCTCTGCGGCTCTGCCATTCCTTTCAGGCAACAGCGTCTGCTAGGGTAAAACATGCAGCTTGTAACGTAGCATGCATCCTGAGCCGTCCACAAAAACGATTTGTCATAAAATTTGGAGAAGAAAAGATAAGCAGGCCAGAAGAGTTTCTGCCTAACCATGAGTGCGGGATGGAAAGGGGGGTTTAGTGTTATGTTGCCTGTGACACCGAAAGGTTCAATGAGTATATAAGCGACCTCCCAGACTTGAAATTGCATTCATTTCTTTGTTGTCGTACTTCTTTTATCCTCTTTTCTCTAAGTCAAACCAATCTCGACCGTTCGGTCCCAGAAACATGTCTCTCTCCCAACCCGGTAACACGCCGTCGGAATCTAGAGGGCATCTCAATGAGCCAGATGATACCCCTACAAACAATGCTGACGGCCTCAGTTGGTGTCAACTCAACTTTCTTGCCCAATCATTTTCCATCTTTATCGCTACGGAGAAGCAGCCACGCGACCTGGGATATTTTATACGACATTTGGAAGATCGTGGTCCGCAAGGTTTTCTGGACTATATCCGCGGAAGGCTTCACAAACGCACCAATACCAGTCCAAGACAAGACTCAGGCGATAATTACGAAGAGAATTTGACTGAAGAACTCAAGTGGTTCAAATACATCTTAACATGGAAAGATAACAAGACATCTCCTGTAGCCTTTACGGATGACAAGAGTTGCGATGTCGAGGATATCACCCTATTCCACCGTTTCGAGGATATACGACGACCAGACGTTGATTGGAGAGGTATCCCGCCGGACGGCATTGAGATAGCTTTGGTGTTGATCCTTAGCTACTTACTTGGCGAACGAGGCCAATACCCAGAGCTCAGCAGCGGCAATGCAATTCGCCGAGCTCTTTTGACAACTCTGGATACCTGCCAGAGTGAAGGCCGTATCCTAGAGGAAACAAACACATCGACTCATCGAACTTTCCCTTTCAACGCTTCTCATGCAGCATACATGAACCTTGGGCCCGGTCTGGCACATCTGCCTCCGCCTCCGCCTCCGCCCCGGCAGCCCCATATGGCTTCTAAACAAAACATATTCACGGCATCGGTTACCTTCCAGCCTAGCTGGAACATTGAGAATCCCATTTGCAAGTCGTCTGGTAGCTTCAACTTCCAATTCCGTCTGCCCAGTCTACCTGAGGAGTCTTGGTTCAAAGTGGCCGTGATTCTTCTGTTGATTCTTCAATTTTTCAAACTTTACAATTAATTCTTGCGTATCTGTCATATCGAGTTTGTTCTTCATGGTAAACGTTAGGCTGAGATCTGGGTTATCTATCGCCGTTGCGATGCGCAGGTGTATGCATATCAACATGGAGGAATTGCAAATGCCTCCTTACAACTTATTTTCGAATACATCTATCAGTCAAAATAATTTAAAACCAACCAACTCTTCCACGTATTTGCACCATCGTTTTGCGACCTGTTTGTTCCGTCCTTGTTACTTATGTGGTCTTTACCAGTAGTAAGTAAGATTGGTGCTGTTCTCGAAACCGACTCGGCTGAAAGACGAACTTCCAATTGGCATTTTTATCGTTCCCTCTGTAACACTGATAGAGCTATGAGCTGGCGTGTCATCAATCAACTTTGTCTCGAACCCAGTATGAATCATGAAATTACGCACGTACAGTGACGATTCAACTGTGTGCAATGCCATTTAACTTTTTGGAAGAATTATTGAAAAGCATATAGATAAGCACGCACTAGGAGGCTTTTAAAGATTGGAGCATGCTAAATGTATAAGATATCCCATTTTTAACAGTATTGTTGCTTTTTGGAAGACTTAGCAGTCGTAAGACCTTGAAATAGAATGCAGCATTAAATAGTGCCTTGTTTAGAGCATCTACGAGAAGTTGGGTGAGTATCATCTTCAACTGACAATACCAGGGACTGACGCATTGAGTGTGATGCCTAGCGGATCGTCGCGACGTTGACGAAGGCAGCCCAAAGATCTACTTTGTCGGAAGGAGGGCCGCCAAAGAAACACGTGAGTATCGACCCCAACTGAAGGCATTAATAATTGCTACGTTGACCATCAACCTTAGGAGAAGATTTTGAACCTTCTGTAAAACCTGAAAATGATCGCAGTTGGTTCGTCATACCATTCTACGGGGTGGACATGCCAACTGAAGAACCAGAGGACAAGACGGGGGGTTGGGAGTTTGAAACAATGGAATGCGGTTGGCGTCTTATTGTCCACGCCGCAAGAAACAGAGGTGACGTTTATTTGGGGTTGATCAAAATAAACCAGTGTCCTGAGGAATGGGAATATTTAGCAGACTGGAAATGTCATTGAATGCCAATATTAGGACGAACGGATACTAGAAGACCGTCATGAAGGAACAACATGCCTGGAAGGATGAGCTTAACCAGCGGGCCTTCAGATGGACAGTGGAGGGCCGGTGGAGTACCATAAAGCGGCAGGAACGAACTAGATCCTGAAAGTGTCGACGTTTGAAAGCGTTGGTATGTACCAGTCTCAAAGCAAGGTGAAAAGCGTCGGTCTGATATAGAATGGGTTCCGCAGAAACGTATGTTTGAACTGCCTTGAAACCGGCCGTGATTGGGTGGCACTCCTTCGGTTTGGATGGGCTGTCACCTCCGGACCAGGCTCGGCTAGGTGATAGTACAGGGTCTCGGGGTCATTTCAATCCACTTTGAGAAACACAATAGCTTCGCCAGTAGTCAGCAGGCCATATTCAAGGCCACTTTCGATCATGTAATGATAGGTCTGCGTCACGGCAGATGCCGTCAGCTTTTCTGCGTGGTACTGAAAGCGTGCATCAGGGTCCACCGAAGTCGGAATTGTCCTGCGGTTCACCACTTCCTCGTGTATGTCCATGATGCGCAGACCGGCACGCAGATGCTGAGCGCTCAACTTGTGCGGCGGCTTATACTCGGAAACGTAAAGCATGGTGCGCCGGGAAGACGCAGTATTGTCGGATCGATAGACGCAGATCTGATCCGGTCGCAGCTGCTTGAGATCTCTTCGATGGTCCGGCGTCCGCGGTAGTATTGATAGCGTCTCCCTCTCGATGGCTTCCTCCGCAACGTCGCTGAGCGCATGCGGGTGGTTCTCAAAGATGACACCATCTCCAATCTGGAACGACCTCCTGACCTCTTCCTCCTGTTTGAGCTCTTGTATGATGGCTCTCACAGGATCCTCCACGCTATTATGCAGGAAAGATTCGAGCGTCTTCTCGTCCGCAATCGGTCGTTGAGCGATTAGATACGTGCCTTTTCATACCTACATCAGCAGTTCAGTATGGGCTATGGCGACCGAGAAACTGTCTCACAGCCAGCCAGGCCGAAAACCATTACATCCCTCTATTCCACCTTTACTTCACCAGCGTCGTTGGCCTTCCAGCCAAGCCCATCTCTGGGCCTGGCCGGATCGGGGATAGCCACGAGCTATTCTTTACCAACTGGGCCTCCTCCCACCTCGCAAACATGTACAAGGCATCGACTTCGACCCAACGCTTCCAACAACTCTATTCAAGCCGGCTTTTTCAGGGGCTTGGCTTGGAGGGTCTGAGTTGAATTTAGTTGAATTTTGATTGGCCGGCTTGCGTTGAGTTGACTTACTTGAATTAAGTGGGTCTATCCTAATTAGGTAAGGTCAGGCCTGCAGGGCCGATTTTTCTATGCTTCGGCAGAAAACAACGTCAAGGCTCGACTGTTCTTGGATCTGGTCCGTGATGCGCTCGAGGTGTACTCATACGACGCGGAGCTGGCTGGATTGCAGTACAACGCCAGTCTTGATTCTCGTGGCTTGTTCTTGGACGTTAGCGGCTATAATGATAAGCTCCCTGTGCTCTTGGATCAAATCGTTACAACAATGCGGGACTTAGATATCAAGAAATATCGTTTTGAGACTGTAAGGGAGCGCCTAACCCGAGGTTACAACTGGCAGCAACAGTCGTCCTACCATCAGGTTGGTGACTACACCAATTAGCTCAATGCCCCCGAGTGGGACGTCATAGTAGAGGAGCTGGCAGCGGAGCTTTCGAGTGTCACTTGGAAGGTATCAGGTTGTTCCAGAAGCAGATGCTTGGCCAGGTGTTCATTGAGGTGTACGTACATGGCAACATGTACAAGGAGGATGCTCTCAAAGCAACTGACATGGTGGCGTCCATATTGAAGCCCCGGGTCTTGCTCAAGGCCCAGTAGCCTATCCTGCGGTCTCCTATCCTGACCGAAGGCTCCAACTACGTCTTCAGAAAGACCTTCAAGGATCCTGCCAAAGTCAACCACTGCGTCGAGACTTGATTTTATGTTGGCAGCAGGGAGGATCGCGATATTCGAACCAAGACTCTGATACGTGGGCCAGATCCTCCGTGGGCCAGCCTTTGATCAGCTCCGAACTAAGGAGCCATTTGGCTACATTGTCTTCAGCAAGCCCCGGACTTTCTATATGACGTATGGCTTCCGCTTCCTCATACAGAGTGAGATGGCACCAGAGTTTCTTGATTCTTGTAGCGAGGCCTTCCTCGTGAGATATGCGGACACATTGGAGAAGATGAATGATACAGAGTTCGAGGGCCCCAAACGGAGTTTGATTGTTTGGCGGTAAGAGAAACCTAGGAACTTGGACAAGGAGTCCGCCCGGCACTAACACGAACCGATAACAACCCAACGCGACGCCGCACAAATTAAGCTTCTGACCAAGCTCGAAGTTATAGAATTCTTCAACCGGCGTCTCAACCCTATTTCTAGTCAGAGAGATCGCTTATCGATTCATCTACAGGCTAAGGGCAAGGCCGAGGGTGTTGATAAGCGACAGGAAGAGGCTCAGAAGAATGCCAATATGGAGACATCGGCTGGGGATGACGTCAAGATGGCCGAGGAAATTACTGATGGTAGATTCTTCAAAGCTGGTCTCACTGCTAGTTCATGCGCCAGACCCGTCAAGGACATTAGCGAGTATGAAGATACGGATGCAAAGCTTTTGGGGGGGGGGGGGTTGCGTTACGTTACTTCCTGGGCTTCTTCTTGGCTAGCAACTTGAATGGAGATGGGGTTCTCGAGATAAAACATAGTTGTGATCTTGTATTTCAGGTGTGACGGACTTCTTCTTTTCACTTCACGCAGTTGAAAGTGAGGAGGTGAAAGCGTATCCTTCATATGGGCATGTTTGCTCTTTGGAATGGACAGTCAACTGGCAACATCTTCATATCCCTCACGGAGAGGCACAGCACCAGATTGGCCAACGATGGTTCTATCGATATGTCTCACATTATTAAACCTGTCACTCTATCATGACAGAAACGTGCCGCCGTGACATTCAAGAGAAGATTCTGTCTATGGTAAACAATTCTAAACCCACTAGGTTCGCTAAGTAGAATGATAACAGCCACAGTTGATCACATGTAATCGTAATCCGACCCCATAGTAGATCCTAACGCGTTACTGACAGAAAATCCTGATCACATATTAACTAGGCAGAGATTAGCTAAGGGACATGCTAAAGGTTACGTGCTAGAATTCTCGCCTCGTGGTGGCATACTCACATGGACAACTGCCAAAGCTACCCATACCGCCCATGTGTTCCATACCCACACTAGCATCCCAATGGGCGGGAGCAAGCATGATAGGGAGGGGCAGCGCGGGGATAGGGACTGTTACTTGAGTTGAGCATTTGCGCTAGTCATAGAGAGAGTGAGTGAATGCGGGAGTAGGTGACACATCGCTCATGGTCATAGGACTTGTGTTTGAGTCGGCCCATGATGGGATACTAGGGCTTGAGGGAAGTGCACTCCATGAATCCACAGCAACGAGGTTGCCGTAAATACCATGTTGCGACCATATATTGTTGACAAGAGAGCTAGATAGCAGGATAGGTCGTCGGACAACTTCAACGACACGGGGGAGAGGGGGAGGTAGCAGAGGCTTTATAAGAACACTGATGCAGTTCTTGACCTCCTCACTCTTTTCGCAGAGGAGTTCGCCGGTACCCCCCTCCTCAAGCCCCTCAAGGGCAGCGACGTGGGTGCAAAAAACAAACTTATTGATGCCCTGGACAAAGTCTTCATGAAGCTTCTTACACTGCTGCTCCTTGCCTGTCCAGTCGTATGTGCTGGCATTTGCATCGACACAGTGAATCTCCTTGTGGTACTCAACGAGCGCATCGATGGTATCTTTTGTGAGCTTGTAGGAGACCTCATTTCGCAGAACCATGTCGACATGAACAACGTAAGCCTCAACATGGATGAGCTCATAGTTCATGATGGCTTCGAATAGAGGATTGCTGGCATCGCGCTTAAAGCCAGACTCGGGTGTCTTGGGTAGCATAAGCGATGTCAAGGTCCAGATGGCATTCGGCGACGAAAGAGTTTCGGTGAGACATCGCTGGTGCTGCAGTACGGAGTTAAGAGGGAGTTTGACCCTATTAATACGCTTCAGAGTTTGTGTGAGCCACGGTTCAACCTTTGAGCCCAAGGCAACATTAACCGATGAAGCTCGAGGGGCAAATGCAGCAGCGGATGCTGGTAGGAGTTGCACAGGCATGATTCTTCGTCAGATGGTAGTAGAAGCAGGATGGATGTTGGACCTGATTCTTGTAAAGTACTCTAGATGCACAGTCGCAACTTGAGAGGGATATGACCAAGATACGTAAGGCATTTAACAGAAAAACGAGAACTCTCACAATACAGGCAAACAGTTCGGCGGAGCAGATGAAACGTCGTTGCTTCGCGATGTTTGCTAGCGCCAACAAACCTGTCAAGGATCACCTGGATGAACATGTCAACAAAACCCCTGCATATTCCTCATATGCATCATATTCCTGTAGCGTTTACATGGAAATATAGGTCGCCTCTCCATGTTTTTTTCCACATTGTCTAGTACTAATTCGAGCCAGGCTAGCTAGGACACTGCCAAGTAAACCATACAACTCCGTGTGGCTTGACTCGAGTGAAAGGAGGTTCGACAGTCAGCACAAAGCGGAAGGTATGTAGGATGTGTATCCACATGCGTATTTCCATTCTGACTGTAGTAGCATTAATATCCAGAAGTTGTATTTACTTTTGCTACCCCATAATCTTCATTATGTCAGTAGATCATGCCCCTGTTTGAAGACGCTAGCAGGCCGATAACTACTGATTTGTGACTCCATTTGGAACGTTTAATAACACGCACCAGAGCTTTGACAGTTTAACTTACCGAGAAAGCTTGATTTAGGCTGGCTTGACCATTCATAGTAATATGGCTTCCTTTCTTGTCGTTTAAGCGTTTTTGCCACTGCCTAAAAACAGGGCTGAGGTGTGGAGTCGGGGAGTGCATCAGAAATTTGTCACGGGATGTCCAAATAACAAGGTCGACAAATTTAGTAGATGGTTGCCGTTCAACGAGTAGGTGATAAGAGTGGCAACGAGATATTTTGTAAGCAAACATCGAAACTTGCCTCCTGGACCTATGCGCAATCAAAACACCACCTTTTTCTTCCCATTCCAGGGCCTGAGGCCATACGACTAAGTAAGTATTCTCCTCTCGAGCGATTGGAAGTCTCCGCCTGTTGACTGCTTCATCCCCTGTCCCATACCCACCTCGGATCACCGACCACCCGTTAGGGGGACAACAAATCACCCGCTTTAGACTAGGCTAATCCTAACAATCAACCACAATCGCTGCAATGTCGCGCTTTGTTTCTCTCCATCCAAGGGTCACCATATGGTGCAATGTGAAACACCGCCATGGCTTATGAGAACCACGACGGATCTGCCAACCATCACAGCAACACCAGCGACTGTCCAACACGCCCCTCGATCGATCCGCGTCTGTAGAGCTTCCCTCAACCTTTCAGCACCACCTATCACCGACGAAGCACCGCATCATGCGATGAAATCTAAGAAGAACCGACCTCCAGCAGGCCCTATTGAACCAGTCAAATTTCCAGTCAATCAACATGGACCCCGGCATTCGAAAGGCAGTGAAAAGTTCAAGAATTCAGGCTCTTCTTGACGATATCGATGGAACAACAGCAATACAACTTCCAAACATATTAGGTAAGCCCTCGTCTATCCGCGCAAACAGAGGACCTTGGTGCGGGGTCGGCTGTTTATCACGGCAATTTTTCAGGAAATTGAATGGCATTGCAATCAGTTGAATTGTTACCAAACCTAGCTTCATGCTGTAGATGGGGTTCAAGACAAAATTAATTGGTGACATGCGATTTGACAGTTCAATCAATGCTACAGCGAGAACGAGAAAATGCCATTTTGAGGCCATTCTTCCATCAGAAACGGAACATGCCAGCTCTTGCTGTAATCACAATCGCCAGCCCTTGATTGTTGCTTGTACAGTCACAATAAAAACCTCATAGCTCTGGACAAAGTGGGAGTGCATAGAAAAAATAGAGTCCTTTCCTTTATCGGCTCGTGTCAACTTGGTTGTAGATACCAATGTACTGGCCTGTTGCAATTGACCTGGCGACTCGCTCCGGCTACCTTGCTGCTAAAATTAACTGACCCCGCTTTCCGATACCAGATGCCTTGAGGAACGAAAGGCGTCTAGAGGACGGACGAAAAAGCGGGGCCAGGCCAAGTCCCCCCTCAAAAATTCACGTGAATTTGAACTTGTCATCGCCGTGGCGAACCCCACTCGCGTAGTTCGCGCCGTCTCAAAATTCCTCAACGTTCCTCTGCAACGTCTGCCCTGCACCAGTCCCCAGTGTTGTCTTCCGACCAAATCATCGACTCTGCTTGCCTCACTGTCTGTTCGCTCATCTCCTCCAATCTCAGCTCAGCCTGTGCCATCTCCACTGGCACCACGTTTCCCACGAAGTCCCTCTCTCGCGCCTCGGAGAGTAGCGTGATGCCGTCAAGTGATCTGCACCTCGACAGCTGAACGTACAGACTGTATGGGTCACACTGGCTTGGGACCAGCAGGCCGTCGATGTTCGTGGTTCTCGTCCCCCGGAGCTCTAGCGCGACCGGTCTAACGTTCTCGCCTGTACCTTGTAGTCCGTACATGCGAACGCCGGGGCGCACGGCAAGCCCTTGCGGGAAACGTCATGTTGCTGCCATGGCCGCTTTCTTACGCACTTGATTTTGACACTTACAGGCGTCAAGAGCATGATACCTGCAGGCATTCCGACAAAGCGGAGGTCGCTCGTCGTCTCCGACGCTAGCAGGAGCCCCGCGGGCGGCCCGAAGTGGAGGACCGTATCAGCATTAATCCGATGGCCCGGATAGGCCTTGTCGAGAACAACCCTCACTGCCTCATATCTAGCGCCGTTGACACGTTTTAGTCCTTGATGCATATTCTGGTTCACGACGACCGGCATGCCGGGGACAAACATGAACACAGCAGGCATCGATATAGCGCTATCATCGCCTTGGCCCAACATCATGACCGCTTCCTCCTCCGTCGGCTCACCGTTTTTCCACTTATGCTCGGAAACGAAGATGCGGAGAGGGGCGTGTCGCTGCCTCTGGAACGCGAGTGTTGCCTCTACATTCAGGTCCCATCGGTTCCTGTTGAGTGGCGTCACCACTGTGATACCCGACTCCCATGGAATGCGTCTCCCCTCGTGATAGCAGTTGCTGTTCAGAAACTCGACATCCGACTGATCCTGGGCTCCCTGCCGAACACGCGTTAAGAGTCTGCGTAGTCGTGGATCTTGCGCGGCACGAACTTTTTCCTTGAGCATCACCACGGTGAACTTCCTCCACAGGGCGTGGGCGACGTCGTGTTGCCTTTGCTGCGCGGGGCCGAAGCCGTGGCCTTGCCCGCATGGGAAGCTTGAGCTTGGGAGCGGTATTGACCTCTCCTGTACTGGATGAAACTGGTGGAAGTCCCCGCAAAATATAATTACTGGGATATCGCCGAAATCTTCAGTTGACTCTCGAAGCCTCCGCAGCTGCTCATTGACTGCGTATAGCGTCCTCGCATCCAACATGCTGACCTCATCTATTATCAGTGCATATTTCTCTTGCCAGTCCATCTTGGCCTGCCCGTCGATACGAAGGCCTGCCGAGCTAGATGGCGCGAAGCTGTCCGGCTCCCCTGCGCGGCCTGTTCTCGTAGTCGTGTCTTTGGAGAAATTGCAAGCTGAATGGATGGTGATTCTATTAATGTTTGCCGCCGCTGTGCCGGACGTTGCAGTCACGAGCAAGCGATGCGACTGTGACCTACGGGCGAACAGCTCGGCGATGGCGGTGATGACCCGCGATTTGCCGGTACCTCCTTCGCCTCCGATGAATAGGCATAGCTGCGAGGTGCAATGCTCATCTCGGCGCACCTGGCCAAGTTGGCGGCAGATCAGCCAGAAGGCTATGCTCTGTCTTCTGTTGAGCGTCAGGGACTTGGCCACTTGTCTCCCGACCTCACAAAACGATGTGGACAGACCGAACATGATGCTTGTTGATGGGCCCGTGTCCTCCATCCAGTCGGCAGTCGCGGCCTGCCCGTTCTGTTGCTCTAAGCCTTCAGACCCTCCGCGCGCTGTGGCTCTGTCGATGGCTATCGTAGCGCCCGGCCAACTCTGCATCCCCTGAATAGCCTTTTCCCGCTCACGGGAGAGGCTGATTTGCTGCGACTTGATAGCCCTTAGTTGCTCTTGCTCTGGCGTTCCCGTACTCGAAACGGTCCCTCGAAGAGGGCTGAGGCCATCGTTCAGGATGATCGCGGTATTCAGGTCCTCCTCGGACGTCAATGCGGTCTCCTGGAACTGGAACATTTGCTCGACCATTGCGGAGATCTCTTTCGACCCGGCCGTTATCCCCGTTCGCGTTATCGCATTCCTCAATACATCGATCAGGCGGGCCGCTCTACCAATGCCTTCCGGCCGATACACTGCTGCGTTCTGCGATCCATCCCTCTCGGTGCTGTGCGATCCGGTCGCATCAGTAATCGGATCGCTTTCGCCAGACAGGACCCCCCACTGCCGGGCATCCAGCGCCACATCCTCGGCGGATCGCCGCAGCAGCTGTATATTATCTGCTAGCCATGCAATGCGCCTGGGAAGACACGCCTTGTGTCTTTCCCAGATGTTGTTGATGTCATCAGATACCTCGCAAAGTAACATGTCCCACGGGACAAAGCGCGCAAGGTGTTGTACTGCTGCTCTGACGCAGGTTGCGTGAGTCAGGCTTTGCGTCGCGGCCCTCCCTCTGACATACCTTTTGTGATAAGAATCATCCTCCTCGGCGAAATCCATGGCTAAATATCCGTCGAGGCAGACGATGGCCTGTTGTTTCGGCCGCCGCAGCGTCTGGATCCATGATTTGGATGACGGCCAGGACCTGTCTAGTTAGGCGACACCCTGCCCCTTCCGCTTCAGCTTAACGACCGACATGTAGTCGTATAGAGCCAGACCCTCCAAAGCTCTGCCGCGGTGCGGATACGCTTGTAACAATGAGATCCTCTGTCCCGCCTCACCCAGCATGACCGTCTCTGCAGCCTGCTCGTCTCCGTCAACCCTACCAACAGCGAGTCTCAAGAGGTGCCATCGCCGGAAGACATGCCAATACATGGTGCATAAGTTCAGAAACGCCCAGGCATTGCTGTTCGTGAATTCCGTGCCATAACCCTGGAAATAGGCCACCACCTCGACCTGCGACAAAGTTCGTTCCGTGAAAATTCGGTTGGCGACCCGCAGCAGGAACTGCCATGTTTGGTTTTGGCCCTCGGCGTTTCCAGTCGAGCTTCGTGTGTCATTCGGCTGACTTCTCGCCTTGCCGTCACCCAGGAGTCGGATCAGCTCTTTGGCTGCCACGATCCTCTCCACACCGGGTCCTCGACCTTGGTCGCATAATTTGTTACATAATATATCAGCGACAAACCCTTGCATTTCGTCACGATGAAGGAGATGTCGTGGTTGTGTCGCAACCCCACAACCATCGCTTTGTTCCATCGATTCACTAGCCTGTGACCGCGTCGAATACGCTGAAGTCCGTCCTCCGTGAAACAGGTCTTCTCTACCACTTGCCAAGGTGCGCCAAACCGGCAAGGATTCCGTTTCTGTTGCCTGCCAATGACATACTTGACGCACGTTGGACGATGCGTGTGGACTTGTATGGCGCCGGCACTGTAGTTTGCCTCCTCCTCGAAAGATGCGGTGAATTGACGCGTATTGCCTATCAGCCCAGAAATCTCTGCCGTTACCGACCTCTCCGCTCGCACGACAGCTGATGCTCCTTCGTCAAGATCCTGCTGGACGTGTCAGTTGTTCTCGGTTCTATGCCTCGACTTGGTGAACGACGAACCTCCGAGAATATGCTGTCCACGTAATCGATCACTCGTTTCCGGTATGCGACGTGCTCCTCTCCCTAAACATCCCTCGAAAGGGTACTTAGATGCATGTTTCCCTGGAGCCAGAGGAGGCCGTGAAGGTAGAGAGCGCCCCTCTCGTTCGTCTCTACCGCCCCGTAGTACTGGCTGACGAGGCCTAACACCGACTCCTCCCCAACGTTCACGTAGTGTTCAAAAAAACATGGACACCTCCCGGTGGAAGAACATGGCCGAACTGACAGGATCTAATATGGCGAGTCGGGCCCTCTTGTACGCTTGATTAAGACTTCTCAGAAACTCTTCGGCTTCCTCGGTTTCGCGGGTACGATACGCCGTCAGCTTCAGCTTGATCGGGTTAGTGATATCGTTCGGGTTGAGCGTGAACCAGATCGACAGGGATGCCGTAACGAACTATCAGGGACTTGATCTTCCGCCGCATGGTCAATCGACTTTCCCTTGACATTGGTTGACGATAGCCATATAATGACAGGCTCCTCAGCAGCTGGTTGACAGTCGGATCTGCAGTCTTACCGGAGGACTCCAGCTCGATACTCGCCTTTTCGAGCCTCGCGGCTGTCAATTCCTTGATTGTGCGCTCTACTTGTGGAAAATCGCTTTTCCGCATGCTTGCCATACTCGCTCGGCGGTTCCTCGACCGCACCCCTATGTTGAAGACGAGAAAGAGGAAGACAGGATGCGACGCAAATCGCCCACCGTGTCGCTGCACTAACTTTGCCCATGCTTCTAGGGTCATGTTCCGCGATGAAACCAGCCGTCGCGCAGCGAACTTTGCCTCGCAAATTTGGAGAGCAACCTCTCTCTCAGCAACGACCCATTCTTCGACCTGTCGGGGTCCACCTATACCTCTGGGGAACAAACTGGGGAACGCTCTTGCCAGGTACCACGTATCGAAATGATCAGCAAAATCCTCGCCGCGAGAAATAGCAATGCAGGGCTCGGCAACTCGGTCATGCCGCACCTTGACCGACGCTCTCCACGCATTTCTGCGCCCCTGGTCCTCGACCGCGGCCTCGCCCATGGACTCGAGAAGATATCGCAGTTTTGCAGCGTCAACTATGTCGGGCCAGCCATCCAAGTCGAATATACCCGATGATCCGGTCTCGTAAACGCGCTCGCCCTTGTCATCAGCCCCGCGCCCATCGTCCCTATTGACGCAATCGTAATCGGTGGCCACACCAGGTGCGTTCTGTTCCTCTAACAGCGCCCCAACTATCTCCTGAATGTCGATCGGATCGTGGTCGTCAATGCCACGCTCTGTTGGCGGAACGATATGTGCCGTCTGCGTCTTCTCCCTCGCCGATGGCTCGTTCCGCTCCAATCGCTCAAAGACTTGGGACGGCACGCCGTGTGCTGGTGTATCCCAGCTATGTCAATACTGATGTCGTCATATAAATGGTTATGCCTCTTCAGCCACAGCAGCGCTTTCTTGACGACTCTCCGCCGCACCGATAATAACGCCAACAGATCGCTTGGCGCCGGTTTTTCCCTGGCCCTGCCACGACACATGGATATCATCCAGCACCTTTAACAGCGGATGGGGGAGAACATTCTTTACGAGCTCCTGAACGTTGTTCGGGAACACTGTAATGTGCCCTTTCACATGCCTTGGGTACGTGACGCCCCGCCTGTGTCCGTCTGAGATGCTATATCTGGTGATGAAGCCGTAACACGAGTTCAGCGTGATCAGCTTCTCTTCAACGGGGGTAAGCCCTTCAACTGGTCGGGAAACATATGCTCGCAACCCAGCCACGTATGGAGCTGCGCTGCCAGAGACAACACACCTCGCCTGAGGTGCCTCAAGCAGTCCGCACAACCGCGAATATTCTGCCCCGCCGGCAAGCACCGAGGGCATTTAAAGGGTGAGTCGCCTGGTTTCTTGATAGGAATTGCTGTCCACCAATCCCACCCGACATCCTCTAGCTCGACCGCGCCGTACTTCCGATAACAGAGCAGGCAAGTGAGAGTTGGCAATGCCTTCATGTCATGGAACGCCTTGTAGAAGTTCTGAACGGTCTTGACCTTCTCTCATGCGGCACAGGCTCGCACCATTCCTGCCTATGAGACAATCGCTCCTTCTCGGCGAACTCTACTTCCAGCGCCTGCAGAATGTTGGCAAAAACTTGGACCTGGACTTCCTCGCCAATGCTCTGGCGGTCTTCTCTTCTGATACGCTTCGGCACCGACCGTCCTGCCTAGCATTTCACCCTTTTATGCCGCGACCATACGTGATAGAAGCTATGGGGGCTTCGGGAACCTTTTTGGCAAAGCCAGTACCCATGCTATATCTAGATCCTGCCCATTTGTTATCTGTCTCGACAGATGACCAGCCAAGCTAACACGCTGCTAAGCAAGACGGAGATCAACCCCAGATATGGGAGTCCTTGGGCTTCTTTATTTTGCAAGTGAAAGATTATTTGTAATGAAATTCAGCAATAGGGCTCACATAAGTGAAGAGGCTTCTACCAGGAACCAGCCATAACAAACCAGCGGTCAGGTCGCAAAGCATAAGGCATATTCGATAGACGCATCCGACCAGGGGATTCTGTCATGCCACGTCTATTATACACCTCCAGATACGCTTAAGAGCGTGATACAATGGAGTGGCGCTATCGGCTGATTTGTTAGCATTCTAATTCTGTACTAAAGCAATACAAAGTAGAGATGGGCAATGTAAGAACCAGCCTGCGTCTTGCCCTAGATTATTAAATAGGAGGACTATAGTTCTTGTACCTACACTCTGAAGTGGTATTCGCACTACCAGCTCGAACCGGTCTTTTGGGACACCCTTGTCTGTAGGTTGGTAGCAAGTAAGCCCAAGAAGAACACGGGCAATAGAAACTGACCCGCCAGCGCGGAGACTTGGGATAAGTTCACCAAGGGTGCCGAGACCATGAAACATGGGCACGAGGAGAATTGGGCCGGGATTTTGGAGAAGTAAAACAAAGACAAGGGGATGCGAGAGTAACTGAAGTGCAGTTAACAGCACTTTAAACTTAAAGTCTAGGATATAGTTACGTAAGATTGAAAACCGCTGTGTATCTTATACCTGTTTAAGGCAGAATTATCAGTCGACAGCCAGCAGTAAATAATGATCATTTCAAATGCGAATGAAGTGATTCATGCGACATTACGTAGAGATAATCGAACAATACAGGAGGGGAACCTATTATTCATCCATTTCATGGTAGAAAGAGTAGCGGCATTGTCAAGAGGTTATAATAAGAAGGCGTTTGCGTCGCGATATCCTAATTCATTGTGTAGATGTACTATATAGGTGCTCTTAACTAGCTTTTCTTACAGCTATAGCCGTTCGAGTCTAGTGAAGTAGACTATAATGATACGAGTAACTTTACATAATGCCCCCATCTCAAGCAATTTCCTCGGCTATGTCATAGATTTCGTACTGTATGTCTTGCATATCGGCTCTCATATCCTCTATTGCCATTGCTAAGTCCTCAAGTCTTCTAATTAGAAAGTAAAGGTGGAACTGGCCTCGTGAGCTCCTGTGGACGTCTCGATGGCGTGTATTTGGTGTCGGAGACTCGCTTGAGCTGGCGAAACTGGCTCCCTCAACATTCTGGGGTGCCCTGCGTTCGCCGCGCCTTGTTATACGTCCGTATCTTTGGCTCAACGTTGATTGAGGGACTGGGGGGGTTTGCGGAATCGAGATTCCACTATCCCCATCAGAATCAGGGACAATGAAGGCATCAGAATCACCGCTATCGTCTAGGCCACGCTCGCTATGTTCTACAGGGTATTAAGATCTAGTAATATGCAATTTTAAGATTAACACCCATACCTAAGGCTGAAGCCGCTTCGCTCATCGAATCGACGAAGGCTTCGTGGTCATGAATGCGGCGATACATTGTTGGGTGGTGTAATAATATTATACTGCCACTAGCAAATAAGTCGCGTCTCTTAGCCAAAAGGAAACACTGGAGGGAAGGGGGGGTTCTATAAGATATATACCACAGGTACATCATATGTATTGTTATGTCATTTGCTCGCAAAGCTGTATGGTCGTACTACTTCAGCGTCGATTTGCGGCTCAAGCAAAGTTTGGCCCTTACCCCCACCCCCCCCAGGGGTCAGATACCGTGGAATCGCACTGGGTAAAGCATAATATGAAATGATGCTTTTCATGCCAGATTCACTTCCAGTCTAGTATCAGTCATCTGCATCTACATTGCAGTAGCGGATTGTAAAGGCTCAGAGGATCCTCTGCTCTGTCTGCGTTTTATGTAAAGCGCTATTTTGAACCGTCTTGCTGTGTGGAGGTTAAGGGGGGACAGAGGACGTGTAGTTTTTCGACAGTTTTTTGTTTACTTGAGCCAGTATAAGTCATCACGAGTACTTGAGGTCCTTTTTGGCCAGAGCAAAGATGACAAATAGATGTTTCCGTAGGAGCTATGTGGTTTGAAACAATGGCCAGCCGATTACATGGCGCATCAAATCCACCACTGCACGTAAGTGCAGTTCCATTGGAAATTTTTGGATTTTGACACTACTGTCACTTAGCCTATAGTCTTCGTTATTGTGCCGTATCAAGTACACACATTACCTTGTGCTGGTCACCTTTCCAGTCTCGAACAGTGGGGTTGGGTAGAGCCATATGTGGCAATTAGACTAGACGTTCAGAGAGTCCGGGAAGGGACACCATGCGTGACTCGTGCTCGTGCTTTAAATATCAATTCCAAAGAGGAAGGTTTACGATATGTACCAGATTACAGCATCAAAGTTACCAAGGCAGGATAAAATTCATCACCAAAGCTCACCATGTCTGGTATCTAAATTTGGAACTCTATGCATCACAAACTTGCTGGCTAGAAACGAAATAGTTCATGACAGCATTGTAGAAAATTATGAGCCCACAACCAACATATCCACTATCCTTTTAAGTTAGGAAGACTAGCGTGCAGAACCTTATCGAGCAGGAAGGATCAACACATCATCCGAGCTGCGAACAGCCAATGCTCCATCACTTACAACATGCATCAGGCGTGAAATATACAGATGAACTTGTGACTCCCGAAGTCAACTACGAAGAACGGCCATTCTTGGATGGGAAGTCAAATATTTACGAGGGTACCGTACAAACACGCATAATCCATCCACATCACTCGAAATTGGCAAATAATCCAATAGGCGATTTTGCAACGTTGTTTCATGCCGAATTGCACACCAAGAGCCAATAAGCTGTGGTTTCAAATACTATAAAATAGATGGTTTCTCTCATAATGGCGTTTGTTTTTGTGTTTAGGCGCGAAAGAGCGTTGATACTTGCTCCTGACCTCAAGTATCTTCCTCCAGGTCCTACTTCGACTATCAATGAAGGAACATGTTAGATACGGGTCTTGTCCCAACTACAACAGTGAAGGATCGCAAATCTCTCGTAGAGTAGATCATCAAGTGCAGCAGCTTGGGGGTAGAACCAGCGTTTCCCACAGTTCTATCACTTATGTGAATCGAGGTGACGATCAAGTGTCGCTTCGAAGAAGGATCGTAGAACTCAACCGAGAGAACGGGAGACTGCATCATGAGGATAAGTACTTTGCTACACTGGCTAACGATGTACTAGTATCTCTTAAATCCTCGATCCAGTCTTGTCTATCCAAAATCCCTGACGCTCTGCTCTATGATAACACAGCTACCTTGCACGGCAGCGAAATGGGGAGTAGCATCTCGCAAGCGTTCAGGCGCCAACGCCCGCATACCGACCCTCTCTCGAGCCTCAATCAGCGAAAGGCTCATATTCACGGTCTCGCTGATGCACAGGATCCTCAGGTAAATTTGGTGTCTTCCTGGGGTCAGGGTGCAAGAAACCGTCTATTACCGCCGATTCCACACCCTATGTTGAAGTCTGCGCTCGAGACGTTGGAGATTAATCTCATACGACAAAATGGGATGATGAGACAATCAATCGCACTGAATAGAAAGCTCGTTTATCGGGTGCTACTGCGTTTAGTTTCTCAGATACGACAATTGGCTTCTGCGCTCCGATCGGTTGTCACGGAGGCAAACCTCTTGATTGAGCAATTGAATACCGACTGGCGACAATACATTGAGGATGTTATCAAGGAGGAAACAGATCCAGAAATCCAGGACTCAGGTATCGATTTAGCCTGCAGCTTAGATGCCAAATATCACGCCGGCAACATTGACAATAGATCAGAGTCAAGACTACGGGATTCGGGTATAAGTTTGAGCTACGAGCCAGACTCGATGGAGCCAAACTATATAATAAGTGATCATATACCTCGTTCCGCTACACAGGCAGGTGGCAGAGATTTCAATTCACTAAACAGCCCATCCATGAATCGAGGAAGTTTGAACATGGGAAAGAGCAAGGAGGATCAAGGTCAAAGCTGGCCTTATGTAGAACCTCTTCGAATAGCTCATCAGAAATCTCAGCCTTCCCCTGGTTGTGATACTGTGTCCTCGAAGGCTAAATTGAGGCAACGCCTCGCCATGCTTCATTATGAGCGCATGTACTACAGGAGACTGGCCAACGAGGCAGTCGTCCGATTTGTACCTACAATAAAACATCACGTCCACGAGGTCCAGAATCTTTTGCACGAGTATAGCACGGAGGAGAATAGACTCAGGAGTTTACTCCAGCAGCAGATAAGCCTTCGAACCACTGAGCATTCTACTGGCGATGGATAAGGACCAGATTTGTATGCGTCATACTGTACCAAGATGAGACTTTATTTCAATACTGTACCGATAATCGCCTAGATAAGTTGCTCGTTTCGAACTCCATCGTCTCTCCTTTTTGTTGTTGATTTTGCTGTTTCTGTCTCTTCCAGAATCACGTTCTTTATGGTGATTCCTCATCAGTAATCAGAGAGCATTTCTATGGAATATAACCTTTGAATGGAACAGTAGTAAGGAGAATACAACGTAGTAGGGATGTTAAGCGTATAGATACTCATCAATAGAACTACATTTGGTGCAGGATAGTGGAAAGCACCCTACAGTCCATCAACACAATCAATGCCAACGTTTTCGTAGAGGCAAGGGCAGTTTTAGAGCTACAATGGAGAGGGGGCCTCAAAAGGCCGTCCAGTTTCAAATCCACACTAAAAAATATATCCGCTGCTATTGTGCTGCTATTGTCACGCCCTCAAGTTTCGTGGAATGAGTGAGAAAGGGCTATCGCTTACAGTACATCTCCGAGTCAAGTCAATCTTGCCACTACCCTCGAGAGCAGCTAGCATTTCGGAGAGTCCAACAATTCAAGTTCGTACACAACAGAAGAAAGCAGCTGTTCACATGCGACAGAGAAGCCGAGAACGTAAATGGACTCCTGGGTAGAAGTCGACTACATATCACATTCATTGCGCGCGGGGATGAATATTTATACCGTCTCTTGACTTTCAACGTCAGTGCCTTGAACCGAACTGACTTTATTAGTTTTTTTCCGCTTCTATTTTTCTCAACCGCCAGCCAGCGATTCAATGGGAAGCAGCTCGCTCCCTAGCGTTCCTTCGCCAACGCGCGTTGCGCCACCGCACGCAATGACCGTTGAGCAGCTACTCCATTTCCTACAAGAGAGGAGCCATCTTCTTACGCTGGAAAATGAAAGATTGCACCCACAGTACGAGTTTCTCCAGGCCTCAGTCGATCAGAAAGAGGCTACATTGAAATGGCAACAGAGCCTCATCCGCTTAGGAGAGGAGCATGTGACCTTGCTAGAGAGAGTACTTCAAGGGCAGTCAACTGAGACGGTGTCCGCGACGGAATCGCCGCCACAGTTCATGGAGCATCAGTTTCGGCAACAGACCTGCAGCTCACCTCTGAACACTCCACCGAACCTGAGACTTGAGTCGAACCAAGACTGCGACAGTACATCGTTTGTGGCCGGCGTAACAGATGATGATGGCAGACGAGGGATCATTCAAGACGATTTGGAAGTGATGCAGCGATGCGCCGAATCAGAAGCCCTGGCTTATTTATCATCCTACTGTTAGCTTCATTTGAATTGAGTGGAGAGAGATTGCCTTTTATTGTTTTCCCGGTAACCGCCTGCAACGTATAAACGTATATATCGGCGCTTCCTGCCGGC
The DNA here is from genome assembly GCF_020744475.1 of Fusarium redolens. Taxonomy (NCBI): domain Eukaryota; kingdom Fungi; phylum Ascomycota; class Sordariomycetes; order Hypocreales; family Nectriaceae; genus Fusarium; species Fusarium redolens. Next base: position 400,351 of record NW_025763687.1, on the reverse strand, counting down.
GTGATCATTAAATACAGCCTACGTATCCGTCTCTACCCGCGCAACATATTCAATCTAACTCAGTCATTGATAAGAAAACTCTTGTTTTTCTCCCCAGCTGGCAAAATTCTCCATTCGCCTAGCATCGATATTGCTTTAGTTTGGGCCTGCCCTAGGAGGTCGTCATGAGCGGATCGAGGTCTGCATCCCTTCTCTGTCCGGCACAGCGAAAGGCGGTTGTAACTTTGCTTTGCAATTTGGAGATTCACCATGTTATTATTGCATCACCATCCAATTGTCTTTGCGAACTCAAACCTGACTCGGTATAATATTTGTTTGTTGAGCCATGTCAATAAACTTATCCCCCCGTCGTAACGTGATACCATTTCATCTCTCCATGTATGTACAGACACATATGTATACATAAATATGTGTAGATATCCATTCCCAGTGCGTCCAGCTAGACCTGAGGATCGCCTTCGGAACTTGGCCTTTACGAGCCGTTATTTTCAGTTCCTCCGGTATTGCTCATCAGATTGGAAGGGTCCACGGTAGAGTCCAATCCCATCTGGAAAGGAGCGCCTCGGCCTGTGGCTCCCTGTGCATGAAGGTTGGTCTGACCACTAATCGTGCGTACTATGGTCTCACTTATCCGTTGCGGTAATTGATTGTTGCTGTAGATCTTGTTAGCTATATTAGAGGGAAATTAGGAAGAAGAAATGCTACAAAGGGTAAATGGAACAGAAAAGAGAGAGAAGAAATCCCTAGTGATCAAGTCAGGACTAAGACGTACTCTGTTCTAATTTGCTTCAAGGCTTCCAAAAACTCTTTTCTCATTTGCTTCATGCTTTCAGAAGACTCTGTTCTCATTTGCTTCATGTTTCCAGAAGACTCAGTTCTCATTTGCTTCATGTTTTCAAGAAACTCTGTTCTCATTTTATTAATGCTTTGGAAAAAAGATTAGCCAAGGACGAACGACAGAAAATGAAAATGAAATAAATAAATAAATAAATAAATAAAAAAGGCTCGACCGATACGACGACTCACAGTGTCAAGGTTGCTTTCGATCTGGGGTAAAGCTAAGGTGTCAGCTTCAAAGTGGTGCAATGGTGTAAGGCTGACTCACTGCTGGCTTATTAGGGCTTCCAGAACATAACGGTCGTCGTCTTGCGGGTCTTGCGGGTCTCCAAATTCTTCATCGTAGCAAGGTCTGTACTTCTTGTCAGTCTAACTTCGTTTGCGTGGTCCGTGTGATTGACGTCGTGGCAAGGCGAGCAAAACGAAGGATTACGTCAAACAGTGTGGAAGAAGGCAAATATAGATGGGATGAGAACAAGTACAGTGACATTCAAGAGAAGAAAGGAGGAACGAATGGAAACAAAGAGAGAGAAAGTAAAAAAGGTCAAAGAGAGAGGGTAAGAGGGAAGGGGGAAGGGATGAGGGGGAAGACAGAAATAGGACAAACTCTTCATCATGGTAATCCATCTCGTCATCTTCCTCGTCCTCGGGAGTAGCGACAAGCTGAGGCTGCCTATCATACATACGATCACGAACTGGCATCATTCGACTTTGCCGAATGTTATCGACCGGCCGCCGATAGCTCCCCAGCGAACTAGATCGGACATCCTGAGGCGCCTTAAGAGCAGTCCGTTTAGGCCTGCACCGGATGGCCCTCCCAGCAATACGCTGAGCCGCCTGCGGTGCTAGCACTGGACGGCGCGACCGGATATAGGCTTGCGATGGTCTGGGCTGTGAAGACTCCATTGAAAGAGAATTAGATAGAATAGATCCAGGCACTTGTATAAAAAAGAATGACAGAAGGAGTAAGGATAGAAGGGGAAAGCAAGAGCTGGCCGGTCAGGAGACTGATCGAGTGACTGAGGGACTGTACCAGAGCTTACCGTGCAGGTGCAGCGATGAATGTATCAGCGTCCAGTTCTTCCCTTCAACGCAGCTTTATATGTAGGAAATGGCTGTTACCGACAGTCTGGTTCAGCGCAGGCAGCTGTAGCCCTCCTGTTGGGCGGGCGGTTGACGGGTCGAGTACTCAGCTATCGTGGGAGGAAGATAACCTTTCACAAATATTGTGTACCTTCGGAAAGTCCTCAGCAACGTGCCTCTTTTGGACTTGAATCGTTTTTGCTGAAGCCATCCAGAAATCGACAATGTACAGTCGCGATGCACGCGTCCGTTTTCTACGCTTGCCTATCTACTGTCCTACAAGTTAGCACCGTTTGGCACCGTCCAGACTTTGGCGTCATTTCGCTGACGAAGCGTCCTTTCTGGACCTAGGTACTCGCGCTCTCTCTCTCTCTTTTTTTTTTTTTTTTTCCTGAAATTGGACATTTTGTCCGTCCGCCCTGGGACGACAAGCCGATCGCTTGCTTCGTTAGCGGAAAATCGCAGCTGCTTCTGGTATGGCTGTTGAGGATGAACGGACGATCATTTCGGGGGACTCGTCCGCTCACTCCTAGCGCATGTTTGGTGGTGGGGTTGCTGACATCTCTCCTTCCATGTAGCTAACCTCGCGTCTTGATGTTGGGATGTTGCAGTAGTTCGTCACCGTAGTGGATAACATAGGGCTATGGCGCTTTGAGAAATACAATTAACTGCCCCATTTCTCAAGGGTGGAAGCGGCTCCGAAAATCTTCGGACGGGCACAGGTAATGCTGAAAGGTTTCGGGGCCATCCTATTCTGCAGACTAGTTTCGTTGCAGATCTTCTAGCCGCAATTCACTTCCGGCCTGGTTTGACCCCACATGCACAACGTCAGCCAAAATTGGCTGGGGGCCGTTGAAGCCAAGTGCGGTTTCTAAATCCAAATTTGGCTCGGCAGCTGTCGCACAAGGCGCGCACGCGCTTTAGGCACGTCATCCCACGTTGTCCAGCACCAGCATGACCCCATCATCCAATCACTGCCGAATGAGACTTGGCTATCAGCATGCTAAAACAGCCGGACGTACCAGAGCCCCCCCTGCCCCTCACCGTTGATAGAGTCAACCAATGACTCTCAAAGGCCACGGATGAGAAGTCAGATGAAAATGGCGATAAAATAGTAAATAAATAAAAATTTAAATAAAAAATAAGAAACAATAAAAAGAAGTAAAAAGAAATAAAAAATACAGGAGGGTACACGCGCAGCTTCCTTTTCCATGATTAAGCTTCTTTTGTTCATCTACCTGTGGGAACTCCAGGGTAAATTAAATGAGTTAAAAAAAGTTAAAAATAAATTAAAAATAAACTCGGTTCTTCCTCGCTGCTGTAGGAGGGCGCACTACAATATCCACTGACATGTGTCGCCTGCCTTCCTCCCTTAAGCAACTCCGCGAAATGTCATACCCCGCATGAGAGGAAATTAAGAACAATCAATCAATCAATACATTGGGTTTGCTGCTACTCATCACATTCACTTTAGCCCCTCAAGCACGCTTAGTGCGATTATATGCCCCCGCTTCATCATTCGCGTTCACGCTCATTCCCAATCCTGAGGACCAACAGCGAACACGAGCATTCCTGGTCTTCTCCGGCGGAGTACATCATCAACTCTGCAGATCAATTGTTCCACCCGCGAACGACAGATTCTGACTGCCATGATACCCCTGTGCTAGTGCGCGTGTCCGGGTAATTTGCCTAGCTTCAGTCTAACTTGGACGATCTGCGTGGTCCGGCATCACTTCTTCAGCGCCTCGCTTCGTTCGACCTTGGTCGCTAGTCAGTGTCAAATTTTAGCTTTTCTGCAGTTCACATGATATCCCGCAATGTGGGGCCATATGCAGTTCATTCATGATTCATGTGAATCACAGCATCGATCCATTAATAAACCATGAAAGTGGATAGAGAGGGGAGGGGGAAGGAAGTACTGCGAAATCGCTTACGCCGAAATACGCTTATCTCCTGCCTATTTCCTTTCGCTGTTTTATTTCCCCCACTAGAGCCGAGGCATTCGGAATTATTTCCGCGGAGTGATTGTTTTACGCGAAAGGATTTTCTGTTCTGAGAGTACGGAATACGGAGCAAAATTTCCTTCAACGGTGCGAGAGTCGGAGCCTTCCTTTCGACACTAAATCAAGAGCCACAAGAAAATACAGAGCCACGCTGTGCCATAAACTGCTTTCGGCGCCAAGGTTCTTTTTCTCCGATCGATCATGTCCACTGGATCTGCCGCATCTGCTTCCGCTTCCCCGGCAGTTTGTTACTTTTTTATGAACAAAAAGTGGGCCCGGACACTACAGACATCAAGCAACGGAACAGAATGATATCTTAAAACAGTCATCAGTAAGAATGAGGGCAAAAGTCGAAATAGAACGAGACGAAATGGATTCTCTACTGATCATATGGTTGCCAAGACGGTCATTGTTGCTGGCAGCGACATTCAATTGTAGAACGAACATGCAATCGTGTATCGCACCAAGTGGCATGAACAAAACTACAGGCAACCCTATACTACTACTACTACTACGAGCTTTGTTTCGATCGGACGAAAAATATACATAACATAACATAACATAACTACTACCAGCTGGTATTTTACAACGGCAGGAATGGGCCGTCAAAAGCTCAGGCCCTGAGCCACTAGATCGGTGATTAAAAGTCCGTTTTGACCGTTGCGGTCCCCCACGTGATGTGGGTTCAATGCAGAATATGTCGATCCTAACTACCGATGTAACCTCAGCGCTGAGCGGACTGCACTAAGGGGGGGGGGGGGGGGCAAGCAGAATTCGGAAGAACGGAAGGCCGAAATAGGATGTCGAAGAACAAAACTGACAGCGGCGCCGTACAATCGAACCCACAGTCAGGGTTTGAAAAAGATGTTGGCTCTAGCAGACACTTGATCCACCTCTATCATGGATTTGCGTCTCATATTCATCGTCCATCCCCTCGCTCCAACCGTGTTGACCTATCTCGACGTCGATTTCGTCCCGACAGTCTGGCACCGTGATGGAGAGGTGGAAATTAAACCTGGATTGCCTGAGGACTTTTTGCAACGACCATGGAGTAACACCGACATCACCCGTTCCGCTGCACGACAACCGACCAACAGTCCTTGGTAAGGCAAGTCTGGAAAGTTCGGCAATGGCTCGACAGCGAAAGAAGGCCGAAAATGAACTCGAATCAAGACATTGGCATGGCAAGAAAGCATAGCGGGCGAAATGGGTCGTTCTGTGCTGCAAGAGGGTCGCGAGTCCGGTTTGGGACAGGACGATTCATCCACTTAATTCCGCCGTTCGTTCAAAAGATGGTCTGCATTCGATACATACACAGCTTCCATATCTTGGAACAGCATCGAGACCAAGACGATACTGTTTCGTCTCTGCTTCCATTCCGGCTGAAGAGGCAGACATGGCGCCTCGGAAGACTCGTTCCAGGTCCCCCCACCCAGAAGATCGAGCATGGGTGAGCCAGACCATGCGCAAGAGAGGCATGACGGCGATCAAGAAGAACTATCAGTTTGGCGAAGACTGCGGCACGATCGCCGTGCTTGTGTTCTACAACAAGATCCATGGATTCTGGGACGGCTCGGTGTACATCCCGGACGGGGAATCGCTGCCGGAAGACACAAACGACGTGGTAGGTTCAGAAGCACAGAAGGGCGGAAACATGAAGAAGCCGCTTGGGCGAGTCGCTAACCGGGATGGTGGTTACAGATTCGCGATATTTGGCGGAGGCAGGTTGTATCTAATGGCAAGCTTGTTCTGAGGCCAGCAAGACAACGGAAGCAGCCGGCCAATACGAAGCCGTGTCGGGTCACCAAACCAGCGCCGAGGCCATCACCCCGTGTGCTCAGTCTTCGTAGCAGAGGCCGGCAGGGCGATGGCTCATCAGGGCCTGGGGCCTCACCGACCCAGCCGCAAATCACCGTGGCCGGCGCCGGTGATGAATCCGAAGCTGAAGACGATGACGAGAATATCTGGGACGTTCCAGACAGTCCAGCCCCGAGGGTGACCCGACGACGGGGTCGTGACAATGCCCGCCCCGGGGAGACCGCGACAAGAATCCGAAGGGAAGCACCCCTCGACGCTTGCGCGGATCGTGCTGTTCGTGACCTTGGCAGTACCGACAACCATATCAGCGACAACGATACCGATAACGCCAACGGCGAAGGTGATGACCATCACCACGTTTATAGAGGCGATTGCCGTCGTTCTCGGGTTCGCGACCGGAGCGAGCCGGCAGAACCAAACAACGCAGCCTCGAGTCATCTTCGCGATCATGCGCCAGATGGCCAGGACGCCGTGATGCCGTACACTTCGATTGAAGATGAGGATGCGGAAGGCGAGCCGTGGTGTGAGCCGACGGCACCCTTTGCTTCCATGGCTATGAATGGCCAGTCGGATGATGCAGTCCAGCGTAGTCACGGCGATGAGCCAGGATCTGTCGATCTGACGACGATGATGGCAGAAGATGACTGGATGCAGTCGGCTATGATGGACTTTGGCCAAGTGACAGATTTCCCTGGCGCACATCACTGGGGTGACATGCTGGAGTTTGATCTAGACAACATGGGTATGGACATGAACGTGGACTTGGGCATGGAGATGATGGATCAACTTGACAACGGTCACCTGCCCATCGATATGATCCATCTTCCCTCAGCCGACCCACATGTCGTCCCTCAGGCTCCCATCGAAGCCGAGGAAGGTCTGGGCGACGGTGGACTGGCGAACCGCGACACCGACGCTATTGCTGATGCTGGCAATGATGCCGCAAAAGTTACACAGTCCACGGCTGCGACAGCCAGTGACAGCCATATGCCCTCCGCCCAGTCGAAGAGTGACATTGAGATGCAAGCGCGGACTCCATCAAACGAGACTCATCCCAGCCCGCGGACGACCGCTGTGACAGGTTGGCCAGACAGTTCGAAGCATACCACGACGACGGCAGAGGACGGACCGCAGTCGGGTCACTTTGCTGGAAACCCGCTGTTAGCGATCATCACTAGAGCATTGTCTCAGATGAATTGTTACGAGGATGCTGGACCAGATATGAACAATAATACAAGTTGGCCAATGGGAAGTCAGGGCATGGTTGGTATGCCGCCCGCGATGCCGGCCTGTTGAGTATGAACATCAAGCGTACACCAGTCTTCTTGATCGGTCTTCTCTGATGTGCTCGTAGTTGTACTTTCTTTCTCCTCTCTTTTATTCATTCAAGAACGAAAATGAAGAGGGCAGAAAAGGAACAGCACGATAAGTTTTGATGGATGTCTTGATGGATGTCTCGATGGATGTCTTGAGAGAAAAAGATGACAAGATGCGTAGAAGAAGAAAGAAAGGAACGATAGATCAAATAGATTTATTTATCGGCCTATGTACTGTAAAACTAATGCGCCTGACGTTGTTCCATAATCGCTCCCGCTACCTGGGATGCTTCTTACCGTTTAAGGAACAGCCTGATTCTGCATCTGGTATGGTGAGAAGTGCGCGTGCACAGACGGTCGTCGTAGATGTCCCAATACATGTGAGAAATTAGCAAAATCTAATTCATAATGTCGGAAACACCCTTATGTCTTTATGCCAAGTACTCATACTGAGTGAGAGCTGACAGAACATAGACCATGGATGGCATGAATAGGAGGAAGAAGCCAGAACCAGACGAACTTGACTGCAGCATGTACAGGATGAACGGTATCAAGCTCATAGCGTTAGAAAGTAAGAAAGGTCGTCGGCTTCGTCTCGCTCCATGTGGCCAAAACAAAGTCACTCGTTTGCTATTTAAGCCCTGCTCGCCGTGCCGATGTGAAACTTGTCACCTCCGCATCCTGTCCGCTCTCAACCTGGCATGCATATAATAGGCTTAATGCGAAAACAGAACGTAAGGTCACCACCTGCCCTACAGTCACTATTTCCGCGTAGAGAAAATCCTCAGACGCTTCGTCAGCAAGAGAAGACCGAGAAATCTGAAGCTAATCGAAGACATGATACACAAGTGGCCGGACAAGCGATGGACACTAGCGCTCAGTTCGAGCCGATGGATATAGACAATGAAGAGGCATCAAGGGATAACGAAATGTGTATTCCCACGATCGTGTTATGGCCGCCACCGGATGATGATTTTGATATGAAGGAGGACGCAGAGGATGTGGAGATGACTTGTACCGAGAGGAGCACCATTACAAACAACCACTAAGCGCTACAATACTATATATGAATACTTCCGACTTTATTGTCATCATAGACTTCCTGAATTTTCTGCCCCCCCACTAAATCACTTGCATTTCAAACCGCCATAGTGAATCTGGATCGTCAGTATTCGTACGTGACAGATTAAAGTCACCCTTGACTTGGGGGATGCATATTCCGCAGCCCTGTGTCTAAGCCCACTGCCGACTTGTATTGTGATCCCAGCCGGCCAAAGCATTATCGTCTCGAAGGCTCTACACTGGATAGATTGCTCAGATCAGACGGAAAGCGCAAGATGCTGGACCAGGTTCTGCTATAACTGCCGCAGAAGAAAGGGAAGAGAGATTTGCGAGCAACAGCAATTATCCAGAGGCTAAAATAGGATGAGACGCGGCTCAATCGAAAGAACGAATCTTCAAAGTGTCGCATATCAAAAAGGGAAGTACTTACTGTACGACCAGCTAGGTTCAGAAATTGGAAAAAGGCCTCTTGGATCCCCTTGGAATGCTTAAATATGCACTATTGCCATGTTTGGCGATATTCGTATCAATCACTCTAGGAATCGATGACTCGTAGTGAATACACTAGAATTGACAAGAAAAGAACTCTGCGACACCGCATTGTGGATGAGACGTATGGCCCTACGAAAGAAGTCAAAGCATGGGAGAGGATCAAGAAGCTAGTGAAGGCACCAGATAAATCGCCAAATCTTTACGTTCAAGTACCCAGTCGTGAATACATTCACAGGATCGATGACTCTGTGACAAGTCATACACTCGACTCGCTATCGCATGCCGAGGGCAAGGCAGAGCCGAGAACTACAAAGGATCGTAAAGAGGATAATGACATATCCATATCCATCGAGTTCACCCATAATCATCCATGTCGAGAAGATGGGGAGGATGATGATCTCCGCTGCCTGTGGATCCCCTCAAGTGATGATGAGGAGGATGGAGAAGCGGCGCATGTCGACGCGGTGTCCGTGACGACGTGGCCTAGGCGGAATTGAACTGTATGTACTTGGTCTAGTTATGACGAGTCTTCTTTTCGCACAAAACTAGATGGTTATGTCTACGGTATATGTTAGCATGGTGAAGTTCGTCTTTTTAGGGACTGACTCGATCGATTATCGCTGAGGGAGCACACGTGCTTCCACTTTCCATGCTGGGAAAGAGAGGCTGGTAGCCAGAACTGCTCAATTTACAAATCTAGAATTGGCCTTTTCTTCTTCTTATTTTTTTCTTTCTTTTTCTATGGTCGAATTGATTTTGATTTGTCGCAAAACATGCTGTTCGCTTTCATAAGAAATAAACCCTCCCTTCCTTATGTCTTTGGCAGTAGCATCATCTCTTTCCACTTCTCATTCTCCAAAGAACTACCCGAGGACTCTGAAATCCGAGAAGATAACACGAGAGCATGCCCCGGATTTCTCTGGATCTGCCGACGCATCTTATTGATGTCCCGGCTGGTCGTAGTAGTGAGCGCTACTACATTCCCATATATAATGTAAACGAATTCTGTGACGGATTTCTATACCTATCCTCCGTCACAGTGCATCAAATCACTTACAAACCATCAGATTCCCTTTGGCTGTGCACGAGAGCTCATAAGTTACTGGTTACAAGACTGTGGCGTTATAGATTGGCAATTTCACAATGACGCCCGCTCAGGATGGATTTGTTTCAAGTACGAGGGGGACTTTGGAATTGCACTTGGTCCGTCTTCACTTTGCACCTGTCACTTCTGTTTGATGATGCCTAATTAGGTGATTATAGAGATTCTACAAGAAGTGAAGCAACTTCACCCAAAGCTGGAATACTCAGCCGTCAACAAGCTGAGGAGCATCAAGCTCGAGGTTATAGATTGCACGTTGACCCAGCCCAGGTTTGCCAGGATATACTCTAGCCACGTCAAAGGGTCACTGCGGCGCTGGGACGATCTGATCGACTGGATCAGGTTGGACCTGCCCAAAGCTAACGTGGAAGGGACGCAGAAAATATTGTTGACAGGGTTATCGTCCCGTCCAAACATCCATGAGCTCAATCACTGGATGCGTTCGAGACTCGGGTCAGACTGCCTGCTGATTGTTGCCTCACGCATCGCCCGGATAGGCATGTGCCGCGCGCTGGTCTTTGTCTGTACCCTCGCTATGGTAAAGGGCTTGTCCGAGGATAGAATACATGACGGTCTCGAAGGAGCGATGTTCGGCAATGAGACCGTGCGAATTCTGGTTGAGCGGTCTGATGGCCAGGCTAGTGCAACGAAGTGCCAACAAGAGGCGGCACCTCTGGTCGTGCTGGGATCGTCGAGACTGCCACCTCAGTGGCCTAGTATAGTGTCCAAATGGAATGACAGCATGGAGAAGATAGACGAAGATACTACTTAGGAACACTCGATGAATAGTGTGCCGCAACTTGATGTCCGGTGTCAGGGCGAAGCCTTTTCAGATCCCCAAGTACAGTTCTGAAGATGCCGGTACAAGTTGGAAGCGAGAACAAACCAGACTACCACGATATCTCGGTCGAGGAAATCTCTCAGGGGGCAGGTAGTTTTGCTGTAGAATCCTGTTGTTTTCCGAAATCCAAAACTTGCTGTTTGCAGTACGCATCGTCCAGAATGGACCAACTTGTATCTTTCACATGGATGGAGCCCGCCTCACGTCTAAGACTTCGCTACATGTATCGTCCAAAATACACCTCTACGGTTCTGTGTCCTACAGGTAGCGTATGAGAGTCAAATATATACAGCTGCGCATACAGATATAATAGGCTATACTGCAAGATAACTTCGCCATTCAACAGCACCACAAAGAAACTGTATCGACTGTCATACTCCTATGCTTGTGTATTCCGCACACACTGCCAACAATTCTATCGCCTGCAAGATAAAGCTGAAAAGCTCTATACAATGACAGCACCCCATTTTCCTATACAAGCCGGAACCCATCAGCCTGGCCCTCTGAGCATTCAAAACATGGTTAAACCAGTGGAAAACCAGGGGATCTCTTCTTATAGCAACACTATGCCGCAGCAGTACGGGTTGATTCCTGCCGCGAGCATGTATGTCAGTCCCGCTGTCTTGCAATCCATGGATGTCCCTTCAGAGAAGAGCCTGCACCCAAAATCAGAAACGTGGCAAAAGGTCATGACAGGACAGGGGCAGCACAACCAGGAACACCAAGAACCAAGGCCGTTCATGCCCGCTCCTATTCGCGAATCAGATATGCCAACGTCGGCTTCAGCCTGGATTAGAAACACCAAACATCGGCGGTTGAAACCAGGATACGCGCCTGCGACATTCGGCCAACAAAGATCAAGGGCATGCCACGGACAATTACAAATGATGTCCACATGGCGGTTTCAGGATCATCAGGGAAACCAGCCGCAGGGAGGCTTATCAACCCATTCTGTCAAGCATCGGGTTACTCGAGCCATGGCCTCGCGCAGAAGCGGTGCGCCAAGAAGCCCCGGGGCCCAGACAAGAAATGTCGAAACCGATTGCCATGCAGAATGGCTTCAACGTCCACTGGTACGACGTGTACCTTCAGCCCTTCAACCTCGACTACCCTCGATTCGATCGCTTATTCCCGAACTCCCCGAAACCTTTGCAAATCAAACAGAGGTGTTCGACAGCACATCAAAGTTTGTATAGTGCAGCGAAACGGCAAGAGTAGATAAGATGCAGCAGCTAAGCAGGCATTCGGTTGCAGAAGCGACCCATGTGCAGTTATCTTATTGATGCGCCGCCTGCATCCTCCACGATGGGGCTACCTGTACAATGTACTCTATACCATAGACTCTAAATCGCTATGAAAGTAATTAATTAGAAAAATAATATTCACATGAGGTCGTCATCTTGCCATGTAAAATGTAAAATGTAAAATGTAAAATGTAAAATGTGGAAATTAGTGGCGCAGCAACTCGCTTTTGTTAACCAATAGCATCCCGCAAGAGGAGGCTGGGGCGACCGGGGGAAGGAAAGGTTTTGTCCAGCCCCCTTTTACTTGCATGATACATATTATAACTTACTCTGCCAGAGCAAGCAGCCTATTCAGCCCCAGTATCATACTTCTCGCAAACCATCTTACTGTGCAGCTACCTCTTGTCTTGAAGCAATTCTTGCCCAAATTTCTGTTTAGCATGTCTCGTCATGAAACCGGAGATTTGCTACCAGCTGTTTCCGATGCTAGTCATGCCTCGGTGCCTCTAAACTCTGGAAAAAACGCTTCGACTAAGCGAAAGGCGACCAAACCGACATATTACGATAAGAGGAAAGCCAAAATCTGGACTGATTTGCAGAAGTTTATAGGAGAAGAGCGTTGGCCTAGCGTCCAGTCTATACTTGAAACAGGAAAGAGTGATACAACCCTGACGAGCATATACGATTGGTTGATATATGCTCGAAATAACAACCTTAACGCAGAGAATGTTTTCGAGAATCAAACCAAGCCCACCAAAGCAGTTCAGACGGGGGTGATTGATATCCTGAACGCCCTTGACCGAAAAGAAGATGGTGCTGGCTTAGGCACAACCATCGAAGCCAGCTCGGGAACGGGTACAGAAATAACAGTCGGTTCGGATGCCCAGCATACGGTTGGTCCTGACTCCGGAGTCCGCATGCCATCATCACCGTCGCCGTCACCGTTACCGCCGCAGTCACAGCCATGGAAGACAAGTCAATCTGGCAGACCGCAGAAGAAATTGAAAGGGACTCATAGCGACTGCATTGATATGACAACTCAATCATCACCGGACGATGAGGAACTGCAACGAAAAAAATCACTAGTTTCAGTGGCTGAGAGAGCCAAGGGTATCCACTCACGGCTGAAAGACGACGAAAAACTGAATGACGAAACTATCTATATCGTCAGTCAAGTCTTCGAGCTTGGCTTGCCACCAAATACCCCTACGAGGATTCTGGATACTATGAGATTTAAAATTGATGAAAAGAACATTCCAGTCAAGCTAAAGTACATACCGAAGAGCGGCGAGCCGATATACATCCCTTTACATCATGAGAGTGCCGAGCACTGGACGCTATGCGTTCTGCTATTCGAATCCGACTCTGAACCCAGCTCTGAAATCAACTCTATTCGCTTGGAATTCTACGACTCTTTGGTAGATTTATCCAGGTCGGAGAAAGTTGAGGCCTTTTTTACAGAGTGGATCAAGACGCACTATCCCAATTTCAAACTTACGTTCGATCAGAAGGTATGACTCTAGCTCCCTTTTTAATTACTTAGTGTGCCTGACTGCAGTAGGAAACTGCACAGCAAAATGACAAAACGAGTTGCGGAGTATTTGTTCTAGAGACTATAAGGCGTTTGATGGCATCGGAAGATATAATGCGGACTATAGAACCGATGGATGCGAAGAAGCGCTTCCTGGACATGATTACTTCAACTGTTACAAACTCGCCGTCTCCTTCGGCGAATCTACAGGTGATAGGCGCAATCAAAGAGCTGGAAAGAAACTGCGACACATCAGCGATCATTGACGACTCACTCTCTACAGCCCAAGAGCCAATAAGCATCCAGCCTTCTCAAGGAATCATCACCAAAATCAGGAGCCTCTGCGAATCAGAGGGAATACCCATCACAGAACGGCTTTCTCCTGCCAAAAAAGAGTACAAGCGGATCACCGAAGAAGAGGAGCGCCTCAAACTCGAACTTACAGACGCCCGAAAGGACTTGGGTTGTGCAAACGTCAATGTACTCGCCGTGGAAGAGGTCTTAGCCATGTTCTCAGAATCCATCGCAACGGATGAGACAATAGACGATTCGTCGGCTGGTGTGCATTTGCAGACCATGAAAGATGAGCCAATGTCTGATGGCACGCCCAATCTGAATTCCCTGGTGAAGAATCCTTGCTCGAATGATATGCTTGATACTTTCTCTTGCGTGGTCAAAAATGCAGCATCGGACCTCATGCAAGCAGATCGAGCGAGAATGAAGGACAAGTTGGCGGAAGCCATGGAGAAAGCCCGACGTACGCCTCGTGAGGAGGTCGAAAATGCGGAAAGAAAAGTGGAGCAACTAACCGAACGAGAGAGGTACCTTCAGATAAGAAAGCGTCATTTAGATGCGACTATTAATTTGTATGAGAGCTTGCTATATCTCGCATCGGATGGAGGAGGCAAGCTGGCTGACGAGAGCCTGTCAACTGGTGACGTGACGCCATCTCGATGATATTCCCATATCTAGGGTAGGGTAGGTTCCAAGAGCAGAAACTCGAAGGGTCCATGGACCAAGCTTTGGCTATTCCGGACTGCTTCTGATTGAAATAAGAGCATCTGTTCTTTGGTGAGGGAGGCAGGATTAATTCTTCACATTATCAATAAAATAATAATAATAAATAATTCATCGCTCTGTTATGCTCTCGATACAGCTAGTCCTGTGCGTTAGCTCTATCTTTCTACCGGAAGCAACGTCTTAAGCGATGACAATGGAAAGGCGAGAGGGCAGTACCGCGAACGTCGCACCACCACGCCTGAGGTCATAACTGATGCCAAGGTATTTAGCTCCGGCCAGAAAACGCCCAGCATGGCAACTTTCTGCGCACACCATCAGTACAGCATTCTCCTGACCTGGTCACTCGCTAGTACTGCCAGGAATGCTCGCTCCCGCCCGGACATCCAGGCGTGCCATACACGCCACCTACCATCCATAGAACAACGTCGACAAACCACCAAATCCCACCGGCACCGAGAGTTGACAGTTTAAACACAGCTAGAGGCCAGTGGCGGGCGTAGAACTGATCGATACCGAAGGATCCCAGAAAAAAAGCAAGAAGCATTGCCGTTCGTTCCTGTCGATAACACTTGGCGGTCGTTGGACGCTCGTCAAATCCTCCCCAAGACCTCTTTGCCAAGTCGAAAGGCCTCTCGATGGCAACTGTTCATCCCATAATTAGTCACGGGATGGTCGCGCTTATTGAAGTCAGACCAAAACAACGTACCGGTTATCCCACATGCGACAATGATACCTAAGACAATCACCGAGTAGACTGTTGCAAACAGTCTCCAGTGCCTCTCGATGAGAGATATGCCTTTTCCGACCAAAGGAGCGCTTCCGGAATGTACGGAGTGCCTCTGAGTAGCCCGGGAAGGATTCATGGTCGAACTGAGCGTCATTTACATGGGGTAACAGCAGCAGCGACAACAGTAACAACAGTACTGTAACAACAGGAACGGCAGTGATAGGTTTGAGCAGATGTAGACCTCGGTAGCAGGAATTCAATCAACTTGTCACCTTTCAAGCCAATCCAAGCAAGAAATTATAGAGAGGGCTGACTGGTTAATAGTGGGCGTTCTGTGGATGAACCTGAATCATCCTCCGAGATAATCCCACTTCGGCTGTCCGAAAGATCTGTTCGCTCCCGGTACACTTGCTGCAATTTCTAGCCTTTGCCTGCGAACACGCCGTCTGTTTATACCCCGTGATGCGATAGAGTAAGCCCTGGGTCCGATTTCAACCTCTGGGTCTATAATTCTCCTTCCACCGGTCATTCTTGATCAGGAGCGGCTGGTGCACATCCGCGACTTTTAGCCTACAAGCTTGGCCTTATTTCGGGTACGAAGCTTATGGCGGATGAGGGAAAGCCTATTGTCAATTGACTATTGTAAGTTAAGATGGTGAAGATGAGCTTTCAGCCACAGGTCTCAGCTATTGTACTGTAACCGGTCTCAAAGTTTGAACTTTGATTACCTTTGTGCTGTAGTACTGTACTGTACAGATTGGGCCGTACTGTAGCATCGTTGTTGAACTTGAAGTCTTGTCGCTCAACTGCATGCTGGCCTTCAGCAAAGGCTACTCAGATAGAGAGGGGGAGAGAGTTATGATACAGCTTACCATTTCACTCATATGAGATACAATTGCAGGGTCATATTCTTAATCCATATTCTGTGCTGTAGGTTCCTATGTTATCCAGGAACTACTGTAATGTAGCGTTCGTTGCACAACCCTTCACGTCGTTGTCTTTTGAAAATGAAAGAACAAGTGACTGTATTGAAACCGATTGCACCTCTATACTACATGTCTCCGAAGCTAGTCACCTATTCAGACATCTAAAAGTTGACCATTGACCACTTCGTTCACGCTCTTCGCATGTGAACATCCACGCTTCACGTTAGAAACAATGGAGTCTCGTCTGCTTCTTTCTGGTATGACTAGCATATGGACTCCGGAGTATCAGGTTCATCGTTCCAGTCCAGCCCTTCGACATCATCAGTGTTCAGATAGGCCATGCCGATCAGCGTTTTAATCTTTCCTCTAGCCCAAATAGATGCTATGATCATAGCGATGAGCA
This sequence comes from Fusarium redolens, assembly GCF_020744475.1. NCBI lineage: Eukaryota > Fungi > Ascomycota > Sordariomycetes > Hypocreales > Nectriaceae > Fusarium > Fusarium redolens. The sequence continues at coordinate 383,946 of NW_025763687.1, read as the reverse complement.
AGACCAGTGTTTCTGAAGCGAAGAACGCGACGAGTTCGCTTGGGGGGTTGTTGGTATGCCAAAGCAACAAGCCCGCCATGGCTTGCAGTATGACGACATCAAGCAAGAACAAAGGCACCCAAGACATTATAAGATCCAGTCTCTCATATTGACCCTTGATCGACCGGAAATTGAATTGAAGCATGGTGATGATGGCGACTGCAGCGACCGCGATGATTGCGGTACTGGTCAGTAGAGCTGCTGCCGTGAACTCGAGGCCACTCAAGCTGTCCGGTTGGGATAGGCCAAAGATTGTCATCCCTAGAGACAAAATCGCTAACCAAGCTACAAAGAGTAGAAGGCCATTGTAAAAACGCACGACTAGTCGAACAATGAATACCGAGCGAGGGCTGACTACCCCTAACTCTTCATCTATCGTAGGCATTGATACAACTTGAATCATTCAGCAAGGGAGTGAGCCGGGTTTCTCTGAAGACTTACCTTTATGCATGTGAGTCAGAACGGAAAGGGCTGTAGCTGAGTATTCAAATGGAAAGTCATGTTAGAAGGGGGAATGCATGCATTCAGCGGAGCTTTGTACATATATGATCAGCGAAGCAGCCAAATAAGGAGATAGCATCGGTCTCTTGCTTTTTTCTTTTTTTCGCCTTCCCTCCTCTTCCTGTTTTCTTCTTTCCACCTTCTTCATTTTCTGGCAGTCTGAGTAGGTTCGTCTGTCGGTGTATCCCGTACTGCTGGAGTCTCCGCGGAGTACAGTCTACGGGATAGCACGCCCTCGACGGAATGGCCATAACTAGCCAGTCCAAACCCCGACTTTTCATCTATGGATATGTGAGTTTCTTGCTTAGACATGCAAGGAACTCACGACACGCCTCGCATTTGGCCCAGAACGCTAGGTAAGCAAAACGTCCTCCGAAACTAACGTCAAGGCGGACGTTCACGACCTTCAGAAACACTGAGATAACGAATCATCTAACCCCATCAGATCTCACGACAGGGCTTTATCCAAATACGAGTTCTGATTAACTACCAAACAGCCCAATAGAGCCACTTAGCATTGAGACCGTTCATCACATCAATGGAAAGTGGCAAGCCTACATAGGACGCATCAAACAGCATCAATATCACTTCACCTGGGCCGCTTCCCCATCGTATAAGAAAGTAGTGTTGTTACTTGTCCAAAAACCCTTTCCTCTCCCCATTTTGAAGTCAAGAGTGCGGTCGAAAGGTGCTCAACAGACAGCATATCATCTCGAGGCTCACATCAAAATGACGAGAATGTCATGTTCCTCCTATTCACAACCACCCCAGCCTCAAGCTGGAATAGGACTAGGAACCATTCTAACCATTTACATAACTTGCATCATCAACGGTATGTTACCGAAAGCGTTTAGCCAAGGGAGCTAGCTGATCGGTACTGCTAATCACCGTCATGCCAGGGTTCGACGTAAGTAACGTTGCCAACATCCAACCACAGCTTTATGAGGCATTCGGTCATATCGAGTTTCTTCCTTGGATTGGACTCTCTTACTCCCTTGCCAACTTTGCTACATTGGCCTTCGCTCGCAAAATCATCGATGTTTTCAATATACGTTACGTGTATATTATCAGCATCGCTATATTTTTCGTTGGAGCGACCCTAGCCGGCGTGGCGGGCAACATCTCCACGGTCATCGCTGGCCGAGCGATCATGGGGATTGGAGGCTCAATCTGCCAGAACTGGTGAGTAAGAGCTTAGTCTTCTCTATTTCGTTCCGTCGTTGCCGTCCCATGTGGCGCATACTGAATGTTCATTGCAGTGCCATATCATACTTTGCCATGTATGCGACCGACAGTCAAAGTCCTCTTCTTTATGGCGTCATGAGTGGGTTGTGGGCAATTGGCCTTGTAGTAGGAGGCCCAGTAGGCAGCGCCTTTGTGCAGAGCTCTGCCACGACTTGGCGTTGGGCTTTCTTCATCAATCTACCTTTCCTGGGCCTTGCCATCATCTGCGCCCTGATTTTTGTGCCAGGCAGACCCGAAAGCAATACTCTTCCTCTGCGAGATCGCCTTGCTGATATTGACATATTGGGCATTGTCCTTCAAGTAGCTACAACCGTGCTCTTCGCCATCGCGGCCACCTTCTCTGGCCCGGTATGGGAATGGAGATCGGCGCCCTGTATCGCCATGTGGACTACGTTCGCTATTGTTTTTGCTGCTTGGGTTGTTCAACAGGTTTGCAGTTACCAGAAGCGACCTGACCATCAGGTGGTCCCCATCACGATCATGGCTCGGCGTCATATGATACCTCTATGGGTAGCATCAGGTTGCGCCGGTGCTACGTACGCCATTATGCTCTATTATATGCCGCTGTTCTATGCTTTCTCCAAGGGGCTGGGCGCGCTACAACAAACTGTGCGTCTGTTACCTTTCATTGTCCCTTTCATTGTCACCGTGGTCATCGTCGCTGCTTGTCTCCCAAGAGTAAATCACTACGGCCTAATCTACCTCTCTGGCGGTGCCGTCACACTCGGATCGGCAATAGCCCTTGCCACTACTCTTGCACCAAATGTTTCCGAAAGTAAGGTCATGGGCCTTACAGCTCTAGTGGGCGTGGGACTTGGCCTACACTTTCAACACAGCAACGCCATCTCGAACCGGATCCACAAAGATCTCCGAGATCGAATTGAATGCGCTGCGCTTCTGAACATGAGCCTGATGGGTGGTATCTCTATGGCATTGATCATTGCAGGCGCTGTCTATGAAAACCGCGGCATGTCTTTGCTAAAGTCGGCTCTTGCGTCATTCGATTATGATGAAGGAGACCTGCGCGAGGCACTTGCAGGCGTCTCGAGGGATACGGGGGGAGGAGATGAGGCTCATAGTATGATAGCGTATGGCGCTGACGCAACATGTAAAGCCATTGCTCTCTTGTTCTACATTGTCGCCTCCAGCGGCGCTCTTTGCTTAGCATGCGGCGTACTCGCCGTATTTGGTCGTTCTCGAACGAAGAAGTCGCAATAGGGGATGTATGTTACATAAGCAAGGATCAGTGGATCATGGCAGAACGGTACAAAGACTGGTAGAAGGGTCATAGTCGTAATAACAAGACAGAAGCTATTAACTACCCGAAAGCTTAAGAAGACCTTGTGCCAACTAGGTTAATGTTCCTGATGTGGCTATTTGGTCAGGCTTCGTACGGATCTTAGTCGGCACCAAGAGTCACGGTCACACATAGGATACCAATCTCGTAGTTATAATCGCCATCACGGCCCGGTACACCTTCCAAGGTGACCCCTTCAGTCTTCTATTTGTAGAACAAACTTTGTGGCGAACAGGCATCGTTGATCACGCGAACCGCTGATAAAAATGACCAAGGAATTACCGCCTTCTGCTCCTCCTGCCTAATTCAGCCTCGATTCCCGAATCATACCTTGACGAAGGCTGAGAACGAGTAGTGTCGTGAACGGGTATTATCACGTACCCTAGACTATTGCACACGGGGATGGCTAGCATAATCTTAGGACGTCTCATCCGAGCTCGATGTATCAGAATATAGCGTAGATCGTTTACATAATCTATTATAGACGCGGATATCGTGTAACTGAAACTCTGGGCTAACTCTAAGTCGCTAATCTGCTATATTGCTTACTGAGTTTGAAGTATATAAAGGATATGTTATGGAAACAACCCCCAAGTCCCATTTTAGCCCTGCTTTCATCCAGGGCCAAGCAGCCACTTAATTCATCGCCAAACCGGCTTGAAATCCTTAGCCAGATACCATCAATTATTCCGATATTAGTCGCCCTTCACAACGTCGTGTCAACTGACGATTCATATACTGTACCAACGCGATGAATAGTATATTCCGACTGTTTCAACTGAATGTCAGAAAGCAAGGACCGGTACATGATAGTTTAATGAACGACAAGGACATTCAGGATGCAACCATATTAGCCATCCAAGAACCCCAAGCACGGAGGATCCAGGGTAGGCTATTAACAATACCGATGGGGCACCACAAATGGGTCAAGATGGTACCCACGACAGAGAGGGAAGGTAGATGGGTGATTCGGAGCATGCTATGGGTGAATAAGGATGTGGAAGCCGAGCAGGTGGCGGTAGAGTCCCCAGACGTGACGGCAGCAGTTATCCGGCTGCCAGATCGTCTGGTCTTTACGGCGTCTGTCTACGTACCCGGGGGAGACGCCCAAGCTCTACAGGACATATGCACTAAGCTTCGTAAAGCTATTAGAGAGGTAAGACGGAGATCGGGGAGAGCGGTAGATCTGGTCATTGCTGGCGACTTTAACCGCCACGACCAGATGTGGGGCGGAGACGATGTATCGGTGGAGAGACAGGGCGAGGCGGATCCGATCATCGACTTGATGAACGACTTCATGCTTAGGAGCCTCCTTCGCCGAGGCACAAAAACATGGCAAAGTGGAGACTACGAAACAACCATTGACTTGGTTCTGGCTTCCGAACAGCTTGCAGACGCAAACATCAAATGCGCGATACATGGCACAGAGCACGGATCAGATCATCGCACGATAGAAACGGCATTCGACATCTCGGTCCCGGCGCCAAAACAGGACGAAAGACTCCTGTTCAAGAACGCACCATGGAAGGAGATCAGTAGCAGGATTGTGGATACACTGAGAGATAGGCCAGTGAGAAACACGGTGCAGCAGAAAACGGACAGGTTGATGTCGGCCGTGCTGGAAGCAGTCCAAGCACTGACACCCAGAGCCAAACCGTCGCCATATGCAAAGCGGTGGTGGACCCATGACCTCACACAGCTGCGGCATGTATACACGTACTGGAGGAATCGAGCTCGAGCTGCAAGGCGTGCGGGACAGAACGCTAAAGATTTAGAAAACACGGCAAAGGCTGCGGCGAAGCAATATCATGATGCCATACGGCAACGGAAGAACACTCACTGGAAGGAGTTTCTAGCGGACAATGACAACATCTGGAAAGCAGCCAAGTAGATGAAGTCTGGGGATGAGGCAGCTTTTGGAAAGGTACCGCAGCTCGTCAAAGCAGACGGAACAGCAACAACAAGCCATAAAGAGCAAGCTGAAGAACTGCTGGCGAAGTTCTTCCCGCCATTGCCAGACAATATCGAAGACGAAGGACCGCGGCAACAAAGAGCCCCAGTAACAATGCCAAACCTGACTTTGGAGGAAGTGGAACGTCAGCTGTGGGCGACAAAGTCATGGAAGGCGCCAGGAGAAGATGGACTACCAGCGATCGTCTGGAAGCAAGTCTGGCCGTCGGTGAAACACGATGTCCTCGCCATCTTCCAAGCATCACTGGACGAAGGCGTGATACCAGACCAATGGAGACATGCTCGAATCATCCCACTCAAGAAGCCAGGTAAAGATGATTATACGGTCGCGAAAGCCTGGAGACCGATCTCGCTTCTCGCTACGTTGGGTAAAGTGCTAGAGTCGGTAGTTGCTGAGAGGATCTCCCACGCGGTAGAGACTTACGGACTTCTTCCGACCGACCATTTCGGTGCGCGCAAGCAGCGGTCAGCGGAGCAAGCCCTCGTACTTCTACAAGAGCACATCTTCTCGGCTTGGCGTTCACGTCATGTCGTGAGCCTCGTCAGTTTCGACGTGAAAGGCGCATACAATGGTGTGTGCAAAGAGAGGTTGCTGCAGCGGATGAAGGCGAGAGGGATCCCCGAGGGTCTCTTACGCTGGGTGGATGCTTTTTGCTCCGAGCGAACGGCAACCATCATGATTAATGGGCAAAGCTCCGAGAGCAGACCTCTACCACAAGCAGGACTTCCGCAGGGATCGCCCCTATCGCCGATACTGTTTCTATTCTTTAATGCAGATCTAGTGCAAACTCAGATCGATAAGAAGGGTGGGGCTATTGCATTTGTCGATGACTACACTGCGTGGGTATCGGGACCGACAGCCCAGAGCAACCGGAGAGGAATACAAGCAATAATTGACAAAGCTCTCGACTGGGAGAGACGCAGCGGCGCGACATTTGAGGCGGAAAAGACGGCGATCATACATTTCACCAGGTACACAGGCAGGGTAGACTCAGAACCATTTACTATCAAGGGTGAGAGAGTCTTTCCGAAGGATCAGGTCAAGATCCTGGGTGTCATCATGGACTCGCGGCTTCACTACAAACAGCACATCGCAAGGGCAGCAACGAAGGGTTTAGGAGCTGCGATGGAACTGAAACGACTGAAGGGAATGGCTCCCTCGACAACGAGGCAGCTTTTTACAGCCATGGTAGCGCCTGTGGTGGACTATGCCTCCAACGTCTGGATGCATGCGTGCAAAACAGTATCGGCGTATGCCATCCATCGAGTACAAAGAGTAGGAGCACAGGCGATCATAGGGTCCTTTACAAGCGTGGCGACAGGAGTAGCTGAGGCTGAAGCCCACATAGCGACCATCCACGAAAGGTTCTGGAGGAGAGCAAGCAAGCTCTGGGTAGACATACACTCTCTACCACGAACCAACCCGGTCCGGAATCTCTTACGAGGAATCAAAGCCTTCAGACGCTTCATATCTCCTCTCAGGCGTATCGCGGATGTATGCAGAGAGCTACCAAAGGATACCATAGAAGTCATCCACCCATTCACCCTCGCGCCATGGGAGGCACGCCTACAAGTCATACTGAACAGCCAAGGAGAGGAAGAAGAGGACAAGAACAAAGAGCTAGCCAAAGCAGGATGGGCGGTCAGGATAGCGACAAGCAGCTCCGCGCGGAATGATCTGGTCGGCATGGGAGGAACTATCAGAATCCCCATATCCGTGGCAAGAGCCGGCAAGATCAGCGAAACCTTTTCGGTCACCCTGGGTACGAGAGAAGAACACAACCCGTACACGGCCGAACTGGCAGCTATCGCTCGTTGTCTCAACCACCTGCCAGAGATGAAGTATCGAGCCATTGTGATCGTGACAAGTAACAAATCGGCTGCACAAGCTATAGGTAACCCTCGCCAGCAGTCAGGTCAAGGGCATATACGAGAGATATATGATGCTATAGAAAAGCTCAAAGGAGACATGAATAGAGTTAGGCTCATCTGGCTACCATCTGACAGTGAGCTCAAAATCCAGAGGATAGCCAAGATGTCAGCCCGCCACGCAACAGAGCCGTACGTCACACCACGCATAGGAACAAGCAAAGCAAAGACGACAATTCTCAGTCGAACGAGAGCAGACTTGCGAAGGGAGAGGAAACTACCAGACGGAGTTGGCAGACATTCGAGAAAGGTCGACTCAGCTCTGCCTGGTAAACATACTCGGCTACTGTACGACCAGCTACCGTGGAAGGAAGCCAGCGTGCTGGCACAACTCAGGACCGGAATGGCACGACTGAACGGCTACCTGTATCAAATTAGAGCAGCAGTGACCGATGAATGCCCATGCGGGCAAGCAAAAGAAACGGTAGAGCACTTCCTCTTCCGATGTGTAAAATGGACGGCACAGCGCAAGGAGATGATGCTTCAATGCGTAGAGGAAAAGCGCGGCAACCTCTCCTTTCATTTGGGGGGCAAAGCTGCATCAGATGGACAAAAATGGACACCGAACATGGAAGCAGTACGAGCCACAATCAGGTTCGCAATCGCCACAGGTCACCTGGAACAGAGATGACAACCATAACACCACTAACTCATCGGCCATAAACTTATACCTACTAACGACTGCCCCGTGCAACCAGAAGCAGGCACCGCTTCAGCCGCCGAAGATAGGAAACTGAACACTTGGAGGAATTGGGCTTCAAGTTGACTTGCTACTACTAACAACTATGGGGATCAAGGAGACAAGCGATGATCAGGCTGGAAAGAACAAGAAAAGAACTGCAAGGGCTTGGCGAGATCAAGGCAATAAATAGCGAGATGCATGTATTTTTAGCTCATAGAGCCCTCTGGGCAGTGGCCTACCGGGCGTAATAGACTTGTGTGTGTGTGTGTGTGTGTACCAACGCGATAATGACGCAACAATCCGAGAACCATGCTCTCAACTTTCATGAAGAAGACTCTTCATGCAAGGGAATGACAGCGAACTTGGCTCTTTTTCACCGAGACGCGATGAGGCGTTCTGATACGTATCATAGGATGATACATAGAGTTCTTGCGTTCGGGCATATTGATGTTTATGTCCGCAACCATCTCGAACGCCATTCGGCGAGAGTGATTTGGACCCTCGATCCGAGGTTCGACACGCATCTTACGAGAATAGAGATATCTCGCAGCGCTATCGAGGCCCAGGCTTGCATGGTCCCCCAAACTCAACGTTTAAAGGTTATCGAAATATTAGCCATCAGTTACCTTATTCACGGCGTTCGCAAAGCCTTGCGATTCGATACACAGGAGAACCCACTTAAGGCTGCAGGAAACCATCAACCAGAAGACGATAGACTCTTCATAGTGAGAGATGAATTTGTGTTGCAGCAGGAGCGAGATAGCACCACACTCTCATACCCTGATGGAGAGGATGTATTGGGAAGCTCGTCTGCAGACACGATTGGCCGCATCTGTGGAGAGATTCGAGAGCACCGTATATTGTTATGATTAGTCGAAGCAATTTGGTACCGATGAAGTAGGGTATTCAGAGCCAGCCTTCAGCATCATCAAATCGAACACAACACATTCTGGTTCTAATTGATCGCATTTGGTCCCCTTTCTAAACTGAACGGACCCTTGTTTCTTTTTCTCTTATTTTTTTCCTTCCCTTTCGTATTCTTTTTCCGTCTTTCTTTGATTATTGCATAGTAAAAGTTATCTAGAGTTCTGATGCCATTGCTGGAGTTGAAGAATATGAAGGCCACTTTTGCTGCTTCCTACTCTCCATGCAGCCTATCTCGGCGTGCCCAATGGTGTTGCTGATGGCCAGCACCGAATAAAGTGAGATTTGGCCTTCGTGAATGCCAATGCGCATAATGATGGATATACCAACGCTCTACGTATCATCAATCTATAGTGTCTCGTATCCACTGCCATATTTTAGTGCCATTCACATGATAATTGCATCGACTTTCCAAGATATCGGAATCTGGTAGCGCTCAACGAGCTTTGGTGTCGATCGGGCCTTTGATCTCGCTTCCCGGCTCCCTGCCGACCTTCCATTTTGGACGGTGGAGCATCTTGCCACCAGCGAAAACGAGGCTACCTCAGGATCTAGCGAACGTCCTTTAACAGACTTCACAGCGAGAAGCAATAATATAATCCAAGTCCTTGCCCTTCCACCAGCTTGGTATCATTTTCATCGTGCTACTGTAGGGCAATACCACGATGAAGCCAATCATTGTTCTTCCCTTGGTCGCCCTGGCTCACGCGAGGTGCGATTATCCCAGCGGTATAGGCTTGTGGCATCCAGAGAGAGGCCAGAACTTTGCGGTAGTCATGTGGGATTTGGGGATCACTGAACCAGAATTCGAGGCGCTCAATCCAACCACAAATATAAATTTAATTTATCCCGAACTAAGCTACAATGTCACAATCAGACCATCCCGATCAGGAAAGTGGACCGATGGATGTCCGCCTTCCCTTCGCATTAAGGATATGTCGGACACCTCCATAGTAGATCCAACAACTGAGACACAAGAAACTCCCGAATCCACGTCCGTTGCCGATGCTGATGGGCATCGTCATCGATCAACTGGCACCATGTATGAGACGGTAGAGACTAGCACTAGATTCAGCACCATGTTTGCCGATGGCTCTCATCCATCGTCTCCATCGGTCGCGGGAGAAACTCAATCTTCCGACACACCCGACCAGCCGTTTACAGAAGGCAAAGGGACTGGCACCAGACCTGAAGCCCATACGCCAACAGAGTCGATAAGTGACGTACCGAGCAGTGCAGTGTTCAAGACTACAGCCACAACATCCAAAGATGAAGAAGACAACTTCGTTAATACTAGCAAGATTTGGCATTCAGATGTTTCGGCCACGTCCGTGGCCGATCAGTCGGAAGATGTGCATGAGGTGCCATCCGTGAGTAGTGACGATGCGCAGCAGGAGACGGTCCTATCCTATGCCACTATGGACGACGAGATGACAAGGACAACGACACAATCACATATCCAATCCACTTCCGTCGCAGCTGAAGCCACTAATACAGTGAACGAGAAAGAGCAAAAACCAGAGTCGGCAACCGAAGCGACATCTGCTCCGTCGTCTATCAGTGGTGCGACCAAATTGGAGACGGCCCCATCATCAACATTGTCAACGACAACGACGCTTACACAGACAGATGACTCTCACGTTATCAAGACGGAGAGATCAAGCGGTACCTCGTTCAAGGAAGAATGCACAGATTCGTCCAAGGATCTTTCGGCTCACAAGTCTTCAGGAGGAGCGCATACTGGCCCGGCATCAATCTTGACTACAGATACAGCTACATCTTCAATATCACAAACCAAGGAAACAACTGGATCGGCAACAATTTCGGGGGGCACTACTGTAACTGAAAACACCTCAACACAAACAAAGTCCGCGGATCCGGATACAGTGTCTGACCAGTCCACCTCGACTTTGCATAAGGCGTTGACGAAGACGACGGACGAGGTTGTCACTTCGTCGTATACTGATTCGACCGAGCAAACAGGCAAACAAACCACAACTTTGTCGACAGAAACAAAAACCACATTGGTAACTTCGCCATCAAAGACAACTTCGGAGACCACGACAACTGCAATTTCATACAATGAAGAAGAGACGCGCCGCGCAATGTGCTCTCACGATTCAACCTTGTTCGGCCTCGGACAGACGGATGACGATATTGTATTCCAGATGGTAAAGGATTTCTGCGGCAGACCAGATATTGATAGAAGCATGAAACACGGTGATGAATGCATCGAATTCTACAGGAGAGACTCGTCCAAGATTGACTATACGTTCGAAATCTGCCCGAACGGAAACTGTCCAATCTACGGCCAAAATATGAGAAATCCTTTCGGACAGAATGGCCTTTCTTGCGTAGATATATTCTTTCATACGATTTGGCGTTGGTGTAAGTCTTTCTAAAATGGCCCCTGATCGTGAAATTGACAGCTCGTAGGTAATGACATGAATCAACGAGGAAATGGAGGGTGGTGGGATACGACATGTCTGGAATATAGTTTACAAATTGGTACTAAGGGTAACAGTTGAGGAACCGTCCAAGTAGTGATGAGGTAGGATGTAGGACGTAATGCTCGCCGGGTTTCTGCCTCTTTTTGGACTCCACCTTCCTTCTCTCTTCTTAGTCCTTCAACTAGTCTGCTACGCTACGAGCCCAAGAAATTGAACGTAACAGGAAGCTCTTGATGTCACCTGAAGGCAGCTCGTATGTACTGTAGCACAGATTGTCACGCGGCATCTGTTATTGCCGAGGCCTGTATATAAGCCTACTCTCTTCTAGTCCACTTCTGCACTTTTCCCATAGTATGGTCTGCTTCTTTAGCTTATTGGTGTCTACAAATTGATAAACATTGAATTTTCTTCTTTTCTTTTTTTCGCTCCCCTTTATACGTTGTCATATATATGACGTCTCCCAAAGTTGCATTCAAATATCACATCGCACCTCGCCGCCTTCACTATGCTCGCTAGCTCTCTTCTCATCTTTACTTCAGCTGCTTTGGCTCTAGCCTCACCTGTTGAATATCATGGCCGATGTTCTGGCTGTGAATATGGAAAGCCTGTACCTGTGCTTCCTGTTAATGGCGGTCGTAAGTGTTGATCCACCCTTAACCTTATGTAACGTCTTGTATCTCACCAACACGACCAACAGCTTCCGAACTCCCCGCTCCTCCTCGAGATGTAACTCTGAAGCACATTGCCCTTGGGTTTGGTATTCAGAATTATAGCTGCGCTGAGGCTGGTGCTACCCCTGCAGCTATCGGTGCTTTGGCTGTTCTCTACGACGTTACCAGCCTCTATCCAGGTCAAGCTCATTCGTCTTTAAAAGCCAAGAAATGGGCTCTCTCCCTTCTGATGTTCTTAATACCAGAAAAGTCCCTCTAACCGCAATGATGACAGTGGTGCCTCGCTCACTAATCCTTTCCCCAAGAAACAACCTCTCAAGGTTGAAGGTCTCCGCAAAGCATCCCTACCTTGGTCGCCACTTCTTTAACGCTGCTGGTGACCCCGCTTTCGACCTCGACAAGGCCAACCAGCTCCTCATTGCTAAGAAGATAGACGGTATCAAGGCTCCCCTTCTGCTCCCGCTGGCCCTGAGGTACCAGCGCTGTTGATTGGCTCTACCTGGGGGATGCCGGTGGCAGCCAGGTGTCTCCTTGTTACCGCGTCTTGACCGCAGGGGGTGCTTCTCAAGGTTGCAAGGCCAAGGCACCGACAGCACCTCTTACACGCTCTCTATTGGTTTACGGTTAACTGAAACCAGTCATTGACGATAGAACGGCGGTTTATTGCGAGTTTATGAAAAGCCAGAATTGCTTTTAAACATGGACACTTGCATTTTCAAATAATCGTTTATGGATAGATACAGGATCTCTGGTTTCCCGAGCAAATACCCATATTATTGGTGTGAGTCAATGCCTTGAGGATATTTGACGGCTTGTTTCTGCAAACTGCATGGCTTGGATGGCGCTATAGTCGATGGGAAGTAGTAGTAGGACAAGTAGTTAGTGCTGCAGAACGGGTTGAAGTGTATTATCCTGACATGGGCCATATTGTGAGCCTGAGTATATATCAACTACGATGCAAATAGCCTGGGGCTTACTTATATGACGGAACCGGGGCTACACAACACATCCTTTCTGCGTTCAATACCGTAATTCCTCTTTTCGATTTTCTCTCTCTCTGTTTCTTCGGTACAGAACCTCAAATTCACCTCTATGCCTTTCTATCTCATATTTCTGGATCCTGCCATTTACTGTGCTACTAGGTTTCAATTCTCTCTGTCACATTATGCAATGTAAACTATCTCTCAAGAAGCTCAAACTGCCGATGAGGTCAACCCAGTTATTTGTGATCTCGCCGAGGGCATGCATTTGGGACCATCTCTACTCATTGTTGCGTAAGTCGACTGTTATAAGACATATTGGGTTGCGACGTAACAGGAATTCATTGCATGACTCGGCTGTCTTGTTCAAGATATGTACATATTTATAACAATGCTAAAGTACGAACTACTCCCATTAATGTTCCATTAAATATAAAAATATCGCAAATTTCTTTTTCCAAGTAGAGAATTTTAGGGCCTAGTGTGGCGCGCTGTTAAGTGTTCACATTCAAAAGGAAAATTGTTGGCTGCGACTAAACCATGCATAAGCAAGAACAGTGAGACCGTCCGTGTAAGCGATGACAATTCCCTTCCCTTATTGTGACGCAAAAACCTGCAAGCGTTTTGTGTGGACAGAGTTTGATCAAGAGTGCCTTGGCGGTTTCACGTCCATGGGATACAACAAGGACAATTGCAACCATCACGACGTAGATTGCGGAGCAAGTCGTACAGACAGAAGGCCTATAGTCAAGTCTTCATTCATTTACGAGTACATACAGTCGTATCGCCACACCCGTACCAATTCTGCCACTCCTCTTCGTACATTCGTGGTATTTATCGCTATAACTGGCCGGCCGCGGCAGAGCATACAGGCGATGTGGCTTGTCACCAGACACACTCTTGGACTGCGGCTTTTTACCGATCCTCGAGGATTACGCCGCTACCACGAGCTAGATGCTGCATATACTTCACCGCGATAAAACCCTCGGCATCGCAGGAGCGAGTGTCGTTCCCGCGCCCTGAGTTCCAAGTAGCGCAACTGATGCGTTACCTCCAGCAAACAAACCGAGATCACACTCCCATCTGCCCTCAGTACTCTTGCGAACTGGTCAGTCTGAGGACCGCCTCTCGTGCCAGCATCACCGGGAAAGATTCTGATGCCATAAAAGGGGCTTTCCTTGACAGGGCCATGCATGGGTTCGGCACCACAGTTGGATCACCGATGAACTGCTGGTACTTGTCCTCGCCCCTATGGAAATACTTATCTCGACCTTGATCACACATTTCATTCCACTCGTCCACCGTCGTCTGCAGGTTGCGGCTCGGCACATGCATCTGCTCAGCTAGGCCGTCAATAGTGTCCGAGCGCAAGAGCAAGCCTTGTTCGACAGCCTGGTCAGTCTGCCAGGCGCTCTTGAGGCTCCCAATGGGATATCTTCTTCTGTATCTCCGGTCAAACACAAGCCAGAAGGTGGCCGCTTCTCGTCCTCATTCGCTCTCTCATACATGGACCTAACGGCCTCACCGTAGGGCTGGGACTCGGAGAAGAAGCGGCGGCCACAGCCATCGACTACTATAGAGAACGGCTTGGATATGGCAAACATGGCCTCCGTCACTTTCCCTGTCCTAGGATCGATCATGGTGGGGATGCCCCAGACTTGACCGAGCTGTGCACTACCAGCACCGATCCTTTGGCCGGCTCGCAGCGCGATACCGGCGTCTCCGTCAGATGCAAGGCTCCATTCCGCCTTGGTCGGCATACCTGAAGTTGTTTCGCTCGTGGCTGTTCCCGCTAGGTATGCATCCCTCATCTCCTGGTTCTGAGAGAAACCTCCTGTGGTTAAGATCACACCCAGCGATGCGTGGATGTCGACAGATTCGTCACTGCCTCTGCGTTGAACCCTTGCTCCTATTACACCACCATCATGTCCAGATAGCAAAGCTCACTCAGCTCCCATCCAGTCCAGATTTCCACATTGTCGTGTTCCTTGCACACCTTGAGGAGCTGAGCGATCAGCGATCGACCCATCGACACAGGCCTCGACATTCCCTTTGGAAGAGCCGAAACTTCTGCACGACACTGCCCCGAGGAACGCACCTTGTCAAGACTCGAAAGTCCTCGAATCGGGGGATCACGGGTGCGCCATCTGGTTTTGGAAGGTATTTCTGGTAGTGACCTAGGCTTGCCGCATCAAAAACCGCGGGGTCCAGGGTGCGACCATGGTGGACCGCACCTTCGATGTGCGGGTGATAGTCTGGAAACTGGGACGGTTTGGCCATCCATCGGAAGCCTTGGTCTCTGAAGTATTTCATCATCTCGGGTCCCTGCGTCAAAAATGCGTCGAGACGCTCATCATGCAGGTCCACATGAACGTTTGTTCCTCAAGAACGGCTTGCAAGTTTGCCACAGCATTGTGTAGCGTGCGGCTTGTTCTTTGCTATCTTCGATGCCAGTTCCTTCATGAGGAAATTGTTGGGCATCCACATGCAGCCACCGGACCTGAAAGTCGTGCCGCCAACGTGATCTTCCTTCTCGGCGAGGATGACTCTGAGCCCGGATCATGCGCGGCCGCGCCGCTGCTAAGCCGGCAGCCCAGCACCTATGATGAGAATGTCGCATTTGATAACTGATGTTCGTTGATGGTTGGGCGCTTGGTGATGACCAAAGTCTTGATGACCTGTGGCGCACGTCATCTCTTGGTCAAGCGATGGCATGGCTTGGTTCGTTTGTTTGTCGACAGGTGAGATGGACGTGTGGTTCTTGTATAGGCTTATTCTTCCTATATTCGAATTTATGCCATTGAGATGCCTTGACTTCATCTTATACAACTATACGCACAGCTCTCGCGTCACCATCCACGTACCCCAACCAGATCTACGGTGGTTATTGAAGCTGTTCAAAATTGGATCTCGGTCATCGATATCGAGAGGAATTACTCTCGCATACTTTAGGCCATAAGACCACAGGACTCCGGTAACATCGGAAGAAAAGAGTGTAGACAAAATTGACCGAAATTTATGTTATTCTTAGAACAGGGTATCCCTGGCAAGCACCCGTAGAAGTTGGTCCCCGTCCATAGATGCGTCCGAGTTAAGTTGTCTTATTACGATGGGATGCGCGGCAGCCCGATCGAGCGGTACATCTCAGTGGTAAGGGCATTGATCCAAACACGCTCTCGATCCTGAAACAGACAGGAAAGGTTGTCGTCACATCGTATTCACACTCCCTGTCTCTACTGTACGTCTACACATGTAGTATTCATTCGGATCACGATTGCTTGCTTGTCAATATTCGTTCTTCTACTGTAAAGAAGATGCGAAAATATGTTTTGATTGACAACGCACCAGCTTATTGGTGTTTGTACACGATGTCGGCCAATTACATGTGTTGGTGAGATGTGTTGTTCGCAGTTGTAGGTACAGTCTAAAAGCTAGACTCAAAGGTGTCCGAACCATCACATAGATCTGCTCGTCGAATCACCCGTCAAGATTAGTGGTGTTTCCTCCTTCTCTCTCCCCCCCCCTCTCTCTCCCTCCCTCTCTCTCCCTCCCTCTCCCTCCCTCTCTCCCTTCCTCGTTACACCTTGAGAACTAGTCGAGATTGGGTCGGCCACCTCCCGATCGCATCGCGCTTCCCATCTTGCTTCATAGGGCAAGCGACTTTCACACTATTCAGGCTTCGTAAGCAGCTGTGAGGTTTGGTGTTTTACTTCAGGTCTATACTCACTGCGCGTTTCCAATCCTGAGAATCCATGAGCCAGCCGGCAGGCGCCCCGATAGTGACAAGCCATTGTTCCTTGAAAGGGTCGAAACATTTGAAACGACAAGGGACACCATATGCTTCGACGTATTTGGCCAATCTATTATGTAGAGAGCGCAACGATTTTTGGAATCTCGCTCTCCCATCCTCGAACTTTAGGACATAGTCAGTTTATCGGGTAGTGTTTGGTAAAACGGCCACCACGCGGACGTACCTCTCTAATACTGCGGCTTATCGCACCAGAAGGTCGAGGCTCCACGCCAACCCATGACGAGCAGCCCTGGTCCCAAAAGCACAAGTCTAGAGAAATGCCGTCGAACCTCGCAAGCCTGGCCGCTTCTCGGAGCAGGGTGCTTCCGTCAACGAAAGCATCTCTCATGCTGAGGCGTTTGCCGGGACCCCGTCCCCTGGCACCCCGCCTTGCGCGTCGCACGGCAGGACGAGCAGTCCGTTCCTCCTGCGGTGAGGTAGTATCGAGCCTTGGATGCTCAAGCTGTTGTGTGGCATGTTGCATAGTATTGCAGTGAGTCTCCGCCAGGTCTTGGATGCTCATTGTGTCAGGGCTCGATTGCTCGCAGCTATGAGTTAGATCCCAAGATAAAATTGACTCGAGCGCAAATGGAATCGTTTTGTACGTTTTTGTACGACAGGCCGCGATCGCCTCCAGAAAACACCCAACGACGGCGATTTTTGGACTTTTGGAACTTGGTGTTCACGTGCAGTTGGTTACCTAGTTGACACATAGCAGAAGGAGCCCAATTTGGCCGCTTCTACTCATCTAGCCACTTTTAATCATATTGCCCTTTTTTGGACTTTTGACACATGATGCCATTCAGTATGATGTCACCAATCAAACACAACAGCCAGTAACCGGGCCCTATCTGGCTTGTCATCCCATCTTGTCCAGCTCAATCAAAAAAGCCGATTTTGGAGTCGACAGCATGCGGACGACAGCTCGTGGTTCCCAATTGTCTTGTTTCGTCAGGCCGTGAAGGTCAGGCCTGGCGACAACATGTAATGTAACTTAAAGAACTATTCCACGAAGTCGCACTGCGACTATGAATGTTGCAAGCTTATCCGGAAAGGCCATTTTCATGTTATGAATCTGATTATGAACGGGGTATCCACCGCAAGTCATGGGATCCAATAGACTCGACATGAGCCAGTCGGCGGGCGTCTGGATGGCGACAAGCCATTGTTCGTTGAAGAGGTCGCAGCATGGAACAACCACATTTGCATCAGTTTTACCCAGATAAATAAGTAAATAAATAAATAATCCTATTCGGCCTATTCCTTTCTTTTTCTTCTATGCATCATGTCGTCTTTTCTCTCAAGACAACAAGACCTATCTTGCTACGCCTTCTCTACACTTCTTCATCTCGATTCTTCAATGAATGAAAGAAAAAGAGAGGAGAAAGAAGTGCAACAAAGAGCAGGTGAAAAGTATGGGTGTTCACGTCTGGTCCAGCATCCTCGTAACCATTCATCTGAGTCACTGCTGTAATGATGATCGCTAACAACTGATTTCCAGCAATATGACCCGGCTGCAGTCCGTTCTCTACCGCCGTTGTGGTATGTTTCGAACTGTCGGGCCAACCTGAGACAGCAGTCGATCGCGAACCTCACGACAACGGCGACCGCCTCCCTAACCATGGTTATGGGTCATCACCTATGCCGTTGCCATTGCCGTTGCCGTTGTCGCTGATATGGCCGTCGATACTGTCAACACCGCGAACAGCATTATCCGCACAAGCGTCGAGTGAGGCATCATTTCGGAATCCAATCGCGGGCTCATCAGTACAAACGTTGTCACGACCTCGACGTCCGGTCACCCTCGGTGCTGGCTTCGTGTCCTTGCACGGCTTCGCCTTGGCCGGCTGCTTCCTTTGTCTCGCTGGTCTCAGAGCAAGCTTGCCATTGGACACAACCTGCCTCCACCAAACGTCTTGAATCTGCAATCATCGTCGCGGTCAGCGGCTTGCCAAATCGGCTTCTCCAGGCTCCTATACTTCCAAACCTACCACGTCGTTCGTGTTTTCCGGCAGCGATTCCCCGTCGGGGATGTACACTGAGCCGTCCCAGAATCCATCGATCTTGTTTCTCTTGATCGCCATCATCCGTCTCTTGCGCATTGCCGAGCTCACCCATGTTCGGTCATTTGGGTAGGGGGACCTGGAACGAGTCTTCTCGGGCGCCATGCTCTCGATGATTCTTTTGAGCCGTAAGGCGGTCTCTTCAGCCGGAAGGGAAGCAGAGACAAAATGCTATCGTCGCTCGATGCACAACCGTCATATTTCGGAACAGCATCGAGACCAAGTAGATCGACCGGCTCTTGAATGAACGGTGGAATCGAATGGGTGGATCGTCGTGTCCCGAACTGGACTTGCGGGTATCTTGCACAGAACGGCCCATTTCGCTCGCAATGCTTTCGTGCCAGGCCAAAAGCCCTGACTCGGGTTCATTCTCGGCCTTCTTTCGTCGTCCCGTTACCGGGCTGTCAAAACATGCCAAGGACTGTTGGTCGGGCGTTGTGCAGCGGCACGGTCATGTCGGTGTTACTCCATGGTTGTTGCAAAAAAACCTCAATCCGGGTCCAATTTCAACCTCTCCATCGCGGTACCAGACTGTCGGGATGAAAGCAACGTCAAGATAGGTCGAAAAAGGCCGAGCAAGGGGCCAGATGTCTGCTAGAGCCAACACCTCCTTCGAACCCTGGCTGTGGGTTCCATTTTACGGTGTGCGCTGTCAATTTTGTTCGTCAACATCCTATTTCGGCCTTCCGTTCTTCCGTATTTTGCCTGCCCCCCCACCTTGTGCGGTCAGCTCAGCGCTGAGGTTACATCGGTAGTTGCGATCGACACAGTCTGCTCTGCATTGAACCCACATCACGTGGCACAATAACTGCCAAAACGGACTTTTAATCGCCGATCTAGTGGCCGGGCCCTTGAGCTCCTGGCGGCGGCACATTTCTGCCGCTGTTGGATACTAGCTAGTATAGGGTAGCCTGTAGTTTCGTTGCTGTCAAATGGCCAAATCCGATGGGCTGCGGGATTTTCTACAATTCAATGTAGAGTTGCCCAATAGCAATGACTGCCTTGGCAACCCTGTGTAGGGGGTAGAGATTCCATTTCACCTCGTTCTATTGCGACTTTTTCTTTTTTTGAGCTGCCACTGATCACAGAAGCGGAAAAAGCCGCGGCAGAAGCGGACGTTGTCGCCTGGAGAGTAAGCACTATTGTGCTGATGATCTAGGGTGTTTATGGCACAGCGTGGCTCCGTATTTTCAGTGACGCTTGATTTAGTGTCGACGCGAAAGCTCTGACTCGCGCACCGTTGAAGGAGACTGTACTCTCAGATGGGAAGAAACCCATGACGGGGACCTCATTTCATAGGCCGCGTGAAACAACTCGGCACGCTAAATTGATTCGTGTTTCCAGCCTCCGGATTTTTTCCCTCCGCCTTTTTAAATTTCTATTATTAATCTTTTTGTCGCTCCTCATCTCTGCGTCTATGCTTTTCTGGCTTGCCTATCCACTGCCATGCTTTGATGGATCCATGATGTGCTTCACTTGGATGAATTGCATGCATATAGTCCCCACAATGCGGGATGTCGTGCGAACTACGCGAAAGCTAAAATTTGACACTGACTAGCGACCAAGGTCGAAGCAAGGTGCTGAAGAAGCGATGCCGGACCGCGCAGATCGTCCAAGTTAGATTGAAGCTAGGCAAGCTACCCGGAATGGCATGTTCAACAGCATTGTAGTGAGTCTGTGCCTTGTCGCGGGTACGCATGGTGTCAAGGCTCACTCACAGCTATGGGTAGGTCCTAAGCCAAAGCCGACTCGAGCGCAAGTGGAATCGGTTAGTACGCTTTTGTACAACAAGCCTCAATCTCCTCCAGAAAACACCCAACGACGGCGATTTTTAGACTTTTGGAACTTGGTGTTCACGTGCAGGATGGTTACCTAGTTTGACATATAGCAAAAGGAGCCCAATTTGGCCACTCTTGGTCAAAATCTAGCATGGGCAGCCATGGCCGTCCTAAAATTGCCAATGTGCCTTGTAGAATCATCGTGTCTAATGGCCAATCCTCGGGATAGCAAACCATATGTGAGCATTCAGGTCGAAACCGGACGGAGTGCCACGCGTTCAAGAACGTCACCAAATCGCACATATTCGGCCGCTCACAATCTTGTTGTGAAAGCCGAGATTGGCCGCGTCCAGCTTTGGATGCTCACCCACATGTACAGCAGACGCTACAGGCCTTATTGTCACGGTGGCAATCAGGAGTGGTTTCATCTAACAGCCGAAACTGGACCAAAGCCAAAGGCCGCCGCGGCCAATTTGGCACGGTATGAGCCTGCTTATGACCAAATTTGTCCGTCACAGCCGAAGCAAGCATATCACTATGGGTTTCAACGACGCGAAGCGATCAAGTCTACACGGGGCGCCTACTAGTCCATCTACAATCGACTTACGGCACGGCCTGGATTAATTTACGGAGGATACATCTTATATCTACGAAACAGGAGACAAAAAAAAAAAGGAGAGAAAAAAAAAGACAAAACCAAGACATACATACAAAAAAGAAAAACAAAAACAAAAGACAAAAAACAGAAGACTAAAAAGAAAAGAAAAAAAAGAAAAAGAAAAAACTCTTTAAGAGAGAAAAAAAAAGGGAAATTTTGAATATGCTGCCAGTTTTGTGCATCTGGCCGACTTAGGGAGTGGGAGATTTGCTCTACCGAACCTCATTCATTTTGGAGTGGGAGATATGCTCTACCGATCCTCTGAGTGGGAGATTTGCTCTACCGAACCTCATTCATTTTGGAGTGGGAGATTGACTCTACCGAACCTCTAAGTGGGAGATTTCTCTACCGAACCTCATTCATTTTGGAGTGGGAGAACTGCTCTACCGAACCTCTGACTGGGAGATTGACTCTACCGATCCTCTGAGTGGGAGATTGACTCTACCGAACCTCTGAGTGGGAGATCTACTCTACCGATCCTCTAAGTGGGAGATTTCTCTACCGATCCTCTGAGTGGGAGATCTACTCTACCGAACCTCATTCATTTTGGAGTGGGAGATTGACTCTACCGAACCTCTAAGTGGGAGATATGCTCTACCGATCCTCTGAGTGGGAGATTTGCTCTACCGAACCTCATTCATTTTGGAGTGGGAGAACTGCTCTACCGAACCTCTGAGTGGGAGATTGACTCTACCGAACCTCTGAGTGGGAGAACTGCTCTACCGAACCTCATTCATCTGGGAGTGGGAGATTTGCTCTACCGATCCTCACCTGCGATGAGCTGAAAAAACAGAAACAAAATAAGATTGCGGGTAAGAAAGTGATTTAAATAAGCAGAAAGAACTGACGGCGCTAAATCGAATCTAGTTAAGACGATTACGGAATCAGCACAAAAGCCGTCAAGAATTGGCCGCTTCTACTCGTCTAGCCACTTTAATCATATTGCCCTTTTTTGGACTTTTGACACATGATGTCATTCAGTACGATGCCACCAATCAAACACAACAGCCAGGAACCGGGCACTATCTGGCTTGTCGTCCCATCTTGTCCAGGTCAATCAAAAAGGCCGATTTTGGAGTCGATGGCATGCGGGCGACAGCTCGTCGTTCCCAATTCTCTTGTTTCGTCAGGCTGTGAAGGTCAGGCCTGGCGACAACATGTAACGTAACTTGAAGAACTATTCCACAAAGTCGCACTGCGACTATGAATGCTGCAAGCTTATCCGGAAAGGCCATTTTCATGTTATGAATCTGATTATGAACGGGGTATCCACCGCAAGTCATGGGATCGAATAGACTCGACATGATCGTAAATCACTTGCTCCTACCCATACTCCACGATAGATCATAACTTAGAAGAGTGCAAGGAGATGTCGCAGCCCTGCGTAACAGTGCGATTGGCCATGGCTGTCTCGTTGCTAAAGCAAAAGTGTTATGCAAGATACCGTGTTTTCCATTTACTGACTGTACCAGGAGAATAGGGTATGCCACTCAAAACAATCCGATACCTTCCCATCCATAACTAACTTTGCGAATCCATTTTCCATACCTTTTCGATGATGCGCGTGGTAAAAACCCGCCTGGTTCGGGGATAGGAAGCTTTCTATTTCAAATTTCGCCCTGTATCGTCCATTACAAAGATTTTGCTCATGATGCTGTGGTTATGGGTTCGATTTTACGATACCGCTGTCGATTTTGTTCTTCAACTTCCTATTTCGGCCTTCCGTGGTTCCGTATTTAGCTTGCCCCCACCTGCTGCAGTCCGCTCAGCGCTGAGGTTACATCGGTAGTTGCGATCGACAAAGTCTGCTCTGCATTGAACCCACATCACGTGGCGCAACAACTGCCAAAACGGACTTTTAATCGCCGATCTAGTGGCCGGGCCCTTGAGCTCCTGGCGGCGGCACATTTCTGCCGCTGTTGGATACTAGCTAGTGTAGGGTAGCCTGTTGTTTCGTTGCAGTTAAATGGCCAAGTCGGATGCGCCACTGAACTTTCTACAGTTCAACGTAGTTGCCAGCAGCAATGACTGTCATGACAACCATTTTGTGGAGTAGAGATTCCATTTTGCCTCGTTCTATTTCGACTTTCCCGTCTTTCTTGTTGGATCACTGTTTTAGGATGTCGCTTGGCTGCGCCGCGATGCAGGTAAAAGTCCCGACCTGAGTAGGGAAAACGGCTTCTTGATCCACTTTCTTTTTGAGCTGTCATTGATCAGAGAAGCGGAAAACAGCCGCAGCGGAAGCGGATTTTGTCGCTCGGAGATTAAGCACCGTTGCGCTGATGATCTAGTGCATTTATGGCACACCGTAGCTCCCTATAACGTACTCGCAGAGCAGAAGAAAAACCTTTGACGTGGATATCTCGTTTCATAGTGTCGCGTAAAATAACTTGAGAAATGACTCCACATGCTAAATTTTATTCTGGTTTCCAGCCTCCGCATTTTTCCCTCCGCATTTTTATATTTTCATTATTACTCTTTTTCTCGCTCTTCGTCTCTGCGTCTGTGCTTTCTGCTTTATTTATCCAGTTTCATGCTTTGATGGACCCATGATTTGCTTCAGTTGAATGAATTGCATGCATGCAGTCCGGGATGTCCTGTGAACTACGCGAAAGCTAAGATGGGCACTGACTAGCGACCAAGATCGAAGCAAGGTGCTGAAGAAGCGATACTCGGACCGCGCAGATCGTCCAAATCAGACTGAAGCTAGGTAAGTTACCCGGAGTGACAGCACGCGCACTAGTACAGGGGCTCGAGGAGATGAGGACGATAAAGTAGGCAACGTATGTAAGCATGCATTAGTGACTAGTGCCCTTTCGGCCAAACCAAGCCGCCAGCGTAATGGCATGGTGTCATGGCACTCACAGTTGTGCGTAGATCTGAAGACAAAGTCGAC
Organism: Fusarium redolens; assembly: GCF_020744475.1. NCBI lineage: Eukaryota > Fungi > Ascomycota > Sordariomycetes > Hypocreales > Nectriaceae > Fusarium > Fusarium redolens. The sequence goes on along the minus strand of NW_025763687.1, from coordinate 360,072 downwards.
TCGAGCGCAAGTGCAATTGGATTGTACGGTTTTGAATGGAAGGCTCTAACTGCCTCTAGGACATGCTCCGTCGATGGCGATTTTTGAACTTTTCAAACTTGGGGTTCATGCGTAGTAGATTGATGCATGGGTAAAGGCGAGCCCAATTTGGCCCGTTCCTTTGTCAGAATTTTACGTGGGGGCCCACCGTCCCAAAATCGCCTATGCCGAAACCGGACGGAGTGTCACCCATTCAGGAACCAGGCCCATTTGTCCATACCTACAGTCCTATGAAAGCCGAGATTGGCCGCTTTTTCGTTTTGGATGTTTGCCCACCTATACTACAGACGATATGGGCCTCATCATCACTATGGCAATCAAGAGTTTATCTAACGGCAGAGGCTTGGCCAGGAACTAAAGCTGCCGCCGCCGCCAATCTAGGACGGTATGAGCCAACTCACTGTCAAATTTGTCCGCCATAGCTAGCACGGTGCCGGTAGTTTCTACGACACGGACTGATCGAGCTTACACAGAATGCTTACTTGTCCAAAGAGTCCTATAACGGACAAACGACATGACCTACTGGTATAAAAAAATAAAAATAAAATAAAAGAAAAAGACAAACAAGAAAGAAGACTAAAACATAAAAATAAAATAAAAAGTATCTCTGACTGTCCTACAACCGCAGGAGCTTGTAGAGAAGAAAGAAACAGAGACTGCGGGCGAGAGAAAAGGAGAATTTAAATGAGTGGAAGCAAGCGACCACGCTAGATCGAATTTGGTTAAGACCCATTACGTGGTGGGCTCGAGAACTGTCAAAATTTGACCCTTCAATTCGCCCAGCCACTTCGGGCTGTTCGGGTCACCCAACCCATTGGCTTGCGTTCTTTTTTAGACGCTGAGTATGATGTCACCACGTACTTGATGTTACCATCCCGAAAAGCAATCTCAACACCCAGACGCCGGTGACAGGTTCACGTTCGAAGGGGTAATCTTGCATGTCGTCCCACAATTTGCCATCATGAAGCCGACTATCAAGTCGAGGTCACTCAGCTGACCTCGTCTGTTCATTTCTGTATCATGTAGGCATCAGGACGCGGCACGATGTCAACAAGGCTTAATTATCATGAGCTCGGCTCTAGGGTAGTTTACAACCCCAAGGAAACGCCCTGTCTAACAGGCATATATAAAGCTGTTTCACGAGGATGCACTGCTATGGCAGTTGCCTCCTTCCTGAACAAAGCGTGTTCAGATACTGTATAATCTGTTCAGGCATTAGATGGATAGAGTATGCCACAGGCATCACGAGAGCTGCACCTTCCAAAACTGGCGTCTTGGATCATTTTTCTACATAAAACATTTTCGGTTGATGCCCACGGCGAAAATACGCCGGGTGCTGGGAGAGTCAGTCTTCCACTCAACTTTCCCTCTGCTTGGTCCTCAATAAAGACTTTGGTAATCGTGCTGTGTTTGTTACTGCAGATCTGCAAATTTGCGTCGCAAGCTTGAGCTGACCATGCTGTCTGGACTGCTCATCTCGGCTCATGACGAAGATGACGGTCGCGGACCACAGTCTCTGTATGTAATGCTGCTCCGACAGAAGACACTGTTGATCATTTCTTTTTAACCTCTTTTCTGATAGCATAGACATTGCCGATATATCTACGATGGCGTTATTCCATGCCATGGTCCAAGCTTCGCGGACTAGCCCGACCCCACTGGTGATCGGCGATGACCAACTTTGTAGAATGAAAGGCATGTCGCAAAGCCCCGACTATAACTGCAACGGAATTCCGAAAGCAAGGTTCCTCATCGACTCAGGGCGATACGACGAAGATCATGGAGAAGGCGCGATGCAGGAGATGGTCAACAAGATTCGCGAAGAGAGACGGCGGGCGGCCCAGGACCGTGGCGCGTCATAGTGTCTTTGGTGCTGAACAGAGCGCAGACCTAGTAACTGCGGATAAATCTATATTCCTACCCAGCTCGCATTTAGTTCTCAGGTGATAGTAGATGGACTGGGTCGTAAAACGCTTTTCAATATTACTCCTCGTTTGAGCTTACAGACGCTATATCGTTTCCACGGCACACCGAAGCTATTGCCCTCCCGTATTTTCAAATGCTCCTTCTCCATCTCTCCTTCTCCCTCTCCAGTATTGTTAAGGCTACTGCGAGTATTCACAGGTAGCTGCGCATTTTCCAGAGCTGCTTGCCCCCCCGGATATTTCCGTTCGTCGGCGATTGGCGAGCTGGACGAATGCAGGCATGATGAATCGGTTGACCATAGTATCAAAACTCATATCCGCCTGGACTTGCGGAACGAATATCAAGCAAGTCCACAGGCCGCGTCGAGAGGGATGTCTCCGGAGCATTACACGAGCAGAGGGGCGGCTGACATCAAGTCTGATGTTCTTGTACTGTGACTCTATCGCCTTCCTGCTGGAGATGACATCTTCCTCATTGCTATGCTGAAGTAAATTACCCGATCTAGTACAAGGCGCCGGCAATGATCTTACGCTGTCAAAGGTGGCTTTTCCAGGAGAAGACGGGGTTTGTCTTGCTGAGACCCGGGGTGTCTTCTTTTCCTGCTTTATATTCCGCTCGCCATCTTTATCTGGCTGGCGCTTTCTCTTGAGCTAAGTCACTGTCAGTGGGATAGGTCTCTAGTTATCGTGATGAGAAGGAAAGAAAAAAAAATGGTAAGTTAACCCAGCACAGGAGGTTTCGGAAGAGCTTGGAACAAAGAACGAAAAGGGGAAGAAAAACGAAAAAGAAAAAAAAAGGGAAAAAGAGTAAAGCAAAGACACGAGTGTGAAGCATCGGTATGGAACAACAAGATGAGAACCCTGAGCAGTAAGGAAGAAAAGACAGACAATACATAACTAGGTTAATGACAACCTTGACTGTTTGATGACTTACCGAGTTATCACCCTCGCTTACGGATGGGCCTATCGATGGCGCCACCTTCTGACGGGCTCCGCCATTCTTCCGTTGTTGTAGCTTCGGGTTCGCGTGGTAAGCCCCATTGTAGCTGCTGGTGCGTCCGAATCATCGGGAACTGGCAGGCTCGCGCTGTCGACGTGGTCTTTGGTGGTCGATGTAGCCTCTTCTGGTGGGGGAGGTACTGCAGGCATCAGATGCTGCTCTGCAGAGAGGCCTAGGATGTCGATTACATCTGCGACAATCCTTCTCCCTACACTCTTAGCTACTTCATCTTGTAGCTCTTGCTTCTTGGTTCGGGTGACTTCGTGCTCCATCTCAAGCTCCTTCATCTGCTGACCATCAGAGAGGAGCGTTCGCAAAAGAAGGGCAACATTATCGTTATTGTTGTTGTTGTCATTGTCCCGCAGGGTATTGAGATAAAACTCTTCGATTCGTTTCTTCGACGTGTCGCTTATACGGGCTCGCTCCTGGCGAAAGACATCGTCCGGATCTTTGATACCTTGGAGATGCGTATTCCAATTGGCGATGGCTTCGCGTAGTCGGGTGGTTATATTTGCGTGGGGCAAGCCATGCCTACAGGAGGTAGAAAGCTTAGGATAATGGAGCAGTGTGATTCCAAATTGCCGTATTGCCGTGGGCTTGAATATGAGATTGAGTTTGATGTTTTTACCCTGAGAGATGAATTTTCACATTTTATGAATAGCAAACTGCGCTCTCCATGATTAATAGATATGTTTGCGTTTGACGTCATCTTGGTTCGAATGCACCTATCTCGATCACACACGGGAAGTAGTCCATATTCTTCCTCGACTCAACGTCTGGAGGAGGACGTAAGCTACCGAAATACTAACCCCCTAGGCGGGACAATGTTAGCGTGTATGTGAAAGCCAGTTCAGACGGCCAAAAATGATTCTTTCACTAATTGGACATAGCCTATGTGTAAGGTTGCGATTGTAGATGAATCTGCGTCTCGAAATAGGTCGCAAAGGACAATTGGCGTACGTACAGTATGGAACGGGAAGGTCTCCATTATCAGGTACTGCGCAAATGTCAACGGAAAGATGAGCTGCTGTACTCATCTATCACGTTCTAAGACGCGGGTCGATAAGACTGGGGATCTGACAACATAGGAACATGAGAGATTGATCATGGTGTACTGTAGTAGGTGAGATGTCATACAGGACATCCCGTGATATGCCTTATCAATAATCAATAATCAATAAGCAATGTCAAGCTCCGAGTTCCGGGTTCCGAGTTTTAACCTTCGCATGTAAAAACTTTGAAATAGCTTTAAGCAGTGCAACAACACCACAACATTGGTTCACAAACTAAAATATAGACCAAGGGACATTTACATGTAGCACTTGGAACTGTCGTGGGACAAAGCTCGTTGAACTTGGCGATGATGATACAATATAGTTGGCCAAGACGTCTCTGTTTGTCGAGGACCAGTGAGCAGAGCGGAAATGACTGAATTAAAATTGCAATAGATTGCCTACAAGGTTGTACTAGGTATCATCCTTCAAGATGGTGACGTGTAGAAATATGGAATTTCAATCATTTTCAATCAATTGTGGGCCGCTCGCCCATCCTCCAGGTGAGCATGATCCATCCATCATTACTTTGCACAACCTATGCCCTCGTGTACAATCATGTTCATGTAATCCCGTTCTCTTCCCATTGCGGTGTTTGGGCTACTGTTCTCAACTTTGATGGAGGGCGAGTCTGTTCCGGCCTCTTGACGACGTCCCATATGCTCGGCTACCTGTTTCTACTGTAAGTCAAAGACAGGAAGAGCGTGGCTACGGCAATACTTACTATAGCGTCAAGGCTTGGGATCGTTTGACCTTCCGGTATGTGTCCCGCAGACACCCACTCGTCGTGAACTGGATTCTTGAAGACCAGTATGCAGGTGGTGTGTCCATCAACTCCCATGTTCATAGCCTTGTTGCATAAGGTGTTACCTCTCTTACGGATCAGGGCCTTTTCAGAATCGTCGTGTTGATGCAGCACTTGAACTTCGGTAGCAAGTGGCGATGGCGAATTTTCACGGTGGTGCCTCGCTCTTCTCTGTTTGAGGGATGCTCGTCTCGTCATCGCGCGATAAATCCGCTCCCGACCGCTATTGCCGTGGGGATCAGCTTGATCTCTCCTGCGCTACAATGGCATTAGTACATGGGATATTGCACCCTGCGGAGCCGTATCTTGGTCGCCTTACCAAAGTACACCACGTCACGGATGTGTTTGCCGTTGGCCGGACCGTCTGACTGGACTCGTCGTCCCATCTTGTTTCATGATCGGGAGCCTGCACATGTGCATCTCCCGCCGCTACATTGTTCGGCTGGCACTCAGAGGCCGACGGTTGCTCATCATCGGGACAAGGAAGGATAGAGTCGTCTTCATCCTGGTTTAGGGATACAGATAACCCTGGTACCAACTTCTGTATCATCGCTAGGCCCAAGATATCGAACTGTTCCCTTAGCATCCTTCCGGTTAGTTCTTCCATTGCTTCGTCATATAACTCAAGCCTCTGGGCCCTGGAAGCCACGTGCGCGAGCTCGAGGTCTCTCATATGCCGACCATCTGCAAGTAGCTCTTCTTGGAGGCTAGGTACGCCGTCAAACGTTGGATGCAGTGCGAAATTTTCGAGCCTCCTCCTCGAACGATCTTCAACTACAGCCAGCTCTTCTCTGAGCACCGCATCTGGCTCTTTTATATGTTGGAGCTCTTGACAGAAGGCGATGATAGAAGACCTCAGCAAAGCGGTCCAGCTCATGCTCGTCATATCGATATGGAGGTCCTGAAGTTTCAAAGAATCAGATGAGAATAATGATGCTGATGCGGTAAGGTTTCAGCTTGTATGGTAGATCTAGGATCATCTGCTTGAGTGTTGATGTACACGGTTCTGCAGGCCGAGTAGGCGATGGCAGGTTAATTATCCTATGAATATTACTTGTTTGCATCATCGGTTTGTCCAGGCTGAAATAGGACTTTTTCTTCTTCTTTTTTTTTTCGGTCTGCTTTTGGCCGCCAACATGCATGCCTCTGAAGAAAATGATTCTTTGCTATAATCCATTGTTGGCGGTCTAGAAAAAATGGAGTTGCAATATCTTTCTCCCAATTTTGGACGTATCACTAACTCCAGAGCGTTTTCAGGAAAAGCACCGAAATCGAACCTTTGAGTTGAGCTTCTTGTACGCCGAGTGCATCGGTCCGGCTACGGGTCATCAAAACAGCCCCCATGAATGAGCGGAGGAAAATACAAGTTACAGTACTGCACATTATTCTTTTCTCCTAATATCATCTCCTGTATCGGTTGAATGTAAAAACACCGTTGATGAATCGTCTCTGTCCTATGCTCTCTCTCCCCGCCCTCTTTCTTATCTCTCTCTCGCGCGCGTAAATACTCATCATTCACATTTGAGCATATCAGAAGAGAAGAGACGGCTTGGGTCTGCTGTACATTTCCGCTGTTATAGCTCAAGGCACGTTCACGACCGCTTACACTGCTGACAGAGCCTTGCCTCCTTGACCTGCTTCATCACACCAATAGAGACGGCACCTGGTTCACTTCTCTACTGTTCTGAGCGTTGAGCCAACTCCAGTAGTGCTGTTGTAATATCTAAATTCGAACTCAACTAGTACGTGTAAGGCCGCTGCTCATTACCAGAGCTATCCAGGTGTGTGTAAGATGGTGGAAATAATATTCCATCTGGATTTGCGCGTCTGTCCAAAGCCTCATCCGCATTGATCATTGTTTTCTGGTTGGGCGATAAGGATCTTTTATAAATCGATTTTCCGGGGGAAAACCTGGCACTTGTTGTCGCAAGCTACCAAAAGTGATAAAGCGCCACAGACTACCGATAGTGAGGGTAGACTAAAAACCAGCGGATGTTTATAATTTCGAACAAGGGATCGCGACATCGTGCGGGTGCTTGAATGCATGTAAACTGTTCGTGAAAGACCCCCACGATTCTTCAGACATGATAGGTGCCGTCACATAATCATCCAAGTCAGACCGAGAAGCAGATTCCGATCTGATCTGGGCCAAGACATTATTGTACTGCTCAGAGATTGAGACTGGGCATCTGCTCGACATTGTGGCCCCATCACCGGCAAATGGTTTAGATCCTCGCACATGCAGATGCCCTCATACAATGTGAGCACATCTGGTGAGAGCCCCGAGGTTTCGGCGGCCTCATAAGCCATGCGATTTCCAATCGCTTCAGCCAGTAATCGACATCGAGGGAGAATGTGACGATCGAAGGCGGGACCGCGATGTTCCTTATACCCCCCGATCATTTCGAGTCGTGATTTCATATCTAGCATTAACTTGTCCTCGCGTTGCGCCAAGCGTGACAATCTGTTGCGCGCTTGTGGGAGCCCCAGTTTCTCTCCCAGGAGCTCTGACATGAAATCTAGGAAATAAATCGTCAGTGTCACGATAATGTCAGCAGGTAAAAATCAGCTGAGCACATACGAATACACAACAGTAGTGTGTCTCCTTCGGCAATCGAGATTCCCTGGAATGTTAAATCTAGCTCGCTTATTTGATTATATGCACAGAGGCCCTGCCACCCGCACCTTTCGGTGAGGGGTCTCAAGATTTGGGAGGCTTTCATTACTGTCGCCTTGAAAATTGTGGCAAGCGCGTGCTGCGTCGCATCGCTAAGATTAGGGCACATCCCTATGGTCCAACGAGCGAATGCATGCAAGACCTTGCCTTGCACCCATCCTTCGACAATTGGACGCTGCTGGGTGCTGAAGCTCATGATCTCTTCGGGTACAGGTCCATCGGGTGCCGTGATCGTCCTTCGCTCGATGTAGACAGCAGCTACACGCGTTCCAACCTTGATGGCGGAGATGCCCATTATAGAGAGGGACAACGTTCCAGCTGACACCCGCCAAATCTGGCGTAGAAAATCAAGACGATCGTTTTCCGGTTCTGAGGATGAGCCGAGCAGAGCACTGAAGGGCAAATCGACATGGTTAAATGCCGTCAGAGAGTGATCCAACGGTTTCGTACCCGGCCGTGTGGGCAGAATACGTGATGTAACCCCGGGCCGCATTCCGCAAGCGTCGCTGAGACAAACGAGGAAGGGCTTCACGCCATGGCTTTTCCCGTCAACTAAGAGGCGAGCAAATACTATAGCTATGCGAGGCATGCCACAGTAGGGCGTTGTCAGAGGCATTGCCTTTGAAGCTCCTACGTGGGGGGTATGTAGATCGTAGGAGCCATCAGGCAGTAGTGTGGCCGTCGTTTCCAAGTTACGAGCGTCCAAACCATGATCGGCTTCGGTCAGCATAAATCCACCGCAGATATCAAAGTTCAGGAGCTTATCAACCAAGTCTTGTAGGTCGGGTCGCCCTTTGACGAAGGAACAAAGTGTCCTATACATAGGTTTACCTGTATCGCTACGATGATGAAGGCCGTCATGTCGCGAGCAGCAATCACTCCATTGCCTTGATCAGTATGGTACAGGTATGCGCTCAGATCTGCCAGACTTACAATCGAATGGAAATCCCAGAATTTCGGAGTTAGATTCTCGATATCCTGTTGTGACAGACCTGCCAAACTGTTTAGTGACGCTCTCCAATAAAGGCTTTGGACGTACCACTATGACGGAATATCGACCTTGCCCGCTCGTAATGCAGGGCTACATCTCGTCTGGAAGTAGACGCCACAATGTCACGGTCGCTGCGCCAGATGTCCTGGCTAAGGATCGGCTTGGATTGGAACATGCTGATATGATGATCTTCTCGATGGCTTTGCGGTGATTCCTCTTAACGTTCTGTAAGTAGGGGAGTGATATACAATCAATATTGCAAGACATTGGAGGAGCTTCTAAGCTGTCTAGTTGCCTTTAAAGAAAATGACAGAGCCATTGTTGGATTGTCTACGGGATCATTTGGAAAGCAGAGAAACAGCCCTCGAATTTGAACGCTGTTGAAATGGACATCTTCCAGAACGGGGAGTATTTCAAATCGGCCTACTGTGCTGGCAAGTAGGGAGGGAGCACAGTATACGGTGTATGGCACTCTGCCTGTAAGAAGCAAGCGTCGTGGACGCTTCCAGGATACAATGGCGAAACTATACACGGTTTTGGCCAAGAGAATGCCCGATATTTGTGCTACACAATGTTTCTCCTGAGTTGACTTATGGATCTTAGTTCCAAGGGATATCTATTCGGGTATATCTTTACCTCGGTCTATGGAAACTGTCCAGTCGTAAGTTCTGCTCCTCGAAACTGAAAAGCATCACTGATGGCAAGCAGGACTCACAGTGACCCATGAAACCTATGCTTGTTACCATAGGACTACGCCCAGCTTGCATCCATTTGCGCCCGACCCTCGGTATACACGGATGTAATAGCGAACGACGCCACTCTGTGCAGAGACAAGGTATCTATATCATGTACAGTCAAGCAGAGAGTAACCAATCGACCGTTTGGCAGGTTTCCGGTCGTGTTGACAGTCTTTGCTGCACCGTGACATAACAAGTTCTACGGAAGGAGCATCAACGCCGGTATAGAACGATTCGAATTTGGGATCGGGAGAACTGCCTTCTAGATAAAGGTCGACTGGTTCAGTCGCGATACAACCTGTGGTCGGAGGTGACTCAGTCGTCAGATTGGCCAAAAACTGCGCCGTTGACTGGATCCTGTGGCGATCTACAGATGGCATATCTTCGACAGGGCATTCTGGTACAATTATGAAGATAGTCTCTATACAAGTGAGATTGGTGAGGATCGTCAGGACTTCCATCAGCTTGATTCCCGATTCTGCAAAGAAAGCAACATGCTGGATACGCGAAATCATGCCTGTGAATAGAAGCGTCTCGCTCATTGCGTTAGACTTCAGCTGCGCTAGGTCAAGCAGCAAGAAGATGGTTCGAGATACGCAGAACCTGACAGAGGCCCACTCCGAGAAGAGACTTGTATTTCTTTCCCATTCAGCTAAGGCCTCTTTGCATGATAGCGCAATACGATGTGACCCAGCTTGCCGAACTGTCTCAGAAGGACAGGATAATCCGCTTTTCGAGGAGCACATGGTGTCCAAGCTAAGGGAGACAACTGACATGGCCGCACTCCGCAGAGCGATCCCCCATATCTGCACTCGCAAATCGAGCGGTAGAAGGGGAAAGAGATGGAACGACATGGCGTTTGATGCTCAGGTGTTTTGTGGTTGTTACTATACAATCTTCTACTCTATACCGCCATCGGTCTTCCTTAGGTGTGAGAAGAGTGTCATGTCGTTTGGGGTTCAAGCAGAAAAGGGAAAATGCCCCTTGATTAAGTAGTATTCGAATGCTGCAGGCGTCCGCTTTCGTCTCTGGAGTGATGTAAGGTATTAAACAGGACTATCAGTGCAAGGCGGTTTGTAAGGTGATGTGGTATTGTAGGGCATGTAACAAGGTGTAGCAAGATACTATTGCACTTCGCGTCGGAGTAAAGCTGAGTCTGAACCACGCGATGGTCTTATAGAAGTTAGGGTCGTTAGACAAAATATATAGCATCACCACCATTACGCGTGTCATTCACGAAGGCTAGGCTTAGTCGACACCAGTAAGAATAGCCATTTGAGAGAATGTGTTATATTGCTTTCCCTTCCTCATCTTTCTCTGTTATATATTTTGATATAGTTTCTTGAGACTATTTACGGTGAGAGTAACCCTTAAACGACAATATATAACTCATCATGCATGGATATTCCGGTTATCTCATCGGCTTGAGTTACGCGCATCTCAGATGTTCCAAGGTGGGCACGAAATATCAGGCATGAAGCTCGTACAACCCATACGTCATTTGAGTTGGCCCTGTGCTCGACATGTAGGATGGGGTGATGCTTGAAGAGTCCTAGTATGGCCGCTGCTCCGCTAAGATGAGACTTTGTAGACAGGCGGTGGCGCACCTGGTATTGGAAGCTGGAAAATTCTGTTCCTTGCGGCCTTTAGATACTCAGCAGGCGAGTCCATGGTGTTGTATACCACTTGGCTGTGCCGACAGTTGACTTGTTCTATTGCTGAGGTATCACTTCCTAGGTGAACGTGATCCCTATTGCTCATCCTCGTGTTGTCATACGGTTCCACTGTCTCGTGGCTGATGCTAAGCTGGACGGTCGACAAAGATCCCTGCTATGGTCCAGATTTGGGCCTCCATATCCTATGTTCTTGAAGGACTTCCCGCCTTGGAACCTTTATGTCCGCATAAGCGAGCAAAGTACCCATGTGTAGATTGAGACGAAGTTTTGTTATCCACTTCTTGGTTCTTTCTAGGTACACGGGATGATGAAGGCGCAAAGAGCGCTGCCAGGCGTAGTAGCAACAGTGCGACGAGCTAACAGAGTGCTAGAGAGAGACATGCCGCTCGTGCCATCTACAAAAGGTGCGCTTGAGGAGTATGCAGACTAGGAGAAATGCAGAGCGGCCCAAAAAAGAATGGCGACAACCGCGACAAGTATGATCTTGGTCTGTTCCATGACCTCTCGTCTTCAGTGCTGCGGAGATGAAGATGACGGTTGGGTAGAGGCAGATTGATCTCAGGGCCAGTAACTATTTACGAAAACATTTGGTGAATTGACGAGCAGATGAGGTATTGTAGTAAATGAGGTTCAAGAGAGCACACCCTCAGACGTCCGGATACATTTGGACCCTGATTTCAAACTGGGCCATGTGGGCCGTAATCTCGGACCAGTGGCTGAGGTCAACACCATCGCCAAGGCATATCACAAGCCAGATCTGAATCACAGCTGAGCCATCGAAAATGTGGAGGCCTGAATCAGAGGATCTGCACGATCTTTCACTATATATATGGCGTAAGAATGCTTTCCTCGGGCTCATGTACATAGCCTTCTTCACCTTCAACTAGATACCTATCCTGCCATCGCTTCGCCATTCCATTCTTCCTTCGCTCCTCACTCAAACGCCAAAATGACTGCCCAACAAGGAACCAAGAAGCTGGTGATAGTCCGCAATGACGCCCCGGATGCCGACAACATAGCAGCATTTATGCTTCTGTTACAATGGGCAAAAAACGCGCCTGACGTCGAATTGGTTATCATATTTGAGCCTCGGCCTGTTGACTTTAGCCTGGCAATTTTGAAACCTGATGACCAAAAACAATTGGACAGGTTACTCAAGCGTCACTTCCCTGAACTCGGAAATCCCCTCAAGATTCGCCTAAATGGCTTGTTGACAGAGCAGGCTATAAGCCAGGTTACAAACCTCAGCGAAGAAGACCGGGCTTTGGTAAGTTTCGAAGCTTTATTTTTCCGTCCTTTCGAGTTAGTTCTGTTGGCTAAAGCTGGAAACTACAACTAGTTGAGTATGGCAGTCAAGCCCTCCAAAAGCTCATTAGAGGACCAAAGCTAATGATTCACTCATGGCCAGGCGCCTGGACTCAGAGCTACATGCTTCACTCATGGCCAGGGACCTCGCAAGGTGCCTCAACGAACTGCCAGGAACATCTCGAAGCCAGGCCAAAGTAACCATCCTGGTGGATATGGATGCACTGTCTGATACGAGTCCTGTGAATCTCAAGTGTCACGCCCAAGAACAGCTGTTCAACCGCACTCCGGAAGAGATCAGTGAATTCTATGGTTTCATGAACCTACCTCGTCTTCAAAGGCAGGAAGAGATCAGGCAATGGTACAAAAACCGTATCAAAGAAGCCGATGAGAAGCTGCAGAACTCCAGCATCGATGTAGGCTGTCTTGATTTCCGTCATTTGGCGGAACGGATTATGGCCGCAGAAGGCGCCATTTACTGAAGGGGCATCCTTCAACCTTCTTCGTCGTCTTGTTGATGAGCCAGGCGTAGCAGCCAAGATCGACTGTGTTGTACAAGCAGTATGTCTCCGAATTACCTGATTCTAGGCGTACACATACTGACCTCTCCATCCATCTCCATAGGGAACTCTGGACCTTGCTAAGAATATCTTCACAAATCAATTCAACATCGCTCTCGACAGGAGTCCGCTGCATACGTGCTGGATAGTTCGCATCTCTTTCGCAATTTTGTTGCTGTTCCGACTCACACATCCCAATCAATCTCTTTCTCATTTGACAAACTGGAAGAGAATGGCTTTTTCAGTCTTGCAAGATGGATCTTATGTTTCAATCGTGGCGAAGACCCTCTCAAGGTAGCGGAAGGAAATGTCACTTTGGCGGGTCAGCACCGCGATGCAACGATCAAGCTGCCGGATCTTGCGATGATTCTGCTTACATTTGACTTCGAAGCTTATCCGAGAGAAACCTCAAAGGTCGAGGTACAAGTATGCAGGGAGAGTCTCTGCTTTTCGTACAGTCAGAAAGTGGAATCCTAGCATTCCTACCTAAGGATGGCCATATATACAAGACTGTGGATCTAGTGACCCTTCTGACTTTGTGCATTAGGGACATTCCAATCAATTGGGTTACTTGAGATTCTTCACTGCTGAAGAGGTTGGGCCGAGCGAGCCAATCTGCAAGTCGTTCATGCCCTGCCTATTATTAGAATAGTCTAGGGCTATTATTTTCCATTTTGTATTTATATTGACGCAGAAAATCATTATCGAACGATCCACCTCTCCTTCCTTCATCTACTGCTGTGTTCCACAACCTTGCCCACGTGCTGCAGAGAGCCTATCTCAACATGAGTCGATGCGTAGCCTCCTTTATAGCTCGCGAACTAGCTTCAGGTTGTGAGGTATGAAAGAGCCAATAGGTAAAATATAGAGAATGAAAGAAATTTTGCACCATGCACTGTTACCGACATAGAAGGAGAAGAAGGCAGTTAAGAAAGGAAAAGTCCAGTCCCAGCTGCCTATTTATCTGCTGCAAAGAACTACTTTCTCTAGTTACGTATACAATACATACGTGCACAACCTTCCAAGCACGGTATTCCGGACTGACCAAGGATATTGTCATCCTACTCTCAATATACGTAAGACAATAGCGAAATTCAATCACAAACGCGGTTGCAGGGTTTCTCCACGAGCAAGCCTCATATGACTGGCAGTAAAGGTGTCGTTCGCGACAGCTGAGCTTGTGCTGACGTCGAGTGCAAGGCTGAACGCTGCAATAAGCCCGGCCAGCCGTTCCTTCTGGTCTGGCCCGTCTCCGTCACATCGCAGCATCTTGAGAGCCTCTTTCTGCATCGGGTATCCTGTACCGCCTCCGACAGTGCCGACAGGCAGGGACGGGAAATAGAGGCTCATGCAAAGCGCACCAGACTTAGGGTCAAGTTCCGAGGTCAGATGGCTCCAGGATGCTTCGGCGGTGCTGGCAGTGTCCTGACCGGTCGCAATGAACATGGCTGCGATGATATTGACCGTGTTTATGTTGGAACCAAACTGACCGTTCCTGATCCCGCCTTCTTTGAGAGTCCTCTGGACCATGTAGAGGCGCTCGGTGGTGCAGCCGAGGATCTTCTGACAGGCTTCTCGTGAAATCGTTCCCCAGACTAAAGTCTCAACACCACGAGGCTGCTTCACGTTTCCCCAAGAGGGTTTTTTGTCGGAAGCTAGCTGACCTTCAATGAAGAATCCAAGATGTTGTATTGATCGGCGAATGACTCTCGCAGCTTGTCACAGGCGTACTGTGTGGCTTTCGTGACCATGTTCTGTCCCGCCGCGCTCCTACAGCTATAGGTGCACAAAAGATGAACCTGCGAACCGATGATGGAAGGCTCGATAGTCTTGAGCCTAACATGCTTGCTAGTCGCTTCTGCCCACCTAGCGAATGCGTTCTGCATACCCGGTAGCGCTTGGGCAAAGATGACTGCCCGCCTAGGGTTCTGGAAAACAAAGACAGGACCGCGAGACATGCCATTGCTCAGAGTTTCAATATGTATGCCGCCAGAGGCATTAAAGGCCTTGCATCCTCTAGAGCAGCTGGCGATAAGGGTAGCTTCGTATGTGGCTAAAGGGGCATAGATATCGTCGAGCACGGGTGTTCCGGCCAAGCGTAACGGGCCTGCAATGCCAAGTGGAACTTTGCAGAACCCTATGCAATTCTCGATACATACGTTTTCCAGGTTCTCCGGCTGTAAGTCTGCAGCATGGTTGAACTTGTCCGCTAAATCATGCAAAACCTGGGTCTTGGCGCGTGAATCAGGAGCCATAGCAGTGTTCTCGAGGCAAAAGCTTCTTTTAAAGTGGTGATTGGTATTCCCTGGAGAGATATCGAGTTATCCAGATCGAGGAGGGGGAGTCAAGTACAGTATATCTGTTCTTTTTGATAGAGAAGAACTCTGATATTGCCGTCACTTGCCTGTGTACCATGCCTGGCCTAACGCCTACATCGGCCAACTTTAGACCTTCTATCACGTATCCGTCTAGATTTGTATGAGGAGAGTAATATACAACCTATTATGGATTAAAGAAGAACTATATTAAATAAGGAAACGATAATTAAGCGTCAGATAGCACCTGGTTTCCTTAGCATATTTGGCCGTTAGGGATTGGTACATTGTGATCCTGTATGAGAAAGCGCAGCACGCGCTCTATCAAAGCATTCACACCTAGGCACCGCAATACCGTTCATGGCTTCTCAGTCTACAGTATGATAAACTAGATCGAGGATGTACGTCGGTTTTCGAGTCGAGTTGCAATTAGGAGCGTAGACCTATCAGTTTTGTTTCTTCTGCATCGGCATTGTGAAGCTGTGGATGGCTCGTATCCTGTCCAAGTTCAGCAACCCAGACGACGTCCTAAACAGGCCAACTGTAACGGCAACTATCATCGCGAGCCTGAAGTTGAGATGCTATAAGAGTCCAATGGCTGCCCTAGAGCATTGGTAGTTCAACTACGAAGCTTATACGGGTTTCATGTCTCTAATAGGAACAGATTCACGCCTAATTCCACGCTGGTCTGCGTACTGTCTGGAATGTGACATCGTAGCACGGTCGCAATGGAAGCTACACGGCTCTAACATACAACAAGGAACGCCATCAGAAGAGAACCATATTGTAAGGCCCAACGAGTCGCTACGTTGCGGCAAGTGCGCCTCATCCCCAAACCTTTGTCCTAATAGTCCAGCTCTATCGGACCATCATGGGCTCGTGCATGGTTCCGTCGTACATATCTTCTCAAGCAGCGATTCTGGAGCCCACAGGTTCTCCACGACTGACGACTCATATGGCTACACACTTGATGTTGAATCCGTGGTTCGGATGACCAGACAAAAGAATGACTATTCTATGATTGAACCTCATCGCCTAGTGGTGCCCGGAGATCAAGATCCCCAGGTCGAAGCGATAGGTCAGACAGATGGATACGCATGTCTCCCGACACAGTGGCGAGAAAGGTCCAGAAGTGTCTGAGTCATCAACAAACCCGAAGTCTCAGGGCCGATTTGGATGCTTCTTCATCTCCTTGTGCATAATCATAGCCTGCCGAATCACCTTCTTGTCTCGCTATACCCCTAGCTGCTAGCTTACCCTAGGTTGCTTTTGAGGGATATATGCCCTTGGAGATTGGGCGCAGTAAATTGTAACAACCGCGAGGTGACTAAAGCCAAGGTGGTGGCATGAAGTCGCGTTTGTGCCCTTAAGCAATATCAAATTGGAAGTGTGTACAGTAGCATGATTGAGCGGTAGAGTGATCCAGCGTGACACATAAGATTTTATCGTTTCCGAGTTTCTAACTTTTACATATTCTTATTACTCCATTATCTCGCTCTTGGCCACTTATTGTTGAAACAGATTGTAAAATGTGAAAAGCTGCGTGAGGCTAATGTTAATCATTTCTAACCCTTTTCAACCGATCAACGTCCCCTCTTCCCAAGCCTTTTATATTGCGAGACCATATTTTGAGCCTACGAACTTGCAAAAGAATTAGCAAGTTGATTACCCTAGAGCTGAGTGGGGTTCCTGTACGAAAGTGTCTGATTGGATAATGTCCTGCTTTGGCATGGCTAAATGGTTGTCTGACGGTTTCCGCGGAGGCTTTAGTCCGGCCAGCATGCATCCTCTAAGCTCGAAGCGGTAAGAAGCGGATGAGTTGCATACAATAAAATGCTGTAATTGGTCAGAGCAAAGAACAATGAGATAATCTAGGCTGGACAGCACAATTTATTCATGCATGGGGAGTCTCGCGATACAGTTTCAAGCCATCGATCCCGCTTCAGTCCATTGTGTTCTTATTAGAACTAACTACTAAATAAATTTCCAAGGCAATTGGCGACAGAAAATTGACTTCGCAAATCGACGTGGTGAACCTTCATCTTATCACTACGTCTTTTACTTTTGCTCCGTCTAAGAACAGGCTGTTCAGTCTTAGATCCACGCGATACATAGGCAAAATTTTCTATGTCTCAGATAACTTGCAAACCTCGACCGGAACAGGCCTGTCAAAACTATGGAGACCTAATGGCAGTTCCCGGTGACCAGGCTCTATCTTTCTGGCCTCAACTGGATCGATAAGCCTCAGGTCATAACTTTGCAACACCATGGCGACCGAGGCGAAGATGACCTGCTTAGCCAACGACTCGCCCGGACAGCGGAATGCTCCTCCTCCAAAAGGGAAGAAATGTCCCCGCAAGCCAGCAACGGAGGCTTTGGAGAGTGCATCTTCCGTCTCCATTTGCGTTGTTGGCCTTTGTGGAGATTTCCGTACGGGTTGAACGCGCTTCTTTTTCGATGGGCCGCTGATACTGGAGCTGCCTGGACAATCCAGAAACCTCTCAGCCCAGAAACCTTCCAGAGGATGCTGAGGCTTGCCACTGGGCAGATCCTGACCCGTGTTCCAGCACGACTCGTCCAGTCCCGCAAGCCAGCCGGTGAACATGACGGGTACACCCGCCCTGACCTTCCAGCCTCCAGCGAGACACAACTGATCGTCGAGGGACGTGCGACCAACAGTACTTGCAACACGTAGCCGAAGTGTTTCGTAGTAGATAGAGTTGAGGAGGGGATCCTTCATCAGTACTTTGATATCTGGTTGCTCTCCAACCTCTGTGGATTGAAAGGCAGGGCTGATCTGGTGGCGAACCCGACGGAGCAGACTTGCATCAAGTAGGATGTGCACGATCATCCACAAAGCTGCGGGAACTGTGTTTGCCATAGCACTGTATTGGGTAAGCAACGATCTCTCGGTCGCTTCTCGTTTCTGCATCCCTCGTGGCGGAAGAGTAGAGCAAAGGTTGAGCGAGGGAGGGAGTGGACATGGACGTACACGAAAAAATATCCCAGCATCACCACAGCTACTCCGTTGTTGCTGAGCCCGAGAGCCTCGTGGCGCTGAATCATCTTGCGGACGTATTGGGTCCCCAAATAGGCTCGTACTCGATATCGCGAAGCCCGTCATTATCCCAGTTGTAATTTTCGCTACACCAGGTGCGCCAACGATCGAAGTTTTGTGCATCTCGTCACGCGCCTGGTAGCTTGACGGTACCAACCATCGCGGCAGACCTTTGGAGATGTTCGGAATGCTTTGTAGAAGTTCCAAAAGTCCTGGCAGAAAGTTGGACAAATTCTGAGGAGATGCTCTCCATACAAGGCTTCTACATTAGCTCTGAGGATGAGATTTGATAGGAAGCTGAAGAGATCAGGAATACGGCCCCAATCGTGTCCGACCTCCGATGCTGCGGATAGCTCTGACGCCAAATTCTTTTGAATCTCTCCATCACAAACACTAGATTTCGCCCTTGAAGATAATGAGCAAAGTCTTGTCTCTGGTGCTCCATGATACGCCGGAGACATCCGGATGATCCGTGTAGAATCCTATACTGGCCTCGTAGGCCGAAATACGGTCATGGTTGAAGATGTGGATATCAGGGCCGGATAAGCCGAAGAAAAGGTCAGAGCATCGAATAAACTGGGCGTCGGCACCAGACTACTACTCCGTCTGAACAGTCCTTCGATCTGTTTTCCAGGCATCGCCAAGTATATCTCCCGACCGATGAGCGGAATATAAGCTGGAGCTCCCTGCAATTGGTGACTGAGGCGCAGTTCAGTTAGTGATGCGGTGATGCAACGAACGTCAAAGCCGGCAAGCAACGGTGGATCCAGTAATACAGAGTTGGATAAGACTGCAGAAGGGGGTCTTCAACATACGTGAGGCGTCTCAAGAAACTCTCTGGCTGCAGAGTGAGAGAGAGAAGATGGCCTAGCCCTTGAAGCCCCCACGAAGGCTGGGGAGGGGCTCTCGTCGAGTCATCGTTATGGGAATGTGATCTGGATTGAAGTCGAGTGTATATTTACCTAGTAAAAGAAGGAGAATAGGCAAAAGAAGAAAAGCCATATAGGTCACGGCGTGATCTAGGCTAGGAGGTACATGCTTCATCAGCGAACCAAGGTAGCTCTCCATAACCGTATTGCAATGGAAGTGGCGGCACCAAGGACAACCGCTCCGACACTTGACCGAGTCCCGCCTGGCACGTAAAGTTCCAGTGTCTGGATAGTGCCGAGAGTCGCAATGAAGAATATTGCAGGATTGCGACCGAACGCTTTTCAGTCCGAGGGTACCAGGTGCTCGGATATGATGTCGCAGAGAACTATTATCAATATCTCCGGGTCGATTGCGATTGAGTGAGAGGTTTGGGACCTTACAAAAGACTAGGAAACGCAGGCCTATTTAGCACGCGTTCCTATTATCACTAGTCGTTGGGTGCCAGGTCGAAAGAGGAAGAGGGTACTAGTCGAGAATCGAGATGAAAGTTGGGGAAAACAGCGGCCGTACCAGCAGTCACGAGCAGCCATTTCGGGGATATTCACTGGCCTAACAATTGCATTTTAGAATCCTTAATAGGCCATATTGCTGTGGATGCCGCTGCCGCTGCCGCTGCCCAGTGTTCTGAGTCTTGGCAGAACAGGGAGAAGCAAGGGGGACCCGGCCAATACTGGCTGGCAAGGCAGAGTTCACATGTTTTGGCTATGCGAACTATCAGATTATTCAGCTAGCTGTCACTGTAGCATACTATACTGCACAGTACAGTATGGCTCGCATATTGTTTTTAGTTTCCAGTAATCTACTTCACCTCACCTCTGCATCATCTGCTACAGCGAAAAACGAAGTCTCCTCGAAGGTAGCAGGACCATACCTAACGACAGCACAAGTTACCATCTCTGATATCCTCTTGGTCCTATACCTACTTGCCCACCTACTTGCCGCTTCAGGTCAGCCGCATCTGTTTCTGTCCGCTATGATCGAACTGTTGTTGGAGTCGCCTTTGCCTTGTTTCCTCGCTTCAAGCACAGCGTACGCGCTCATCACGTCCCATCAGTTACAGTGCCAATTATTACCCATCATCCTCGCCTCGTGGACCTTTGCATTATTCGTGCATCTCGTGGTCTGGCAGAGCTGGATCTTTCCACGCTACGTGTCAGAGCTTCGCCATATTCCTACAGTCCCTGGATTCCCTCTCTGGGGCCAGTTTTTCGACGTCATCACACAGGAATGCGGGGCTCCACTACAACTCTGGCACCATCAGTATGGCCCTGTCGTTCGCTACTTCTTCCCCTTTGGGTCGGAGAGGCTGTCGATTGCCGAGAGGGACGCGCTGCAGCGCATGGCTTTCGACTGCCCTAAAACTTCCGTCGATAACTGCGCTAAACCATCACAAGCGCACTCCTGGATAAGCAGAACCCTCTGGCGTGGCTTGTTGCCTGATCGAAGTAGCGAGCACGACTGCCGATCCAGCGCGTTAGCTTTGGCTTTTTCAGTACAATCCATCAAAGCTTTAGTCCCTATAATTTGGACAATATCATTATGTCTTGGTGAATGTAGGGAGGAAACGAATGCAAGTCGACCTAGCGCCACAACAGTCAGTCGTTTGATTGGTTGAGGCGAGTTACCCTGGAAGCCGGGCTTGGATTTGAGGACTATTGGATTAAAAACTCTACAATTAAAACCCGCGACGTTGACAATGGTCATGGGGTATAAGTAGCCGTCTACGGGAAGCTCTTGGAATGATAATATGCTGAATTAGAAATGACTCATGCTAAGATGAATAACAAGAGTTTGGAGGACCTAATGTACGCTTGTATTCCATGCTGAGGGATTCTACTGTAGACTTAGTGCTTAGCTTTGAGTCAGCTGACATGAAAGTTTCAGTATGCGATTTGAATTGATTGAATTGATTGATATATATCTGATCGTTGATCTGGTCTGGACAGCAGCGCTAAGATGATTCTGAGCTAAACACCATATTACTGCTAGCAGCATCTCATACTGATATAATTGGTTCGAAAAGGTGGAGTAGGCCGTAGCGAGTAAGCTCGGTTATCTTATCGGAAGAAACCAATAAGGGCCATAGCGGGAAAGATCCAGGAATACCTGGATAACTATAGCATCAACAGATTAAGTGCCAAGTACACGACTCAATCATCGAATTAGCGGGTGCGAGTGTTATTGGATCATACCGAATTCTAGAGCAGTTAATAGACTACCAGTTGATACAGTAATATTCGATCGGAGAGGTATGGCCGAAGCTTGGTCTAAAACTGCCCTGTCGGAACCATGCAAGTAGTACATATATATAGACCACATGCTTGTTCCATAGTATATCGGTCGTCATCGGCTTCCCACTTTAGCCATGGCAAGCCACCAAAAATTCGTGTCGCAATGAACGGGAGGACTGTAAGAAGCTGGCTATTCCCTAGACTGTTCACGCCAAAACTTTGTCCTGTAAAATCACCTTGTCATGAAAAGATACTCACCATATGGGGATTATTCTTCAAAAGCCACGCATGGCTGGAGAAAGTTTGCAAAGCCGGAAATCCACCTGTTCTGATCGGAAGTGTCTTGAACCATATTTCCCAAGACAGCGTCGATCCTAAGCAGAGAGGTCACTTAGCTCTTATTTGTGAGGGTAACACATACCCAGCGCTATTCGAAGAGTGCCTACAACCCCACCTTATGCATATTCACGGAAAGGTGCTTCAATTCGATTATTCTTTCACAGATCACAAAATCGCTTTGAACGCTCATTGTGTTATGACCGGTACAAGCGTAAACTCAATATATACTAGATGGCCGGAGCTGTTGAGTGAGGTCTCCGCCTTAGGGAGGCACTCGGCATATCTAGTATGGGGAGAAACGACCGTAAGGCAAACGCAAGCCGTATCTGGCTTGGGTAGAAATCTTAAGTCAGCCGAATCTGTCTCCAGGATCTGCAGCATCAAACTGCAGGACTATAGAGGCGACATAGGATTCCAAATCTGTAGAGAACACAGTTCCTTGTTTGTATATGACCACTCACAATCCTGCTACAAGTACGCAAAGGACTATGAGCCGATTTACGAAAAGTACAAGAACGATATCGAGAAACGAGAGGATGCAGTGTGTAAAGCATGCAGAATGAGGCAAGGGCAAATACGAGGGATGCGCTAAGGCAATCTATGTTTTGAGACCCACAATCCATAGACTAAATTCACATATCCTATGATTTAGATCCTTTTTACTATTGCGGGTTACAAAAGTCGAGGGTTATTCCTACGCCCTACTACCATTCGTCGCTTGAAGGGGTACCTCGCTCTCCTCACTATAAATGGCTCACTAAGTCGAAGATGACAGCTAGGGCATCGAGAAAACGTCTAAGTGCAGGCTTTAGTTCGATTAATCAAGTCTATGTAGAAGGATTCCAAATCCATATTTGTATAAACCTCTCTACGGAGACTCTGATCTCAGGTGAAAAAAATAAAAGATCCCTGCTATTCAAAGCTATGATTGGAGTAATGAGCAATGGATTTGAGTGTTTCATGACTTCCAGCATGCCGTGCTCGTCTGCGAACTCCAACCTAGATCTGCAGATCAAGGTCCTATTGAAGAGTTGCGCAAAACAATTGTTGCTCGATACGAGACACCACCACGAAGAAGTGACAAGGATAGATGGAGAAAGCTTGCGAGCGAGAATTAACAGTGTTGTGGAATTGAGTGGTCTCGCTAATTACAGAGCATGATTCCTTCAATGGGTAACTCTTAAACTCCGATATACTCTCAGACCTTTCGAAGATGCATCAGAGTCTCCGAAAGCAGCGAATGATTTAATAGCACAATTAGTCAAGGGATACAGTAATACATAATGAATTTAACTTTTGATATATTTCTTTTTTACCATGCATATTCATTGCCAAGTTAATGAGACGTGGATGACGGAAGGGACATCTTAATACCTCGTCCTAGGTAGGTGGCCATCAAATGGCAGTAGAAACAAGCGTTAAGAAGCATATACGTTGGGAGTAAGAGCCACCCTTGATGGGCCGTTGTTCTTTCGAAAAGGTTTGAACATGATGACGGCTTTGATCACATCCAAGAACCTAACTGAAGCGTTGTTCCAGGTCTGCTAGAAACCATGTGAGAAACCTCGTGGGGTACCTCAATTAGAACCCCCATCCTCTCAAATTTTATTCTTCGGCCCATTGGGTATATTGATAACTTGCCTTGAGGCTACCGGCCCGCGCCCCTTCGGTAATTGAGATATAGCATAGGCAGCATCTCCTTCTGAGCTGGGCATTGTTAGATCCGGGGACGACGTATCGGCTTTATCGTCGTGATCCTAGTTCTAATGGTTAGCTGCTTGATGCATTTGCGGAGCATAAGGCATCTCTCACCTTGACCGTTCTGTTCACGCGGTGTGGGGGAGGAGACGATTTGTCCACAATTGCGCCCTTTCTGCGGTTTTTCATATCCTCGCTTCGAAAAGTCTTTAAATAGGGAAGCTTGGAGTTGTCCAGCCCGAAATTCGGGTGGCTGAACTTGGCCTTTTTCGGAAGTCTGGTGTTTTGACATTCCATTTCCGACCCCCTCTTAGATCCATGGGGCGCGGCACTTGAAAACGAATCTTCGGAGTTAAGAGAGCTTTCTCCATGACTGTTGGGTCTGACGACTGGTACTCCGGAGACAGAAGTTGAGTCATTCGGGGCTACCGATTTGTCAGGTCTAAGGTTAGTCGGTCAGCATTCAACTTCATGAGGTTCTTGGCCGTGCCATTGTAGCTCATACCTATCGATTCTTGAACAACCGAAATCGGAGAAGATAGCCTCATCCGGATCAAATGAAGTAAAAGCAGATATTTCTGGAGAGCCTGGGTTGAGACTCAATATCTGCCCTTGATCGGTAGTAAAGAGTACGTGATAGCCAGCCGATCGATCCAACACTACTGTCTGAGAGAGATCATGAATCCAAGAAGGATCGATGCATGATGGCATAGTGAATTTGTTTGGATTATCTCCACAGAGAGGGCTAATCAATGAAGGATACTCAGCTTGCAGGTCGAGCTGTGGTTCCAAATATTCAAAGGGCGGTAGTAGAAAAGGATTTGATACATGATCGGCGCATAGTGATTCTGCACCACAATTATTTTGGATACAAGGCATTGTGAGATGTCGTTGACAGAAAAGAGAACAGATTGATCGAAATTTTGTAAATTCTGGGCAGTGATAGATATTTATCCCCTTCGCCAAGGTCTTCAGGGGTTCAGGAGACAAGGATACAGGTATGGGGGATAGCATGCACTAAACAGGTGGTAATTCCAGGTTTCTCTTAACCAGTGCTGGAGATGGCGAGGGAATGGGTTATGTGGGGCCCGAATGATGATCGAGCAGTGACCACCACCAATCCCGTTCAGGGACTGGAACAAGCCCAGGACTCACGACTGATGGTTTCTGCCGGCAAGTCCTTCTTACACAACATATCGTGCAGAACCACGCATGGAAGCGTAAGGAGAATTTAATTGATAATCACAAGGTGCCAGTGACATGGATTGTATCTTAATGGATGTCCAACTACACCAATCAAGGATGCGAGTGTGAGGCACTGTCCGGACTACTGTCAAGTTTGTATGATAGTAACCCAAGGCCGGCGGCTGATGAGGCTGTGTAGATGTGCGCCAGTAACCAGTAAAAAAAAACCTCTTTTGGCAAGGAATCCCGGTAAGAAGATTGTCAGGTCTTTAAAACTATTTTTTGGCGTATCACGGTGGGCGTCAAACTTTATGGTCAGCACAGCACTAGACCTGACTCCGCTGTCTCTTCTCATCCAACAAAGTCTATTGTGAAACCTCGGATGACTCATGGATGATGTGACGATGTTGAACTGAGACCTCGTATGCAATCAAGTCTCGCTCACCCATATCGTCGAAGTGCAGCCTCTTGCAGAGCCGAATCCTCACCATACGCCAAGTCAGTCTCGAGATCAGGGCCAGGCTCAAAGATTCCGAGTTTCAGTCGGGTTTGATTTCTGTGGGCCTCATAAGTTTCAGGGACGTGATGTCGTGCCGTCCTGAGTACATGTAAGTTTGAAGCAGTAAGTGGATATGGTGATTCAAAGTAGTTGCGTGAATTTCAATTGTAGGAGCGCACCACACAAGTCACATGCCGTACTTGAGCAGGGGACCAATGTGAGAAAAGAGGCAAGTAGATAGAGGACCTAGTGGCCGAAGTGTTGCCATGCACAATCAATACCGATAGTTCGAGTCAGGGGTATAATGAAGCTGCAGGGGGGGTAGCCGCTTTAAAAATGTAATGAATGGACGACCTTTTCTAAGAATGATAAGCTGCTTCTCATACATCTCACGGTTTTCTCTCTTCTATAGCTACTGTTACTACTGTATTCTTTTGAATTTCTCCGTAGTCAAACTTTCCAGCGGTCGCACAGCCATGAATTCCAGCCAACCATCCGACGTCTCGTGGACTTCACCTATGGAACATCCATGCCCTGGTGAAGTCAATATATCTTTTCGTGCCAACCCGACGGCAATGGATCCAGATGCCAGTTGTTGTCTTCAAAGTACTCAAAATGCTGGTCAAGATCTACGCTCAACCCAAGGTTGCAAGACCTCTCAAAACTCGATTGAGCTGCGCAATTGCTGCGGTTGGAAGCGAAGATGGAGAAGTTGAGCAGAGATATTCGCATACTCAAGCGCCTTGTTCGCCCGCGGAAGAAATCCAGATATCGCCACTTCAGACACAGCCAGGCCCCAGTATGCATTGGGAGGTTCTCACTCACCATAAACACCTCACCCAATACGCCAACCACACCAAAGGAATCCCATGGCCTACACTTATCATGCTCACAAGTCATCCCTTGTAGTCCCAACGAAGAGCGTGCTGTAGATGAAGACAGGGTTGCCCAGACGGATTCGGAGGACGACGGCAACTAACATCCTTTTGGAAGTTGGCGGAAAGTGCTGCACCTATCCTTATGTCGTCGTAGATAGAAAGCATGACGGCTTCGTGGCATCAGAAAAGAAGAATTTCAAAACAAGGCTACTTTTTCTGAACAACACGCCCCGGTGTAGGATTTTGGTTTTGGCGCCCATTTTGCCTTTGTTATCCTTCAGAGTGCTTGGTGAGCTCGTCGGTCTTTACAGACTACCAATGTTGGAGCCGAGTCGCTATCGCTTGGTAGGCCACTTTTGCGCCCTTATAGAAGTTGTAAGCAAATGAAAGGGGGAGAAGCCAGTATCTCGTATCCCGGTTGGTACTCAAGTCCCAAATTTGAGCCTAGTTCATGGCTATTTGTTCCATCGGCGCCTGCGGCCATGTTCGTTGCCTTCACGATAAGCCATCGAATCCGGACTGGGGTTGCCCTATCCGGGTGCGTTTCCGTTTTCCAAAATGGAAAGGTCCAACAACTCGACTCCTCTTCGAGTTAAAGGAAGATCATGCTGCTTCAGTTCTTGCACCAGACGTATCGCGTAGCCAGGCACTCGATTGAGAAAGTAGCTGACTGCCCAGCCTCTTGCTGGGCTTGAACAATGCAAAGAATAATGATGCACGAAATCGAAACAGTGGAGCAGTCCAGGATTTTGACGGAGGCAGCGCCGGATATCCTCGGTGAAGAGTGAAGAACCCAAGACCCTGCATAATTGAAGGAAAACTCCTGTATGAATTCGCGCACCCCAGCTCTGGAACAGACTGGCGAGACGATCGTCTGTGTGATCAACGGACAATACCGTCTGCAAAAGGGCATCTAGGAAATCTCCAAATTCACTGGCCGTAGATACCATGGCATTGCCAACTATTTGTCTATCTTGGCAAAGTAACTTCAAAAGTCTCTCCAAAGCAAGGACCTGCTGATTCTTCTGGGCTGATGACACCCGTTCCGTGGCGATTGAAAAGATAAGCTCCAACGTCTCGTCGATTTTCAGGGATCCCCGCAAAACTGAAGAGCCCGAGTCCAGCAACCAAAGAATAGATAAAAATGCATTGTCACTGCAAAATCGTCGCATCGCAGGTAGCGCACGGGCGCCCAGTTCCAGTAAAGTCGGTATCATCGGTCCTTTTCTATGACAGACAGCCAATACCAAAGGAGTACATCCGTATCCTAGTTCGGCATTGACATCCACTCCATTCCGCTCCACGATGATCCTTACCAAGCATGTCAGACCTTCTCGTATGCTTGCCTGGAATGCCTCCAAGTTTGGACGACATAGGCCTCTCAAAGCGCCTCGCTGGACTATTAGCACAGCTGTCGTTTCTTGATGGTTAAGGATCGCTTCCATTAGTGGTGTCTTTCGGGTGAGATGTAGGCCCTCCTTGTCATCGACATCAAGACCCTGGTCGATGAGATAGCTAACGATATCATCCAATCCTCTCCGTGCGGCAAGATGAAGTGGCGAGAAGAGAGTTGCGTCGACGCGATAAAAGGACAGAGGATGGGATTTCCTAGCGTCCTGGCATTTTATGAAATCGGCCCCTCCCTCTTTGGCCGCCACGAGGATTCTCAACGCATCATGCCGGTCTCGGCAGTGGACGATAGCATAAAACACGGCCGAGGATCCGTGGTTTATGACATCATTTCTGTACAGTATAGGTTTGCAAATGCTATAGAGCATGCTGCATGACTTTGAAAGTGAAGCCTGGCCGCCAAGCGAGCATAACTTTGCGATCATACAGATAATCTCCGTAGGTAATGAGGAAATCATGCCAGGCCAACTGCCCTATACTTCGCCACATCGGCCCACCCAAAAGGTTGTCTTTGAGATTTCGAACGCTGGGCGTAGCTGCTGCGAACTTCGGGAAAGGAGTGGGTAAAGACATGAAGACGACGATGCCATTTTCAAAAGCAAAGAAGATACCGTGTACAAAAGGTTCAATGAATATCCTTTGCGAAGCACAATCACGTAAGGCAATTATAGACTTAGCGGTAGTAGATGAAAGAAAAGCCTAAAAAAGCACGTCACTCTAGGAACACCAACGTTGGATGATAACATGTTTGCCGCCTGGGCAGCAACGGTAGTTAAGAAATGACGTATAGAGAAATTCAAGTCGAAAGTCCGGTCCTCAATTTTTCTTCTAGCTTCTTTTCTAAACGACTCTTCAGGGTAGTTTGCTGCAGCGAAATCCCACGCGCAACGTCCTTGAATGCAAGGTATCGCATGCCAGTTCGGTTGGCAAATTGATATTTTTAGTACATGCATGACTAGTACGACAGGTACGGCCCCTGGCGTCTTTCGGCCCCAACAGCATGGGGGTGTCTTCGTGCTCGGCCATCAATAGCCCCTCTTGAGGCCAACTCCTTCTGGCCGTCTGTCTCCTAGAAGATTTGACTAGTTCTAATCGAAAGACATATTCATCTATCAACGAATTTGCATACATATTGCATTAATAAGCAAGTGGGTGTAGTATATTTCAAGTTTGGAAATCAGAATAGGAAAGGATAAACAGGTCATGTATTGCGGTATTGTGCCGTCATGCGGGAAGTTGAGGCCGCGATAGTAAGTTCTTTAGTCGCCGCATTTCAGATGACATGCACGCTGCTGGCCAGGCCTAAAACTCAACATAAAGAGCCAGATGACCAGATGGAAAGTTGTCTACTGAAGGTAAGCTTAATGATATTTCTTTATACCTTTTTAACCTCCTCGTCGTAGCTACATTTTAGAGATGATATCGCTCCCAAAAAGGGTGTTTTGCGCGCCTATCTACTGCGGCCCTCAAGAAATGAGAGACGCCGTCATAAGAGAACTTGAGTCTTTAGAAAACCTTAAGCTTGTTCCATGGCTTGTTGCCTCTACAGTCTTCTTAAATAAGGATGGCTCTTTCTCTTTTAAAGTGATAGATGAAGGGTCCCTTAAAATGGGTGTGCAGAAAGTATCTTCATTTATGGTCAATCTCTTTTACTCGCCAAGACTGAAGGTCCCGGAAGAACAGCAGAGACTACACTATGCTCGGCGAAGACTGCTAATCTCACTCCTGGCGCATGCGTGGCTCTGGAGGAGACACAAGGTATTGGATAATCAGGGCAACCCGGTAGCCTTTGAAGACAGGAGAGTCCTTGCACCTGAAGATATCCTTAAGTTTCTTAAGGATACTCAGGTTCACAATAGGCAATGTCGCTGCGAAAATGTCCGAGATTTCTTAGAGAAGAAGGTTCAGGAAGTGCCTTTACTTGAGGATACGTCGAAGTGGAATGTGATGGGGGTTACTGCATGTCTATGGTGGGATAAGTCACATGATTTACGCAAACATGACGTACACAAAGGCCCATGGTGCTCCTGTCGTCTTGAGAATGCAAATAGGCTTCCAACGCTCAGTTTTGCCGGACCAAAAATGGTAACGACGGCTGCAGCTGGTCTGGCCCAAGTACGCCTGCCATCTTACCACGAAGCATCTTGCCACGAGGCTTGCCCACCACCTTATCATCCAAGCTTGCCCAGTCGAGAGTCAAAATGCACTCCAAGAGAGTTAAGGACACTATAGGTAGCGAATTGTGGAGGATGTTGAGACACAACGATAGTGAGAAAATGGGATGTTAGGCAGAGACTGATTAGGGTATGAGTGACTTGACGAGTCTACAGTAGGCATTGTATGTAAGAATTAGTGAATAGTATCCTATTGGTCAATGCAAGCCGCTGGGTGTAATAAATTGTATTGTATTGTACCGTCAAATAATGAAGGATGGT
This sequence comes from Fusarium redolens, assembly GCF_020744475.1. Lineage (NCBI taxonomy): Eukaryota > Fungi > Ascomycota > Sordariomycetes > Hypocreales > Nectriaceae > Fusarium > Fusarium redolens. Next base: position 330,327 of record NW_025763687.1, on the reverse strand, counting down.
TTGTACCTATCCTCCGTGCATCTGACTCACAAGGTAGATGACTTGCTTGTGCTAACTACAGTATCACTCAAAGTTCCCATTCCTTCAAGCGAATTGATGTGTCTTATGTAGAATCTAAGCATCTGATGAAACTATGAGATTGTAACCGCAGGCTGCTGAATTGGTTCTGGCCTACCTGTTGAGGACACTTTTCGTAAATCTCCTCTCTCGGATGTTCCGATACATCTCCATTCGGCCATTTGAGAAAAACGTGATACGTACTTGTTGATTCGTCAAATTCCATGTGATCTATCTCAGCACAATCCCATTGGATGCTGGGCCCTTTGTTTTGCGCGGCTGAATGGCCTCCAGCGTCAGTAATGTCGCTCTTGGTAGCGAATCTTTTCCGTGATCGTGTTCTCATGGCGATTGACAGCCTCGGGACTTAATTAAAAAGCTTCTTGCAAATAAAATGAGGGAACGCTCGGATTTCTTCTGTTGTTGTTAGGGACCTGGGGCGAATCCAGCAGTTCTACAGTCCAAGACTATTTATTATAAATCATTATGTCAACTTCTTGACCTTATTTGACCTAAGATTTTGGATCAAATTTGGCCTTTTTCTACTGATCCCCCAATATCCAAGATACGGAACAAAGATCCCGTATTTGACCACAACCGGCCAATTTCAGTGTAAGAATCCGCAACCAGGGGCCGACTTAGTGTGCTTACACCTTGAATCCTTCAAGCCCAAGACCGTCGGAGCTGTAGGAACATACATCTTACACAAGGCGAGGATAAAGCAATAGCATTCTATTTTAGATCAAATTCGGAATATACAAAGTACATATCAGTTACTTGTGTGTCAAAATTCGCCATTTGATACAAAACGATTCCTCACTCCCAGCTTTTCTTTTCTTTTTCTTCTCTCCAGCATCGACCCTTAATTTGGCGGCTTCATCCCCTGTATTCAAGGGAAGGAATAATGCAGAAGACAAGCAATAGCTTTGAATGCATCCGAAGTACCTTCTGAGAATTTCAACTCTTCCGCGCACTGGTCTTTGCCTTTTGTATCTGTTCGACTTGCTAACAATTCTCGCTCATGGATAGAAATTGGCAGCGCCGTAGCGCTTTGGATAAGTATAAAGCTCCACGCGAGGATTTTCAAGTTCATGGCGAGAGTTGGGTTAATGGCGCACGCGATCTTGGCTGCTATCGTGCAACCACAGGAGAGGCTTTTCGAAGCAAGCCGATGACAAGGCAGGCTCAAGACGCGAAACAGCATGGGCCCCATCGTTTATATAATCCGCGCACTATTTTCAATAGAAGCTGTAGTCTAGGGCTGAATCAATGAGAGAAAGAAAATTCAGACAGGCCAAAAATGACTTTGGAGTCTTTTACTTCCATTGCCTATCAGTGGATCTTCTCGTCGAGTTGTGGGCCCGTTTGGGGCTCTTGTGTACGTCAAGAATCGGCCCATGGCAATTCAGGGACCTTTCCCATCCTGGTGTACTACTATCCTACGGTCATTTTTGCATTCAGTCCTGGATTCGTTTACCAAGAGAATCGGGATAGCCTCCTTCTTTCGTTCTGTTCGACTGAATGACCACCTTTTCTATTGTTCATGATCGTATTTTCTGCGATTCCATGTTGTCCTTCCGATTACTCTACTCTCACCCAGATGAAAAAATTCTATAGCACAGTATTCAAGTGTTTTTAAACCGGGCACACGACCATTATGGCTAAAACAGATGATAACCATGAGAATGACAGCATGTAAGTGAAACGTTTGTCACCAGCTTTTCTAATATCATGTAGCCTGGACTGCTATATTCATACTGATCTGAATTAGATACTTAGTAGATTCTATCCAGGATCACTTCGTTGATGAAGACGTAAGGGCCATATTAGATTTTGATTGTTTGCTTTCTACCTTGTTCGACACCTTTATCGCGCCACCTAAACCTTTCGTTATTTACCTTCTGCTCCTCGTATTTCGTGGACGACGGAGGTTATACGAATATTTTCGCTTAGGCCATCATTGCCTCTACCATTCTAGGCTGGCACGACACTGATAGATACCAGGGCTGCGTGTATTTCCAAGTGAAATGGCAAGGCCATGAGAGCAGCAAAGAGTGGACGTGGGAGCCCCAGACGAATCTTGAGTCAGTTGCCTGTTTCCTGCCCCTACGCTCCGCCTAGCTGACCCTTGAAATTCGGAGACAGAGTCGAAGGCGATATGTTGGTGAAAGAATATTTTGAAACCCTCGCCAAGAGACGGAAGAGAGTCCGAAGGTCTGCGAAGAAGCAACCAAGTCCATCCGTCGCTACGGGTGGCACTGGACGTGGCAGGAGGAATGAACGCCATCGAACTGTCCCCTCAGGCCGCATAGCAAAGTTGGCGTGGGAACCCCCACGAGGTAGTTGGGAACATGAACCTTTCCATATCGACGGCTGCGGGGGAGACAGCGCAGAAACCCTGATGATCTACATTACCTGGCTCGGAGGTCACAAGACCAGGCATAAAATGGATGTGCTCTGCAAAAAGTGCCCCCAGAAAGTAAGAATATCTTGATTTCATAAATCGCCAGTCTTGCGGGATCCTGACAATCTTCTTATCTTAGATGCTCCGTTACCTTGAACAGTATGTGTCAATGTCGTGATGACATGTTTCGAGTACCGTTACGTGAGCACGACTCGCTAGATGGTGGTGCGGAGCAGTGGAGGATATGTCAATGTGACTATGCAGTTCAGAAAGGCCCATTTGTACCGGAAGCCTTGAGGGTTTGACTTTGAAATACCGACAGACCAAGAGGGTGACTGCGAATGTACGCAGGGTTGAGGAATGATAAACAAATCAACTACATAGTAGTTATCTACTCTGATCTCGCCGCCAAGAGACATGAGGGTCTATCTTGTACTTCTGAAGCATCCCAGACCCCATTGGATAGATGGTTGGGTAGGGATGGGATTAATTGAATATGCTGTCGAGTATAGTAGTGGCCGCCTGACACCTCTTATCTCGTACCTGTTTCCATCTAGAGAAGCCAGAAATGAAGCTCCTGAGAGCGATCACATTGATCCGTCAAACACTAAGACACTCAGCTCTGGACGGCGTCCATACAGCTCCGGTTATGGCTATAAATATGGCTGGTTCGCTTGGGAAGTTGACTGCATCGTCTCGCCCTTTTCATCGTGGAACAGCCGGTGATCAGAATGCTTCTAGAACCCCTTAACTTCGGAGGTCATAGCTCAAAGAGCCAGGAATCGAATTTGGATTATTGCCACGATCTGCCTGACTATTGCAGTCCGTCGAGCCATGTGTCGCTCGGTACTCCCCGTCAAACAATTTGTCCACTTTCGGAAGCCCAGGAGCCCGAATCTACTTCTAGCGAGTATGAGCCAGTACTGAACGACGTACCGACATGCGACTCGTTTGGTCCAAATGTTAGTATGCAGGAGAAAATGGAGGAAATGAGCAGGGAGCTAGACATTCTGAAGGCTACTGTTCTTTGGATGCAGGGCGTACAGGACACACAAAATAGGGTCATAAGCAGGCTATTGGTATCACAAAGACGGAATAACAGGGTTGGAGGGTCGTATGAGGTCAGGAGCTGAGAATAAGCGACCAGGAGTCTGATTACAGATATAGTCAATTGTGAACTTTGAAGCTTCTCGCCTGATCAGATCTAGCTGCGGCGCCGGTCGCGGCCAAAAAGTGACCTCCAGATTTGACAGTCATAGTTCATTATTAGACGCCTCACTGAATGTGTACTGTATTGTAACATAACAACGACCGCTATGTTCGTACCTCGGTGTGTGGAATCCTACAATACAATTACACTCATCTCCCATGGCATCTTATGAATTAAATAAGAAGAGGGCTTGTATGTATCCCAGCCATTGTGCCGAATCAGAAGACACCATATTGAAGAAATCCATAGGCACTCCTTTGTGTGTACGCAAAGTGTGATCCGTCCACCAGTCTGAAGATGCAGCGACTCGATCCATATAAAACAACCGGCGATATGAGTCAAGAAGCAAGCGAGGATGGGCTGCTCTTACGAAGATGTAGGGATAGGCTTGCAACACACATTGGTTAGTGCATAACCCGCAAGAGCAAAACTGGCTTGTCTAACAGAAGTAGAAAGAAGAACTGGTGTCAAGGTAGAACCCGCCGAAGTTAGTTTGACGACAAAGCAGAGTCATGCTTACACTTGGACTTATACGGCGGAAGTAGCCCATTTGTTTTCCAAAGATCTCGACGACCACGGAATCGAAGCATACCAAAGGCTTTGTATAGAAGTGGGAAGAAGCTTCCATGCCGTGTCATTCACCAAGAGCGACTTGGCAGGCAGTCAACTGCGCTCAGGAAGCCCACCACCATTCTGCGTACCAACATTCAACGTAGATGCAATGGAGTCTGGTGATGTAACTGAGCGCGTAACTCTGCTGAGCCACCAGCTCTCCATGATGGAGACGAGTACAGCCTACGACGCAATCACCCGGATGCAATTGCAGGAAAATATCTCCACCTTGGAATACGAAAACGAACGTCTCGCGCAAGAAGCCAGACAGCAGCGGGAGGACGCCGTATATCACCGGGATTTCGTTTACAGGCTCTTAGAAGCCACAGATCAGCTGAACTTGACTATCGGGGATATTCACCAGGATTACATTAGAACAGTCAACGTTAGTATGTTTCCGAAAGATGATATTGCATCGCGCTAGTTGAGGAGATCTTCATCTTGGATATGCCGCGTGTACTGTTTTGCAGTATAGCACAAGTGAGAGGGCATGTGGGGAGTTTCGCATTGCCCAGTCTGGTAATGTGAGAGATCTTATTGTGAATATGGTGGCTATAGATAAATAAATAAATCCCGTTTTCTTGAACGCGGCTATGGTCAGAGATGTCGACATCAATATACTCAAACTATGTTCGGAATCATGAGTCCATCGAATTCCAAGTCTAGTAGAATTGAGACGGAGCTTGGCATTTGCGGTGAAGAACAAATCTTTTCGATGCTAGATATGAAAGCAAATTGATGCAGAGATACTGACGGTATGTCATCTAAGAATGCAGTGGCTTTCGGCGGATTGCTAAAGTGAGGTATGGTGTCTGCTGTTGGATTTCAGAGCATGCTTACTACAGTATAAGCACTACGAGGAGGGATAGAGAAAAAAAAGAGAAAGAGAAAGAAATCAATGTGCAGCGTAAAGGTTTACGCATATAAGGTCGCCAGTCGTGCGTAACTTCCGGTCTACACACATCGTCTACATCTTACGCGTCTACAATGATGGCATTCGAAAAACAGGCCTTGTTCCGGGTTTTTGCAATCAGGACAGATCCATTCTATCAGACAACTGTTGGCCCTTATGAGCCATGAATGCCGATCCCCTGGACCTGAGTCGCAGACGTCTCCAACGTCCCTGGATGATACTAGATCGGCCGACGTATTGGTTGACGAAGGTAGGTATGGAATGTAAGGGTCAGTGCCATCCTGGTCCTTTGCACTTTGGCAATATTGCGCGCAGCCACATAATTTGTACGAGATCGTATTCATGGCCAGACAAGCGAGTACACACGTACACGTTGTATTGGAAAAGCTTTCAAGTAAATTCATATAGCCACAGGCGGCGGAGAGGTCTTTTCATATATCCATGCGTAGTGATGACCCAGGCCTTATCTGGCCGAATGCTGGAGCCTATAGCTTTCGTTGATTGAAGAGTGAGCCATCACTTCTAGACTCTTTACAAACAAGACCGCACGGCACTGACTGGGGCAGATGTGACGGGCGATGATGACGCCAAGATACGTCTTGTTTTGTATGAACTATACTTCCCGAGCATGCTTCATATTTCACACCGCAAATGCGTGGTAACCGCCATATTAAGGCCAATTTCAGTTCTGCTTCAGAGTGGATGAACCATTGACTTGCGTAGGGGCAACAAACAACATTCATTGAAACCTGGACCGGATAATAACGGACGAATCATGGTAGTTCTCAGGTACTTGCCATTTCAGTAGAGGTGATGAATGATGTGTTGACATTATTTTACCTATGATATGATCGGTCTCAAATTCAACGTGGTGCTGTGAAGTTCAAGGCGATTAAATCATACAGTACACAGTATACAGTAGTGCATTCACGTATGCTGAGCTGTCTTCTATATTTTTCATCAATGGTAATGTCTCCTGCCTTGATTGTCCAAATACATCGAAATGCTTCAGCGTAAGTCCGACGAGAGCATCCAGCTTTGGATCTTCTGAGCCTGACAATCCCCTCAATTTGATAGTAACGAGAGAACTGGGCCCTTCGTCGACACTTGTTCTTGCAAGATTATTGCATCATTATAACTACATCTCGCTATTTACAGCCAACCTGGGCACCATATCGCTCGCGTTCACAGCGCTTGCAGTGGTGGGAGCTGATGGCCTGACCGAAGGATCTTCCGCCGTGGTGGCCATTCTGATGAGCGCTACAATGACCGCCATTGTCGCCATCATGATCGCGATAATGCACCGATCAAAACCTTGTTTTCAGAGGCTCGATCTCATCGCAGCCTCGACACCTCTGTTCTTGGTCGATCTCGTCGTCCTCGAGATCTTGGTTGGCCTTCTCGTGTGGTACACCAGTAGCTTTACGGCAAGATTTGCTACGTACCTAGTCATAGAGCTCTTGGTTCTCATGACTATGATGGTGTTGGTAGCGATATGGGTCTGGAGGAAGATTAGGATCTTAATTCGTCTCGGCCATTTCAACTGTGTCGAGTCATATAACGCCATCGACGGCTAACAAGTCCAGAAGTAGCACACAAAAAACACGGCAAGATGCATTTGCATGATTCAGCAACACTGTAAACTGAGGAACGGAGCGAGCGGCTTGATCGAATTTAATTCCAGCGACGTCTCGTAGGAATACAAACTGCTATTGGGAGATGCCCGGGTACTTAGGATAAGGGCTTACGCATCTTGCCTTTGACTATATCTAGCTTAACTCGTACACCTTTAAACCAGAGTGAATGATATTATCCACCGGAGCTGGAATAAATAAGGCTTAATTATGCATCAATTATAGTTATATGGAAAGGCAATGCTACATCCTAGGCGATCTACGACCACGCAAATATGAAACAGACATGCCACGACCGGAAATACAGACCAGCATGTTGACTGCTTCAAGGACTAGATTGGCACAGTTCCGATTGATATTGCATTGTATTGTTTCTGGTACGTACAGTACAGTACAGTGGGGTGCGGGTTCAGCGTCAGTAATCTATCTATCATTGTAATTCTTCCAAAAATGCCCCAAACTGGACGAAGTGTGTCGCATGCACGGTGTACCGCTATTGCAACGGTGACCCCTGCCCTCTATTATATCACAATCACTAACGCCACCTGGATGCTTTACTATTCCGGTAATTAATAGTTTGTCTCACAACCAACTTCTGACCGCTTACAGTATGATTTAGAGTGTCAGCCTGAATTTTCCTTGTTGGAGTTACTGATTCCACAGATTATATTTAATCACGCATCCTACACTACTAGATTACTATATTGTATGTAACAAGATAATAAAGTATGTAGAAGCAGAAATCTAATATGGCCTCTCTACCTTCAAGAAGACCTCGTCTTGCGGCGATGATCAGCCTTCTTATGTATAACCTCCCAAAGCGACCTGCGACGCGGTTTTTGATCTTCCTTTGATTCCCCAACTTCCTTGACTGTCAAAGACTGCACTGGTTCTGTACGAGATGGCAATTATTGTAATGCCTCCTACGTGGAAGCGAGGTACTCCATACTCTGAATCGTATAAGGATGACTTTCTCCGAGGATTAGTCGACGGAGGTCTAAGGCGGATCGGTGGAGCTGCTCAGTCTCCTCATATCGTCCCTGTGCATGGTATGTCGTGGCGGGGTCCGCCATGCTGCTGACCGTATCTGGATGCTTCTCGCCAAGTACCTCTCGTCGGAGTCCTCATGCACGAATGTCCACAGGCTCTCTCTCTCCATCGACCTCGATTACGTATGAAATACGATATTTTGGCGAGGAAAGTTGCTGCCTCGATCTCGGTCCCGCCTACCTCCGCCTACTCACCTAGTCGAATGGCATGCGTCAGATACTGCTCATATCGGGCCCACGAATCAGGTTCCGATGACGGGAAGAGATCATCTACTACCTGCAGCGCCTTGTCACAGTAGTATGCTTCATCCCGTTCTGGTAGACTTTTACACATATGGCTCTGTGTTCATGGTTGTCTTCATTTGGCCTCTCACCCTCAGTCCGTATCGTATACCCCTTTGCACGAGCTTATGCATCTCATATCTTCGGCCGCCATTTTCTGTCTGACGCAGGCTGAGGAAAGAAAACTCTTTCAATCGCGAGATGGCTTCTAGGGCCTCAAGCTCCGAGGCATGTCTGTTTGGGTCTCGCGAGGTAATATCGTCAGCATCGTCAATGTCGAATCGACCAGCTACCATTGCTAATAGTAGCTCTTGCGGTATGTCTTGATTGTCCACATACGCAATCACGTGCCGTATCTAATACGGCATCTCGCTTTCCGCTCCGTTCCGCTCTGTTGAGATCCTCCACGTCTCAAGCACGCTATTCGACACCTCCGGCCATCGATGTCGATCAGCATCGCTCACTTTCAGAACTTCCCATCGAGTCTTGCCTTGCCTCAGGAGGTCTAGGTATCCCTTTGCAGTCATTGACATCCGCCGCATATAGGCGCCGGCTTGCGAGACCGCCAGTGGGAGACATTGCAGCTCTTCCTGAAGCGAACTGACTCCTGCCTCACCTGATACCCGTCGGGGTCTATTATCAATTAAAAATCTTCCATACATTTAATCATATCCAAAAACAATGGGACTAATGCGGCGGCACTAAGAACAGGTTGGATTTAAGCTCCGGGAAGAGTATAGGTCATATCAAGTCATATAGAGAGTATGTGTCTTACAACGTCTCTAGATAATATCAGCGCCTCCAGGGACCGCCTCTCTACAGGAGGAGCATCCTTGCGCTGAGGAGGGTAACGCTCCAACATATTCGGATACCGCAACACGCTGAAATTATATCTATGGATTTGAGTCCCTCATCTACCTTCTGCGAAGCTGCAATCATCAAAATTATTTCATGTTATTCTTGATTGCCACTTTGCCTGGGCCGCAGGAATGTGTCTAGGCGATATATCTCAGGCGAGCCATTCAAGGGCCCAAACAAGACACACTTGGGGGTGACATGCTATAAATAAATGCAATAGTCTCAAAGTAGCCTTCAAGGTCTCCTTTTCGTAAGTTTCGTACCGCATGGCCCTCATCCCCCTTTTATATCAGATACATGCATTACGTATCAGGATCGTGTCAATCTATAAGCAGGTTGTGGAAAAGATCTGCTTTTATCATGTGACAAGTGGGGTTGAGGTATTTTTCCTCCAACATCTCTAACCCACAATTTCAGGCATGATTTTCTCCATACTACTACATAGGTAAAAGTGAAACCTAATCCTCAAGGTATACCTATCCCAAAACTCCTTCTTCTTATCCGACTATATAGCATGGCATTGCTCTGCAGTCCAGGAAAAGGGCAAATACCAAAACCTTGTACTGATCACTTCTCTGGCAGAGCAAACAGAAATTCCAAATGTCAATACTCGAAAGGGCGCCGAAAAGCAGAGACGATCTATGGATAACGCTCCCAAAGGAGCTCGTTCAGATTATTGGCGAGTATTTGCTTGCTGGCTCCTCTGGCCTTCGCTTACATGCTTGTCCTTCGCCTAAGGTCGATGGATCAAACATCCGATACTCGATATGTAAGGATTGGATGGAATATGGGACGGTTTATAATCTCATGGGATTAGAAGTCGTTTTTGGGCCCCAGTAAGTTGCGAACAGAACATGGTTTTTTGATGTTTGGCTCATCGTAATTCCAGGCTGGATATTCTCAGGAATAACTTGCAGCTAATCGTGAGCGAGATGGATGTTCTTAAAACTCTACCGGGGAAAGATTGGCTTTCGAACATTCACTTCAACTTTTATGATAAAGCTTCCATGGAGTCTTGGTCGGGGGAGATCGCCAAATTTAAGTCACTGAAGCGGATCTCGGCCTATTGTCTTCAGTATCAAGCCGGCGGTGAGGCATGGGCCAAGTCTGTCCACGATTTCTTGGCCTCGGAGAGCCCTAGTGCTAAGATAACGATCACTTCCATTCTCCCATCTGGACCTGCTACAGACGGGTATATTCAACAACTCCGGCGTTCTCAACGGCGACAACAAAAACAAAGACGACACGATTTGCCGTCCGTTAAAACGCCTTGCATCATGAAGCTAGTGATGCCATCGGAACACTACCCGCACTCATCGTGCTCTGATGATGAGGAGCTCTATCTCGAAACGGGCGTTCATATCGAGATTATAAATAAAGAGAAGACTGAGCTCTTGTGGTTTGATGATAAGCTCCGCCAATGGTCGGAACGCACAAGAAGAACGTAACTACGGGGGGTGGTTATGCCGGAGCTCGACTTAGAATATAATGTCAAGTCCATATTGGCGACAACATATTGTTTAATTTATTAGCAACACTTGAGACTTTCAAACTGCCAGAATAGCAACCGATCAAATTATTTGAGCGGAAATAAAAAAAGCGCTAGCATGACGTAAGACAAACAAGAGACGACCGATATGAATTTTACGCTGGTTTCCAGGAACCTAATCACATAGGATTTGCGCTTACTAAGTCCGAAACCCGATCAGACAATTGATAGGTGGGCGCCCAGGCGCCCAGACGCCCGGACGCCTATTTATCCTTGGCTACCGGGGGGATATGAATTACATTATTCAATACTGATTCGGACCTGCGGCTGGTTTTATTCAGCTCTCCTCGGCACCGACCGATCGACCTTGTCATCCCCATGCGGAGAAAACCAGGCTCTAGAAAAATACCATGAATGGCAGCAGGATCAAGTGGATAGCCCCCGTTGGCGGCAAAACATTCGATGTGCCTACGAAATCACAAGAGAGGCATGCCTGGATCTTAGACATGTCCACGCTGAAGTGGGAGCTGAGTTTTACACCGACAGAGGAGTTCAATTGGGAGTTGCACTTTCGTTCATCAATGATTTGCCGCGTTGGGTTGATGAAGCTCTAGGGTAACATAGTGATGAAATATACTGTGCTTTCTACCTCGTGCTTTCTGTCTCATGTTTTGTGCCTCGCACCTTGCTTCCTCTTATCTTCAGTCACAGATAGTGTCTAGTGCTTCGTGTGTTTATGGAGGTTGCTCAACGGCTAGTCCTGTGTTATTTTGTTCGCTCGTTATATTCAATCCACTCATATACTGTAATGTAGGAAGCGTGTTGATGACCGTAATTTGATATAAACTATGGCTAGGACCGGACACTGCATAGGAAAATTGAGGCTGACCCCCTAATTAGTAAGTGGCTAGAAGTCTATTGCACGACAAGCTACTGATTGCCCGAATGCTGAGGCATCCAGATGTTGTTAGTGATTGCAGAGGGCAGAGGTTATTGTTGCAGTAGTGGTACACTGTGCATGCGCCACACTTGCTCCAGTTTTGGGCATTTTTGGAAGAATTACAATGATAGATAGATTACTGACGCTGAACCCGCACCCCACTGTAAGGATTCAACGTGCTGCAGTGAGCAGTTTGGCGCGGAATGGGGTAGTCGGAGTCGGCGGGGTCATCGAGATCCCTGCCTCGGTGCGAGGAGGGCCGAAGCTTGAGCGCTTTTCCTTCACATTCGGCATGAGGACGGAGCAGAACCCATTTTCCGGACAACTAGCAGCGATGGCTTACGCGTTGAGACACTTACCTGACCTTGAGTATCGAAGCGTGGCACTGTTGGCGAGCAACAAAGCCGCCGTGCTCACGGTCCGAAACCCTCGCCAGCAGTCGGGTCAAGAGTATGTTGGATGCATATATGATTCCATCAATGTATTGAGGGCCAAGGGAAATGTGGTGGCTGTCGTATGGATGCCCATCAGTGCTGAACACAGGCTCCTGAAAATGGCTAAGAAAGAGGCGCGAAGTGCGAGCCAAGACGGTGTCGTCCTGGCTCGGAAGTTTCCAAGAAGGTCGATGCTGCGCTCCCAGGCAAGCACACCCGACTGCTCTATGATGACTTATCAAGGAGAGAAGCCAGCGTGCTATCACAGCTTAGGATAGGCATGGCCAGACTGAATGGGTACCTCTTCCGGATCAGAGTAGCAGCGTCACAGCAATGCGCATGCGGGCAAGCGATACAGACAGTAGAGCATTTTCTCTTTCGATGCACGAAATGGACAGCGCATAGGACTGAAATGTTGCAGTGCACGGAGACATTGAGAGGAAACCTCTCGTTCTACCTAAGAGGAAAGTCACCATCAGATGACGCCAAGTGGACGCCAAACATGCAGGCAGTCCATGCAACTATACGATTTGCAATGCCACAGGCCGACTCGACACACAATACTGAAACCAGATTGCAAGAATCACACCCACTTATTCTTACTAACCTATTTACACTAAACACCAAACACCCCTTCTTATAAAAGCGGGCGTCGCTTCAGCCGCCGTAGATAGGACGTTGAACACTTGAAGAATAGCCTTCAAGCTAGTTCGCTGGCTATGCTAGTAAATCACGGGAAAACGCAGGGAGCAATAGGGTAAAAGGAAAAAGCACAATCGAGGAACAGGCGCATTATGGGCTTGAGGAGACCTATTTCAATTCATATGGTGAAAAGCAAGGTACAGTCTGGGCTTTAGGAAATGCGGACACAGATTGAGCAACGTGTAGCACAGCATGGGCTTGGGGAGGCGAGGACGAAAACTAGGCAATGCACGTACGTATTAGTGACTAGTGCCCTATAGGCCAAAATAAGCCGCCGGGCGTAATAAATTGTATTGTATTGTAAGGATTCAACATAGTCAAAGATTACCAATATTTCCTATCTTTGCCCCAGTGAAGATGATTATAGGCAAGATAAATCATCAGAAGGCCGAGCGCCGTGCTAGGGGTTGCGTTAAGGAGACTTCCGGACTGAACAATGGAGTATATGTTGCACTAGGTTGATTTACCAAGCGCTCGCAATACTAGAAACCCCTTGAGCCAATCCTCACCCATTAATCCACCACCTAGGGAAGAGTGTCCCATAATGGCGTTTCATTTGGTTAGTTAAGACAATGAGGATTGCGAATTCATCCAACCTAACCCATGTTCCCACATCTGACAGCTAATGCGCCTATATAGACCGACGTCTGTTTTCGAACATGTATTTAGCGCCAGTTTTGAGCGCTAGACAAGTGTTATGTCAATACCTAGAATGTGTCAAACATTGCCGAAACTTGTACTTACTAAAAGCCGGTGGAGGCTGACCTCGTAAGATTCATTATCAACCCACGAACCCATACCTGCGAAGAACCTATTCATGTAAACCAAGAGTCTGCCATCGTTCTGAAAGCATCGAGTCGTTGATATAATTTTTACTGAGAGAAATGTTCCACTCCAAGACAATCCTCGACCAAGAGATTTGGCAACGCGACTATGATGTTGTTCCCCCCGCACGGCCAGTAGACGTGGCGTTGCACTATGAGAGGGCCAAATCGATGTGTCGACATAGCGGTGCGTACAACTATCTTTCTCGGCGAACTAGGCTAAGATCGTCGCATGGTAGATCTGACGTTGCACGATATCGAGAAGTTAACCAAGAGGTTTTGGGATTTTCATTTCGACAGTAAGCCTCAACAGATGATGGTTTCGCATAGTGATATTGTCTAACGAGTCCATGAAGTGATTGCCGCTCGCGACATGACGGCTTTCATTATCGCAGCAATCCATGTGAACCTCTGCATAGGAACGCTCAGCCATTTCGCCAAGGAGCGTCCAGACCTACAAGACTTGCTCACAAAGTTACTGAATTTTGAAATTTGCGGTGAGTTCATGCTGACGGAGATTGGTCACGGCTTAGATGCTCGCAACCTGGAAACCACGGCAACGCTGCAGGCTGATGGCTCTTTCGAGTTGCATACTCCTACCACAGCAGCATCAAAAGTAATGCCTCCTACAACACCATATTGTGGAATACCACGGGTCGCGATCGTTTTCGCCCGTCTGATGGTCCGAGGGAAGAACCAAGGCGTAAAGCCTTTCATTGTGTTTCTCAGCGACGCAGATGCGATGCGACCTGGAGTCTCGTCGCGAATATTACCGACAAGACCTGGTACCAAACCACTGGATCATGCAATTACGACATTTAATCGTGTTCAGTTGCCCTATAATGCCCTGCTTGGTTCACCCGCTAAGCCAGAGAATGAGCGTGCCGAGTTTCTGTGCCATATTCGGCGTGTTGCTGTTGGAACGTTGTCGCTTTCCATCATGGGCATATCCGCTATCAGAGTCGGAACACGCATAGCTGCTCTCTACAGCGAGCGAAGAACTATCACGGCGCCCGATGGACATTCGGCTATGCCAATCATCGGCTTCAGCACTCAGCAGCGCCCTATCGTCGAAGGATGGGTCCAGGGCAAGGTTTTGACCGCATTCGCCCATTGGGCTGTGGGCATGTGCCCGGACCCTGCCCATCCGACGCAACACGCGCTTGCCACCATCTTTAAAGCGACAGTGATCAAAGCATCACGGGTCTTGGGGGAACTCGCGGAGAGATGCGGATGGCGAGGCCTTTTTGCATTCAATCAGATCAGTGAACTGGACTTTACCTTTCAGGGGAACTCCATAGCCGAAGGCGACACGCTGGTACTATGTATTCGTGCGTACCTAAATTTTCTTTAAATTTGCCATATTGGCTTGGCAATGAATGAATGACTGACAAATTCTCTTCTCAGGTTTGGTCTCCGAGCTCCTTGGCGGCAAACTACAACTTCCGACCTGTCAGAACGCGTTAACGCCCTTGGCGCAGCAAGAGCACCGGTTGATGACCGAAATTCAATCAAGACTTACGGAGATTGGAGGATACAGAAAGCATCGGACCGAGGCTTTCAATCAGCACATTCTGCCATTTTGCCGACCGTTGGTTGAAACGATCGGTCACCGTATGGCTTACGAGGCCGCTCAACGTTCAGGGATCTCACCGGACGTCCTGGAACTGTACGAACGTCTATCTACCGGCAAGGCCTTGATCCATTTACCAGCGCAAGACGCATGCAGAGTGAGATGCGGAGATCCCTTGCTAGACGAGCAGTACGAAACAATCATAGCTCAAATTAGATCGGAGGCCCTTTGTCATGATCCGATCGACGACTACATAACGGCGCCGATCGTATCCGAAGAGAAGTGGGAGACCTTTACTGAAAGTTTGCTTTGCTTCTCCCCCCCAACAAGTCTTGATAAATACAAACCGAAACTTTGAAGAATGAAGAGCTGGACAAGCAGCTGATTGGGTGGGCCTACAAGGAGGCCCCTCATTATGTTATCTAGCAAAAAACAAGATAAGAGAGAAATTGGTTGGTTAGATCCGGTTTTGGCATGTGATAAATTTCCTAAACCCAAAGCAATAATAGGTGGGTCAGCTGTATAAAGTACCGACTGTGATTGGTCAAGAACAAAACCAATGATACAGGTCAGCTCTATCAGCCCGCAAACGGGGGAGACAATTCAATTCAAGTGAAAAAAAAAAATGAAAAAAAAATTGAAAAAAAAAAAGCAACTTTGAAGAATCAAGTGTTTCTCTCCTGCATATAGAAACCATGCCTTTGCCATACGCAATTGAATGGTTCACTTGCAATTTAAATATCAATCACCATCCTTACCATACCACAACTATACAGTATCGAAGAGTTACAGTGTCATCTCTCACTCCACGAAAACATCCAGACGCCCGACAGGAAAGTTAACGGGGCTGTGCTAACTGGTCTTGGAACAATATATTGATTGTAGAAAATTCACGTAAGGATAAAAGTTACAAGACTGGTCAACATATAAAATGAGCTTCAATCAGGGGGCTAAGTAGGAGTCATTTACTTACGCATGAAAGCATATTCGTTGTACATATATGCGTTTATGAGACTAAATTTGTCACCCGAATTTGTGTTTCGTACACTCAAGCTCCGAGATGCCCTCCTCTATTCTCTCTTTTTCCCGTCTCCAAACATGGTTCTAATGTCATTATTTTATTCCTGCTTAACATTCTCAGGAACATAATCCCCTGAGCACGGTTCGCGGTTGTATCTCTAACGCATATCAGTCAGGTATAACGGCGTAGAACCTGGATCGCCGCTTGACGCGGAGCCTTATTTGCTGGGCAGATGGGTTGTTCTGCACTGGTCTATGGATGACTCTCGGCTTGAAAATGAATGGGGCGATGGTGCTGAAGATCGCTCAAAGTCTTGTATTACTTTTCTAGAGAACAGTGACGTCGTGACTTTGCTGAACCTTAGTTTGATTCCAAATTTGTGCCATTGATAACGCCAAGAATCTCGCTCAACAGAGGGCAAGACTGTTGCTCCTTTATCATCTTCTCGTATTCGGTAGGAGCCATGTCCTAGATGAGACCGTTTGAGGTATTTACGAAATATCATGAGGCAGGAATATCCATCTACTTGTTGTCAGTTATTGAAGTAATTGCAAGCCATAAAAAACAACTTCGGCTTGCCAACAAGTTAACAGAGAACAGGATAATAATTTACTGCCGTATTCAGAGGTGACAAGCGGAAATTGTACTTTAAGAATTATGTCCTAAAGTGAAGGCTATGTGAGTATTAGGCCCTGTGAGGGAGAAAAAAAAAGAAAAAAACTAACAAAATATGGCTTCCAAAGCGTTGCAGGCTATGGCTTTTTTTTTTTACTTTATCACAGTTGATTCCTACAAGCCCGACCATTATTGGTCCCGTATCAAAACCATATAGCTCATAGTTACAGGAAACTATAATGTCTTTGATCAATTCATCTAGCCATTATCACGATCTATTCCGTTGAACCGTAATCTAACAGCTTGGGCACATAATAAAGGCTCAAACAAGGACAGTCCTGAGGGAGTTAAACACTCTCGTCTACTCATTCGTAGTTAAAAGTTATTGATCACAACCAAGATTACTGCGATGATAAAACGGTTGGCTAATGGCAAGATCTCTGTACTGCATAGACTTGATCGGTCAGTAAGGCTTTCTTAGCTTCTTAGCTAACTGTGTCTGATAGTAACCAGTTTGGCAGGTTTTGACCGATCTGTATCAGAATGCTTTTCCTCATAATGCCATCCTAATGGGCGTTTGGATATGTGGAGTCGCACATGTACAATTAGTCTAAAGTACGGTGGGGTTCTTGACTCTCGTCTTCTTTTGGCCATCCGGCACGTAGGAACTGATTGAATCAATTTCAAGTTGGATAAATATTACTTGACAGCCTGCCCTCAGAGTTGGCCTTCATTCAAAACTACGATCTAAAAATTGAGCCTTTGACAGCGCGAACGGAACGTAGCGGCGTCGTTGCCTTGACCCCAACTTTAACCTACTACTGACAAGATTGACCGAGAAGTCCGATCTTGTCGGCCTCCAGAATATCGAGATCCACTCACCCCAGGTCGTTATCACACTATCCTCAGGGCATACAGAACATGGCCGTTGGTATGAAAGACAGCAGAAGCGAACCATGGCTACCATGGGATTGTTTACTGCTGGAGACTGGGACTCGGCACCTCCTTATCAGCTCGGTCTACGTCCTAATCTTTGTATACCATACGCGCCGCAGTCTGCCACTCTACCATACCAGTTGGCACCAGGAAAGGTTTTTTACCTTGACACTGCATATACTGTCTGGTGTCATCGAGTTGGCCAGGTACTATCTACGTGCGATCGAGGGCACTGTCCTGCCGGACATTGTGGACACAATTTTGTGTTTAATCCATTCCGTGACAACTCTGAGACTTGCCAGGCCATTATTGAGGGGCAATGAAACGACACGGGCGGCTTACCAGGCGCCCGCCATCATACGACCCATACTAGCGGTCATTGCGGTCGTTGGCAAAGACCCCGGTTTGCATGGAGCTGTTGTCAAACTACTGCACGCTTTCCTCTATACCCGGTTGCTCATCTTTGCATCTAAACGAATTAGATTGACCAAAGTTCAATCTCAAGCTACCATATACGCCCAGTCAGTTTTCCTAGGTGCTGTCTTGGCTATAGAATCATCCGGTCTCCCTGGGGCAGTGGCAGTCTACATTGGCACGGTTGGTTTGGTAATGGTCTTGAATCGATCCGTATCCAATTCTTTATCTCGGTCAGTATGCCCCTTATCAGAAAGCATCGGAAGCTTCTCTCTGACCATGATTGCAGATCACGAGAGGCAGTCAAATCCTCCTCACGGTTTTATCAACTTTTAGTACAATCCTGGTTATGGATTGGACTGACTGAGCTTAGTAGCATTAAGGCTCATCAACCTTCAGCGCTTGCGTCCAGTGCGAGCGATGAGTATACGGATGACAAAACCGCAGGTGCAGACAAAACAGACCATCAATCTCGTCGGTCATTAAAGCAAGATTAGCTTTTCATACATAGAAGGCTATTTATCATACGGGCGGGAAGCTCTTTCGCATCTGCGACAAGCTCTCCGTGCAGAAAGGACAGATGACAAAATTGTGTGAGAAGTTCAAGAAAGAAAGTTGTTGCGATACTTGAATCTATAGTAGCTAGGTCATAGATTAGCCGGAAGCTCAAAACGAGATGACAGACAGGTGTAGTAACCCGAATCCTTTGCATGGCCATTTTCATTGTGGACGCATGCAATTTCGATTCGTGTTTAGTAGATATCAACAAAGTAAAGCAGCCCACATAATGACAGCTAGGAATGCTTACTTTATACATTTTCGAAGACATTTGTGTTGTTATCAGCCTCAGTCGAAGTTTGGTAGACATGCTAGGATAGGTACTTGAGATGAGCAAATCAACTAGGGTGTCATTTCAGGGCACTTGACTGCTACCAGCCTTCCTCACCTACCCTGTACCGATGTAGGACACGGCACTGGCTGGCCCCAAGCCCGTTTTGCCGAGAAAAGAGGATATATTATTGCTTGAGCTGGTTAGAGTAGGGACCACCGTACAGCGTCCAGTTCGGGCTGCAGCTGTATTCTCCCCAATGTTGCGTGAGTTCCAGTCAGCTGTGACGATTATTTTGAAATGTGAAATTCATTACATTTTGACCGAAAAGAGATCATGTAACGTACATTTTGAAGAAGTACTTTAGTTGGCGAAATCTGTTTTAATCTCTTCACCGAATCCCTTGCCAGTTGATAAAGTCTTCAATCAGTATAAGAAGGTGAGAAGCAAAACAACAAATACGAATAAGCTTCGGACAGAAAAAGATGACCAAATGTGGAACTCAAAAACAATGACAATGTGCTCAGAAGCGACGGAAAGTCGGATCGACTTTTCAGAGAAGCCAGGACAGCCTCTGTTTCGTAGCGCTGATTCTCTTGACATGAGTCAAGATCAAGTGCAGGTACCTAGCTCTGTAGATACGTTGCTGTGGGAGGCGGATGAGTACCTGGAAGACATTATGCAGCACCTTGCTTACATGGAGGTAGCGACTCACAAAAAGAAATGGTTTTGAGTTCTTCATAGCTAACATCGAGCAGAATGTGACCCTGCCAAGCGTTCCCATGATCGAAATGCAAATACAAATTACGTGGCAACTACGGTCAAGCCTCATTGATTTTGTCGTCCGGTCACACCAGTACTTTCGTCTTCCTTCGCAGGTTCCTTTTCTTTCTGTCAATCTGATTGATCGATACTGCTCGAGGAAGCAGATTGGCCAAGAATACTACTTGTTGCTTGGGAGTGCCGCGCTCTGGATTGCTTCCAAATATGGCGACAAAGCCTACCAAGTGAAGAGTTTCAAGCACCCTTCGGCCAAAGAGATAAGCGAACTGTGCGATGGCATCTTTGATGAACGTATGATAGCTCAGATGGAGAGATCAATCCTGTGTACCTTAGATTGGGTACTGGGTCATCCAACAACTGACCAAGGTATCAAGTTCTTGCTGGTAGGAGAGCCTGGAAATAAGGAACTCGCTAGTATGGCAGCTTATTTGTCTGAAATATCGCTTTACCATCGAGAGTTTGTTGGAGTCAAGCCTTCTGTTATTGCCGAATCATGCTGCATGCTCGCCAAGATTATCCTATACGGAAGCCTATCCATAGGGGATAATACAGAGGCTGTGGTGATGGAAACTTTGAATTCTCTCTGGAAACACGTTTACCAACCTCCACCAGCTATTGCCAAGAAGTATTCAAGGCAGAAACGACACTATGTAGCGCAGATAGTGTTTAGCCGCCTGGCAGATTCAACAGGGCATGCAATTTGTGATGGACAAGCATAGAGGAAGTCCTTGGAAATCGACCATCTCATAGGAACTTGGTCGCATTACCAGGCTATTATAGTAGAATTAGGGTGATACTATATTCTCGTGAGCAGGTTCCCCAGAACATGAAAGGTGCAACATATTGTGTTTGGACCTTGTTCCACAAATGGCGCTGGATGCCAATATTGCGATACTTATCTGGGTATTAGAGAGTGTGGCATGTCACACTAGGGATTCTGTAACTGCATCAATATTGATGAGACACGGAACCTTCTGTAGGTGATGCAAAGGATGTATCAAAATGTACAGCGAATTAGAATCAGCTAAATGATGTTAAAGTTGTTGACCGTATAATTCTGTTCCAAACTTGCCTGCTCTTATGTCGAAAACCTCTCAACATGATGGGTAACCTATTGAAGGCTTTTTTTATCTAAAGTATGCATTCGAATGGAGGCGAATGGTACAGTACCTTAGCATATTCTGTCTCGCCACAGGCTCATACCAGAGTCTAGGCGCCCGATGAATTCTCAAAGGTAGATTCATATGCTAGACGATTCCGTCAAAATCTAGCACCTATGGAATCGGACTGGTACGTACCTCTATGTATAATTCGGACTAAGGACGCGATTTCAGGATACCTAACGAACAGGCAGTCCAGTACAGGCTGCCGTAATACCAGAACGGGCTTCAAAGATGGTTGTGATCGATATGGTTTTTTGTTACAACAAGGAAAACCACAAAGCCAGAAACGGAAGTGACCTTTTTGACTTTGGCGTCAGCTATATATAAAGGTTAAACAGCAAAGTGATTAAGGTTAAAACAAAATTAAAAAAGAACGCGAATCAAAGACACGTCACGATGAAAAGAAGTAGAGACTCAACGGATGATCAAAAAGACTCACATGCACAAAAGAAAGTTAGGAATGGCACATCTATCCCTTTCGTACATCGTTTGGAAAATGACATTGGGACCGGCTTCGCGGACTTTACCACAAACATGTATAGTTCACGCAACAATAAGAGAAACATTGATGAAATGAACGGGCAGCCTGAGCCTGAGTCAGACCGACCAGCTAAGCGCATGGATCATGACCATGTCATGCGAGACGAAGTTATAATGCATAGCCCACGTAACAATAAGAGAAATATGGAAGAAATGGGCGGACAGGTCGAGCCTGATTCAGACCGACCAGCTAAGCGCATAGATCATGGCCACGGTGTTACATGGGCCGATAATGTTGACGGTCCACGCAGCAACAAGAGAGACATTGAGGAAATGAACGGGCAGCTTGAGCCTGATTCTGACCGACCAGCTAAGCGCCTGCATCATGACCATGTCATGCAAGAGGAAGCCATAATGCATAGTCCCGTTAATAATAAGAGAAGCATGGAGGAGATGAACGGGCAGCTCGGGTTGGAGTCAGACCGACCAGCTAAGCGCTTGGACCATGGCTACAATACCATGCCTGCTGCCAGCGATCATGATATCATGCGAGATGAAGTCCAACCGAACCAAGGATTGGGGGGTGAGATGACCGTCTACGCCAATCGAGTTAGGGTTTATCATCGACTTTTGGAGATTAGTATTGACGAAAACCTATGTAACGCGTTGAACGTAGTCTATGCAAGCGATATCACAATTTTGGCCACAACCATCCATGACTCTCCGCAACACATCCGTTTGTGGGCTTTGCAGCAACTGGATGAGAAATTCAGAAGAACTATCATCGAACTCATGTCGGACATTGAAAGGCATAAGGAAAATAACGACCCTAAGTCTGCTCTCCCTACCATCATGACAGACTCGTTGGCCCGTGAACGCGTTGTCGGGACCCGGACCTGTTTTGTATGCGAAGATGGATTTTGCAGTGAAAATAAGAAAAACCCGGTAGATGTCGAAGACGTCGTTTGGAAAGACTGCGGCGCTCATTTAATGCATCTAGAGTGTTTTCGCCGACAAGTCTTGGAAGGCAAAATGCCCCTCAAAGGCCTTTGCGCATGTATCGATAACGTTTGCTAGATCCAACACACAACTTTCAACTTGGATGAGAGTAAATAGTAGGAGAATAGGCACGTAAGGAACAAATCAGCCCAAAAAACGTATGTTTGATGGATTTTAGGGGATTTGTATCATGTTCTTGAAATAAACCTAGCTTGTTTCATGTTTTTAAAATAGTCATAGCTTGTCACAGGCACTATTTAATGTGAATATCTGGCTTCCTTGTACTAATTGCGTACCCTGTACCTTGCTCTTTGCCTACGAGATAAGTATTCCTCCACATACAGAAGAGACATAACAAATTACAGCAACTTCCAATGACGCATCCCAGTCAGCCTGTCAAAGCAATGCATGGGCCTCTAGAATCATCTACACCGGGACGATTTCTCCGGTACCGTACGCGACATTCTTAACCCTCGATTCAATCTGTAGAGGATTACCTAGAACGCTTGGACAGCGTGGCTGATTACTTGTAGTCAGATCTAGGTTAGATTTCTCGTCGACGCCATATTTGCAAACGGGGTCATTGATGTTGTACAATTGATAATTCTGCGCGACCCAGCTCGTAGGCTGGCTGATGCACGACGAGACATAATTCATGCTATTGGCGGCGGACAGGGGAAGTTTACCTTCGTGAAGCAAATGTCGACATTCCGATGTGTCGACGATCTCGTATGACATTTGGATCCCTCCACCGACCAGGGGGTCGTCGATGGCTGATGCACCGAAACCTAGGAAGTTCCAAGCATCGTACGAAATATCATACGCACCCCCAGACTTATCAATACGTAGAAGATGAAGGGAGCGCCCCTCATTTGAGACTTTGACGCATATTCCATCGCATCAGACGTCCAAAGGCCAGTAAGCGATACGGTTCGTATCAACCTTACAGCCCAAGACTCCTACGGAGCTAGAGTACTCTGCGTGGGGGGTAATGAACGCGAAGCTACGAGAAGTCAGACGACTAGCGTAGACATCTGATATCCAGAGAGAAACGGTATAGGCTAAGAAAGTCGGCCAAAGTTGCGAGGCTGACCGCATGTCGAGAGGCGAGAATATTATGTTGGCACGACGCATAAATCTCTACGGGGCCCTGGTCAATAAATGTACAATAGGATGGATCCGATGGAATAGCCTCTGGCGTCAAGAACCCCAAATGACAAGGTGGCAGACGGATGCGGATCTTCTCCTAACTTTCAACTCAATTTGGACTTGAACGCGTATGCTGTGAGACCAATAACCGCTGTCGCGACCTAAATAGTCAACGATGTAGAACCAGCCATCTTCTTCCGTCTGCGGGGAAGCCCTCTATTAAGGCGGAAATTTCAGCTATACGCCAATATTCCGTAAGAGATTTCAACAAGGTTAGATAGATAGGCTCCGGTGAACAAGACCGCGGGCCTGGACAGGGCAGAATGGTTTGCTTGGTTTCAAATATAGAATGAACGACTAACGAACAAGAGACGGGAAGTTGGGAGTCTATTGGTAGTTGATTGTATCTAACTGACTAGATTAACTTAAACCTGCTTCAGCATGCTTTTGTGAATCCGTATGTATATTTTGGTTTGGTCGTTGATCCCTATCGCTTAGTCAATCATTGTGAGTATTAACAGGGTTCATGGTGGCGAGTACCGTATCACCGCGCTTAAGAGCTTGACCATGGACACTTATGTGGCTTCAGAGATAATAACACTCTGCTGTTGTATGTAATTGAGCAACATCCTTTGTGACCGACAGCATCTGTGCTTCCATCTCCTTCCATCTCGCTGTTCCGTAAGTAAACCAGGGTTGAAGCGATCGCTCGTGGAGCTCTCTAAGACTGATACCGGAGGGACGGGCCTGGATATCATATTTCCTTTCCTGACCGGTGAATGCGTCTGGCAGAAAAGAATTGATCCCGGGTAGTGAGGTCGCTTTTGCTGTAGTCGATGATGAGATCGCATCTTTCTTTATCATTTCGTTCTTGGACTCGGAAGCTTTGGGATACTTTTCCCTGACTGATAGAGATGCATTAGGAATCTTAAGCTCAGAAATATCATCCAAGATTACCACAGTCTTCTTGGACACCGCTCTTGTATCGAGCCTGTCGGGTGATTGTGCAGGTATGTTTCCCGTGTTGCTGTTCGCGGTTTTCGGAGTGTGTTCGTTATGATATGTCGGAGAAGTCGAACTTTGGTCGCATTTTAGGCGATCTTCTTCTGCTTCTTGAAGGCGAGGAATGATTCTCATATGGGGCATGTCGTCCCTCTGTTGAGATTCAAGTGCTAGAACTTCAACCGTAGCTTCGGACCTGTCTGACGGGTTGTGAGGTGAGTCCCTAATGGAAACAATCTCATCATCTGCTGCACCTGCACGATCGCCGGTGCTATCACACTGGATCCTTCCAGAGATATCCCCTGAAACGATGCCAGGCGAACACTCAGGGAGACATTCTCGATCCTCTGTTTTTTGAGAGAGCCGCGAAGACTGACGCAGGGCTGACGGTTTCCTGTCTTGAGCATGCTCTATTCTCATTTTCTGATGAGAATATTTGTCGTCTTTTATGGCATTTTCGCGTCTTGGCCTCGGCACACATCTGCCATGTCTATCGTCTCCGTAGGTAGAGACTGACCTAGGGATAGAAGTTGATTTCCTCCTCCTTTTACAGGAACTCTCACTCGCCTGCACATCCTTAATTCAGTTGTAGAGAAGTCCAAATCATTTCAAGTGACTTTGCAAGCCACTGCGGGTTTAACTTACCGAAGTGGGAGCACAGACTATGGTTTCTTCAATGGTTTCTTCCATGATAGATACGAAATAGGAACGTGCGGTCCTCAGCGAGTACTGGCGTTGCGTAGGTAGATAGTGTAAGTTCAGATCGTCGACAACCGGTATTGATGAGGGGAATACGATCGCGAACCATTTATTGCCATACGATCGTGGAGGTGGACGAGCCACCGTATTTAACGCTTTAAGTGAGGAAACCAGCACCAAAGGCTCAACCTCTCATTGGCTTCGTGTCCCTCTAAAATTCGAGATATATGGACCAGTTTTGTGGGGCAAACAGGATCTTGCTGCGGAGCATTGCCACTTGCAGGCTTACGCTAATTAGCGCCAATTAGCGCCGACAGTCTTGCAATGCCTTTTTCTCGACAATTTCTATGGGCAAGAATGAAATGTTAGAGCCAGCCAGGTGGCTGATATACGCAACAGTTTATTTGACAACTCCTGCCGACGCATTCGCAGACTTTCGGAGAAATACAACACCAAGGTGTTTAGTGAGTAAAAGCGGAGTCTTGTCTGATGCCTTTTCGCTGCAGTGTCCCCCCATGGCTGTCTTCAAGGAATCAAGATCGTAAATGTTAACAGGGCTAGAAGCTATGGTGAAGTGTTGGGATTGCTTGAAGGATGTCATGCTATGAACAAGGCACGAGAAAAACTTTGAGAACATGAAGATCAACAGTTTCTTGGTCTCCAGAGGATCAATAATTATCAGACCCATACCCCCTGCTTTGTCTTCGTAAGTCAAAGCCTCCTCAAGCAGAATCTACATTTAAAGTACTTATGACTCGGATCTGACAGAATTAGGATGAAGGGAAAAATGAAAACTATTTAAAAACTAGTTTGTACTTTTGAAAATATCTAGTTAATTAAAATAAATTCATATAAAATATAAAAGAAATACTTTTTAAATTTATATAGTTACTTTACTTTATATATTAGAACTTTATTTCAATTCTTCTACTTATAAATACTGTAGGCAAGTTATGCTAATTTTCTTTGTCCTTTTAATAACTAGCTAAGAAAATATCCAATTTAGGCTTCTCCTTTGAACGTACCTAATTAACCTATTTAGACCTGCCTATAGGCAGGCTATAAGTAGCTGCAGGTAGGCAATTTGAAGCCTTAATTCACTTCTTTAGAGATGATTTAGATAGCATAATTAAAGCAGCCATTATAATACCTTTTTTTCTGGCTAAAATAGGCCTCCTGTCTGATTAACGCAGGGCTGTTATATGTATATAAGTTGAACGAGCTGCCCACATATTCTCAGGGCTGACAAGAAGACATCTACGCTGTAGCCTCAACATGACTTCCACACCAGATAAGCTGAAGCAAGAACCGCCAAATGACGACATCACGATGTCTGGCGACGGCGATACTCCACGAGAAAACGGAGACAGCTCTGGCTTGTCTAACCAGGCCGATGGCAGTCAACCTGGTCAAAGCGATATGAACCAGGTTGGTCAGAACAATGGAAACCAACCTGGCCAAACCGATATGAATCAAACTGGTCAGAGCAATGACAATCAACCTGGCCAAACCGATATGAATCAAGCTGGTCAGAGCAATAATAATCAAGCTGGTCAAAACGATAAGAATCAAGTTATTCAGAGCAGTGATAATCAACCTGGTCAAAACGTTACGAATCAAGCTGGGCAGAGCAATGATAATCAAACTGGTCAGAACAATGGCAATCAATCATCTAACGAAAACCCATTTCTAGCTCGACCCTTCAAGCGTAGTCTACAAAAGCCCGATGATAGAGGCAATTCAGCCGATAATTCCAGGGCTTTCAGTCCAGCAGTAGAAGACCCTAATGCTAAAAAGGCGAAAACAGATCATGTCTTTAGTTTTAATTCTGCAAAAGCGAAGACGGCTCCCTTCTCTCCAAGGGCACAAACGACAACAAGAGCCTCTCCCTTTTCTGACGATGATGGAGTTGGCGACCCTGACCTCGAAAAGGATCTAGTCGGTAGTCAAGCTTGCCCTGAGAATATGACGACGCTTGGGCTCGTGAAAGTAGGGAAAAGGCCGAGATACCTAAATGAATATAGAATTGGTGACCGAAGCATCTTACGAATTGAAACCTTGAAAGACGGCAAGTTCGACGAGAATGCCGCGGAAGTCTTAACGGTAACCAGTAGGAAGTATCAAGCCCAACATGCAGA
Organism: Fusarium redolens; assembly: GCF_020744475.1. NCBI lineage: Eukaryota > Fungi > Ascomycota > Sordariomycetes > Hypocreales > Nectriaceae > Fusarium > Fusarium redolens. Next base: position 303,118 of record NW_025763687.1, on the reverse strand, counting down.
TAAGAAATGGCGTGAAGTAGATTACGTCCTGGGCGTCGCAGCGTTTGGGAGCGAATTGAACTATGAAGAATTTCTGTGCAAGCTGGATCCAGAAAACCCGTACAAATTCAAATGGAGACAAACCGTATTGATCGGAATTCGATGGGTTGACAAGACAGTCACATTTGTGAGCCGTCAATGGTGGCGCGATAATTATGAGGCAAGGGATCCGTCCGCTAAGCAAACGTATCTGGACCGCAAGGAAAACGGATACCGTTATTGGTATAAGACGCGCGATGATCCTGATTGGAGGAGTCGAGTGAATCACAATGCCTTCCAGGACTATAGGCTATTCAAGTGGGCCTTTTTGTATGAGAAAAAGTACTATCAGGCCATGAATCCTGGGCAGCGGTTTGAGATTCAAGATCGCGCCAAGTCGCCATCGCCCATTGATGATGAGCTTGCCAAGTTTAGGGCGATGACGGTTGAGGAAAGCCCGAGTTCAAAGATCTATCAGTCTGTCGAGACTCCTCTGCCCGACGATGACGAAGGTTTTGATACGGATTCCCGCCGTAGTACCCAGTCACGATATAAATCATCGGGTCAGCCCAGGGCACATCGTGCCGCCTCCCTGCGGGTGGAGCCAAATGGCTCACCACGTCCCCGAAACAAGAACAGGTTCAACACAATGAGACGGTTTCAGCAACCACTGGGAACCACACCTCGCTCTATGGCAGTGGCTCATTGATGGAAGGTAATGACCAGGCGGTTTTTTAAAATCAACAACAGCGACAGAACCAAGAAGCTTGCGAGATGAAGCGTTGTTTTGCTAGCCGCCGTAGTACGATTCCAACAACCATGACAGATGTCGGGTCAAACATAAGGACGAAGCCTTTTCTTCTCCGTCGTCGCTCCTTTCATTATCAAACCGATAGTATCCTTTCATTTGTAAACGCTACTAAGGCTTATCCCATGGCGCCTGAATTGCCTTGTATTTATATAATCTTTACCTTTTGCTCTGTTTATAGCTTGCAATATTTCTTTTGTATTCTTGTTTATATCTGTAGCTATATTTCTTCTCAATAGAATATTATAACCTTTCAGTTTCATTTTTGTAATAGTAAGATCAGTAAGAATAGCTTTCGAGTCTGACATTCATTTTCTTTTCTTCTATTTTCCATCCTCCTTTTCTCTCCCGCTGTTGTGTTGTTAGTCCAACCACCGCCATCATGTCTCCAAGGACGAACATTATGTGGAAATGCCTGCATAAATTGCCTCAGGATGTCTCTGATAGATACGAACTCCACGTCGTTGGGCCTATTCCGGACCATTTGCTCCTAGAAGTGGCTGTATCTGTATACACGCCCATAACTGAGCTGTACAAGAATCTGCTTTCGAAGCCGTCCGTGTCAATTGACAGAGGAATCACTGCATAAGCATGGACCACAACTCGCCTATCGTGAGGCACACTTTGACTTCATTGAGCGTACTCGACATGGCATTTCCCGTCGTAGAAAAGTCTAGCAAGCTACTACCGTGGACGATACCATTCTATGATACCATAGAATGTGTATATCCTGTTAATCGATACTCTATTGGTATGTCACCGATCTCATTGTCGGCCCTGTGATGACTACCTCTCAGCAAATATAGAGCACAGAACTGACAAGGTGAAGGTAATTAAACTGGCTTGACAAGTGAGGAAAGATAACTGTAGGAGAGATTCAGCCAGGCGATCATATCCATCATCCCATCGGTAGGACCGTCTCATGATCAAATTTGCTCAAGTGTCGCAGATCTTGGCGAAATCGACATAATCAGTCGACTGTATTAAGGTCTCGAGGTTCAATAAAACAAGCCCCAGCCAATCTCAACTTCATCATCATGATTCGTGCCCTCCTCTGCAGCGTTGGAATTATGAACGACAAGTCAACAATGGGACTTCTCTCCTGTCGAGAACTTCATTTTGCATTCTGCACTCTGATACTTTGGAGAGACTTTCAATTACAGTGGCTCGGGCATGAGATTTTGTAAATAGAATACAGTAAAGGTTCATCTTCCAGAACAATGAAATCGCGTGAGGCAAGTTCGACAAATCATTTGGATTCGTTGAACATTGCAACCAAGTGTACATACTGTACGTAGCCTAAACATTGTCAAGATGCGATTGCAAAACGACGTCTTATTTCTCACATCTCACAGCCGTGGCCTGTCATAGTCTAGTGGCCAGAATGAACAGCAAAAGTGCGACGAACATGTTTTTCTTACCTGGTTTCATAGCCCATTCGTGGTGCCAAAAGTCGGCTATATCGGACTTTACTCTGCACTATACAGGATCCTCGCGGCCGGTTTCCGACTTCAGGGAAGTGATGAATCCAAAAACCACTTTCAGTGCCATATAAAGTGGCACAATCAGCACCCGTTTGGTAACTCTTCCTCGCACTCACGTTGGGGAACACTCTCGATACCAGTTTCATAGAGCCAATGGATGATTACGAACACTTTCAGCATCTCGCGTTACGGCCACACACCAAAACGTCACTGGCACTGATGTCGGCAGCCACGCGCATAGCCCATAAGCGATTTGAAAATTGTACTTCCAGGCTTCTTTCTACTGATTTAACATCATTTCCGCCTCACCAACTGGCTACCCAAGAAGATGTCGACGAGTCTTTACGAGACTTGGTCGGTCCGGTGGATGAAACCTGGACTGAGCGTGTAAACAAGTTGTCGCGATTGAAGCGTCCCCCGGAAGGCAGCAGGATCGCCCAGTCGATGTGGCATCTGGTACGCGGTGGCCACCTTGATTTCGGGATTGTGGAGGATTACCTAGAGCTACTAAGGTCCACAAGCCACCATGTAGAGATAGCTCCAGCTCGGATGCTTCGGCACGATCAAAACTGTATTCAAGAGACGGAAGGGATTGATCATCCCATCATCATTCCGTTCTGTCATGAAAACAACTGGGCGTTTTCTGTTGCGTACTCAGACTGCGTCCACTGGTATGACAGTACTCCCATTAGTGCTACCCTTGTACCTCCCGTTGCCGGTGCGCGACCCGTCGTAGAAGGGTGGCGGGGGCCTCAGAATAATAACGTGGCAGATTCAGGCGTGTTCATGCTTATGGGCATCAAGCTTATATTACAGCGCAAACCTCATCTAAGCCAAAGGGTCGCAGATGAGCTCAACCAGTCTTTCCGTTCTTGTATATTTATCGAACTTCTTTGTCAAAAGGTTGAGTCAACCTCTACAGACGTACGTGATATCAATTTAGACCAAGTGATAGAAACAGGATACTTATCCTCAACCGTCGACCAGATAAGCCACGGACATACGTTAACTAATGGACAACAAGAATCATCCTTCTTCGAAGATGCGATGGCTGCGACAATAAGTGCAACTCGGGCCATTTCCTCGGCATCTCCTGTAATATGTCAAGCGGAAGAAGTCAGCGCTTTGAGCAGAAACCCAGAGCTGGCACCCGCCACGGACCCTGACCGCCCCCCAGGACTTTCCAGTTTACAGCCACAGCATCCGGCCAACACGTCGCGCAAGAGAAGATCGCAACCAAGGGCCACAAGTGAGAGAGCAGAAGGGCGTCTACAGCGAGTTTTGGATGATCGTAAAGTTATTTTAGATAATCTCTCACATGCCATCCACTTCAAACGATCTGCCCTAGTGTCCTTTGCAGATGATCCGGTTGTTCTCAGGGCACTTCTTAGGTATTCAAGGACCAGTGGGAATCTTCATCGTCGCTACCACGCTGTCCTTTTCCACTGGATGACGGAAGATAACGAGCGAATAATAGAAATGAAATCAGCGATGGGGGAGGATGCTGAGAAACGCATTAAGAGAGATTTATGGAGTTGTAACTTCTGGAAAAAGGTAAGTGATATTGGTATGAAACACGGCTTGGGGCCCTTGGTACCACTTTGTGCATTTGGAAATGACTTTAGCGGTTATCGGTTGTCAGAGGACGCTCAGGGTCCACTGATTAAAGAATTTGAAAATCGGTTGCAAAACGAAACCGACATGTTGCGTATATGGCTTCAAGATGCGCGTGGACTGTGCGAGGCCATATTAGTAGGACCCACGCCTGTTGCTTCCTTCAACATTGATAAATATAACTTTCAGGCTGAGTTCGACATGACCGACGATCAATTTCGATTCTATGTTTGTTCAGGGCTCAACTAGGCAGAGAATCCAATAGGTTCTAAAGTAACCTTCCCAACAAGTCAAGGCAGCTCAAGACGTTTGGATCAAATAGCATCGAACAGTCTATGCATAGAGTTTCTTCCATTTGAGTTCATTGACCCAGTGCGCATGAGTCACCAGCTATCATGAGTTACGTAACAGGCCTGTGAGCGGAAGATTAGTGAGGCTGCGGCTACGCTCTTTGTGTCATATTCACTTTAGATGGCGTAGATTCTATACGGTGATCTAATTTTGGTGCCAATATGCATATTAGTAGACCTTCTCAGAATTGAGTTAGAAATAGTGGATCAATCGATATATGCATTTTCCGTGCGCGCGCTAAGGCATTTCGAAACTACTCACTTCACGGCCAGAAAGTGCCAGAAACTGTCTGCTGGTATGTAGTTTAGAGATGACTAGTCCGTTCTGGTAGCATTGCGACCTCATTAAGCAGTGTTAATTGTGATGATAGAATGAGTTCAAGCTTTCGGAGTCAACGTCTCGCCGAATTTAGAAACTACCGAAACGACCCATAATTATGCGGTCGCTAATTTCTATACCTGCTGCTGTATTGTCACTAACTTTGGCTTCCTCAGATAGTATGTACTAAAAGTCTAGATCGTCATATTGGGTTGGAATCCGGATTTAGTCCAGATGCGATGTGCTGGATATAAGACGGCACATGTTGACCTTGGAAAAGCCAAGCATGAAAGGCAGCGTGCCATGATAATTCGCAAGCATAAGGAAAAGTATGGCGATCATTATCACAAATTTGAATAAGGCCCTGGCCTGCGTCCTCTTTCTTCTTCTTCTTCTTCTTCTTCTATTTCTTATTTTTTCCCTTTTTTCCTTCTTTTTTTTTTTTTTTTTTTTTTGTGGTTTTTTTTAAAAAAAAAAAAATTCATTTCATAAATACGTTATGTCCAGAACACGCTTGCTCGGTTGACCGGCTTCGGGTGGAATTGTACGTCTTACATTCAGTGTATGTTAGCTGAAATAAGTATAATATCATACTGCCAATAGTGACCTCTCCTGTGCTTGTCTATATTTGTAGACGCTAAGACTCAGTGTGATCAATGGAAGAGCTGCTAATTTCGTCTTCGCTGTGCTTTCCAATTTCTCAACTAAATTTGACGCAACAGGCCCGAATAGGCTTGGCCCCAAGTTATATAGGATCTGATGAGACCCGCAAGATCTTAGATCCCACAAACCATCTAACCTTAAATATAAAGGCAGTTCTATGGCTCTGGTATGTTTCGCTGGCAAGAGCCACCTGCACTTCCAAATATGCCATATGGATCTCGCAGGACAGGGCTAAACTAAGCGAGACGTTGGGGCAAGCTCTGCCTAAGCTGGACTATGACGATATTTCAAACCTTAATCCTGGTGTTGATGTCGGTATGGCGGCTGTTCCTGGAAAGCGATACAAGATCCCTTACCATGCAAATATGGCACTCATTCCACCAGCCTCGTGGTCTGACAATTGCCCAAAAACGTTGGAGCTTCATGGTGCCAAGTCAGAAACGCTTGAAGTCTTCAATCAGCCACCTTCAACATCTGCAGGAGATAACCGTAACCCGTCTGTATCTAACCTAGCTCGATCATTGATGCACACGGAAGCCTCTAGTGGCGGTCTGATACCGAGAGCAACGCCTGTCACGACCACGGACGGCCCTAAACCAGTAGAGACATCCAGCACTATTGAGACACGAACAAAGCCACACGCAGCGACAGGCACAGCCAGCTCTATGTTATGCTGGGAAGAGACCCACCCGTCGGTCTCTGACTTTGTTTCAAGTCCAGCATCCAGGATTGAGTTTGCCAGGTCGTTTTGTGACAGGCTCCAGGAGGCTACTTTTGACGCAGCTCATCCCATCCAACCATTGCGCTACGGCGACTCCTTGATTGGAATGCAGGTATTACCCTCCTGTCCAAACCATTCCATTGGAGCGAAAGACATGGATGCATGCCGTGGGGTGTTTGAGAACATCAACCGTAAATGCCCAAAAGCGGGCGGGACATATACCAACAATTGCGTGTTGTACTACTTTGTCAAACGGTGACGTGCTGTAGGCAAGATATACGTAGTTAGTTTCGCACATATAGTTTTATCCACATATCATTGCATCTAATGCCGGAGCTCGCCGCATAATATACAGTATCATTTTGGCTACATTGCAATTGTTGATCAGTAGCAGGGTGTTAATGCAACTTGAGATGTACAATATCTTTTTGCCCGTAATGATATGCTATCTTCCCTATGGATCCACCCAACATTGTTTATATCCAGCATAATGGTGTGTAAATTTTCAAGGAAAATCAGAAGCTATTCATCCGAGCGGGATCCCAATATCACAAGTTCATCTTCTGTCTCAAGCCAGAAGCCAGTCATGCCGCAGCAGGTTTGGGAAGCAAGGGCAAGCACTGTGAGCTATTGCGAACTATCTGAAGATCTATGCAGCGGAGGGCTGTTGACAGCTAAATACCACCCTGTAGCTTCCTTTTCCATATTCATGTCCTTTAATTGCTTAGACGGAATGTCTATATTTGTCGAATCCCTACCTCCAGCTGTGGCTTCATATCTCCATTGTGCCTTGACATAGTGGGATGGAAGATTAGGATTAGAGCTGTTCGGGTTCTACTGGCGGTAATTATAATTATTTATCTTGTCTTTGTACGAATTTCGCGTTGCCAGACTTGGTCTCGAGAGAGGAACGAGACGTATTCATGCCTCTCGGTCCTCTCTTGCCCTTGAGGCTCTGATGCGACAGTATGATTCAAAGTTTGTTGTGGAAGTTATTCATACAATATGATGTTGTTGGGGAAAAATATTGTGTTCTTCATTATCTATGCTGATAGTTTAAAGTTGTTTTGTGAAGCTTGCAAATCCTCCTATAGCAGGTTCTACGGCAATAACGTGGCGGTTCGAGTCTCCAATATTAGATTTTCCCTACCAACTTTGAATTTATGTTCTTTACTCCATGCATCTCTGTTGGGCTTCTCGGTAACATTTGGCCAGAGAGCAGTTCGGCTTTCTTGGTCTCATAACGAGCTTGACACTTGCATATATAGTAAAGTAAATCTCAAGCAACCAAACCATAAGCAAGATGAACGCCCTGAAGAATTCTGTCAAGAAATGGTTTTACCAATTAAAAGGATAAGAACTATATAGTAACCACCGACTGCTCCGCTATCGAATAAGATTGTCTATATTTGAAAATGCCAAGATGGGAACGACGTGACGCCCACGATGCTCAGGAGATCATTTTCCATATTACGCCAATCAATCATTGCAAATCTTCATACGCTAGAACCTTTATGCTCATGGCGCGTTTGGCGGTTTGCAGAGCTGGCATGGACAGTAGTGTATGAGTCACTAACTGCCGGAGCTGTCCCACAAAGGCAAGAAAATCGTCCAGAGTGTAGGGATCGCCCCTCTCCGGGACCTCGTCCCATGACTGTTGCTCTGATGAACGAATATCATCGTCGATTTCCAACTCTACGAGCTGAAACTCGTCTGCTTTGAAGACTTTGGGCTTTGGCCCGTCGAATTCCGCTTTCGATGATACCCAATGCTTTCGCTTGATGCGGTAGTTGATGAGCCATAGCGTTTCCAGACCCCCAAATCTTGCACCATATACAATGTAACAGCATAAGGAGTCAAGGCTTCTGATCCGGGAGGATTCGTGGAGGCTCGAAGCCCATGATGGGTGGTATTGCCAGCCTACGTGCGGTATCTGTAGCAAGCCCTGGGCTGTGTTGTTCGGAATGACATCTTCAAACAAAAACCGACTAAACATGTCAGGGTCATCTAGTTGGAGAATAAAGAGGTCCTGGCTTGGAGACACGATAATACTGCGCTGCTGGGAAGAGTCGCTCTCTGGTGCGTCGACCTCGACATTCGAACGGCCACATCTCACCTTCTTCCGGATGGCTATGGGCTTGGTGGGGCCGAGTATATCTCTCATGACACAATGTGACTGCCTACAGGCACTCCAGAGACCCGAGTCGATCAGGTACGTCGAAAGGTTGTTTTTAGTCCATGAAACTGTGATTTCGTCGAAGCCATTGACTCGACTGGACTTGGGGCCAAAAGCCCACTTGGGAGCGGTGAGGTAATAGGCATCGACCCAAGGAGCTTCCGAAACGCCGTCTTCATGTGGTTGACTTCTATGATCGCTGCTCAAGCTGAAGATTTGTACACCTGCCTTTGCAGGACGAACGGCGGAGCTCCAAATCTCTATTTGTAGCTCTACCGGAAGGTTTCTGAAGCAATGAAATGAATCAAACATCCTGCTTATCATGAAATAGCCGAGGATAACTCGCAAAAAGACGAATTGACTTGTAGGATTATCTAGTTCCTGTGACACTTCAACATCGGGACAACCAATTCTATAAAATCGTCAAAGCACTTCTAGATCTATGCTCGCTAGACCCGATAGGTATCGCAAAAAGGACTTTAGAAACCATTGTATGCTGGGATTGACCGCCAATGCAAGACGTTGGACGGCTTACAGTAACGCCCATTATTGGCAATACGACGAGTTCCCATCACTGATTGTTTCTTCAGCATATTTTTCTTCACATATACGCAGACAGCAGAAATTCTGGTCAAGATCGGGCCGATTTTCTTCTCTATACGTCTATCGATCAAGGTCGCTCCGGTTGAACCTTACTGTGCCTGAGTGTTATGGCGCCATGCCTACGATACGATTCTTCTAACTCGTGGCGGAGTGACATCGCAGTTGTTGGGGATTCCACTGCAGACTTGTTCTGCTCTGTCTGTGTTTGGCCTAAAATCACTTTTTTAGCCATCTTCCTGGGTAGAAAGTGTGTAGTCTCTTAACAGTCTTCTGTTTACTTCAGCCAGTATATGTTCATCATGAGTGCTTGAGGTCCTTTCTGGCGAGCGCAGAGACATCGCATAATGATGTGCATAGGGACTGCAGACGGAGACACTAGCCAGCCGGCAACATGGCACAATTAAGTCCATCTTTGCATGATGAATCATTACTCACTTACAATGAGGCTACCTCTCTGTCTCCACTCCCCGCTGTTAGCGCCGTTCCACTGGAAGTTTTTGAATCTGTGCGCCTTCGACTGCCAAATAAATTGTCAAATATGCCAAATTCTTATTTCAAACCAAACAAAGGCGGAGTACTGGATTTGAGATAATATTTAATGTATTTGATACGTTACAGGATATAAAATTGGAGATCTAACCGGCTCCCAGCCTACCCGCAACCTGGTGAGTGCCTAGGTAGAGGATCTGACGAATAAGAGTCTTCACTGATACTGCGGCGAAGTACGCATTAGTGAGCTACCCCTTCATTATTTCAAGATCTGCGATGTTGAGTGGAAGTTTGGGTGTTGATTGCATTGCATGAATTGACTAGATGTGAATGATAGATAGAGAATTGATGCTGGGGAATAAATATGCGATGTATTGTTTCTGATCAATCGTGTTCGCCATGCTAGTACAGTGACCCCAATGGTACAGACGTAGAAAGCCCTTGTTTCTTTTTTGTATTTTTGTCGAAATGCAGAATAAATCCCAATCAATTGGCGATGTCCTAACAGACCCCCAACTCCTCGTGTACTCCATACCCTCCCATTTTCCCATCCATTCCCCCCTAACAAAAAATCCCATCACGCTGAACAGCTCTTAGAAGCATGCCTGTTCGTCTCCGTCTTGCCATCCTGAACAGTCGTCTCCGTCTCAATCTCAAACATCAACACAGGCTGGTACAGCTGTCGGCCAGATGGACTGTAAACCCAGATATCCTGAGGCCATTGACGTTGCTGGGATTGGATTGTCATTGTTCGGCGGTGATCATAGTCGTATTCTGATTCTTGTGCAGGGATGGGGAATGCCTCGACGTGATATCGAGAGTAATCTATAGAACCATTTGCAGATCTGGTAAACGTTGCTGGAGTTTGCATGCAGCAGCTTTCACTCTGCTGTTGTACTTTGTTGCCGTTCTCGTCAATCTTTTGACACATGATGTGTAGTTTTTCCCGGTGATAAGTGAATTTTTAAATACTGTTCTTGAGTTGGTTATCTTCACTTTCTCGTGAGGATTATGGTCTTCATATATACCTGGTGGCCTGCGGGAGCATGGATGCGAGACTTTTTTTTGCCAGCAGAAGCAAATGCAGCTCATATCGCCAATCACGATTCTCTGACACCTCATAGCATCATCTGAAACTGTTTGTATCGAATGCCATTATGTTTTGTGTAACACAAGGGTTTCCTATGCATTCGAGGCTTGCATTTCGGCTGGTCTGGGCTGCGGGGGATGAAAATGTAATCGTACGAGGGCGGCAATCGCACCATTAATGTTTCTCTTTTTTGCTTCTGTTAGAAAATGCGCAATGATGCTTTTATTCCATTTTTTAAAGTATTTAGTGATGGTGTTTTAAGCATTTAGACTAAGCTTAGCTTCACGCTGTACTCTGGTACAATTTAGACCAGATCAGATAAGCCCGGGTACACTCCCCGTGCTTCTTACAATCGGCCCTTCATATCCGAGCCTTAAAAAAAGTGAGATGCAAGAAAACGATCGTCATTCGCAGTTTATTGGTGCCCGCCTTTTGACGCTGAGATTCAAGAGGCCAGAATCTCGACCGGAGCTAGCCCGACCGCGGCAGAGGGGACATAATGACCAAAAAACTGAGACAGACACTGAAACATGAATGCAAGAGTCTCGATATGGAATATCGATGCCCGATGATTATCGGAGATCATGATCTGATTGCTCTTTTAGTTTCAACCATGTTCTGTTGACCGGGTAGTTGGATTAATTTCTCGTAGTGAGAATTTAAATTCCTGGTTATCGGCATATTTTAGTGTGATCGCGTTTTTTTGGGCGGGAAGTGATGGAGTTAGCTTGGCAGGTTTGGCAAGAAAAACAGCAACACAAGGCTTTGTGTGCGACGACACAGCATTCAAGCCAAATGACGAATTTTGCCACAATTTCAGTTACACAGCATAAATAAATCTTACACGCATTCAATGTCCCATGCCGTCAATCGCACAAAATCTGAAAAATAAATTATATTAATTATCAATCAGCCCTTACCTGCCTCGTTTGTCTCATCGGTTACAGTCCGCTCGGGACCGAAAATGGCAAGATCAAGATTAATCTCTCCGAGACGGCCTAGGGTAGTTAACTCTTCTAATCTATGACGCCAATCTCCACGCCCTGAGCCCTGTAGTCCCGAGGTCGCCAAGTCTAAAAAGCGATCTTGCTCCGTTAATGTCCTTTTGCAGCCAGTCGGGTCCCAGTAGAATCGGGATTCCAAGCTCTCGGTGAGAGGATAATGATATGAATACTTGGTCACCAATACCCTCACTTTTAGCGATAACCTGCTTATTTACTTTTGTCACCATCTGCCGAATATTTTGGGACCCGCCTGGCAGCCTACCCGAGAGTGTCTGTGAGTCTGTCCAATGAGAAGCTTCGTTAATACTACTAGTTAGTGATGTACGCTTCTTCATCATTTCGGTGTCTGCCAAGTAGAAAGTAGCTTCCTAATATCTTCCCCACTTCGCCCCACATCGCCAGTCGCGTCGCTGGCGGCCTCTTTACCTCTTCTCGCGACGCGTGCTGGCCCTTGCCCTCTTCTCTATCTTTGCCGTTGTCCTTTTTCTAGCTACAGACAAAATTGGCAACTCGATTCAAGTTGACGACGTTGATAGCTACAATGCCGCGATGACTAGGTCAGAAGTGATGCGGCAAAGCTTGATCCTATAGAGGCTAGGAGAAATAGGCTAAAAGCTCAAATGGTAACACATGAAACATTGGAAATATTGGATATGAGAAATCGGCCCATTTTGGCCAATATTCTTCTAAGGAAAAAGCTTAAATTTGAAGGGTTCGTCGTCGGATATTTGACGTGACTGTCCAAAGATCTATAAAATCACGGCGATGCGCAAATCGGCAGAAAAATAAGCCTGCCTGGTCAGAGTCTTATTATAAGACTTCACTCTGACAGTACTCCACCCCTACATCACTAGACCGCAAGCGTAGTACGGAAGGGTTTTGATTTTCTCCCCCCAACTGCGGCGTGACTGCTGGATAACCTCTTGATATTGTTTAAAGCGTGCCCAGCCGCTATCTATCCCCAACAATAGGATGGCTTGGAATACCAGTGAGAAAGCCCTCGAGCTCTTCATTATCCAGATCTGCTGTACCATACTTGTCTACCTCTCGGCATGTTTACGGTTCTGGGCACAATCTGTCATTATGAAAGAGCATGTAATACACGACAAGTTGATGTATATGTCAGTGGTAAGTTCACGTTCTAAATATGACAGGTGTACCGCGCATAGCTGCACTATTCGCCCCCTACATGAGGTTTTCTGCCCCTGGATAATGACAAAATGACACTAACTGGGGACCACTTTCTCAGTTCCTTTATACTGCCCAGGTTATCATGATAATACGCGGCATAGTGGACGGCGGAATTGGACAACATGCGGACGGCATTGACAGGGTAGAAATTGTCAAAGGTTTCCAAACTTGGTATTTCGGGGAACTAATATACGCCGCACTTTCATGCTTCACCAAAACATCGGTAGTCCTGTATCTCCATCGCCTTTACATCGGCGAACCATCAAAAGGGGCGACCGTCAATAGACCCTTCCTTAAAATAACTCTGACCATCTGCCTTGTCTGCGTCTGGGCTACATCGATTGTGTTTTTCTTGACCAGCATTTTCCAGTGCTCTCCCGTTGGCTACTACTGGGGGCAATTCAATGATCCCGTCAGCTCTGGCAAGTGTTCAAAGAGCATCGTACCCATCGCTGGTATAGTTCTTAGCATCGTTTTGGCCCTCAGCGATTGGACCTTGGCTCTAGTAGTACCCATTATGAGCCTATGGAATGCGCGGTTGCCGTGGAAAACCAAAGCTGCGATCCAAGCTTTGACGAGCTTAGGCGTACTGTGAGTGTTATTTTGCATTTTTGTGTTTTTCCTTTACCTTGAAAGTATTGTTAGTGTTACGGCTTTATGAGCTCGTATGCCTAAGAAGCTCTCCTCCTAGAACTCGCCTAGTCCATTGACAACGATGAGAATACTCATTGGTCTACTTCCGAGGACAGGAGGAGCCGGATTGGTGCCAATTCAAACTTCATTGCCTGGCTGACAGCATGGATATGACAGAGCGGGCGCGGCAATGATTGTCCGCATTCCCTATATCAAGATGTTGGATCTTACTCAAGACTTTCTCTATGAAACAGTGTAAGATCTACATTCACTTGCTGTTATCTCATGCTTGCTCACTCACTCGTATATAGAGATGTTGCGAAATGGACGGTTATAGAGGCAACTCTGGGAATTGTGGCTGGGTGTTTGCCAACCATTTGGCCATTATTGAGAGCGATGAAATCCAGACGTGTCTCACCGAGCTTTGATCATGTGAATGATGAGGCCTTGCACCATAAAGTTCGAGTCGAAGGAGGGACGAAACAAGACACCATTCAGAATAACCGTGACACGATTCATCTTCAGAGAGAGTTCTTCATTTCGGAATGTTTTATTGACAATTCTGATAATCGTGTGAGATATGCCCCAAACGATAGTTTTAGATATGATCAATGGCATCCATAGGATAGATCGATATAGCAACTAGTCAGCCGTCATGCTCGTAATGTTAAAGCTTAGAAGCTCTCAGGCTAAAGAAGGGAGTAAGAGGTATGACTAAAAGAGACTTTTACTAATAATACCAAAAAAACAGACGACTTGTCACATATCAGTATGAACTGATATACAACAGTGGAGTATGGCGGCCAAATGACAAAACCGACGGTTCGAGGAAACAAACCGTTAGAACGACCCATGGACAGGCTTTTCATCATGCTAGCGAGGCGTATATCTGGAAGTCTCTGGTTGGATTACTTTCTTCCTATACCACCCTTCCTGAGTAACTGTGCAAGTGACTACTTGGGCTAGATTCGCTTCTTACAATCTTAGTAATCCCCAACCAAGTATCAATTAGTCCCTGTTAGTACCAGTTGATTGCTTCAGCATATTAAAAGAGCTACGGAAAGGCATTTCTTCTGGTCCCGTCAGCATATATGCTACCCGGATGCTCGGAGATGGATACATTGCAGACCTTGTGGTGATCCATTCATGTTTCTGTTCTTTCTCCACGAGGAGACGCCGTTAAAAGGAGTGTAACCAACTTATTTATAGTAGACAGCTATATACACTGACACATAGCATAAAAAGAAACTCGTCACATGGAAGCCTGCGAGTTTAATTTGTTTCTGGATACTTGCACTATGAAATTGTCTCATACACTTGATGATGACATGTATCCACCTCCTGATCCAAATGTCTTATATGGCAGCTCACCGGTGCACATCTCCATCCAGGCTCCAGATATCATCGTCCGAAGTCTCCCATCTCAAAGTCTCATTATAACCTTCGTTCTCGTAAGTTCCATCATCGTCCGTGACGCTGTGTAAGCTGGTTCCTTTACTACTGTTACTACTGGATAGCGTACTCCAGTCATAAGGCAAACCGTCGTCCACATCTTTCGGTGGCGTATACCATTCAATTGTAATCTTTTGAAGTTGTGGCATCTTGGCAAAATAAGAGAGGCGCTGGATGTATTCCATCAATTGCCCGCATTGACAGTCCTGCCTTTCCACCTTGATCGTGAGGTCGCGCACTAGCATTTCGACCGCAACAGCATCTTCCCAATCGCCAAGCATATCATCTAAGAAGCGAGAGAATCCGCTCAACGAGATTATGAATGAGTTCTCCTCATAGAACACCCTTCGAGCTTCTAGGAGAAGATGCCGTCGAGACTCATCGTTATTGAGGAATCTTTTTAGAAGAAGAAACCTTCCAATTCTCTCTTCATCTGACCAGGCAATAGGTTCTTGCACCACGACTGGATCCTCCTTCACCAAGTACTTACAGAGTACAGCGCGGCGATCGTCTGATGGCATGTTGGAAATGTCATCGAGGGGTCTCCCACCTGTCAGTTGAGCGAGATCATCATTAGCGGTCAGGAGCTGCATCTCTTTGGCCTTGTGGACCACTGAAAGTGGCTGGCAGATGTTAGCAGCTGTGACTTCGACAAGGATCTGACCCAGGGTTGCTTGATAGTCGATGAATGACGATCTTACTCACCTGAAGAAACTTGTGTATGCTCTTTCCTGACTGGGAGAATGATTTCAAATGCGCTCCTCGCATTCTTATTTCTTACAAGCGATGAAATGGGTATAGCTGGAGATTGAAGAAACTGGGAGCATTGCTATGGAGAGGCAGATATATGCCAAGCGGCTGCCTCAAGAGTTCACGTCCGTTTCAACAATATAGATGATCAGGCAGTTATATGGTACAGCACTATGATTGATTTCATCCATATTCGCACGTGTAGCTGCGCCAAAAGTCAGATTGAGCGACTCCTTATATGTACAGTTTTTGGCTGTTATGATAAAGCCAAGACAAGTTATAGGTTTGCCGTCCGACACAAAGACCTCATGCTGAAGCCCACAATGTCGGAATAAAGGCTGACTTGCGTGAATGAAGTGAATAGTATTGGAAGAGATAGTTATGGCCTACCGCCGATTCAGGATCGGTACAACCGAGACTGGACATGTGAATAGCCTTCCGAAAGCCTGCGGAACATTGCCTTCTACCTTTGCTGTTTATGGAAGTTGTAGGCCATTAACATGGCTGTACGATACAATATGAGTCACCTGCTAGTGTCGGCAGCGCACAGGACATTCGTACTGATATACTGTCGATTGAAGTGTTTTTTTTTTTTGGACGTCAGAGGTGTATCAGACGAGGGCTTTCAACACCTTGGTCAGGTCTTGCTAGAAAGTTATCTTACCCAACAAGCTCACCGTTCAATCACGCCTAGTACACAGCTACTAATGATGAAAGTTTGTAATTCGATCTCCATGATATTACCTTAGAATTTCGTGACAATTCAGTTTCTAATCCATATATTATCTTACATATGTCTTCTACCACGTAGTTGTTCTGTCTTGAATTCCTGCTCCAAGGGCTACAAAGAAGCACAGAAACTACAAATGGTGGTAACTATTCCTCATGAAGTATATAAAAAACATTCAGGAGAGATTGCAGGATTGTGAAATAGTGCGTTATTACGCTGCTCATATGACCAAGTTATGACAGCCAAATCCCATAGAAACACTGTTAAATCCTGAAAAACACCATCTATCCCTTTCACTTCACTAGTCACCTCTAGATAACCGTTTCTTATTTCGGTTCAGTTGAAGCCCCTTATAGATTTCCTCAATGCTTGGCAAGTCATCATCGTCGTCATTGTCGGGGGACTCGTTTCCACCTCGGGGGGAAAGTGGGACAGTTCTTGGGCTTGAGTAAGCTACCGCACTTCTCTGTACAACTATTAGAACTACGCTTCAATATCCACGGAATCACATACGTCTGAGTTTCTCTTCGATCTCATGGCCGATTTCCTGCGTGGTGTCGCTCGTGTCAGTAAACTAGTCACCCATGATCCCTCGCTCAGACTCTTTAGCACGCTTCGTAAATTTGGGTTCTCGTTGGGACAGCCTCCTCTCAGGCCGATGCGACTTGTTCTTCTCTCTAGTCTTGCTAAAATGACGATCTTTGCATTGTGCAAATGGTACGGTAGTAGCGGTGGAGACTTTACTGATTCTTCGCATGATAAGGTGATGAAGGAGTTTCTGGATGACTTTTATCGGCATCTGTTTGTCTGAGAAGAGATGTTGGAAAGATGACCAAGATGGGACAGAAGAGGAAATGGATGGAAAATAATGGCAACTTGCTGTTATTTATAATGAGAGATACTTAGGTACACATATTTCTTACCAAATATCCTTCCTCGAAGTAACCAGGATTCTCACTCCAAACCCCAGGGCGTAGCGTCATGAGAAACAGAGCGACAGATCCATGGCGTTCTTATGAGCGACCAAGATCCAGACGTCACGCGCCTCTACTTGGTCCTTTCAGGAATACGGGACACGCCTAACGAGGCTTGGGGTAATGAGCCGCCGTTGGCGACATGAAGCCATGTGAACAAGGTCGAGCCGGAAAGGATGCCTAGTTAACTGAGACATAACATCTACCTCTACTGATATCTTCCCCGTAAATCTATCATGTTTTGAAGGAGATACTCGTCATATCTGCTCTCTGAACAGGCTCCATCAGACCCTGCACCTATCATACCCTTTCGTTGTTTAGCCACTCCACCATGGTTTCAACTATAAGACGTGTGGAATAAGACGGTCCATGGATTGAGCGGTCCAGATCAAAGGATAATGTCAATCACGCTTCGACCCAACCTTGCCCGCTCTCCGTAGCCCAAGTGCTCCCACAAGTACGCAAACAAGCATTAGGGCAAAGAGAGTCCAAAAAGATGCACGGTAACCTTCCAAGCGAGCCTCGGGGGACTTTGGGTTGATGTTTCGGTTTGTCACCCCTGCGGAGACTACTTGAACGATAGCCAACCCCAGAGCGTTCCCAAACTGCGCTGCCGTGTTGAAGACAGCACCGGCAAGGGATTGATTCTTCTCGGGGAAAACCTCAGTAACAATAATGAGCCCGACGGTGAAGAGCACATCGATAGAAAATGGCAGAAGGATTTGTGCGAAGAAAGCACCGACCCAATAAGACCAACTAGGATTGATCATGGCCATAAGCAGCGGGGATCCCGAGGAAAGTAGTGACGAGACCGCTACAAGCCAGACAGCAGGTATTTTGTGCACGATGAGACCGGTCATCAGATTAAGGCCTAGTCCGACGACGGTACTGGGAAGGATGCGGATCGCAGCCTCGACAGCCGACAAATATTGGATCTCTTGAAAACTGGGGCGTATAGTCAGTAAAACTTTCACTCAAAACGTTCTGGCCGTTCACCTACTAGAGACTTGTAAGAAGATCAAGAGAATTCAGCACTGCAAACGATAAAGCTACAGCAATACATATAGCAGCAAAAGCAGAGTTGCTCCAGAAGGCATTAGGTATTAGAGCCGGCATGCTTCTTTTTACTCGGTAATGCATCCAACCAACAAACAGTGGCAGGGTCGCCAAGCTGAAGCATAGGAGTATAATAGTCCCGGTCTCTTTGATACGATGGACGTCCGTGCTGATAACCCTTGATCTGGTTAGTACCATCTTGGTTACAATTAGAAATACCTCAACTTACGCTAAGAAATAGGAAAGCGAGGCCATGGAAACCGAGGCAAGTAATGCTCCGATCCAATCGACTCTGGATATCAAATCACCGAATATGTTTCGGAAACCGAGCGGCTCGGGCTTTGGCAGTGACCATAGACCAACGGCGGACAGGAGCAGGGTAGTGCCTCCATAAAGATACCATCCCGAGCGCCATCCAACAGTATCAACGAGTACGCCACCGAGGACAAGGCCAAAGGTAAAGCCTAGCAGCTGACTCAAACCCAAGCAAGCGAACGATATGTTTCGGCTCTGTCCACGAGGCTGAGTGTCAGCGACGAGAGCCACAGAACTGGAGAAATGCATCGCTATGGCAACGCCCTGCAATGCCCTCATAGTAATCAATTGTTGAACGCTTTTGATAAATCCACAGGACAACATGAGCACGCCGTTGAGTATGCACCCCGATAGATTTACGGATCGGGGCCCCAAGACATCAGCGACGGCACCTGAGAGCAGCAGTGCCGAAGCTGTGGCTAGCCCTTGAACTGATGACGGCCAGAAGGCGAGCGACTGCGGTATATTGAGATCTGAGGTCAATTGAGGAAGTCCAATGACTATGAGACCGCTGGATGCGCTCGTGGCGAAATTGACCCCGCAAAGCTGGAATACTACTGCAGTTCTTCTTATAAGTGTCAGCGGAGTTGCAGCGCCCGTACTTAAAGCCTGCGAAGATTCGACGTCGTCGAGGATGGTTAGATGAACCTCAGTCTGATCTTTGGGCGGGGATCGCGACATCGGACTACAGGGTAGAGACTCCATGGACGTCGTTTTGTCGTACACAGCGTTGATGGGACGTAAATGATCGCAATCCACACAAAACAAACTGAAATCGCGGGTGCCTTTGGTCTAAAGGTATTGTCTTAGTTTCTTACTATCCTGTATCCGGTTCCTAGGTTGGTTGAAGGCATTCTCGTACATCTTTGTGTCGTGGGAATAGCACTTAAAATTTCAACCGAAATTGGATTCAATAGTACAAGCCATTGCCAAATAGTCGTGAAGGTAGTATACGTCTCTCATATTCTGACGAAAATGGCTGCTGGGAGTTGTAGCCCATGGTGCGTCAGCAGGAAATTGAGAAAGCAAGTTCTACGCCGAAGATGCACCCCTCGTCTTCATCAGGCCTTCAATCTATAATAGTCATGTTCCTACCCCTGCCTCTTATTCGACCTGAGCAAACCTTTCTATTTAGGGTCTTGCGATCCATACATCTCCTTCCCATTCATTATATGACTGAAACAGCTCGAGCACTGGGTAAAAAGAACATCTTTGGAATAATACATACATGATTGTACCAAGTTAGAAACAGTCGCTTATACTCCTGGGTATGTGTAAAGATAGTGTAGAAGTGTTCAAAACTTGTATAGATAGAAAGCCACCTGAAGCAATTCGGAGTAGTAGCTCCAGTTCTATCGATATATCGGCAAATTCATACCACTTCCCCGACATGTTTGAATCAGCTTTGATGCTTCATTACATTGTGTACTGTATATGAAAGTGGCATCAATAACCTGATCTGCATGACCCGGTGTTGGCTAATTAATGTGTCAGACCGTATCACAATCGCATATCATCGCTGAAATTCGCATCCCAAGCCCACTACTTCTTAAAAATCGGGCGAGAATGAAACCAGGCTTAAGGTAACTATACATAAGGTCCCTTGATTAGAACGACTGGGTTCAAGTTTTCCATTTACGATAGCAGACCCGAAAGGTAAAAAAATGAGAAAAGCATTCACAAGGCTAGGATCCAGCCGGCAACGGCCGTTCCGGGCGCAAGACAGGCGGCCACAACAGCAGCATCCAGCTCGATCCTGGATAAAAGGCCAACTTGCTGATCCGGCTTCCTCAGCCATTTTACCAAGGTCGACAGAATTTGTTCTGGCCCTGCAGCAACATGTCTTTGCCTTGTCTAGCACCGCTCGTCTCACGGCTATCACATCTCTTTGACGGTAATAGCTGGACTGACCAGAACCATTCAACTCAGGGAAGGGTGAAGAATGCATTCCGACTGAAGAAAATCAATTTGCGGCCTTTTAAGAAGAAGCACCGGATGTATACTCAAAGATATGACGCAGACAATCTTTCACCAAGTCAACAGGCAAATATGATGTATACAACAAGATATGGATCAAGCCGCACCACGAACAGCGGAAGCGAAGATGTTATTTCCCCTCAAGTCGTCCCCGTATCAGTCAATGTTATCACAATGCCGCGACACGTCGATCGTGCATGCCAAACTGATCTACGGCCAACTTCGGCGCTCTCAACATACGAACTGGTCTCGGCGAATACTCTAGATGAGTGCACCATTCCAGATGGAAGGCAGCCGCCTCCTCCGCCTCCGCCTTATGCGCCTCGACAAGGACCAAAGCAGTGATCGGCATGAGCGAGCACAGCGGGCGAGACTGTGTACATACACCAGGAGAAAATAGGCAAACTTGTTGTATAGCATATCATAAAGCTCAAGTCAAAATGAAACGTCAGGCGAGCTGAAAGATGCGGCCATAGTGATAAAACAGAGCAAAGGATGTGCTTCCACTTATAGAATGGGTGTAATCATTGTCATGCCCTGAGATTGTTGTGAACAATTGTCCCCTTGAGAACTTACCAGCCCAAGTAAGCAGTGAACGTTTAATAGAGACAATGCATAGTTTTAGTACGCGTATCAGCGGCAATCAGACTCTTAGATTCCCGAGTCTGGAATGGGAAATGAGACTGAGGGTTAGGTTCTGCGATTTATTGATTTTTCCTAATTGCCAGCAATGATGACTTTCCCTAAATGTGCTTGAGAAGCGCATAACAATTCTTCATACTCCCCTTTACATAGGAAATTGCGGAGTCTCTTCATTAACACCGTGGCTTCGCGTCTAAGGGATTTCATGGCATACGGAAGTTCAATACCCATGGGCTTGTTGCAACTAGACTCGGGCAGCCTCTATATTGAATACCGTTCTCAAAGCTCAAAGTCCCAGATACGTGGCTAAACACCAGTTAGTGAGCTTGACGAGCCTCCTTTTTTGTCCTCCACGCTCGTCTTCGTTCACACGCCGGCGTGGAACATAATGAAGACGTTATGGCCTGGACGGGCCAAGCAGCCATATGTGATACCGTATCACACTGACTCAAAAGAAATTCAAATGACGGAAAATGACTAACAAAAGTCTACCGCTACAAAATGGCTTTCTCGCACAGATTTGTGGACATCAGACCAGCCAGTGTCAGTCCATAATATGCCTTTACAATACGTACCCTCCCAGCTCACCCCGAGACTGTCATCTTGTCCGTGAGACAGCATAAGATTCTTATACTTTAAATTTCCTCTGACGTTCGCCACAATCGACGAAAAATTATCTTGCAGCTTGTGTGTTTTCTTTTCTCTCGACATCGAGAGAGCAAGGCTTTTCAGTAAACATGGCTGAGTTTGTTTTTGAAGATGAGGACTTGACTGCCCTCAAGGGTAATGTTATCGTTGTCACAGGTACGCAAAACACCGCCCGTCTCGGCTCCCCACTCCCATCCCCAGGTGGTCATGCTCATATATGGGTTGGCTATACACACCTTAGTTACGTCGGCCTCAGTTAACATTAAAACTCTTTGAATAGGCGGTTCATCTGGCATTGGATTGGCTACCGTGGAGCTACTTCTGTCAATCGGAGCCTCGGTAGTCAACGGTGATGTCCAGGCTCCAGAAAAGGAAATGGAAGGCGCATATGAGTTCATCAAAACAGATGTAACTAAATGGGAAGAGTTACTTGTGTTGTTTAATAAGGCGAAGGAGACACATGGCCGCATCGATCATGTTTTTGCCAACGCCGGCATTGGCCCACGCGCCGATTACTTGTCTACTCAACTTGACCAAGCTGGCAATCTAATGGAACCATCGAGCCAGAATCTCGACATTAACCTCAAGGGTGTCATCAATACGTCAACTCTCGCGATTCACCATCTGCGACAGCAAGCTGACGGAGGAAGCATTGTTATCACGGGATCCGCGACCAGTCTCCAGCGTTTTCGGGCCGTTGACTATGGTAAGTTGGGGAACGGTGCTCTCAGCGCGCTTTACGCTGGCTGATACGTATTAGCTACTGCCAAACATGGAGTGCTCGGTTTTGGGCGAGGACTTGTCCCGTTGCTTAAAGCCGCTCGACTTCCGATCCGGGTCAACACCTTGGCACCTAGCTGGACGGATAGCAACGTTGTCCCATCCTTGAAGAGTTTGCTGAACAGCATAAACGTCGACGTACAACCTGCCTCTGTAGTAGCTCGTTGTGCTGCTTACCTCATGGCTGACACCACCATGAACGGACAAGTCGTCCATGTGCAGCGTGGTAAGTATGCTGAAGTTGATACGGCTGTTTTGATTCCTGCGTATAGAAAGATCAAAGGCGATGACTACCCGAGCGAGGATGAAGTTTTTGAGCGACTTGCAGCAGCGGCAGCGTAGGGTGTAGGTTATTGCACGGACGAAATGGGAATGAGCACGCAGCAGCAGCGCGAATTCTGTACAACTATAGAGCATTGCAAGATACGACAAGAGAAAACTCGCGAAACCACTTAATTTTCTTTTGTTCAAGATGCAATATGTGATATAATGTTGAACAGTACAACCCGCACTACGCCAGGAAACTTCTGTTAGCTTATCGAAGATTCACCATCAACACCCACTGGCCAGCCTTCACGGAGAATCTGCGTTCTCTTAAACAACGTTTCCAAACATAGTAATAATTAGCTGTAGTCCTCTACCCATATCTGTCCTCCAGACTGGTTGCAAGGCGTGGTACCGCTTTTCAAATCCTCTTTGTAGTCCCAGATGCCCGTTTCAGTCAGATTTCTACAACTCCTCGGAGATTGTAACCCCCTTCCCCGGTTCGAAGACGATATAGGGGTTAGGTTCCGCCTCCGCTAGGTATTACTAGGACATCACCGCTTCTCGGTTCAGCTCGGTATGCACCTAAAAGACATGCCTCAATAAAGTCCATTTTCGTCGAAATATCCTGTAAACGTGTCTCTCCTATACATGAGATACACCAATAATGGCCATATATGGAGTACTAGGTTTCTAACTACCAAAAGTACCGACAGCCTTAGTCGCCAAGTACCACCAGCTAAAGAAGGCCGAGTCTATTTCATCCCTACTTTAGTATATCTTTCAGCGTGGAGCGAAAAAAGACAAATACATTTTTCTCTGTTGTCCTTTTTCTATGGGATCTGTTTAGTATAATCTGTTTCTGCATCCATCCATCATCGGGGCCATTAGAGGTAAGTTAAATCACATCAGTTTCTAGCTTCTACATCCGCTCATTCCATCCTAAGATCAAACAGTTATTCAACAAACATATTGCTTGCAATATGCTGGCTCATTACTTGAAAATGGCCGTCTTGGTCATTGCGATCCAGTCTATGCTTAGCGCCGCAGAGCCTAACGCCTTACAACTGTATCAGAGGGAACCTTCCCAGAGTGACGTAAGATATGCCAACATGGTCTACTTTGTCAACTGGTATGACAGCCCAATTTCCATGCGATTGAAGCCTTGGCAAGCCTGCCGCAGCCCCATGGCCGGATCAGATTGAACGAGACGAGATACTGATCGTAAACGTATCTTAGGGGGATATATGAGCGGGATTTCCAACCACAGGATCTCCCCGCCTCCAGCATAACACATGTGCTATACGCTTTTATGAATGTGCAGGAGGACGGCACTGTGTACGTTCGCTCGGATCGCTCGGAAGAAAATAGCAATATCGGAAGCTTCGATTCTAACCCTTCTTAGATTCACAGGCGATACATACGCAGATTTGGAAAAACATTACGAAGGGGATTGTAAGTTTTTTCACACCTACAGCAAGCTTGACTTCTACCGTCACCCACGATCTCTGGTGTTTGCGGTTTGCAAATGCATCTTTCGTGGCAAACGCAGAACCCATCAACCCTCCCTCCCTAGCTTTTCCAACCCGTTTCCCAGTATAACTTGCCAAAGCTCAAACTTGGATCAACCCGTTTGCTAACAGAGGACCTATCCCCTCTCTCTAGCTTGGCTCGAAAGCGATAAAGATAATGCGTTTGGATGCGTTAAGCAACTTTTTCTCCTGAAAAAGGCGCACCGCAACCTCAAGGTCCTGCTATCCATCGGCGGCTGGACTTGGTCTACAAATTTCGCCACTACAGCAGCTAGTGCCGCCAGTCGATCTACCTTTGCCAAGTCGGCAGTGACCCTTATGAAAGATTGGGCCTTTGACGGTATCGATATCGACTGGGAGTACCCAGCTAGTGATGAAGATGCTGCTAATATGGTACTCCTCCTTCAGGCGGTTCGGATCGAGCTCGATGCGTATGCTTCTGAGCACGCACCAGGTTACCACTTTCAGCTTACCATCGCCGCTCCAGCAGGCTCGAGTCACTATAGCAAACTACGCCTCGCGGATCTTGGTCGTATAGTCGATTACATTAATCTCATGGCTTATGACTATGCTGGATCCTGGAGTTCTGTAGCTGGTCACAGCGCTAATCTCTATGCAAACACAGATATTCCCCAGTCTACTCCATTCAATACTGATGATGCCGTCAAAGCCTACCTTGATGCCGGGGTACCTTCTCACAAACTCATCCTCGGCATGCCTGCGTATGGAAGATCCTTCATCGGTGCATCTGGCATGGGAGAACCGCACTCAGGAGTAGGCCTTCCCAACAAGGCGCTAGGTAGCTGGGAGGCTGGTGTCTGGGACTACAAAGCTTTATCCAAACAAGGTCTCGAAATCATGTACGATGAGAAGGCCCAAGCATACTACGGCAAGTATCAATCTGGCGGAGGCATCTGCTCGTACGATACTCCAGAAACCATCCAGAAAAAGGTGTCCTACTTGAAGCAGCGAGGTCTGGGAGGGGCTATGTTTTGGGAAGCATCAGGAGATGGGAGAGGACAAGAATCGCTGGTGGGAACGAGCTTCAGATCTTTGGGAAATCTCGATCAAACAGAAAACTTACTTGTTTATCCTGATTCAAGATACAGAAACATTGCTTCCGGCATGGAAGCCGGGGTATGATCTAGGGGGCAGTTGAGCGGCGGAATACATATATGGCTTAACGTGCAAAAGCTGCGACTTGATATCGAGTAATCTACATTGAGTGGGCTTCTAATGATGGAGACCCGTGCGTTTCGTTCCAATCCTGATCATCTTGCGTGGTACCTAGGGCTTGAAAGAGATTCACATCTTTCAAGCTGCCATGTTGGCTAAGCTGCAAAGGGGGACAAGCTAAGGATTGTTGGCGGAATTTGACTTTGTCGTCGGCAAATGTACCTCTTCTCAATGATTGACTCTTACATTAGGTACGAGACAATATCACTTTTGACAAGCGATCCCACCCAATTACCATGGTTTGGTAATTGGTAGAAAAATGAATGGCAACTGTAGTACGACACATATATTTAGCGCACATTCACCGATCTAGATGTTCGTGGATGGGGTAAGAAATAAACCTAAAGTCCGCCCAAGTCACTTTCATATGCAACCGTCAATTTAGGGTACATACTCAATTGATAAGCGAATATAGCCTCGAGTTGATGTAGCGAAATTGTTAGGATAAGTGTAGTGTATGAACTGAAGCAGAAGAATCTCATTTGATCAAGTTTTGGATATCAGGCAAGTTAAGGAAAAAAACAAAACATAAGTGGAGTTATTTCATCGTACGAGCCAGTCGCAGTTTCGAGGACGATAATTCAAGGTATATGGTAAAAAGCTTTAAATAATCAAATAATTACATGGTTACATGGGTTTTCTCTACTACTACCGAGAAAACTAATAAGGAGCCCAGTTTAGTACCAGACGAGATGTTAGGCATACCAGACATTTATTATTCAACCCGCAACCGGGAAGACGAGATGGTTGCACGTCCAAATGAGTCAGCCTCAAGTCGGCCTAGAATATCATCTGGTGCAACGTTGCGGCCAGCAGTACTATTAGGTAGCCATGCTGGTATAAACCTCGCAGCTCGTCTACATAAACCAGCAATTCTCACACCTTAATTTACATTCTGGAACCTGCCCAACACTCAAATGGACCAGTCCCCTTCGCGACGAACAGTCCGATAGAATGAACTCGTTTATAATAGCCAATATGCGCGCCTACAAAGATCTTTAGGTATATAGCAGGGCTCCTATGATTTGCGCTGTACCACCATCTCTAGCCACGCTAGTATCTGCTCATTGACCTTGGTATGCGATTCCCATAGTGCCCAGTGAGACGCATCCACCTCTCTGCGAGTCAGGTTTTCAAAGTATTGATCCATGCCCTCGGACATGCTTGACGGTAACGCTTCGTCCCGGATGGCAGCCAAGAACAATGCCGGCATTGAGAATTTGAGGGGCTTCAATAAGAGCCGTAACTCGTCGAGGTAGTTGTGTGCCCGTGTGCGATACCAGCGGAGGGGTCCTTCTAGTTTAGCCTGTCCTTGTAGAGAATATCTAGAGACATAATAATCCATCTCGGCGTTCGACAGCAATTGGGATTGGTTCAATTTGGGTAGATTGTGAAACAGGATGCCTTCTGCTGCATGGAAGCCAACTTCATTTTCTGGACCCTTCGCGCCAAACATTGCATTAAGAAATTGCCGGATCTTTGTTTCATCCGTTATCTCCTTATCAATCAGCGCGCCTTGGAATTGTAGCTGATACCTCAAGCTCTTCATGCCCTCGTGTTGCGTGACGTCATCGAGCGAACGATAGATGCGCGAGGGCGGGATGAACGGAGTGCCGACGCTAAAAATACCCTGGACCAGGTCGGGAAACCACAGAGCCGTGCGCCAAACCACGGCGCCGCCCCAGTCGTGTCCACCGAGGATGATTTTTTTATCTTTTGCGACAAGATTTGCCAGGCCTCTGATGTCCTCGGCGATGCTCCTCAATGCGTACGAGCTTGGCTGACAAGGGGCGCTGGTAAGGCCGAAACCAAGCATGTCTGGCGCGATGATCTGATATCCATGAGATTGCAGACAGGGGATCTGATACCGCCAGCCGAAGGCCAAATCAGGAAACCCATGCAGAAGGATAATTGTCGCGAGGGGTTCGTTATCCGGGTCGGCTTTCATGTAATGGTAGGTTTTGTGGCGGATTGTTGCTGTGTGCCATGTCACTCTAGAATCCTCGATCCCAAGCTTGTCGGCCATATTTTCAAGTCGGATATTTGAAATGGCTGGATGAATGCGTAGAAAATGGGCTACAAGGACCAGCTATAACGTTAGCATTGAATATGCGAATATGCTCGGGTTGTAAGCCGATGCTTTAGAAACAGCCATGCGTCAATACTGTCACTAGCAAAGCCCTCAATTTCATCTCTTATAAGGTTTAGATCTAATCATATGAAGGAGAAATACGAGGCATGTCACGAAAGCGAAGAGGTGAAATCGACGGAGAGATGTATTCGGCCGTATATGCTGGAAGGTCATCAGAGGTCGCATTCGGACTATATTGTCACCATTAAAAAGTCGGAGTGTGCACTTGCAAGGTACTGTACAGTATGCCAGCTGCTATTAATTTCAAGTAAGGAAGTTATCTTGCCCGACTCAACGGCCATTTCTGTCTTGTCTTCCCTGGATAGTCTTTCCATGACTCTCGCCTGGCGACTTGGTTTGGCCGAAAAGGCACTAGTCACTAATGCTTGCATTGATTTTCTTATTTTCGTCCTCCGCTCCCTACGCCCCTGCTTCGCCACACGTTAGTCAAACTATATCCACATTACCTAAAGTCCATATTCAATCCTGCTGTGTATTAACAGACGTGGAACTAGTCCCCTCATCGATACTGTACAGATAGGCAGACAAACAGACAGACAGACAGACAGATCCATTACGCCTAGTAAGTCAACGCCCAGAGGGCTCTAAGAAATAAAAGTACGTACACTTCGCCAATTCTTATCTTGCACTCGCCAAGCCCATACAGCTTCCACAATATTCCTTCCAGTCTAGTCATTGCTTTTCTTCTTAGTCCTCGTGACTATTAGTAGCAGCAGGTCTATTTGAAGCCCAATTCCTCCAAGTGTTCAGTTTCCTATCTTCGGCGACTGAAGCGGTGCCTGCTCTTGGCTATTTGAGGACGTCAGAGACTGTTAGTTCGTTAGTATAGATTTCATGATGCTAGCTTAGTTTCGTTTGGATCATGTCTGTTCCATGCGACCTGCAGCGATCGCAATCTGATTGCAGCTTGTACTGCGTCCATGTTCGGTGTCTATTTCGGACCATCTGATGCTGCCTTACCTCCTAGGTGAAAGGAGAGGCTGCCGCATTTTTCTTCCGTACATTGTAGCATCTCTCTACAGTATGTCGTCCACTTCAAGCAACGGAAGAACAATCGCCTAATTCATATCATTTACATGCCACGACTCTATCTATGTTACGTGGGGTCAAAACTGTAAGCCATCTGTAAGTGCTCCGTGTTGTTTAGTATTGCGAAGACTGGCATCTGACTTATCAATAACCTTGGCCTTTTCCAACCCCCGCTCGTATCTTGTAGATGAGGCAGCCAGCCTGGACCTGCCCTCCCACGCCTCCGTTATTGCACGCTTTCCAGCTGTACTGGTGAAGAATAACCTCACACCTAGGCCCTTCATCCCCAAGGGGCTTCTGCCTGTCCTGTGACTCGCCTACGCAGTCTTCCGCCCAACAGATGGAGTATTCATAAAGGACGTCCCACGAGTCACGTTGTACGTCTTTTACACATCCATCACCAGCACTCATGAGCCCCTTGACAGCCGGTAAGGAACACCATTCAAACGCAGTCTGCCTTACACGTTGATCTTGAATGTCAACATGACCTCGCAAGTCATCTTTACCTCCACATATAGGCTTTGGAAGAGTCGTTTGGCCGGGCGAAGCCCTCGTGACAGTCTGTTTCTCCACAAGCGTAACTGTCGACGTTATCAGCACTGGGCTGTTGATATCTTCTGATTTCGCTGTCAACGTTGTTGTGATGTGTGGGGTTGTGAGTACCGTTGTCGAAACTTCTGCGGTTTCTGCAATTCCGTGAGAAGTCCAATCTACGGCTGTTGTTGTGTGCAACATTGCCTGCGAATGCTCCAACTGCGTATATAGTTTCCCCATCATAGATTCGACTCCTAGCATATTGATTGAAACCGATTCCGCTGTAGACTTCTGCGAGTGAGCCGCCATGGACGTTTTTATCTCGTTATCAGCAGTCACTGCGGTTTGTTCCACCGCTTCGTCGAATGTTGTTCTGGCTGACGGAATCCGTATAAGAGTCATCAACGTTCCGATTGGTATATTACCATACATTTCGCTTGTTGGCTTCTCGACCGTATCGGCGACGCCATCGCTTACTCCCAAGCTTTGGGACATGCTATTCAAGATGGTACATGAAGTAGCAATGATGCTCGCTTCTCGGCCCTTGCCTGTCGTAGATGTCGGCCGTATGATCACGCCAGTACCGGGCATGGCATACGGACCTGTGTTAGTTGGAAATTTGCAGCCATGAGTATAGCTGGCACCTGTTTCATATTTTCTGACTGTAGGGGTATGGATGGGTACAACTGGATGGAGGGGTATTTGAAGCAAGCGTGGGCAGCCAGCACTCCACGAGCCGAAAACCAATCTCTCCTTATGCGGTATATCGTAGAAGTCATAATCCTTGGCCAAATCAACGTCGATAGAAGGGTTCAAAGCCTTGAGGTCCTGTAGAGTAATATCTAGTGCTTTTAAGGCCAGGCCGACTGTCTGCCCGGCCAGAGGTTTCCACTGGGCGGTGGTGCATGATGCTGAGGCTAGATGGGTCCAAGATACAGCAATGAGCATCCACATTGTCCAAGGTGCCTTAGTCGTAGGGTAATGGACACGCATGGTGTGCAGTAATACTGTGTGTCATCTCACCTCAGCAACTCAGATTTGTTCACGAGTTTTGTAGGTGTCAAATGGACTTACAAGTCATATTTGGATCTAATAGGTTGACGTGAAAAGAAGACGTAACTTGGTACGCCTACAAAGGCGATACCGAATTTGGAACATCTTGACACGTGGAAGATACCTTGGCGGTGGAAGTTATCTACGCAAAAGCAAATTAGATACAAGATGCGGCAGCTGCCGAGGTAGAAGTCTATGATCATGGTGATAGTGATGATGTGCCTTGAGGTAGTCGGCGACCATGTTTGTTGCTAATATGCAAATGAAAAGGAGAATACGTGGATAGTCAGGTTGCTGGATACGGAAGTCCCCCGGCAGAAATCCGCCAGATGGCTAATCTTGAAAGTTAAAGAGATGCAATTCATTTTGGATTCGAGTCACCTCAGGACAAGCTCAAAAGCCTACCCACCTCTTCTAGAGCAAATGATTTTCTGGTGCATCTATATACTAAATCATGGATCGCACAAGTCTGACGTCGATTGAGAAACAAACACTAAAAGAACACGCCGATAGGATGATGGCTCAATGGGTCGCGCTCAGGGAGAATTTGAAGGTATGTACACTTCCAGGCAATGCTGGAGTACTGTGCAGTATGGTATCGAACCTTCAGAGCAACTCACATCCGTATCCTTTCAGGAAGCCGATAGGTCGACTGTATCTAGGTTTTGCTTATATCTTCAGATCTTGGCTCTAAGTCTCTATCCTGATTATAATGCAGAAGAAGCCAGAGAGCTATTGGCACGAGACGAGATATCCATGCTGCGAACATTCTTCGAGAAAGATGACGGGCCGGATCCGGAATCAGTCGATCACGCGCAAGCTGGCCACATAATAGCACTTGCGCATGGCTTATTCGAAGAGTCAGGAGGCAAAAAAAGTGCTTTCTGGGATCGGTTCAACAACAAGTACTCGGCTTTTAAGAATCAGAGCATATGTGGTTTCATGGTTGATGTCACGGGTATGAATTCCCTTGAAGAGACCCATGCTGAACAGCTTTATCATGCGATATTGAAATCCAAGCTACTTCCGCGAAATAAAGCCTTGAGCTTTACCATGTTTTTGGAAAGTGTTCAGAAGTGCCAGGATGTCATCAACCCAAACTGGCATCAGAGAGTTTTCATGGGATCGAGCTGCGTGAAAGAGCCATGAATGTACATTCGAGGCTTGGTCCAAAATTTTACACCAAGCAAAGCACGGCCGGAAAAGGAGTTTATGGGAAGCCAGGCGAACAACGGTATCTCCGCCAATGGAAATAAAGCCAGGGAGGTGAGGGATTACATCATTGCGATGACCTTGAGAAGGACTTGTAATACGTGCATTGTATGTACATACAAATAACCCCGACGAGCCACTCAAGAACTATCAGTCAACATTCAAATGTACTGGGAACATTACAGTATTGTGGCTTTTTTTTACAAGACTTCCATGCACTCTTGAATGGCCCCCTGACCTACGATATATTGTTTCCCATGTTACGAATCCCTGGTACCCTTCGTTAAGGTAGCCTTGTTGTGTAACTGCGATGGTTGTCTCACTCAGCTTTTCCGTCATCGTTGTCTGCACGTGCCTGTCCAAACTGATTCACCTATATACATATGTTGGAACCGTGCCGCACGTTGCCCTCATACTCTTCCTGCCATCGGTTCTCGTTCCAGACATATTGGTTATATGTCTATCACGACTATTCCTGTCCCGGAAAAGGACCACCATCACCTACATAAGTCGTCTGTTAGGCTGCACTTTCTCGTATGTGGTAAACGTCTGTAATTGCCTGTGGTTAAATGCTTATGAACAACCAGGCTCATCCTGCTCGTCGCAACAGCTTTCCATGCAACATTCTATTACAAGACTGGCACCGAGGTTACGTGGACAAATGCACAGAGATATGTTCGCGATAAGGATGGCATCAAACTTTTACTCAGTGGATCGAATTCCGCTATCGTCTGTGTTATTCTCATTTTAGGTGCATCGTGGCTTTCCCAGACGCATCTGTACCAGTATGCTGGCAGGTCTCTGAACATGATTACGGCACCATTGTTGCGTGGTAAGTATCCATGACTCCACATAGTCTCCCGCAATAGCTAACTTATAGTTCTGAAAGCACCACAGCTCTGGAACATGTGCAAACGCCGTCGTGGTTGTCACAGTGTCGAGGACACGTATGACTATCAGAGCTTCATCAATTCCCAAACCGGTAACAGCCATGGGAAGGTCTATCTTGACCTACCGCCCCAGGCCAATACCGGGAGCTCGCGCAGATACCCCAAGATTCTGGCCCTGGCCATATTCCTCTACTTAGCCTTGACGGCCAGTCTCCGCCCGTCCTCACCATATTCTCAAATGTCGGCGAGCTTGCCCATCACGATGCTGCAGATGATCGACTCGCACACTGACAGCCAGGCTAATCGCTATACTTTTAGCAGGAATCCCTGGCCCTTTCCGCAACTCATCCATACGACAAACTGGGAAAAACCCAAAGGGTACTTCAAAGGATGGGCACCGGGTGATAACAGCATTCTGGCCCAGATGTATCGAGACCGTCTACCGACTTGGTTACCGGAGACACCTCCTGCTGGATTTTGCAAATGGCTATCGTCAAATCACTCGAACCAAGTGGATAGAGAGGGAGGGGATGGTGGTGGCACTGGTCGTGTCTGCCACGAAACAAAGGTCGATGGTATGTTCTACAATCCAGTGAACGACCCACTTCGGATCACCAATCAGGATGAAGGAATTTTGGACATCTTTAGTGATGCGTTTAGGAATGGGACAGTCAAGATCAAGCACGTTGCTCTGATCATGTTGGAAAGCACTAGAGAGGAGCTCTTTCCCCTGCAACAGGGGTCAGACATTCACAACATCATCCTGGACACTCATAAGGGACGAAAAGACGGTGATGATATCAATGCGTTTTTATCCCAACTGACTCCAGTGGCGGAGAAGATCACTGGAAAATCTGGCTGCTGGAAGAGAACGAATGGTTCGGATCTCGCCAAAGTACCAATACCAGAGTGGAATGGTACAACGCAGGATGGTTACGGTGGCATCAATATCATAGGTGGTTTCGCTGCCGCTTCTCTTTCGTTCAAGAGCTTGGCTGCGACTCACTGTGGAGTCTGGCCTATGCCTGTCGACAGCTTTCAAGAATCCGAAGCGCAGAGTTACCAACCTTGCATCTCACAAATCCTACATCTCTTCAATCAGATAAAGGGGGACAAGACGGCTTCAAACGACTTTCTGGAGCAGAAATGGCTCACAGCCTTCTTTCAATCTATAACAGACAAGTATGATCGCCAGGACATATTCAACAATGAGCTAGGTTTCGAAGAGATCGTTGCTAAGGATGTCTTGGAACAAAGAGCTAAGGCACGGTCCGATTTGGAAGAAATCAACTATTTTGGATACACTGAAACAACTTTAAAGACACACGTACGAGAGCTGATTGAGAAAGTGCAACGGGAGAAGAAGAGAATGTTCTTTTCCCATTTCACTAGCACAACCCATCACCCTTGGGGGCTACCTCGTGATTCCAAAAAGATCGAGTATGTGAATACACAAGGGAATATGGGATGGCATAGGGACTTCAACAGCTACTTGAATACTGTGAGGTTCCAAGATGCATGGCTCGGTGAGCTTCTGCATTTATTCGAACAACACGGCATTGCCAACGAGACTCTTGTGGTTCTTGTCGGAGACCATGGGCAGGCATTCAAAGAGGATATCACCACCAGGACCGGGACCTACAAGAATGGTCATGTCAGCAACTTTCGTGTGCCCATCACGTTCAGGCATCCTCATATCCCTCGCGTGCAGTACGAAGCGAATGCAACTTCAATCTCCATTCTTCCCACGATCTTGGACTTGCTCATTAACACCGGCTCGCTTAACCGTAATGACATGGCCGTAGCATCTGACCTCCTTCACGATTATGAAGGACAATCGCTCATCCGGCCATATAAAAGCTCTTGGAACGGCCGTCGTGCATGGAACTTTGGCGTCATCAACAGCGGCGCGAGTATGCTCTCAGTAACGTCCGCAGATGCGCCCTGGAGGCTTGTCATACCTCTTGACCGTGCATCTCAGTGGAGATTCACCGACTTGAAGAACGACCCGCTCGAGCTTGAGCCTGTTGAGAAATGGTCAATGGAACAATTAGTTGGTGATGTGAGGAATCTCTATGGCGAGGAAGCGTCGCAATGGGTTTTACAAGCTGATGCTGTGGCTCAGTGGTGGGCTTGGGAACGGAAAAGGCTATGGGGGCACAAGGCTACGAAATAGTGCCGGAACTGATAGTGTCACGAAACAACCGGATTATGTAGGCCCTTGGTCGCTTATGGTGACTCAAAAAAATAATAGGACCATTAGTGTCGACAGTAGGATATTGCCAATAGGTACTCGGGAGATATGAAAGTAAGACGGCTTACGTAGGTCGTAAACAGAGCAAACAAAGTCTTTGCCATACAGTTTCGGGCAACTCCAACGTCAGCCAATGGCAACTAGCGATCAAAGCCAAATATTGCCGTCCGTTGGTTGAGTCAAGAGAGCGATACCTAATAACAAACGAGAGATCAAACGCGGTAAACCAATCGCTTGTTGCGTTCCCTCGGATCATGTGTCATGTATCCGTATTGGCTCATTGGCATTCTATGTCAAATACTCGGTGTCTCAAGATGGGAGTAAACAGTATCTCCACAAAGACCTAAAATTTGATGTCGAGCGGATCACTGATATTCCTGACGGACCAGTCCGACAGGATGAAGAATCTTCTGTGATTGGCATTGAAAATCTACATACACGGCGTCACTTCCGTCGAATAGCTTGAATCAATTAAACATAGATTACAGAGGACTCCTTTTCAGAATTTGACTTAAATCCTTTACTCCACTATACTTTAGGATAATAAGAATAAAGAGAGAATATGATTACGTTACAACATGTAGGGCTGGGGTACATGGTCTCTCTTGGACTTTACTAAACAGCCGTAAATGCTCTCACACCGTTATTCTACGCTAAGTAAAGTCACGATTTAGAACTAATCGACGTTCATATTGTCTGTATGTACCAATTTCGGAATAATCACCAACCCTATTTCTACATGGAGTGAGACTCTCCTCTCGAGACTGATGAAACTTGTTAGATGTATACCTGGCCATCTGGTAAAGAGAAGTTGTGACTAGGAGGTTTCTGCCTGGATTCCATCATTTACACGGATATAGAATCCAGTATCGACTCTTTGTGGACGGCCTTTAATTAACAGCACAAATGAGACGACCAGGTCCAGTACTTGCTCATCCGAATCAGCACCACTTTCACTTCTGGCTAATTCGTAAACAACCAATGTCCAGGATAGGTGCATGTTTCGTGAAACGTCCGTTATCTACATGGTCTAAGTAGCCTATATATATCGACAGGCTGCACTGGCTACTACAGTGGTTGTATACCAATCACCCTTACGTACTGTAGATCAATATGGCAAATCGTGGAGAGAAAAAGAGAGGTAAATGGAATAAGGAGGAGGATAGACGAATTATTAAGCTTCGAAAAAAAGGCAAGAGCTGGGAAGATATCTCGTCTCAGCTTCCTGGTAGAACGAAAGTCGCATGTTCTCGACATTATGACCAATACCTATCAGGGAGAACAACTCGCTCCAAATTTTATAGGCTATATCTGCTAAGCTTGCATCTAAAACTCAAACCGATATCCACTAGGCGCCAAAAGAGAGAGGAACTTCCGAGTATTCGACAGATATCAGGACAAGAGCCTGATTCAGGGGAAGACTAAGCCTAGCCCAATGCAAGTGTAGCTAGCCCCCTGATCAAGAGTGAATAGCACTAGAGTCAAGTGATTGCAACGGGCGGTAGAGTGGTTAAGGCATAGGAAGAATTGGTATTCCAATAGTGATATCATACTTGACAGGTCTATCTTACTCAAGGCCGTGTACACTACTCTTCTTCCCCTGATGAGGTGGTGAGGTACAGAGGGTTTTCCCCGTAGCCCAAATTGCGTTGTATAATTGTCTTTGGTGAGATACCGTCTTGCGATCCAGTCTGCCAGCTTGGTTCCTATCGAATACAATGAATCTAGGATCCTGGGTGTCGTTTACTCACATATACTGACCCGGTCCACTTTTAGGTCTACCGCTCGTGGAATGTATGGGGTTTCTCGTTTTTTCACGCCTACTTCTTGTACATCTTGGTATTCTATTCCATCGACGGAGAATGGACGGCCGATACAGGTAGGCTTACAAAATGGCTGTTATTTAGACTCTTGCTCAAGTGCCTCTTCATGAGAGGGTCCGACTGCCAGTTCTACCATATGTCGTGCCACTGCACATCTACCTGGACTGTTGACTTATTCGGCCTAATTTTACCTACTATACATGGATATTCAGTAATCACCTTGAAAGTAGCCTGATTTAAAAGCTCATGCAAAGGCAAATAGCGACAATAAAGGCCTCTTTAAGGTCAAGAACGATTTAGAGCAACAACGGCAATTGTATCTGGTAGGTAGCTTGTCCCCTTCTATCATCACGTAGCGGACAAGATGGCGTTTCTATCGCCCTTGGCATAACACCTTGACAACTAAGAGTAGAACATTAACTTGTTTCTGCGATACTGTACAGTACACAACTGCTAGACTCATGATTCTCTCCATATAGCAAGTGACGGCTCAGGATTCCAGCGGAATCTAGATTGCGACACCATATCCGCCCCAGCATGCTTATTGAAGACCTCAACAAAAACTTGGTACACACACCCCCAAGTCCCTTAAACTCAGTAAACCATGCATGGAGGGCTCTGGAATAAGAATACATATGTACCGTCTATTCTGCTCTTCTAAAGGGAAGTACAGTTTTGGATTCTTTTAGGTCAGCGCACTGTTTCAAGGATATATAGTCTGCTGCTTACTCTCCGTCGGCATTCTGGAAGCAAAGCAGGCTAATACATGCCATGCAGCACTGCAGTGCCATGAGTGGGCATTAAAATGACTGGTCTTTGTTGGAGTGGACATGTAACCTATATGCCCTCCATCACAGGTGGAGAACCAGGGCTGTGTTGCACGATTCTTACGTCAAAAGAGACTTAGAACACTACAATGACATTATGGAAGAGATTTACAACACTTTACCCAAAGTGTGTTTCGCATGGGCTTTGATTGACTCGTCGTAGCAATATCGCATGGAGGCATTTCTACGGTTCAGGGAAGACTGCAGGTAAGAGTATGATGAATTAACCTCTATAATTGTGGCTGCGCAAGAGAAAAAACGAAGTCTCAGTTCAAGGGATATCGTTTCAATGTGCAGCGGTACCTGAATACACAAGGGCATTACCGTCCTTAGCGCAACGATGCTCCTCCTGTAAGGCAAAGATCCTCGAAGGCGCTGATATTATCTGGAGGCTTTGCCAGAAACACACTTTATGTCTGGCTTGTTATAAGTATTATTCTTCCCGGAGCTTAAACCCGGCCTATTCCTGCTGTTGCATTACTTCTGAGGCTGTAGGGTAAACTGGACGGACAAGAGAAATACTCGTTCTGGTATTGTACTGTACATACTTACAAATAGTCGCCTTTTTTTTTTTTTTTTGTTTTTTTTTTTTTTTTTTGCCACGAGAGCTGTTCACCTTTTCTAGGAAAAGGTGTTATTAGATATTCTTCCCATCTGCCTTAACTTATTATAAACCCTAGCTGGATTACTGTAGATGACCTAATAAGGTATGTAGTACAAATTAGTATGCGACTGATGTATCTAATATGGATATCTTTGCGTGGCAATCTGATAAGTTAGAATATACGGCCCTAACACACAAATTACAGTTTTAAAGTCCTCACATGAAGGTATGTGGCTTACAAGGTCCGTCTCTGGGCGCAACAAGGGTCCTATTTCGTACTCTGTGTATTCGTCCAGTGAAGTCTATCAGGCCGAGACGACCTCTCGCCCACCAGGCTAGTAGTTAACGCGCATAAATTCCGTCTCTATCTCTTATTTCCTCTTTATGTTATTTTCATCATACTTGGATAATTGTCCCTCCCTAAGCCAATTGTTCTTAAGACTCGTGTCATATTCGAATACAAATCCTATTCCAATGACCTTAATCGTCTTAAATATACCTAGAAGCAACTACTAGAACCTTAGATGGCACTTCTTGCCTTACCGTCAGAACTTTATTTTATAATGGCTACTTTCCTCGAGCCAAAAGAACTTGCCACTTTGCTCCGCACTAGCAAGCAAATCTACCCTATCATTGAAGATATCTTATACTCCCACGATGCGAAAAGCGACAGCCCAGCTGCCCTACTCTGGGCTGTAAAGAAAGGAAGGTTAAACACGGTCAGGAAGGCCATCATTGCTCACAAGTGGCAGTGTACTTCCCATGACATAGAGTCAGAATGCACAATTCAATCGACATTAAACGGGGTCCTTTGCCTAGCATCATCGGGAGGGCATACACGTATTGTCCAACTTCTTCTCGATGAAGGCGCCGATGCTGGTGCACAAAGAGGAGGGCGCGCAACAGCCCTACAGCTAGCAACATTACATCGCCATGAGAAGATTATCCAGGTCCTGTGCGCTACTGCTAGTTGAAATATGGTACTAGCTTGAAACCTTTCCTGAGTTTGAAAGTCGTCCGGTGGGGGAGTTTCCGTCAACCCATCGACAATTTTTGTGAGAGCGAATCCCGCTTCAGTATTTCGCAACGAGGGCAAAGAGTTGTTGGTAAAACGGGATCCTGCCCCTTTCACGAGAACAACCAAATCGGAAATCATGGCATGGCAATCCAGTATTTGAAACTCGGATCGACATACCACCTGTTTCTCTCAGGGCAACGGAAGCTCATGTTATCGATTCAAGTACCGGAAGAGGGCACGACTAACAAGCCTTCCAAGCCCCGATCGAAGCAAGCCAGCAAGAAGCCGAAGGGTCAGGATGTGACCGCCATGCCGTCGCCATACGTGTCTTTACCTGTTGGACGACGGAGAAAGAAATCTCGTCCTGTGAAAAGCGACGATGAAAATGGCGCCATGACTTTGAACGGCTATGCGAATGATGGGTTCATGGTAAACGATAACGAGGGTGAAGAGGCCTTTGAAGAGCTGCCTGACCACCAACCACTGAAGCCGCCCTCGCGATCGCCTGGGCTTCCAATATCCATCAGTGCCGAGTTGGAGGACTTGAGCGAAATACACCGGGATATTGTCGACGGTTTCGTCCAGGAAGCAAAGGTAGCAGAGGAGAAAATCCGAAAGCGGAAAGGGCTCAGATCACCACTGTTCACTGAGAAGGAGCTCCATGTGATGGCCATACGGTGGACAACTTCTCTTAACAAGATGTCTAAGATTCCAGGCATCCAGCTTGACAAATTCATGATTCATGGACCGGAGATCCTACGTATCTTGCGGAGATACTACAGCGGTTACCGTGAGGTCATGGATCCCAAGTGCTCTGGAAGTAACGACCAGGAGATTGTGGATCTGCTAAGTTCAGATGCCGAGATGGGTGAGGATGCCTACGAGGACGAGGATGGGGAGGATTCTCCTTACTTCAACACCAACAGGCACGCCGATATTCGGGCCTAGGTATTATTCGCAGGCGATTTAAGTCAAATCCTCCACCACAATAGGGTTTCGGGGTCAACATTGAGTAGGAATATAAACAGAACAACATCTACTGCTTTATTCTATCTAGCCACAGAGAATAACCAGATGACACAAAATCAATCAGTAATAATATGGAGGGTGATATCTAATTGAACGAGCAATACCAGATGCTGCTCTGGCGGCTTTGTAAGGCAGCTATTCGACCCGGCGCCGGCATTGAATCCCACTTTCGGTATCAACATCAGCTGAAAGGGAAACTGCTGAGAGATACCAGAGACCACTATAGCGCGATGGAGCTAGCTGGCACAAAACTCTTTGCATGAACGGCCGGTTTGGACAATTCCTGAAGCTCTTGGGGGAAAGAGAAAACAACCTCGGTCCATTGCCGTTTTCGGTTTGATGCAAACCCTGTCGAAGGCTTAAAACGGCTTGCTTGACCGGCTGTAGCCACAACAGCCCTTTTGGTGGGGTAAGCAAGGCAGACTTCGACACATGATGGTCCGTACACAGGGGTTTAATGGCGGGCAGCTGACCACGTAGCTGATGCACAGGGCCCCTGGCCCAGTGGCCCTGGGCGTATAGTGACACTTGTGACAAAACTAACAATGCAAGCCAGCAATTCGAAACGATGGGAACGAATGGGCAATTGTTGGCTGTCGTATGTTCCTCAGTTGTAAGGTGGCACGCCTACTGAGCACACCATGTCAGCATCAAGTCGTCGTTAGGCAGACCGGCCCCCTGCGCGGAGATCACTTAGTCCTGACCAAATGATCCGTATTACCGATTCGCCCTCAAAGAAGAAAACCTCCTGCTGCATTATATGTGTTGGCTGTAACCGAGATTCCTCTCTCGCCCTAGACAATAAATACCGATGAGTTGCTGTGGACGGTGGCAGAGAAGGTGGGTAAAACCGGCAAGATGCGGCATTTTCTCAACTCATATTGGACAAATGTCATTAAATCATTGCTCCCTAAGACGCAAACCTGCGACGACGCCAAAGCAGTCATGTACTTTGCTAGCTGTATTGCACATTGCCTTTGTCGAGCTGAGGTGGCTAGCTGCAAGTTTGCAGGGCAGTACATCAACTGCCGTCCGTTTGAGGGAGGCCGGAGCGTTGATCATTGACCAATTGACCCTCTGACATTCGAGTCCGGCAGGGAACGTCATTTCAGCCTGATGGTTCTTGGCATTCTATACCCCGTGTTGGAGGCGCTAGTCAAAGCCATCGGGTTAGCTAAAATTGGCATTTCGAATTTCGCGGTCAGCAGGCTAGCTAATTTGGCTCTTAGTGCATTTTCCTCTGTCCAACCAGAATTTAGCGGTCACTCGCTAACGCCTTTCGATTTTCGCGGTCAGTTTACTAACCTAATCAGGATTTAACGGTCAGTTCAGGGGAATCTCATACCCATCCATACAAAAGCATATCCTACCCGTCACGATCTAGTCTATCCACAATGCCGAGAACACCTAAGAAACGTGGGCGGCCTCGAAAATATGACACGCCGAAGGACAAGGCTAAGCAAGACGTCGTCGCCAAGCGCGCTCGAAGACGGCTTCGGAAGCAAGCAGCGCACGGCAACATCAGATTCCAAATCTATGTTTCTGCACAGACAGAAGCTTTGCCGACTACACCCTCACAAGGTATCGAGTCATATGAAGCGAGCCCTTTAGTTGGCCCTTCAGAGGCAGATAGTTCGTTGAATCGCGTCGAGTCATCCATCTCGTCAACTGACGCGGTCGTGACCAGAGGTGAACAGCCTCCGCAATCGATAGAGGGGAACGGCCTGGCGTCACCGTACTTACAGCATCTTGGTAACACGTCGGGACCGCATACGGTAACAGCATCGTTCTCAACTTCGCAAGAAGGCCCAGCGGAGATTCTGTTGCCCTCAAGCCCTGACGGGATCCCGAGTGATCGTACGAGTCACGCTGCAGAAGAGGGTGTCATATGTGTAGAATCAGACTGCGAGCTATGCCATATCAGCAATGTATCAAGTCCTCGTGAGGTTGAATACACAGCAGAATCATTATACGAGAAAGGAGGCGTTACGACAAGTCCATACATGGTATTTGAAGACGACATGGGTAGGCCACGAAATGATGGGAACACAAGACAACACGAAGAAGAAGCTGCAGAAGAAGCAACGTCTGATCTCGAATCTCAGCCTGAGCATGCCTGGGAACCTGATTCCAGTTCTGAGTCGGACGTCTCAGATATGCGAAGCGAGGTGGAGATCGACGATGAAGACGAACGCATCAGCGTCTTGGTGGAATCAGATGCCCACTCAGCCAAGTGTTTTTTGGAAAGAAACTGGGCATACACTTGTGACTGCGAGGAGGAGGCAGAAGAAAACGGAATAGAACACACCAACAACAACGAGCCGCAAGTATATGGCCGACTGGATATGGTCGACTACTGGCGGGGCCTTGCAGTACCAGACTCATTCGGTCGTGCCTCACCTCATGCTGAAGTAGGTGAAAGCGATGATGCTCAGCTAGACTGGTCTTCGATCTTGAGCGGTGGAGACAATCGTCCAAAATTAGATATTCAAATGTCGCAGAGAAGCTCCCCTGACGTCCAGCGCACTTGGGATGTGGATAGTATCATTTCCTGGGCTACCTGCTTGTCCGTCAATCGTGGGTTATACATATCGTATCATTCACCGCCTACCAGGAATTTGGCAAGCAACATGCATGTTTTCCATCAGGGAACGCCCTTGCATATTATCCATCACCTCCGACTGGGCAGCGGACGGCAGTCGCCGCAGTTCGGAGTTTATGTCTTCTTTCCTGGGATCTCTCACGTCTGTCGAACGACCACATATCTGACCAAAAATGAAAGACGGATGTGGATCAACGAACTCCTTCTACCCGCCATCCGCCATTACTGCCCGCCTGACGTGGTTCAACACCATCCTCGTTCTTTTGATGATGTGGAGAGCAAGGCATACAGTCGCCAGAGGGAAGCTTGCAGTGGAATGGTCCATAGTAAGATGGACATGCACCATTACCTTCCGCAAGAGTATTTACAGCAAATATGGCATTACATGAGACAACGCACTGAGCGGTCTGACCTTGCCGTGTTCCGCGGAATGTTCATCGTCTTGAGTGCGAAAAACATCAAACTGGAGGCAAAATCGCCAACATTACAGCAATGTCGTGCTAAG
The DNA here is from genome assembly GCF_020744475.1 of Fusarium redolens. Taxonomy (NCBI): domain Eukaryota; kingdom Fungi; phylum Ascomycota; class Sordariomycetes; order Hypocreales; family Nectriaceae; genus Fusarium; species Fusarium redolens. The sequence goes on along the minus strand of NW_025763687.1, from coordinate 260,067 downwards.
ATCGTTGACCACCTTCATCACGTTCTGGACTGGTCCAAAGCCGATCTATCGAATACCTGGATAGATGTTGGCATCGAAGATACTGCAACCTCGGAAAAGTGTACATTTTTACATAAAAGTAAATGCTTGGAATCATGGATTCGTTCAATGAGGTACTGGATGTCTGAGACAGCCAGTCAGGATGCACCTAATGTTTCACTATTCCGCCAGGACCCAGGCCACAAATTTGAAAACGAAACTGCAGCAAAGAGTTCTGAAGAATTCATTGAGCTCCTCTTTGAACTCAACCTATCACTCAGCATGGAAGCTTTTGTGGATGGACAACCCGGGTCTTCGCTTCTTGTCTACTTTAGTGGCGTCTTGGGTTTCTCCTCTGACTGTCGACGGTTTCAACTAGCCAGGGAGTACTGCCCGAACTTATCAGGACTTATCTGGGTGCAACGTCTACTATTCCTCGAGTATGCAATATTAAGTTTTATTTAGTCTAGATCGGCCCGCCTGATCAAGCACTACATCTCTATTGATCCTCCCACTTTCACTGTTGGGTGATGCGGGACGGGCTGCTTATTCCGGCTGTTTAGCTACCCACTCTTCGCTCTCGTGTCAGGGTCCTCTCATAATTGACAGCCGGCAACTAACGCACGGGTGGTATTTGATTTGCACAACTGAGAATGAAACCTCGTTGTCTGTACCCGTTCGGTGCCCTGCCCTTTCGATGTTCCCCACCTCGATACTCTTGACCGACTTTTGACCGGTGAGCGAGCATGCACAACTATTGGACTAGTGAGTACTCTGCCACCACAGTGATGGCGTGGATCATCACTTTAGGATGTCTTATTTCCCCGCCCTGCCCGGCGCTTAATCATAGAAGGCGTTGACAGCATCCAAGGCTCAGAGGGCACAATTTATAGATGGCTGCAGGTTTGAGGCTCGGGTGATCGCGGCTCCTTTATTTTCTTACGGGTGTTGGTTGGAAACATGCAGGAATTTCTTTTTTTCATATATTGATAGCTTGATGCGAGATATCATAGCGAAGCTCTGGTCTCTTGGGCGTCTGCATTTGACTTGGCGTAATGTTTTACTGGTGGAGAAAGCTTTAGAATAACGTACATGATAAGCTTATGTCACAGACAAGCATGTGTCACAAAAAATCTCAACCTTCAAAACAGAAATCACCAGAAAAGCACAACAAACTCTCTAATCAATTAAAATCAATTACTATATTCTTCTTCAGATATTATAACAACTATTTAATATATCCTTGCGTTATACCCCGTCTTGCCGCATCCTCCACAGCGCCTTTCCCTCGGTCGCGCCAACCCTCCTTGACCACTACTTCTCGACGATTCGCCCTCGACCTGCCCATCTATATTCATCTGATCAATTACTTCCCTTGCTTCCCCTACTATCATCACCCCTCCTTTCTATAGTCTGGTTCTTTTTGCCCTTCGACGCCGGCTTAGTGTTTCATTTGCCTGTTAAAGATCACAGACCTGAGCTCTTAACAAGGCGTTCTTATGCATCATTGCCTTTGTTCCCTTAGAAAGCGACTTTAATGCTTCCAGAATTGACTCTGGCGAGCTACTTTTATGCCTTCTTATTCATCTATCGAGGTATTCAGACTGAGATTGGGCCTCAAGGACAGTCCTGGGTGTCTTGGAAACCCAAGCGGTAGAGGGGCCGGCTTCCTCCTCAACCAGCGTTGGAGTCCGCAGCTGCACATCAAGCTTCGATACCACGCGTTCTAGGTCAAGAGGAATAATCCCAGCCCCTCTAAAAGCTGCCTTGATATTTTTCTCTGTTATAGTGGCCTGAAACGCTGCATAAAAGGCGGGAAAGAACTCGGACTTGGAAACATAGGTTATAGAGCATCGGATCAGATGCTCGATTTCTTGCCCGTAAGCCTTCTTAAGCAGGCTAAAGCACCCAACATCGAGAGGCTGAAGTAGATGAGATGAATGAGGCGGCATAAAGAGCGTAACAATCTTATTTGCCTGGCAATATTTCTCAAAGTCGAGAGAGTGGTGACTTTCGTGGCCATCAAGGATCAGAAGACGATAGCGACTAACTGATCGCGTGTTTGTGCATCGGTCAAAGTGCTTCAGCCACTCAAGGCCTAGCTCATTATCGGTCCAGCCATTTGGAGATGTTGCAATAGCCTAGTCGTCCGGGAAGTTACTTTCCCGGTACCAGTTGGCGAGGTGATATTGGCCTGCACCTATGATGAACGGCGCGATCGCCCAGCCTTCCGCCTTAATCGCCTTGATGACAGTAATCCATTCCCTGTTTCCAGGCTGCACTGATTTTGGTCTTGCACGCCTTTCTGAGCCTGTGATGACCATTCTGCTTGCAATCAAACCCATTAGAAAGCCAACCTTATCAAAGTTATAGATATTAGCAAGGTTGATACCATATTTCGCGATTGTGCTTTCCATGAGCTTAAACTACTTTCGAATCTCGGTTAGGTCTTTGTATTTAGCCCTCTGGTAGTCATATCTGCGAAAAAACCTCGTCTTGAGCTCTTTGTGTCGCTTAATGAAGTTAGAAGCCTAGCGCTTGCTAACGGGTGGCGCATCGCAGTCAGCGAGCAATCGGTTAGCCATTTCTTCTATACCACGCAGTCGCGGGGGAAATCCTCGCGAATCCAGGTCGAGGATGAACTGAACTATGATCTGTTCCTCTAGATCAGATAGTTTGCGTGATTTAGGGACCCAATCGCGTCGAGACTGCATGCCTCGCTGGCGGCGACCTAGCTTCTGATGACAGACTTGGTATATTGATGCGGCGCCTCGGATGCTTAATTTTGGATCATTTTGAAGGGCTTGCAGGGCAAGAAGAATTTTTGCTTCATCATTTGACTGGGACATCTTTAATGGTTGAGAATCAATTGATTAAATGTAAAGAGAAGAGAATGAGGTATTTTTGTGACACATGCTTGTCTGTGACATAAGCTTATCATGTACGTTATGCCTAAATGGGCATGCTCAGGATGTAGGATATTCCCAAAAAATATATATATACTGTAATTTGGTATAAAAGGTAATTGCGAAATTATTGGCAGAAGATAAGAGCCAAGAAGTGATTATTACACGAGGAACACCGCCTTTCATGCAAAGAATTGTCATAGAGTTCGGCTCCTCTGTCAATCGCATCTGCAACAAGGGTTTCTATCAAACCAAAAATACAATAGATCGACGTGGTTTTCTCTTTCCCTAGAGAGAAGATAACCCAGATAAACCCATCAAAATTCATGGTCCCTGAGCTTTGAGATCTGGCCAAAAAGCACTTGAGCCATGGTATGATTGTGAGGGCATAGCCTTCAAACCAAGACTTCGTCCGATAATGTGTCTCCCTTTCTAAAAATTGAGCCGACCAATCTGCCTCCTCTTTGCGGCAACAGGGAATTAGTACGCCGTCGTAGGATAACCGCATTCGCAGGGTAGGCATGATCTTCACGGCCTCAGGAAACAACTACGTTAGTAATCTAGCTGTATGCCTTAGGTAACTCTGCGGGATGGAGACCCCGCACCAGAGACAATCTTGGACAACAATCAATCAACACACAGCTGCTGCTCATTATCGTTTACCTCCCATTGATCCTTTTAGCACGCTCAGTGCGATACCGCATTTGCGTCCTTCAAAACCAAAGCTTCGCGTATCGACATATCCCCGCCTGATTGAAACTGCGATTCAAATGGCGACACCCACTATAGGGTTTCGAGTCGAGTGCCACGGGGCAAACAACCACCTTCCCCGTCAGACCCTTAAAACATCTGGCAATATGCTACCCCGTGGACAGCACCTTGTTAATGGGTCCTGGGTCGACACTGTGCGAGCCCATCTCTTATGGAAGCACAGACACACCATTTACCATCCATAACCCCTCTTTTGCCAGGCAAAATAAAAAAAGCTCTACCAAAACTCACCAACTTCACTTACACAGAATTTGACTAAATTAACAGAAATGCATAAAATCATTCATTTAATAAGTCATAAGTAGATTTATCTATTATACTTTGGTTTTTTTTAATTATCTGCCGTGACTGCTTGGTTAGTTAGTGGGGTATATTTTCCTCTCTAACTTTAATAATAGAGTGTTACGACCCCCGCGTCCATGTCACGTGGCCCCCACAATTTTCACCAATCACCGTAGGATTACTTCTCCTAGTAACGATCCTCTTCCATTGGATCACTTGGATCACGACGCTCCAAGACTGGATCACCATGGATCACGACCGATCCCCGTAGATCCAACCCTTGGATCACTTACATTCTCTACTGAGCCATAAGGCCACCTCTAGTATATAGATCACATTCATTAGCACTTTCATAGAACTTAGCTCACCAGCTATCAATAAGACTTCTTTACCTGAATACGCCTAACCCGCTCTATTCACTATTAAGAGACGTGACACTTCGCAACTGCTCAGTATAACGCCCTACGACTCTGCAAACATTAAACCTAGTACGGACTAGTTTACCTGTTTGAAACCCATTCCGTCACATAGAGCCAGCCTTTGATTCTAATTCTTACTTACTTAAAGAGACAAATTCCAGCCTAATAGCCATATAATAAGTCACCCCTTTTAATATAGGCTCTTTATTAACTAAAGTCTCTCTAAGAATTATAAAATATTTATTAAGATTTAGTACTGTCTTCCTCTTCTTTCCTCTTTTTAGCCAAGCTAATTCTTCCTTTAAACTGGCAATTCTTAGAATATATACTACTACTATCTACTAATAAGCTTTAAAGCCCTTGGCTATTATATTATACTGTCTCTATATCTTTGGTATTTTACTTAATCTAAGATTATAAATTTAATAGCTTATCTATGGCATATTATCTAAGCTAAGATATGGCCTAGGTTTAGGAATTACTCTTAGGCTACTATTTGGCCTATTTTATTAGATTTTAAGGTATTGTAATGCTTTTATATATAAAATTGGCCAGTTTCTAGTAACCCTCTAGCCAGATAATATACTCTTTTTAATTATTCTAACTTAGCAAGCCTTAGCATAGGCCCTAATAAAATTGACCTTATCTATTAGAGCGGAATTAGTTAATAAAGCGAACTTTTCTAACTCTTATCAATATACAGCCTTTAATATATTAAATACTCTATTATTTAGTAGTTAAAGTCTATAAGAGCAGTATATTAGTAAATAGTAGTAATAAATATTATTTAAAAAGTATATAGCTATCTATTTATCCTTCCATTACTTAGCACTAATCTTAAGATAGGGAAAATAAAGGATATACTATTATATAGCTTCTATAACTATTTAAAATAATGAGTCTAGCATCTAACTCATTAACAGGTATTATCTAGGGCAGATAAACTATTTTAAGCTATTTAATACCTATATAGTTATTAGTCTACCTATTAGACAAAGTTATATAATACTAATCTACTATTTACTTAAACTCCTTAAGAAACTATTATTTCTATAATTCTTTTCCCTTAAAGATTATACCAGGAATTAAAGTGCAGCTATTAATAGTAATAGCTTTAATAAATAAAGTCTAATTTTAAATTTATAGTCCTTTAAGAAAGGCCTTACACTTCAGGTCTATACTTCTAATAACCAAGCTATTTAATCCTAAATAAAGAGGATTAGTCAGTTAAATCTCAAGCATTAATAAAGAATAGAGGTAACTGCTTGCCAAAACCAGTTATAATACCACCTTTATTAATATTAATAGTATTTTTAGGCTTAATCTAGCCATACTATCTATCCTAGATATTAAAGTACCAATAAATAGCTCTAGGTATAAAAGAGTCAAATCTCTTAGCTTCTTAATATCTACCTATCTTAGTCTTTAAGTCTATATAGTAATTAATAAATTTAATTACTTAGTTATATCCTAAGTTAGGATATTTGCCCTACTATCTTAACAGGCCTATAACATAAGTATGGATTTAACTATAAGATAGAGCATAGCCCAAGGACTCCTAATAGAGAATCTAGAAAGCCAGCCTATCCTCTTAGCTCTTAGATAAGCATTAATAAGGGTAGATCTGCTCTTTTATACCCTATAGCTGTAAAGTCTATCAATTAAAGTCCTTTAGGGCACTCCCTATCTATAAATGGCTTAAAAGGGTAAAAAGCTATTATCAGTAATATCCAATATGGCCTCTGCTATATCATCCTTTATATATTTCTATTAAAGTCTTAACCTAGGCATTTTCATATTATTGTCAAAGACAAAGACTAAAAAATAAGGCAAAGAGCAGTAAGGAATTTAGTGATCAAACTAATAACATTTCTATAACAAAGTATGCATAGATTATATACCCTGCATAGCCTTATAAGGTCAGAATCGTCACATCTAATCATTTTTATAATTAATAGAGGTAATTTCTTTTAAGTAGCTATATATTTAGGCTGACTTTTGTGTAAGTGAAGTTGATGAGTTTTGGTGGAACTTTTTTTATTTTGCCTGGTGAAAGAGGGGTGGTGGCGAAAGAGGGGTTGTGGATGGTATGCGTTAACATGGCCGAGTCTTCGGTGCCAAAGGTCGACATCCAGGCATTGCTTTGATGAACCAGTGTGGTGATTGCATGGTTCTGGCTGGAGTTCCAAGACGGCCTGGTTTGAAACAGTAGTTTTTCCGACCTCAGTGTTCACGTACAGACCGTCCCTTCCTATCCGGAGGAGACCAAAGACGTCTCCTGTTGGGTCGTATATGTCGTTCCCGGCAATCCAGCCGCCATTCTTGTATAGCCTGAGCCCTGACATGACGTTTACCGGAAACTCAGGGATGAACAGCGTGTCTTTGAGGTTAATTGTGACCAGATCACCCCATTTGTTTATGAAGCAAATCTTGACTGTCTCTCGACCGGATGGGTACACTTTCCCACCGCCTGTAACGAGGATTGTTCGAGTTGCAGACTGCAGTTCCGTGAACAGACTTTGGTCGTTGCAGATGTGGACTGTCGAACCTGTGTCGAACAGCCATGCCGTGGGTGAAGAAATGTTGTCAAGGGAGACTCTACACGTCTCTGTACTGTTCATAGGTAGCTCGTCTGAGACGCTGTCTTCAAGAATCAGGAAAGATCGCTCGACTGTCATGTGATTTGATTCCTTGATATGGAGATTTTTGGTGTTGTCGCGTTGAAGATCATGCTCCATGAGTTCCTTGGCGAGACGGACCGCCCAGTCGGGTCGCTTATCTTTATGGGCGAACCAACAATCATTTTCGTGATGTCCTCTCTTCTTGCAGTTCGTGCAGGTATGGTCTTTGTGCTTGCCGATCCGATGATTGGTTTCCTGGCTGGATTTGTTCGCGGCTCGTCGGTTCTTTGAAGAGCCTCTCCTCCGGCCACTTGCCTCTTGCTTTCTTGCGGTCGGGCCCTTCCTTCCGGTCTTTTTACTGTGAGCCCAGTACGCAGAGGCAGTACCATGACTGTCATCATCATCTGATGACCTGTTTTCATCAATGAGATCTTGCTGCATTGATCGTAGTGTTGGCGGATGCTCAGAGCGTAGGAGAGCGCGCTGTCTGGCAGTCCAGTCGAGGTACTCGTTCTCACAGGCAGTCAGATAAACAACCTTTTTGAGGGTATCTGAGATTGGTTCTTTCTGCTCGAGGAGAAGTTTGACGAGTCGTTCAAAGTCGACATTGAATTGTGGAATTGTCTCGTAAGAGCTTGTTTTGATCCGGATGAACTGGTAAAGTGTTGTCTGCAGGAGAACTGGGCCCGTGCCAATACAGTAGGCCTGGAGAAGGTTGTACATCTCTTGGGGATTCTCAATCCCGACTAGTTGACTGAGTGCTTCTCCAGTGCAGTTGCCTCGGATGGAGACGGCAGCTTTTGCCGCCCTAATCTTTTGATCCATAGTTTGCTGTTCCTCGGGAGGGTAATCACCAAAGACAGCATCTTCGAGACCATTGATCCGAAGAATGGCCTTCTGAGCTGGGCAATATTGCTCCCAATTGGAGGGGCCGCCTAGATTGAGCTCTTGCGGAAGGAAAAGAGTATTCTTTTCGGAGATGACCGTGGTACTGTCATACATTGAGGATGGTGTGTGGTCTTGACCTGAAGCACCAGGTCGCGACGATTCGGACGCAGGCGATACTCTGATGGTGTTGCGAGTTCGCATGGTGGAAGGTGGGGCTCGTCATGACGTCATCTTGAGTTGAAGTTAAAGTTTGGTTCTTTGATTCAGAAGAGAAACCCGGTGTTTGCTAACCCGGGCTCATAACCTGTTGTTTATATTGTGCAGTAGTGCTGGGTGAAAATATTTTTTGTGAAACTTAATTGTTTCTTATTGAGCTAAGAGTTGTTCTTGGGTTTATATCTTTAGATAATTGTATCTAGGACTTTAAACTTTAAATCTAGGACTTTCAGACTAACAGTCTGAATCCTGAAAGGAAGGGGGATTCCCGGATTTTCCAACACCCCAGCATTTAGTGAACTTAAGCCTCGTGACCCGTTTAGTAAGGCGTAGTAAGTATGTGGGAGCTTAATGTAATAATACAAGAAAGGAAAAATCTCCAGTAGATATACTGATCCAAGTTTCCTCGCAATGCAAGGCAATTGTTACAGCTTAGTATATATATACTTATTATAAATATTAAAATCCTGAATATAAGTATAAATTATGACCCCGGCAATTCATAAATATCATAAGCATGTTTAACCTGAGGCAAAGCCTCTAATTCAATTGGTGCCATCTCAGCCTCATGGTGCTTCAGTTGGTCCCGAGGATTCATCCTTGCTTGGGTATCAGCAGCTTGTGGTAATTCTACTACTTGGGACTGAAGAGTATATAGTGAACCCATTGGTAAGGAAGGAGATGTCGCACAGCGTGGTGTGTTATGCAGTTGTGTTAGCTGGCCGTTCGCGATGTTACCTCCTATTTGGTGATATGGTATCCCAGTGCTAGGGCCGTCCATGTTATATCGAGAAATGCCAAGAATGTGTTTCTCTGGGACATTTATTTGCGCCGGGTCACAGTCCGAGGGAAATGACATATCCCAATTTGGCTTCTGGGGCTGAAAAGTATATGCTGTTTGCGAAGTGAGGTCAGGAGCAACGTGTTTCCATGTTGACATTGAGGATACCGACTGCACCCAATCTGGCCTCTGGCGCTCAGACGAAGGGGTCGTCGGTTGTGAAGGGACCAAAGGCGACGGAGTTCTAGCAGGGAACATCTTCCGTGATGCCGTATCGCGGTTAGTTGCGTCAACTGGGCTGAGACTGGACAACCAATCCGCGTCGCCCTGATTGCATGTCATAGGAGAGGTACATGGGACGGGTCGGCGTTTTGGTAGATCCATTAATCTCCTACACGTATCCGTCTGTGCGGGTGAGAGCCCTGACGCGCTACTCAGCGAAAGTGAAGGAAGCGGAAAGTCATGACCGGCACCAGGTGTGGGAGCAAGCCCCAAGGTACCAAAGGGCTCGAACACGGTGGTGGCACCCGTAATGGGACGTCCATTATCATCTTTGGGACTTGCTGTTGTGGGCTCGGTACCCGTTGGTGATTGAGGGATGGTATTTTGTTCTTTTGAACTCTGAAAGGCCGCTGGTATATTAGTGGGCGTCCGAAGTCCACCTTGGTAGGATGGAACCCCATCAACTGTCGACTGTGCGCATGATACGCTGACCCTGTTGGCAGCCAAGTTCGTCCTGGACGACTCGTTTATTGCCGAAGAAGCCGTCTGAGCAGGGAGTATCGCACGTTGAGCATCTATAAACCTCAGCAGCTGATCCGCAGCAAGTTAAGAATAGTCCCCGGCTGTCATACCAGATGGGCCACCAAACAGATCCCCCCACAGAGCGACATTGTCAAAGAACATCGTCCCCTTCCTTTTCCCATCTGTCTCTCCCTTCCCATCCTCCGCCGGCGCGATGGGTGTAAACAACACAATCTGGCGTAGGAAATTCAACTCAGCCAATACCGCTGCATGATGACGAGCTATCACCGGTTCGTGCGCGTGAAAGTCCTTCTCGTCAAAAAAGATCCATTGAAACCGACAACGAAACCCTGTACGACCTCTGTGAGCCTCAGGGCGGCACTTTTCGACGATGGCACAGACTTCCACGAGCCCTTTGGTAGCTGCGCTAATGATGGAGTTGATACGCTCGAGGACGACTGGACGCTTCTCGAGGAGCGAGAGGTAGGCCTGCCGCAGCTCGATGAGGTGTTGCAAATCCTGGTAGCAAAGACGTACGAACTCCAGGCTGTGGCGGATCGTGGCGGGCACCTGGGTGACATCGATGCCGAAGAGGATAAGGCGATACGTTGCGCACAGGGCGTTGATGGGGTCCATTGTCGGAAATCAGGATGGTTACGCAGACCGGTGTCTCGAATAGGTGCTGGTATCCCTCACTAGGAAGAAAGGAATAAACGCCAATTACCTAGTTTGATTGCTTGGACACGTCTCAGATATGTAGGTGGGAGGATGCTGTCAAAAAACCAGCTGGGGGATGGTGACATCGACTTCCAGCCCGTAGGACTGAGTAGACAAGAACAAAATGAGTGTCATTGGCACGGTAAAGGAGGGTCAACGTCAGCTCTCACCATACACCTCGTGAGAACAGGATGCTAGGTGGCTGTGTAGGCTGTGTAGGCTGTGTAGGCTGTCTCAAGAATTGGTGATACTTTACAGGAGGCTGCAACTGTCGACTGAGGCTGAGGCGAAAGACATGGCACTAAAGGAGGCTTTGAAAACTCTCAATGAGGGTAACACTGGGCCTAGTAAATCTAGACTCTGTGACCGACTGGCAGCACATTGTCACTAACTTCAGTGGCTTCAGAGCTTCAGTTTCATGCTATTGAGAGATGGTTTGTGGTTAATCAAGGAAGTGGAGTAGTGATGAAGGATAAAAATACGCTACTGCTCTTTAGTTGGTGCAATCTAGTCATTCGTAGTGGTGGTATTTGGAACTACGACGGGGCAAGCCGAGAGATGTGGAGGTGTGCTCTCTAGTCCTCCGTCAAACTAAGGAGGGAGCTTTATGCTGTGCTTATGCAGTAGCAGTACCCAACGGGGTTAGGGTAGCGTTTATGGCTCATCTTCTTTCAGCTATAGGAGGAATTGCAAGCCATAAGAATAAACTTTAGGCAGCTAATACAGGTAATAAAGAATACGGCATTTTTTCTATAATATAAGCCTTTACTAAAGGCTTCTATAATAGCTATTAAATCTTATATTATAATAGAGCCCTTAAGGTTTAGTTATAAAAAGAGATTAAAAGATATAAATACCTTTAGTTTCTCTCTCTTAAAATAAACTACTATAATATAAGATTTAAGTAAAGACTAGATATATAATAGCAGCTATTTTAATATACTAAACTATTATCAGTAATAACTATATAAGCCTAAAGGCTTTATAATATATTTATATGTTTTCTATTTTATTTAATAACCTCTTTAACCTTATTAAATCTTATATAAAGAAGTAAAAAAGTTTATTTTAAATATAATAATATTAATAGCATAATTTATAATAAAATTTCCCTTTTTAATTATAAGATATTTTAAATAGCTAGTAATAGCCTAGGTATTAATTACTTTAAGAAGTTTACTTATCTTAAGACTAATAAGCTATTAAAGCTTTAAAAAAGAATAATAATAATAATAAGATAAAGGTATTAAAAGAAAATATTAATTAAATAATAGAAATTATAATATTATAAAAGGGCCTTATAAGCTAAAATTAAAAGACAATAGTAATTAAAGAAGTTAATAATTAGAGTTATTAAATAATTTAAAGAAGGATTATATATATATTATAATAGAAAAAGTTAAACTATTAAAGGTTTTATTAGCTAATGAATTTAGGCTAGCTGGTAGTATAAGGAAACCTATCTTAATTAAAAGCTTTAATAGCTAAGAGAAGAAAAACCAAGTTTAGGTTAAATTTATAAGGTTAATTACATAATAATTTTAAATACAATATATCTTCTTTCAGATATAGTAAACCCGAGAGTATTAAGAAAGACATACCACATGGTGGGGGTAAAAAAACGGACAACTAACCCACTAATTTTAAATACATACCGGCACAGAACTTTTTCCAAGCAATTAGAACCTTCGCAAGAAGTAACTACCGGCATTTCATGCGACCTGAATTACACGAGGCGCCTCAACGAGTTGTGGAGAGCTATACGGCCTTCCATCTCGATGGCTCAACTTCTCAAGCCCAGCACACACAGTCACTGCCCGCTGACCCACACCCGCCGTGCTGGCCTCGTATATGAGCCGCCAATCACTGGGTTGCGAGAGAAGTATGTGCCCGAACTTGGCAAATTCCATCATCACGCTCTCTAGGTGCTCGGTCTGGGCCTGGCGCTTCCCCGGCTCAGATGATACGAAGTGACAGAGGACCGTATTGAGGGCTGATGCCAGTCTTTGGGCCTGGGGAACGGCTGTCTCCTCGTAAGGGGACAAGGGGGTTCTCTCACTGCGTGTAGGATGGAGGAGGAACGCAGAGAGAACCCGCCATTTGGACAGGGCGAGACAAGTTTCTGAATATTCAAAGTGGTGTCAGTGGTGTCAGTGCCGATGCACTTCTTGGTGCTGATTTTCATATACTTACCTGGTGAATTGATGGATTGAGGGTGTACAGAAGGTATGGACTGGAGGAAGGCGGCCATGGGCACTGGAAGCATCGAAAGGGAACTCGGGGCGTTGAAGTCGATGCTCGCAAAGGCGATGTGTGAGATAACGTGCCGCAGCCCAACTACGCGGGATCGCGGGTTGAGACACAGAGCAGCGGCTACATCCCCAGACGGTGGCGGAAAACCGAGGTTCAAGATGCTTTGTGTCATGGCTGATGAATTGATACTCACTGGTTGAAACTGATAGTTATTCTCGACGTGCATGTTAATGAGGTCGCCCAGCGCCCGCAACTCTGACATGAGCTCCTTGTTGGGTATTGTATCAAGGAGAAAGTGGTTTAGCTTGGCGTCGTTGCTCGGCGGATCAGGATCAGGAGGGGAGTGTTCCAATTCCTTGGAGACTATCTGACCCTGTTGGTGATAGTGTTTGTTTCTTTTGCCGCGATAGCGAAGAATGAAAAAGGCAGCCAGGGCGCCCAAAATAAGACCACCAACGAGGCAGCCCACGGCGGCTCCAGCAACGGTACCAGCAGAGGCCCCCGGTCCGGGTATACAAGTTTGTGATGCAGTCGCGGTAGTCATTGAGTCCGTTGAAATTGTGGAAATTGTTGTAGAGATTGAGTCCGTTGTAGTTGTTGGACCCGTGGTAGTTGATGAACCCGCGTGACCAGGAGCCTGTGGATCAACCGAGGCCCTTCTTGCAGGTATGGCTCGTTCTGAGGTTACCTTACCACTCATCACGTCTCGATCACAATCAGAAGTCAAAGGTTGTGTATGTTCAGGGAATTTCGTCTTTAGGTTGCAGTTGTTGACGAACAGGATATGATTCAGATGTGCTTCACTTCACTTGGACTTTGTGGCGGGCAGAAGCATCTTTCTATACCTTTGGACAAGACCCCAACCAGCAAATGACAACCCACACTCAGGACATTGGACCTGGGGGCCTCACGATAAGCCAAGGTTGCAGGGGCGTCATCCTAGGTCCCTCACCAGAACATCGGCCACTGGACTTTGACGCACGGGCAGAAAGGGTGCATGTACATCTGATACCTCCATCGAAATTCGGAGGTTAGAGCTTAGGACATTTAGAGTTCAGGCCAAGGAGGGTTGTGGCCAGGCTTGAGCACATCCGATAGTCCAAGCCACCAAGCGATGAGTGCTAGGTAACTTTCCGTCAACATGGCACCGATAAAATAAATGTGGATAGGTTACCTACCAGCAGCCTAACTTAGGTTCTCCAGCATTGTAGAGCCCTATGTAAGAATGCAGTACTGGGCTACCGGGGTTAATAGCTAGGCCACTAAATATTTACCTGCATCCGTCAAGTTTGGTTTTTTTTGTTTTTTTTTGTTTTCGTGAAATCCTTTTTTCTTGAGTCTTCCATTTACTTTTTTTGCATATAACTGCTAGCCGGGTTTTACAGCCTCTCACAACCAAGCCGACACCAGCCGGGATGGCAGTAAAACCAGATATTCTCGTCTCAGTTGACTTGGGAACCACCTTCACAGGTAGGTTATGACCTTCTGAGCTACTATGTATAATGGATTTGATGTTGATGGCTGGAGGGGTTGCTTGGATGACTCCACGGACACCTCCTCAGGTAATCAGCAACTGGCCTGGCGACGGTGGACAAAATGAGCGCAAAGTGCCAACAATGCTCATATACAACCCTGACGGAATCACAGTCTCGTCATGGGGATTTCTCTGCGCAGAGGATGATGGCGTGCCGGGCAAGGTCCGTCGCGAGTGCTTCAAGATCTTCCTCGACGACGCGACGTTGACCGCTGTGCGGCAGCAGGGGTTAGTGAATGCCCCAAGGAGCACAATCGAAGCTCAACGCTTTGTTACCGACTATCTTGGCAAGATATACATGCATGTGAAAGAGACAGTGGAATCAGAAATGGGACGGCGACCATGGAAAGACGAGACAGTCACTTTTCTCTTCAGTGTGCCAACGACGTGGGAAAGCCTAGATATCATCAACGTTTTCAAAGGCTGCATACGGAACGCCGGGTTTGAATCCGGTGGTTATAATCATTCTGCACTAATCGACCTGACGGAAGCCGAGGCTGCTGCGGTTGCAACGCTCAAGACCACCCCGATTCACTTTAACAATGGCAGCCTATTTCTGACCGTGGACGCAGGTGGCGGCACAACAGATCTAGCCCTGATGAGAATCACGTCAATGGGTGACGAGTTCCCTCAAATGTCGCAGGTTACTGCGGTCAATGGTTTAGGAGTAGGAGGTTCTCTAATCGACTTGTCATTTAAGGCATTGGTGCAGCAGCGACTAGCAGCATATCCCGATACCCAGATGCAGCTCCCAAGCGACCTTGCCGTTCGAATGTCGAAAAGTCCCTATTTTCTAAACCTCAAGCATAAATTTGGCCAGAGGGTATGGATGCAATCCCCCGTAATTAGGGTCCAGATGGAGGGTGTATCGCATGACTTTAGCCATGCCGGCATGGGCGTAGATAAGGGGTCCATGATATTTGCAAGGCGAGCTGGATTAATGTAGCCATTATGGTTAATTCGGCTAATATAGAAGCAGAGAGGAGATCCAGTTACTATTCGATATCCAAGTCCAACGAATTATTACGCGCATCGACGAGCAGCTAGACTGGGTGACGCAGAATGCTCCAGAGGAACAAGTGGTAAGAGTCACTCCTCCCTAGCAGCCAGGATGAGCTAAGTCAGCATACCAGAAGTACATCATCCTATCCGGGGGATTAGCTAGCTCTGTCTATGTGAGGGAAGCAATACAGCGGAGGTTCACAAGACTCCCGCATCCCAACGCTACCGAAGTCGCCGTCGTGCCGTGTAGGGAGCCGCAGCTTGCTGTCGCTCGCGGACTTCTCCTTGACCATCAGCAGAGGTGGGAGACTGGCACTATACCAGTGCTAACGTTACGCATCGCTCGAGCGAGCTACGGCGTCGTCGTGCAGCAGGTATACTCGCCAGCTAGTCATTTCGGTGAAGATATCAGAGATGATCCATATGAGCGGAACAAGAAGTGGGCAATAAATCAGATCCAATGGCTTATCAAAAAGGTGCGCAGTAACTAGCCATGCAGGAGGGACCTGCGGCGTAAGGTTGCTAATCTTGGCAGGGCGATATCGTCGATCCAAACACGCAGCTGGTGAAGGAATTTCAGATTCGACTCCCCGAGGGAGATACAACGAGGTCGTGGAATGCCGAGATTGTCACATCTCAGAACGAGGTCTCGTTCCTCCCGCGTAGTTTAAAGCAAGGTGCGTCAATAGCCAATGCGGGTAGTTGGCGATAAAAGAAAATTTAACGCTGAAACGATGCTCGGCAGCCGGGGCAGTAAAGGTATGCGAAGTGAAGAGCAACCTCGACGGGGTACAGCAGACGCAGTTAGTGAGAAAGCATAAAAGAGGTACGTGCTTATCACGGGGCTATACATTTTATCTCTGCCAGTTTGAAATTCGGGTTATTATAGCGCCGGCAGACTTACGGTTTGAGCTATGGTTTGGAGGGTGGCGGTTTGCTGGAAACCATGAGCCGATTAAGGTTACATGGGGCCCTGGTTAGAATACTACCAAATTAATAATACGATTTCATGTAATATAACGTATGTAATAGGCTTACATCCTAAACAAGTATGTGTCCCACTTATACTGTATAGCTAAGTGTTATAATTTTCAATTTCTTAAAATTAGCTATGTAACTTTAAAGACTCTAGGGATTTAATTTTACATATATAAATAAAAAAGCTATAAAATAGTATTTTCTCAAAGTTTTAAAAAATTTATTTATTCTTGTAAGAATAAAAGTAAGAAAAAAAAACAATATATTTAAGATTTTCTTAAGTAGTTGTAAAAAATGTTTTTTTTTTAAATTTTTTATAAAAGCTAATAACGTACGTGCATAGTGAGTGTTACAGTAGGGTTAGTGTCACAAAAATCCCTTTTATAATATTCTCCCAATTTAATCAATTAATTCACAACAATCCAATATGCCACAATTATATAAAGGGGATAATATTCTTCTTACAGTTGAAGCCTATTAGAAAACCCCTAAATTAAGTATCTAACGCGCTTCACAGATCTACCAGGTCAATCATCATGCCTTACATCGTTGCCTCAACAGTATATAATCTCAAGGCAATATTATACCTAAATCATGCAAACTATTTAATCTAAAGGAATAAACTATTATTTAGTCTATTCTTAACCTAGATTTGCAAGGATTTCCCTTGTAATTATATAATATTAAAGAAGTAGCTAATTAACTATGTGCTAATTGTAATATATTACCTATTTATAAGTACTAGGCTTTAAACTTTATAAGGTAATAACTAGAGCTTAAAATATATTATTAGCAAAAATATAATTATTAAAAGGTTAAATATAAAGATCTAATTATTATTTATAACTAATTTAGGCTTATATAAAATATAACTATAAAGTATAATATTAATATAGTTAATATCTATAACTAACTTTAATAAGACTGGCTTTATAATAAGTATAATTAAAAGTAATATAATTATTATAAGTATAAAAAGGTATAAAAACCTAAATTTAGTATAGTCTAGAGATTAAGAATAAGTTACAGTTATTTAAACAATTAATACAAAAAATTAGGCACTTAAGCCTTTTATTATAATTATAGGTTAATATTACCTTTATAACTAGTATAAAAAGAAGTAACCTCCTAGATAATGAAGCTATTACTATAACTAAAAATAGCTAGACTAATAATAAGACCTATCTTAAGTAGCTAAAGTATTTTAATTAATATATAACTAAATAATTAAATTAATCTTTAGTATCTTTTTGTAATGGTCGCACCTAACCACTACACCACAGGGCAAAAGATTGGGCTATAACTGCTATTGTAGCAATTACAGTGGTACTTATAGCTACCTATAGAAGCCTTACAGCGCTGTTACGAGCACGAATCGTAACACGTTTAATTTTAATAGTTATAAAAGTTATTACTTTATTAACTTTAAGTAATATTATTAAGAGAATAATTTTATTATATTTTATATGTTATGGTTTAGTTTACCGTAAGCTCCTATAAGCAGCTGTATGCACCACTGTAATTGCTATAATAGCAGTTATTAGCTAATCTTTTGCCTCATGGCGTAATGGTTAGGTGCAGCTGTTATATTATATACTATCTTACTTATTTTATTTATTTTAGTTACTTAATATAGGATATTTTGGGCTACTTAAAAAGGCCTCTAGTTAAGAAACTAAGTGTTAAATTAAAAAGTCTATAACTTATATTTCTAGGACTAAGTTTTTCCTAGCTTTTTATATTACTTTTTAAGCAATTATAATAGAAGGTAATATTTATTAGAAAATCCGGGAATCCCCCTTCTCTTCAGGGTTCAGACTGTTAGTCTGAAAGTCCTAGATTTAAAGTTCAAACTCCTAGATACAATCATCTAGAGATTTAAGCACGAGAAGAACTCTCAGCTTAATAATAGAACAACCAAGTTTCATAAATATATATATATATATACATATTCACCCAGCACTACTGTGCAATATAAACAACAATATTAAGGGGGGTTTTAACATAGCTAGACTTATCCATTTGAATTTAGAATATATAGTTTTAAAGCTTAATATATAGCTATAGACTTTATTACTTGCTAAGAAAGTAGCTAGCCCCTTGACCACTTAGGTCTTAAAGACCTTAAAGATAGTTTTTAAGGCTAGATCTTAGTTTAAATACCTTAAGAGATAAATTAAAAGATATTAAAATAGCTTTCTAGAGTTGATTCTTAAAGCTTTAAAGTCTCGTAAGAAGCGAATAAAGATAAATATATGTAAGGTTGCTTTATTAAAAGCCAGGGTTAAAGACCTTAAAGAGGTAAATAAGATACTAAGCTAGTACTAGAGGGTAAAAAGAACCTAACCACAGGATAAAGGAGATATAATTATAGAGGAAGGGAGGGACCTAATTAATTAGATAGATATTAATATATAGGTAGTGACTAAATTATCGAGAAGAGGTAGTTAGGGAAGTTCGGTATAACCAAGGGTTTACTATTATAAAGGATGCGGAAAGACTAGGTATAATATAAGAACCTGTTAGGAAGGTATTAAGGCCTCTAGAGAGGAGTATAGTAATTAATTTTAATTAATTAAATAGTCTATTATGGTTTTTAAGATTTCTATTCTAATAATTAAGATTCTTGTCCCGCCCGCTTGTCTGTCCTGCCCGCTTATTATAAACGTTACTCTCTTTTTGTGACCTAGAACAGGCTCGGTCTCCAAACTAGTTATATTTGTCAACCCGACGGTAATAGTCGTCGAGTGTCCTCCATGTGCATCATTCGTTTATCTTGTTACTATGTGCTTGAGGCTCGAGCAAAAGTAATGAGAACTGAAACTTGTCCTCTAGAGCTTGCTGCAAGCACCCACATCCCGCGATGCCTTCCCTATCTCTTTGAGTGTAACAAGCCTCCACTTCGTACCTCGCCCCACTCTCGTTAGTCATCATAAAAGTACATGCGGGGTACGAGAAGTTCGTCAGACGACGCATTTTCCTCGAAACACCACTCAAATTAACCCAAATCAGTCTCAAGTAAAATATTGAATTCTCAAGAAATCTTGGATGAAATACACGTTGAAATTGATGATCATAGCTTTCATACACATTCGCAACGCACAGCTAATAACCCCACCGGAGTGCCCATTTTTCCGCCCGAAGAGGGAGCCGGCCACAACTTCACACCTTTCAACATAGAATATCGTGATTTCACATCAATATCCTCCCTCCAACACCACTCGAGCTTTTCCAGTATTTTATACCTAAATCACTTATACTCTCATGGATTCAATACACTGAAAGCTGGGTCCTTTATCTGCTGGAAAATGGCGTTATTAACAGCTGGAATACCCCAATTTCCGACCACTCGAGGATCACTAAATAGGAGGGTCTCTCCTCTTCACAAGTCTACGTATAGCTCGGTGTGCTGATTTACCTAGGAATTCATAGGGAAAATACAATTACAAGCCATTGGAATACCCCTTCCTTAGGTGTTCAGGCCCCCCTACACTCAATCATTAAGTTCATGCCGTTATACCGGTTCCAGCTAATCTCACGCTATCTTCGCACATTTGACTACATAACACTCGATCTTGGCAACGAAGAGGACCTTCCTAAGGTATTCCAAGCGGCTAAACCGTAGTCTAACCACATACAGAAGGTATCTGCTGAATTATACACTCCAGGGACTAATATCACGGTAGATAAGTGTATGGTTCCTTTCACAGGCAGATCAAAGGAGACAACCCTCATCAAGGGAAAGCCAACGCCGGTAGGGTTCAAAGTCTGGGTTATTGCGCAGAATGGCTTCTTCTTGCGCTGGCTTTGGCACCTAAAGGCATCACCATATACCGCTGTGATCATCAAGATGCCGAGCTCGCAGTCAAAGTCACAGTCACAGGGAAAGAAGAGGAAACCAAAGGAATATATTGCCCTCAGCAATACACAAAGCATCGTCGTTCACCTATGTAAAATGCTACCAAAAGCGATATATCACGTCTTCACAGATAACCTCTTTTCCTCACCAAATCTGTTCCGTGCCCTTCGTGATACCGGCTACGGTGCCACAGGCACAGCACGCCCTAACTGTGGCATCACGAAGGAGCTGAAGGATGCCAAAGAGGATGATAAAGCCGGCAAAGCCCCCCCCTTTAGTACAATGAGGTACGAGCTATCCCTACAGAAGACTGCAAGGTACGGTCGTCAGACGGGATTTCTATGTATTTTCTTTACTAATTCGTCTTTCCTAGGTTATGCAAATCGGTTGGCAGGATAGCAGCTACGTGCTTTTTCTCTCAACTGTGCACACAGGGGCTAACGAAGAGCACATACAGCAAAAGAGGAAGAAGCCGGCTACGAAAGGATCTCGCAAGAAAGAAAGAGAGATACAGCGCTATTTTGGAAAGAATTCTTCAATAATTATCGCGATCCCTACGGTAGCTGCCTCTTATAACGATGAAATGAATCATGTTGACCGAGGCGATCAGTTGAGGTCATACACAAGCTATGAGCATCGCTTCCGCCGCGGCCCTTAGCAAGCCCTCCTTTGGTCCTTCCTTCTCGATGTTGCCCTTGCGAATAGCTTCATTTTACAGCTCAAGACGACATCCCCTAGGTGGCCTCCCTTCAAGACCCTTCAGAAGTGGAAGGAATGCATCTGCAACGCTCTTTTCATCATATACGCGCACGAAAGCTCGGCAAGGAAGAGATGTCGTACAGGGAAAGAAGAGGACATCGGCGATACAGGAATACACGAAAAACACATGCAAAGAGATATCAACCATATCTGGCGAGGCGTTAAATCAGATTGCCTAGCTTGTAAGGGCTTTAAGCAGGGACAGCTCCGACCCTTCAAGAAAAGGAAGCTTGAAAAAGGATCCCTGCAGCCGATAACAGGGAATGCACGAAAAACCAGGGGCCGACAGACGAGGTACGGATGCAAAGTGTGTGATGTAGCTATTTGTAACAGAGACCTGCTGGTACTTCTATCACACACCAAATTAGCTGTGTTTGAAAGTACCCTTCGTTCTGATCATTTTGATTGGTCTTACACCCTTGTCGTGACCCCGCTGGAGGCTTGTTACACTCAAAGAGATAGGACAACTACGAAGGCTTGCGGGTCTTGGATAGCACTGAAAATACCGTCATTTGCATCTGCTGGGGGTTCCCAGTGGAGGTGGCTGGCGAACCGCGTTGGAGGCCATCTTAGGAGAAACAAAGCCAGCTCGCCGAGGTTCCAGTTCTTCACGCTTACGTTGCTATATCTCGCCAATTTAGATCTCCTCCCGGCCATTAATAGCAATCTAAAGATGAAATGTTTCCAATTGATATGGGGGGATGCTATGTTTCCTAGTGTAATCGATAATGGACGAGAAGCTAGGGGGTACAGGGCACCAGGGAAGGAGCAGAAGCAGAAGTTGAAGGATATGGCATCGTTGTTATCCCTAGGATTATTGGAGAGATTTGGCCTGCGGGAAGCGATGCGCGCCGTACCAATTGAAGCGATTATGGACAAGTCTACCACATGACGGAACAATGCGGTGCTCTGGTGGATGACCGCCTTAGTGCGGTAGCATTCGCAGGCTATGTGGACAGGATCGTAAACAACAGAAAGGAAATTAACAAGCGGCGTATTACCCTCTAGCGGCTAATTGACTATCAAGGCTTTATAATTGCCCCTCCTGGACCTCCCACCTTCCGTCGGCAGCTGCTTGCTAAGGCTGACTCCTGGTAGCGCTGGAGCCTGTACCGCATATCTGGGACCTGGTATTGGCCTTGAGATGCTGGCATTTGCCGCATTCTACCTAACCGGAGACCCGCTCCGGATCCTCCGCTGAATTACGGCAGTTTTCAGTTAAGTTACACTCTTTAGATAACTTGGTTTGGCAAACTAAAATGACCCCACCTTTCCAGCCGCCTGAGAAGATCGTCAACAAGGTTACAAACTTCCAGTGAGCTAAGACTGCTGTCGTTAGGAGAAATAAAATCTGTCCCGGCTACATTAAGCTTATTGGCTTATGGGCTGGTTGATCCAGAACCAATGAGGCCGTGTAAAAGCATGTGAACTCTTGTTCGGAATATCCCTGAACTTTGAATTTTGCTTGAAGGGCTTCTCAGCCACAAAGGTTACCCAAGGTGAAATCAAAAGGCAAAGATAAAAAAAGAAACTAAAAAAATAGCCTTCTGGGCAAACACGAGTCGACCCATATCTGTCACTAACACCCATCTCATATTAAAGCTTAAGCTAAGACGGTGAGGATGATTTAACGATGATTTAATGTAAATATGTAGGTCTAAGAAGAGTAAAGCTTGTTTTTATTAGTCCTTTATCGAAATACACCACAATAATTACTTAACTGCAGATTAATAATCTCTATATGCCTATAAGTATAATGTACTCTACAAGCGAGTGTCAAACACAAGTGAGTGTCACACTATACTGCGTAACTAGAAATAGCCTACTCTATAGCCTCTAAAAACCTTGAAAAGATAATCAAATATTACAAAAAAATATTATTCAGTTTAGTATAGTTAATTAAAGCTCAGAATATTCTTTGTAGAATTTTGGCTATTTTACTATATATATTAAAGCATAAGTATATAGTGTAAATAAGCTATTTTACTATAATTTTATTAATACATTAGCTACAACCTTTTAAAGAATAGATATAAGATTATAGTTTAATTTTTTACTTAATATTAAAGTTAACGTGGTTGATAAGCATGCGACGCAGATAAGCATGCGACGCACTTTTTTTACCCTTTAAGCTAGAACTTGCTTTAAATCCACCACAAACTATCTAATCAATTAAAACTACTTACTATACTCTTCCTCAAATGTCTCAATTACTACCCGACAGGTCCTTGCATTATGCCCGGCCTTGCCGCATACACCACAACGCCGACCAGCCGGTCGCTCTGACCGGGCCCGACCACCACTTCTAGATGATTCGGCCACTACCTGTGTATCAACATCCATCTGATCAATTACTTGTGATGCATCCTCTACAGTCATGGCCCCTCCTTTCTGTAATCTAGTCCTTTTTGCCCTCCGGCGCCGGCTTAGTATCTCATTTGCATCTCGAAGGTTTCGGACCTCAGCCCTTAACAAGGTAACCTCATGCATAACTGCCTTTGTTGCTTTAGTATTAGACTTTAAAGCTTCAATAATTGACTCTGGGGAGCTGCTTTTATGTCTTTTAATTCGTTTTTCAAGGTATTCAGACTGAGATTGGGCCTCAATTGCCGTCTTTGGCGTCTTTGAAACCCATGGGGTCGAAGGTTCAGCAGCCTCCCCGGGAGGCGTTGGAGTCCGTAACTGCACATCAAGCTTTGAGATAACATTTTCCGGGTCAAAAGGAGCAAGCCCGGCTCCTTTAAAACCTCCCTGGATATTACTTTTTGTAAAAGTAGCTTTAAAAGCGGCGTAAAAGGCGGGAAAGAACTCGGCCTTCGAAATGTGAGTTATAGAGCATCTGATCAGATACTCAATTTCTCGACCATATGCCTTTTTCAGCGGCCCAAAGCACCCAACGTCAAGAGGTTGGAGTAAGTGAGACGCATGAGCAGGCATACAAAGCGTGATAATCTTGTTCTCCTCGCAATATCTCTCAAAATCGGCAGAGTGATGGCTTTCGTGACCATCAAGGATCAGAAGACGATAGGGACCAGTTGATCTATTAGTTGTAGACCGATCAAAGTGCTTTAGCCAATGGAGACCTAGCTGGTTATTTGTCCATCCATTTTGGCTCGTTGCAATAACCCAATCGCCTGGGAGGTTGCATTCTCGGTACCAATTCGCAAGGTGATATTGGCCTGCACCAATGATAAACGGCGCGATCGATTGACCTTCCGCATTGATCGCCTGGATCACTGTAATCCATTCCCGGTTTCCAGGCTGTACTGATTTTGGCCTTCCTTGCCTTTCTGAACCTGTAACGACCATTCCAGCCATAATAGCGCCCATCATAAAGCCAGTCTCATCAAAGTTCCAGATATCATCTGATCGGATACCGTACTTCGCGATTGTGTTCTGTACGAGCCTAAACCAGCCACGAATAATAGATAGATCTTCGCATTTGGCTCTCTGATAGTCATATTTCCGAAATAAACGCGTCTTTAGCTCTGGTTGTCGCTTGACGAAGTTGTGAGCCCAGCGCTTGCCAACAGGTGACGCGTCGCGGTCAGCAAGAAGAGAATTGGCCATTTCTTCCACAAAACGCAGTCGCGAGGGAAACCCTCGCGAATCTAGGTCAAGAATGAATTGGACTATTATCTGCTCTTCTAGATCAGATAGTTTCCGCGATTTCGGGATAAAATCGCGTCGCGATTGAATGCCATTTCTACGGCGACGTAGCCTAGGCTCAGAGATCTCGTATATCTTTGCAGCGCGTCGGGTACTTAATTTTGGGTCATTTTGAAGGGCCTGAAGGGCAAGGAGGGTTCTGGCTTCATTTGAAGATTGTGACATTGTTAATGGTTGACAAATATCTAATCAGATAAAATCTATAATGTAAGAGGGAAAAGTGCGTCGCATGCTTATCTGCGTCGCATGCTTATCAACCACGATATAGCTATTTTAAAGCTAAATTGAAATTTTAATAGAATTTTGAAAATCTGATTTTTTGATAGAGATTAGCTGGTGACACTCACTTATGTGTTACACATGCTTGTGGAGTACGTTAATACTAGTAGCCATTAACGACATAGAGATATAGGGCTAGAGCTAGCGCTTATTAGTTAGATACCTGCGAGTAACTGCTTTGGAGGCTTGGCGCAATCCAAGGGATAGTGCTAGGAGACGGATTTGCAAAGCCTATTTTAACATTATCATGAAAGTATGAACATGATTTCATCGTTGCATCATATTCCCTTGAAACGGTGTTCTAGGCTAGCGTTTGGCATGTGATTGTAGCGAGTCGCCTCCGTCAATCTGGCCAGAGTTCTAGCAAATTATGAAAGGATACTTAACAAGGGTGGCAACACCCGCTCGTAATTTACTCTTCTCCATTGTCTGGCTTGACTGTTCTCTTTCTCGCGATCGCTCCGAAAAGCAGGCGAGGGCGAGGGCAAGGGCGAAAGTGTCATTTCGAGAATATCGCCGCCATAACGGGCGATGTCCTACGGAATCAGCGTCTAATCTCTTCGCCTTAATCTCGACTATCAATTCGATACAATGTATTCGGTATTACCCCTTACGCTATTGTTGAGTGGCTTTGCCGCCAAAGTCCGCTGCGACAGTCAGTTCATCACACCTCAAGCTACGGTCGGTTGGCGACACAATCCAACCTTTGATGTAGGAGATAGCGTGAATGTGGAATGGGTGACGGATTTTGATCAAACAGACCTATATATATACCAGGCTTACCCTCTTGCGACCGAGAATGGGGACTTGTGGTACTCCCAGCTCCGAGGTACGAGAGAAACATGCCTTCAGGGTGGATGATAACGAAGCTCACTAAAGAATACTAGCGAACACAACATCTACCAGCTATATCTGGCAGGCCAAGTCTGATCAATTCGACACTGACGTCAAAGACGGCGAGGACGTCGTATTCTTCTTTGCGATATACAAACCTGGAACAAATTTAAGTTCACCAAACCATGACCTTGCGGCGGCCAGCTCCGGTGTGGTCAACGTCACCGTATCAAACGCGCCGGAGTCAAAAACGACGAGCGGGATAACGCCCACTGTAGAACCTAGCCAAAAACCCACCACGTCTAAAGCCGAATCAGGGCTATCCAGCGGAGCGGTCGCTGGCATTGCAGTTGGTGCCACGCTTGGCGGCATCGCGTTTCTCGGAGGCCTGGGATTCCTGGTTTGGAGGCATTGCCTACAGGGAGATGCGAGTAGAAGATATGCACCAGCGGCGCCACAACAACCTTCGCTGGTTCAAGAGCACTACAAGCCTCCACAGGCACCAGCTTACGTAGCCTGCCAAGCAGAAGATTTATCCCCTGGAGGGCAGGAACAGCTAAGTGCGGGGGCCTCGCGGGTTTAGGAAGTACCTTAATTGCCGTATTATTTTAAGAAAAAGCATGAAGAGGGTGCCGGAGTAATAAGTCAGGGTTGCCTTATTCAGAGAATGGCTTGAATTAATTTGTATAAGTACAACATAGGGTTTATTAATTAACCAGATTCTTCCTAATATTGGGAGAGATATACGTCACATGAGGATTGGCGGAAGTGCATTTCAAACGCCTTATTCAACGCTTATCATCAAGAAAGTCAAGCAAGGAAGAGATATCGGTCAGGGGCTGAAGAGGACATCGATGATTAAGAAATACGGCAAAAACACATAGACAGGAACATCAACCATGTCTATCGTGGTCGTACATCAAGTTGCCTAGCCTGCTCAGGCTTCCGACAAGGGCAAATAAGGTCAAAAGGGCCAAAACGGCATTCCTTAAGTGAAATCAGCGGTAATGCAAGCAGCAGGCGTAGGGCAAAGCAGACTAGGTATGGCTGTAAGGTATGTGATATAGCGATTTGTAATAATAAGAACTGCTGGTACTTCTATCATCGCCTGATTAGGTGGCGGTAGAAGTACCTTTCGTTTGGTGCATTTTAATTGGTTATAACCCCCCGTCGTGACCGGATTGTAGCCTTATGACCCTCAGGAGATAACAAATGAAATACACGAACTAACATCAGCGTGATGATCTAGCTGCTTTCTAAGCAATGAGATGTTCCGCAAAGCGTGCCTGCATAAGAGAGGACTCGGCACTTGTTACAACGTCTCTAGTTGTTTTTGTTGACGCAACGGCAGTTGTTCAGCTTGCTGCGCCTAATAATGCGGACACCAGCCTGGTAGTGGAAAGATCAATCGTCGTTGGAAATTTCAAAAGCCAACAGTGGTCTCAATTGCCAATCCTTTGGGTTTCCGTCAGGATTCGGAGACGATGATAAATCAGGCGGGTGACGCATTGATGATGGGTAACAGCCACCCTACATAAATTAGTATTGGCACACGGGATATACGTCCCACCCTATCGAGTGATAACCGTTTGCGCCACGCACCTCAATGTGTTTCATCGATTGATGGGCATTGGGTTCGAGTTTATACCTGTACGTGAGTAGAATACTATGCTCCGTTGCTGCTATGTGTGGCCCTCTCTAGAAGAGACCAAGAGGAACGAGAATGAGAACCTGGATGCCTTCAAAAGGCTCCATGCGGAACTCCACAGGGCGTAAACTCGCATACCCCACGAAGCATGTCCAGGAATTAGATGAATTGTGTAAACGTCAGTCCAGATTAGCTTTTTCGAACATCCAAACGTCAACTAGGGTTGCGCACACCACCGAAAACGGGCCTCCGTCCCGAGACGGGACGTGCCATTTAGCGTTCCGCCTCATTAGTATGGCTTATATGAGCCTTTTTCTACTGGCTATTACATAAAGAAAGCAGTAGGCGACGCCGTTAGAATGCAGTACCATATACATAACAGTATCAGCGTGGCGACCTGATTAATTTTCAAGGGTTATGTTGAACAGGTGCTGGGGTCTCACATGCAAGCAGGGATACTTTAAGATTACAACCGAAATGGTAAAACCTCTAAGGGGTAGAATTCAACAGAACACAACATGAATATACGAATCTGGATCAATGGACCGAATACACGTAATGTCTGACAGGTTATCGTTCTGTAACGCAACAGTACGTCCTGATATTCATGGCCTGTTCTTTAGTCCAGGCGTTATTCAGCTAGAACTCTAGGTTAAGGTTAGTAAAATTATATGGCAGTTGCAGGTAGTGTATAGGCTATTTTCCTTTTAATTATTATAATAGTAAATAGGTTAACGTACATGATAAGTATGCAGTACAGTTTCTTATTTATTAGTACTTATACTTTAAAATCCTACTTTTTTAAAAAATTCTTAGAAATTTAAACTAAGTCTAAAAAAGCTTTGATTTTAACACTAAGTATCTAACTATATTTTCTTTATTTATTAATTTTCTAACTTTTCTTACTATTTTATTTAATATAGTTTTCCTATAAAATCTATTCATACTGTGATTTATACTATATAATAAGGTTTTATATAAGAAATAAAATAGTTAAAACTTTTTAAAAAATTATTTCTGAAATAACTAAATATACTATTATAAAACTAACCTTTTTTATATTTTTATTCATTTTATTTGAGCTTTAAAATACTATAAAGCAGGTTATTTTTAGCTACAGTATGCTGCGCCGCACACTTATCATGTACGTTAATTTACTTTTTCTTTATATAAGAAATTAGCACAGCGCTATTAAGTTATAGGATACTTTACTTTTTTAAGAAAATAGACTTTTAATGATTAAATTAACTTTAAATTAAAGTATATAATGTGTTTAATAAGTAAGCTGACCAGACAAGTGAGCTGACCAGTGCACTGTATAGTATAAAACCAGCCTACCCTATAGAGTTTAAAATTATAAATAAAATAACTGAAAACAACCTTCCTTTGTCATCACACTTTCTTGGCATACAAGTGTTAAGAAAGTGGCCCTGCCTACACCTAGATCCTTAACAAGTGCACAGCAAACATCCCAATCTGCGCTTTGCGCAGTCGCAAGCCGCGGTGATGGCTTCGTCTACGACGATCCCACCCGCCGCCCCGGATCGCTTCGATCTGGGGATCCATACTCCCGTCAACCTGAACCGAGGAGCCCGTGCAGCCCTCTTGCAGAACAGTCCGGCAGCCGTCAACGGCACCATTGGTGTTTCACCTGGACCTGGTCGGATGGCCCAGACACCATCTTCACCACTCAACCCCGCCACCACCGCTGCAGCTACGGAAGGAGCTGAGCGTGCCAGCCCCGCATCGATTTTTGAACAAGGACCAATCTCTATCATCGAATCAGCCAATGATCTCGCGCGAGAACGCGTGGAAGAGTACAACACCAAGCTGATGGTTTTCCAGGCCTTCTGTGCCAAGTTTGAAGAAGCGGCCCAGCAATTCGCCACCGGACCGCAGCGACGTTTCGCTCAGCAATTCGCCGATAGTTTCCTCGGCATTTGGAAACAAGAGCTCTCCTGCTCCGGGCCCGCGACCCCCAAGCCTGCATACAGCAGCGTGGCCGCTGCCACGCCTCCCACTGACCACGACCGTCTAACCCACGGACAACAACAACATGGACGCCGACAAACAGACCCACCTCATCGCCAAGGGCAACAGTCGACCATCGCCCCACCCCGGCAAGACCTCCGTGTCTTCATCCGTCTAGAAGCCGAGGCTCCGGCCAGGGCCCACAGTAGCTATGCGATCCGGACCCTAATCCAGGAAAAACTCGGCGCCGTCTCGGACAAGATTCGACAGGTGTTCCAGGTCCGGTCTGGATGGGCCGTCCTGGCTGCAGACTCTGCAACACGCGACTTTCTAGTAGAAAAGCAGGCTGAGTGGGCCGCTGAACTGGGAGCTACAGCAGTAGAAACGAACAAGGAATGGTTCACCTATGTGGTGTCAGACTTTCCCACAAGACTGACCGACTTCCACGGCGATGAGGTGGATAGTGACAGCGTTGTCAGCGACGAGATAGAAATCCAGACTGGGCTCAAGCCCGTTGACGTACGCCCTGCGCGACAATTCTCGGATAATCCCTTAACCAAGGCCCTGCTTGTGTCTTTTATGAAGCCCACGAAGAGATTCTGGTCGCTTTTCGGCAGCAGCGCAGCCAGACTCATGGACAAAACCGACCGACCCAGACAGTGTGAGACGTGCTGGGGCTACCACTTTACCCGCAACTGTCACAGACAGCCAGTCTGTCGACGCTGTAGTAAGGCTGGCCACCTTGTAGACGATTGCATAGCACGAGAGCAGTGCATCAACTGCTTAGGCCCCCACCAGGCCAACCTTCGTAGGTGCCCAGCTCGGCCAAAGACAGTGCACGGCGTGCTCCGCCGACTCACTAAAGAGCAACGAAAACATGTCCGGACCGTAGGTGCGGAGACATACCGACAACGACATCGAGAACCACATCTGGAATCGCACCAGGAAACCCAGCAGAGCATGGCTGAGCGACAAGCGAGGATATCACATCACAAGAACAGCCGAACGTTCGTGCTCTCATGACTAGGAATAGATATTCTCAAAGACGAAAGAACGACAGGAAGCCGCTCAGGATCTTCCAGGCCAACGTCGGCAAGATCCCTCCGGCCCACGACTGCGCTCTGGCGCTGGCCGACTCGGAACGATATGATATCGTGCTCTTGCAAGAGCCGTGGACGGCTCATACAGAGACCCGCTCTCTAACCAAGACTCACCCTGCATATGACACATTCGCGCCAGTCGACATGTGGAACAACAACGACACTCGGCCTAGAGTGATGACATATGTCCGACGAGACCCCAGACTTCTTGCCGACCAGATTCGACCCTTCCAGACTCGCGATATCCTTTGGCTCACGATCAACGGCATGACGGTAGTCAACTTCTATCGCCAGAATGATGAGAGGGACGCCTTAAACACGCTGCTTCGATGGTCTGTCCCGGAACGCTGCCTCGTAGCTGGCGATTTCAATGCTAGACATCGTAGCTGGCAGACAGGCCAAACTACGAACCGTGGCCAAGAGATAGCAGGCTGGGCGTCAGAGAACGACCTCGACCTTCTCAACACTCTAGATATCCCGACAAACCCGCACGGCAACACGATCGATCTTGCATTTACGAACATGCCACTGGCCGAAGCTACCGTCGAGGACCATCTCGCCACTAGCTCTGACCACTTCACACTCAGCTTGACCTTCCCTGACCTCCGGCCGGCCCCGACGCAGCCGGGCAAGATTCGAGTGACGACGGAAGACGAGCTCAAACGATTCGTCGAGATCGTAGAGCTTGGCGCCACAGAAATCCCCCTCTCAGATTCGACCCCCGAGGAGCTGGACGAGCTTGCGTCTTCACTTGTGAGTCTACTAACATCAGCAGCAAAAGCATCTGGACGGCCCGCACGGAAAGGCGGACGTCCGGTTCCCTGGTGGACGGAGGAGTGCGCCGACGCCGCGGCTGCTTTTCGAACCATCCGAAGAAGCTACCCGCTCGGGTTCAATCAAGATGTCCAGATTGCCAAGAGGGACTTTCATCGCGTGGTCCGTCGGGCCAAGAGGCAGTATTGGCGGAACCTCATCGATAGCTTCTCCAGCAGTAGCGCTGTTTTCAAAGCTGTCCGGTGGCTGAAATCCCCAGGAGCCTTTGAGCCCCCACCCTTACAGGTTGACAACGTTGTGTACGAAACCCAGATGGATAAAGCCAACGCACTCCGACAGGCTACGCTTGAACGGAAAACTGCGGAAGACGATATTGCAAACGCATGGACACCAGTCTCTCCTTCTAGGTTGATTCCTTTCTCGCCTGAAATCTCGCTGGATGAGGCGGAGTATGCGACCACCCAGACAGGCAATACATCCCCAGGGTCAGACAACATCACCGTCAATCTTCTCAAAGCCGTGTGGCACATCATCGGGACACACGTCCGCCGCTTGTTCGAAGGATGCCTCTCTACAGGCCATCATCCGAAACCATTCAAGGAGGCGGAGGTGGTCATGATCGCGAAACCGGGGCGAAGAGACCTCACAGAGCCACGGGCTTGGCGACCTATCTCACTGCTCTCCTGCCTCGGTAAGGGACTAGAACGACTGATTAATAAAACTAGCTATACTATTATAAGAAATACTTTTTTTTAGATTTTTAACTATTTTATTTATAATAAAAAAAATACTATAGAGTAGGGCTTTTAATACTATATAGTATAGTGGCTTACTTACTTGTCTGGCTAACTCGCTTATTAAACACGTTATAACGTACACAATAAGCGCGTGCACCAAACAAGTGCATGCACCATTACACTGTGCGGCTAAAAATAGCTTACCCTATAGAAACTTAGCACTTAAATAAATTAACTAAAATTCTAGAAAAGTTATTCCCTTAAATAGTATAGCTAATTATATTTAAAAATATTTTTTAACTATTTTTAACTATTTTATTTTATATAGAAAACCTTAATATACAGTGTATTTTACAGTATAAATAGACTTTTAAGTTTATAGCTATATAGGATTTTTTAAAAAATCTAGGAAATTTAGTATAACTTATTTTAAGACTTATATATAAGATGTTAAAACTCTAGCTAGTTTAAACTTAGTTTGGACTTTTAAGAATTGTTTAAAAAATAGCTTTTAAGGTGAAAAGTGGAGTGGTGCATGCACTTGTCTGGTGCATGCGCTTATTGTGTACGTTATAAATTGTTAAAATTCCAGCTATTTCAAGATATAAATAAGCTTTTTATAAGCTTTTAAAAAACTAGGTTTAAGGTGTATAGGTTAAGTGCGGCGCTGGCTTGACTGCGGCGCTTGCTTATTAAATACGTTATAAAGATATCTATATACTTATACTTATTAATAAATCCTTTAACATACTTCTAGCTATAGCTACTTATTTTAGCTTGGAACTCCTTTAATATAATTTTATTAATACTTTTATTAATACTAAACTAAAGTAAGATATCTATATATAGATACCTAGAGACTATTAAATGCCTAGATTAATTCTTAAGCTCTAGAAAGCTTTATATACATTATATTAATTACTATTACTATAGTAAAAAGAATTAATTATTATTTTTATAAATCTTAATTTTAAACTTATATTTTATAAGCTATACTATTTCTTAAAAGGAGGTATTGTTGAACAGGTGCTGGGGCCTCACGTGCAAGCAGGGATACTTTAAGATTACAGCCGAAATGGTACAACCTCTAAGAGGCAGATTTCAACAGAACAGAACATGAATACTGTTGAACAGGTGCTGGGGCCTCACGTGCAAGCAGGGATACGTTAAGATTACAGCCGAAATGGTAAAACCTCTAAGGGGCAGATTTCAACAGAACACAACATGAATACACCAATTCACATCAATGAACCGAATACACGTAATGTTTGACAATTAAGAGTCTCAATTGCATCTCGGCAACCCGCGCACCCAAATGCATACGACCTTCGGTTCATTCTATCACCATGTCGGCCAAACACGCCGAGAGGACCATTAGCTACGCGTCTCCGGAGGATTGGGACTCCTGGTCCAACGAATTCAAGAAACTGGCGCACGCCTACGACCTGTGGCAGTATATTGATCCGACCGATCGTATCCGATGGCCTCAGCGACCAGAACTTCCAGAAATCCGAGACTACCCCAGACAAGCAGATCCGGACGATCCCGATAGTGGCACAATGACGCCCGGCTCAGATTACGTACCGCCCCGGCGAATCGGAGAGTTGACGTCTGAAGGACGAGCGGAATACGAGCATGATATCAGGATCTACTCTCTGAAAGAAACGGCGTATAGAGAGACGAAGAAACAGGAGCAGAAGCTGGTCGAGTTTGTCCTCAAGACGGTCTCGGCCACGTATCAGAAAACATCCTGCGTCACGGGAGACCGATTGGACAAGTGGTATCAGGAGCTACGAAGATCTGGAGTGGTATACAACGAACGCCTTCGACCCGAAGCGCGCGACAAGTACCACAAAGCCGTACATACAGCCCCGAAGATCAACAAACTCAACGAGTGGGTCACGGAGTGGGAGACGACGATGGCCGAAGCGATCAGCAAGAAAGTCCCTGATGCCCTCGACGCACAATGCTGGGCGGAAGACCTGAACCGAGCAATGTATCACGTCCTCCCCAGCTGGGCATCTACTTTCCGACAACACCGACGCCCTCAAATCCTCAATAATTCCCTCAACTATCGAGAGGTCGCTGCCGACATTCGATACGAAGCCAAAATGGCCAACGCTAGCGGAAGGCCGCCAGGAATCAAGAGAGGCGCCTTCGCAGCCACATACGGCGCTGCATCCAGGAACGACAGACCTGCAACCACAGACCGCGATAATGACACTATTGAAGTCCAAGGAGACGCCTCAGATTGGGCGACGGACGAAACGTCCTATGCACATCGAGATACGCGAGGCCAAGGCCGTGGGCGTAGAGCACGAGGCGGCGGAAGAGGAGTATCAATAAAACGAAAACGAGCAGAGACGACCGTCAATCCGAACCCGGATGGCCCTACTTGTCGAGGATGTTTAGGTTTCCATGACTGGAAAGGCTGCTGGTACTTATTCCCAGCCCAGAAAGCCGAAGGATGGGAGCCAAACCAAGCGATACAACGATTAATAAATGACCGTCTCAAGAACGATACTGGTTTGGTGGAGGAAGTCAAACGATTGTCAAAAAGTAGAGACAGAACCACTCAGGACGAGTGACTTGGGCGGGGTATGGCACACGTCAAGGCAACCTACCTAGTGATGCACAACTTTATCGCAGCCTTCAACTGTGCCCCCTACCCTCTCAGACATTCTGCCATCCTTGACTCTGGATCGACAATCCATATCTTCAATGAAGTATGCAGGTTCCTCAACTACCGACCGGCACCGTCTGGAGACTTCGTCTACGCAGGGGAGTCACCAGTGGCCATTCACGGGTACGGGAACGTGGATATTCGCGTTCAAGGACCTCAAGGACCCTCTCTTCTCAGATTGCGAGATGTTGCTCACTGCATAAACTTCGCCTGCAATATCGTCTCATACCGCCAGTTGCGGAAAAGGGGCTACTACTGGGATACCAAAGGGAACAACAACCAAATCCGCAGGAAAGATGATTCAATCCTCTGCACATTGACGGATCATTTCGACCAGTACGTACTGGAGTATATCGACAAGTCAACAACAGCAGCAGCATTCCTAGCCAAACGGAAACAGTATGATTCGTGGACTAAACGCCCTCCTCGCAGTGGAGACGAAACCTTTTGGCACCTTCGACTTGGACACCCAGGGCCTGAAGCACTCAAGCACCTCGTGGGCCAATCTCGGGGGGTGAAGATCAGAGGGATCTCCACGGTTGAGTGTGATGCTTGTGGAATGGCGAAGGTGAAGCGCCAAGTCCGTCGACAAAGACGAGTTCCACCCGAGAAGGCTGGAATCCGACTCGCTATTGATTTCCACGACATGAGTGGGGATCCAGGCTACACTTCAGCTATGCTGGTCATCGACCGTTACTCTGGCTATATCTGGGACTATTATCTTCCCGATCGAACTGCACCAACGCTTATCGGTGCACTTGAGCATCTACTCAGAACACTAGAGCGACAACTCCAGTGTAGGCCCGAAGTCATCGAGTGTGATAACGAGATCCCGGATAGTCACCAGGTAAGTGACTTCCTCAGTATCAAAAACGGGATGCGCCTAGAGCCCTCCGCGCCATATGCCCAAAGTCAAAATGGCGGCGCAGAGCGCTCGGGGGGTGTGATCAAGGAGAAAGCTCGCGCGATGAGAATCGGAGCAAAGCTGCCTTCGTTCCTTTGGGTTGAGATCTGGCGTGCTGCCGTATACCTATACAATAGGACATCCAAGTATATCTACAATTGGAAGACGCCATATGAGCGTTTCTACACTTACTTTGCCTTTAGGGACGGCGTGGTTGTCACGGAGCGTAAGCCCGATCAAACACACCTACGCGTGTATGGCTGTAAAGCCTTCGCGATGACGACCGATGCTTTGAAAAAGAAGAATCGGCGACAACGACTCAATCCCCGAGGGTGGATAGGATACCTGGTCGGGTATAACTCGACAAACATCTACAGGGTCTGGAATCCGTTGACCAACAAGGTCATCTCCACTAGAGACGTGATCTTCAACGAGAAGGAGACGTTCTCTGGGGATGTCCAACACCTCAAGGATGATTTAAAAGAACTAAACGAGGAAGAACTTATTCAGCATCTCACTGATGCTGAGGTCCCACAGGGATCTAGCATCAATCTGGATGCTTCTACCCAGGAAGAAGACGAGGAATTAAGCGCCTTGCCAGAGGGACTAGCGTTTGAGCGGGAGGCTGCAAGTCATCCACCTGAAGGGTTGGAACGCGATCTGACGATCACGCAGGGTGAGACTGGCAGGACACTAGTCGTAGGAGATCGCAATCGAGAAGAGCCTGACGGGACTGATCACCCCTACACGACCGCTCGATTCACTCCCTACCTGACCCCGGAGACTTGCCCTCTACGGCCTGCTGCCCTTCTGGTCGCTACTATCAGAGAACCTCCCGCGAGGAAGGAGGGGGAAAACCCCCCTCAGTTACGAGCTGCCAAGATGGTGCATGTCCCACCTAGCGCTGGCACTTCCCCGGGACGAGACGGCGCAAATGGAGCCCCTCGTGTCATTTCAACTCCGAGCAGTTACTGGGAGGCCGCATTTAATGCCGGTCGACTCGCATCTGTGAAAGGGACCTGGAATGGCAAGGTGGTGAGTAAGCGGAAGCTCGAGAAGCAGGCGAGCTCGGCCAGCTGCCACCCTGATAGCGGAGAACCTCAGTCTACGGGAAGTCGGGGGGAATCTACTAAGCTGATGGATTCTCCCAATCGCAAAACACAATCTGCAAAGCTGACAGATTTAGGTGACGGCCAACGCCGAATACACCGGCGAGACATGCCAATATTGCCAAAAAGGCATAAAGACCTCAAGAACCATCCACTAGGTGACCTATTCCGCGAGGCAGAAAAGACTCATCTTGAAAGCCATAAAGAAATGCGCTCCTGGCGTGAGGTTCAGGGAGAAGAAGCCGCAGGCAAGGAACTCCTGGACTGCATGTGGGTTTATGTGTACAAGTTCGACAAGCACGGATGGTTCACCAAGTGCAAGGCCCGGCTCGTTGTACGAGGCGATCAACAGGCCAAGTCGACACACGAGGATACCTATGCATCTACACTTGCCGGCAGATCTTTCCGAACACTCATGGCTATAGCTGCTCGCTTTGATTTAGAACTTCTCCAGTATGATGTCGTCAACGCCTTTGTCAATGCTGAACTGAAGCAGGACGTCTACATGCGGATGCCCGGAGGCTACCGAAAGCCTGGCCTGATTCTCAAACTTCAGAAAGCACTATACGGCTTGCGCCAGTCACCATTACTTTGGCAAAAGGAACTAACCACCACCCTTACGAACATTGGGTTCAAGTCTGTACCTCACGAGCCATGCTGTCTCTCGAAAGGAGGAATATTGATATTCTTCTATGTGGACGACCTCATTGTTGCCTACGAGAAGACCAATCAAAAATCGGTCGAATGGACAATAGGCAAGCTTCGAGAAAAATACCAACTCTCTGGAGGAGATACGCTACAGTGGTTTCTTGGAATTGAGATTATTCGCGACCGAAACCAACGTCTGATTTGGCTGTCGCAATCGTCATTCGTGGATAAGATCACTAGTCATTTTAGGATTCAAGGGGGAAAGCCTTCCCTCACTCCAATGACCACGAAAGAACTTCTTCCGAACGAAGAGCGCGCATCAACAGCGTCAATACAGCAGTATCAACGCAAGACTGGATCAGTGCTCTACCTGGCAGTAATCACTCGACCCGATATTGCCTTTGCTGTTTCTCGACTTTGTCGATTCAACATGAACCCGAGCGACGATCACCATGAGGCCTTGGACCACCTATTCCGGTATCTGCAAAACACTAGGGCACTCGCACTACAACTCGGCGGAACAGACACTTTTGATGTGTACAGTGACGCTTCCTTTGCCGACAACACAATCGATCGGAAGAGCTCGCAAGCCTACGTGATGAAGCTATTTGGAGGGACTATTGGATGGCGCGCCAACAAGCAGGACACCGTGACTACCTCTACAACAGAGGCGGAGTTGCTGGCACTTGCGCAGGCTGCGAAGGAGTCCATGTTCATCTCCAGATTAATCACCGAGCTCGGCGTGACCCTTGACAACAGAAGCATCATCATTCAGTGCGATAACGTGCAGACTATTCGGCTGATCAATTCCGACGTGGCGCTCCTGCAGACCAAACTTCGACACGTCGACATCCATAACCACTGGCTACGCCAGGAAGCACTCGCTAACCGGATCTCGGTGCGGCATACTCCCACCACCGAGATGATTGCGGACGGCCTCACGAAGGCATTACCCGCTCAGCAGTTCCAGAAGTTCGTCACACAGGTTGGCCTAGTGGATATCAAGGACAGGATTCAAGAGAGAAGGACCAAGGAACTCACTGCGGAGGACTTTGTCAGAACAGAGGAACATCTCGATGGAGGAAGAGCCGAATAAGGGATCGGAAGGATGGCCAACCTGACAACAGGAATACGGACTGCACAGACTGAGCCACGATGGCCAGTCTGGGGGGGTGTGTTGAACAGGTGCTGGGGCCTCACGTGCAAGCAGGGATACTTTAAGATTACAGCCGAAATGGTAAAACCTCTAAGGGGTAGATTTCAACAGAACACAAGATGAATACATCAATTCACATCAATGAACCGAATACACGTAATGTTTGACAATTATAAACTAAATTTTTGCAATTGGCAAATTTGGGGGATGATTTTAATATTAATGCTATAGTAAGTTTAAATAACTATAGTAATATTTTTTTCTTTATTTTAATATTAATATTTAATGCTTTTAATCTACTTATAATATAAAGAATTATTAAAATCCTAACATATATTTCTAAAGTATAATTTAATTAATATAGTGATTTAAAATATATTACTTAATAGTTATTTATATACTAAGATATAAAAATATATAACGGTCGCACCTACTCAAGAATTATCAGCAGAAACGCATTGCGTTTCCTGTTTTTGACCAATCATCGTCTGGCATTTTCGCCCCATATTTCCCCGATGGAAACGCACTGCGTTTCTCGTACCGCACTCATGAAATTAGAAAACCTAAAACACGAAACGCGTCGCGTTTCCGTCGGCTGACCCCTGTAGAGTTTAGGGTTAGGGTTAGAATAGAATAAGTATTAACTATCTAAGCTATCTTTGCCTAAGTGTTTTCCTCTAGCTAAGATATAGTAATAAAAAGAGGAAAAGGTAGATATAAAAGAAATAATAAGGAAATAGGCTTAAAAGGAAGGTATAGCTAAGGAAAAGCTAATAAAGAGAGATATAGTAAGATAAGCTAATAAAGGGAGGTATAGCTAGAGGAGCTAATAAAGAGAGATATAGCTAAACGAGCTAATAGAAGAGGATATAGCTAAATAAGTTAAAAGAGAGAGGTATAGCTAGAAAAGCTAAAAGATAAGAGATAAAGGGGGGATAAAGCAAATAGCCTATAAGAGGTTTTTAAGGAGACCTTCTAGAGGTATTCCAAATTGACTTAGCTATGCCTGTAGGGATATCTTTAGCTATAGAAGCTGCTGAGATAGCCCTAGTTTTCGTTAAAGTCAGGCCTATTGTGGCATCAAGCTGGGCAGCTGCTAGGGGACCCACAAGCTCCTGAAGCTTCTTATAGGTCTTAGCAGTCTCTAGGTCCATAAGGCTACTTGCAGAGATAATAATAGGCTGAAAGAAGGCCCCTAAAGATCTATATTTTTGGCGCTTTTCCTCTGCAGCCTCTAAAAGGGTGCTATCTCTTTGACCGGCACAAGACTGCAACGGGGTCACGACAGGGGTCTAGAGCCAATCAAAATTAGCGCAACTCAAGGTACATCCCCACGCACCTAATTTTGTGTGTGATAGAAGTACCAGCAGCTCGCTGTGTTACAAATAGCTACCTTACATACTTTGCAGCCGTATCGGGTCTGTGACCGCCGCTGATTTCCTGATATTGGCTGTAGATAACCTCCTTTTTTGCTTCTTTTTTTGAAGGGTCGAGGCTGCCCTTGCCGGAAGCCTTTGCAAGCTAGGCAGTCGGAATTTTTGCCTCTACGGACATGATTGATATCTCTTTGTAGGTGAATTTGCCGTGCTTCAAGATCCTCGCTGTCTTCTTCCTTCCCTGTACGGCATCTCTTCCTTGTGCCGCTATCGGTGCCGTACTTGTTGAAAATGGCGTTATAAATAGCCTCTTTCCAGTCTCGAAGCGTGCTATAGGGCTTCCAACGAGGCTGCCGGGTCTTCTTCTGCAAAATGAAGCTATTCGCAAGTGCAACGTCAAGGAGGAAAGACCAAAGCAGCGCCTGCCAAGGACCGCGCCGGAAACGGTGCTGATATGAGGTATAGGATCTTATCTGATTGCCGCGATCCACGTGATTCATTTTATCGTTATACTGAGCAGCAACAGAAGGAATAGGGATTATTCTAGCCTGATCCCCGTTGAAGACCTCTCGTAGGCGTTGTGCCTCTGCCTTCGTGCCTCTTTTGGCAGGCAACTTCCTCTCTTTTGGTGTGCGGTTGAGAGGGGCTCCGCTGTGCACAGTTGAAAGGAAGAGCACCACAGAGCTATCCTTCCAAGCGACTTGAAGGACCTAGAGTGAAGGGAAAGAGACAAATTAGTAAGGGAAATACAGGTAAAGTTGTCCGTACCTGTTTATCCTTCGTCGGGATTAAATATACCTCGTTATATAACAAAGGCGTGCCGTCAGGAAGCTTCCCGGTCTCTTTTATCTGCTTCATCTCGGTAGTAATGCCGCAGTTAGGGCGTGCCGTGCCTGTAGCCCCGTATCCAAGCTGCCGAAGAAGGCGGAAGAGCTGCGGCGACGAGAAGAGGTTATCTGTGAAGACGTGATGTGTCTGCGTTAACAGCCTTTTCAGTAGGTGAATCACGACGCTCTGTGTATTGCTGAGAGGGATCTCGGTCCGTAGCTTTCCCTTCTTGCCGTACGGCGTTGGTACCTCTTGCTTGACTGTTACAGCTATAACTGGTGATGCCTTCACATGCCAAAGCCACTGCAGAAAGTAGCCCTGTTGCGCAATAACCCAGATTTTGAAGCCTACCGGCGTGGGCTTTCCCTTGACAAGCGTTGTCTCTTTTGATCTGCCTGTAAAAGGGACCATGCACTCATCTATAGTCAGATTAGTCCCTGGAAGATAGAGCTCGATAGACACCCTTTGTATGTGTTCAGACCACTCTTTAGCCGCTTGGAAGGTCTTTGGAAGATCCCTCTCATCGCTCACATCGAGATTGGTGTGATTAAAAGTGCGGAAATACCGTGTGATCAGCTCGAACTTCTGTAACGGCATGAACTTTGTAAATGGATGAAGGGGGCGCTGATCTCCTAGGCTAGGGGCCTTCCAATGGTCCTCAAGGGATATTTCCCTATGAATTCCTAGGTAAATAAGGATACCAAGCCATACATAAGCTGTTGCGGTGGAGATGCCTTCCCAAGCGTGCAACCGCGAGTGGTCAGAAAGGGGGGTATTCCAGCTATCTTTGACGCCATTATCAGCGCAAAAAAAAGCCCAGTCTTCAGTGTATCTAACCCATGACTGTACAAGGGAAATAGGCACAAAAAGCTGGAATAATTCAAGTGGTTGCTGGGGCAGAGGGTTAATCTGAAAATCACGATATTCTAGGTTGAAAGGTTGAAAATCATCACTGCAGCCCTCTTCGGGCGGAATATTAGGTGCGCCGGTGGGGTTATTAGCAGCTGCTATAAAAGGCAGGCTATCAAAGCTATGATCATCTAGTATATGTATCTCTTGGGAGCTCATCGTTTTAATTGAGACTTGTTAGGGTCAATTTATATGAGGATTTTGATGATTTTGGTGGTGTTGAAAGAAGCAGCTGTCTGACGGGGAACTTTACGTACCCTGCAGGTACCTGCAAAAAAGCGAGGTAAGTTACATTTTGCAGTCTTGTGCCGGTTAAAGAGATAAGGGTCCTCCCTAGCAGAATCCTTGGAAATAGCTACAATTTGGATATTGTAAAAATACCGGCTTGTTCCTAGGGTAACTGCTAAGTCAGCCCGGAGGCTAGTTTCCTTCTCAACTAGAGGCTCTTTTTCAACCTCTAGGGAAGGCTGGCTGCTTAGGTCTCTATAGAAGGCCCCTATAATCTTATTATGCCTTGCAATCCACCTTCTAGAGGCACCCTTACAGGTATCTTCATGGCCTAAGGCTGCTATAGACCCACAGGAGCTACAGAGCAGGCTTGGGGGCTTAATAGGGTAAAAGAGTCTGCTTCTTAAGGCCTCAGTAATCTCAGAGTCTGCAAAAGATAGGTCTTTTTTAGTAGGCAAGACTCCTAGCTACTTTCGGCCTAAATAGCTAGTATTTTCCAACCTGGCCTGCTTATAGCTAGTAGGTAGGTCCTGTAGAAAGCTCTCTAACCTAGCCTTATTTACTTCCTTTAGCACCTCTTTAGCTGTTTTTCCTAGCTTAGGGCCTGTATTTATAGGTTATGTTATGTTATGTTATGTATATTTTTCGTCCGGGGGGCCGTAGGCCCCGAAAGTCTCCTAATGGAGCACAGGACGTGCTGAGCTAGAGAAATTGGGACCTATCTACACACTAATTACAGAATACTATGACTTCCTCTCGAATTCCAATTCTGCAGACGCGTCGATAGACCTCACACTATCCAGCATATCAACGGCACAAATGGCGCATCTTATCTAGCCTGTTACCCGTCAGCGGGATGATCAGGCGCGGCTGATGAACGACAGCCGCAAGGTAAGCCCGTTGTTAGGCGATCGTGAGCCTCTGGGCGCGGTAGCCTCAGGGCTGCCTTCAAGTGGTCACGATCAGATAGAGGGCGTGCTAGCGCCCTTCATCTGGCCGAGAACAGGTAAGAGAGAAAGGTAAGAAAAAGGAAATGTATAAGGGTAAAAGAGGGGAGGAAGGATGCGAGTGCGTCCCGGGTCGTGCTCGTCTAATAACGAGGACAGATCTTTCCAAAGAAAACGCTGGCTTTAGACAGTTCGGTGAACTTGGTGAAGTCTCTTCCTGTTGCCAGGTTGACTGCTGCATTCGGTGAGGGTGCCAACCTCATCCGATGACGCGGCGGTACCTTTCTGCAGTAGAAGATGTGGTCCGGTGCTTTGCGTCGGTTGCATGAGCAGACCAGGCGTGCATCACTATGGTCGAAT
This sequence comes from Fusarium redolens, assembly GCF_020744475.1. Lineage (NCBI taxonomy): Eukaryota > Fungi > Ascomycota > Sordariomycetes > Hypocreales > Nectriaceae > Fusarium > Fusarium redolens. The sequence continues at coordinate 217,159 of NW_025763687.1, read as the reverse complement.
CTCTCGTGATATGCGGCGAAGTCCCCATGAAGCGACCTTGCTGCCAGCAGATGGTGCAAGGCTGCACGCGGGAGCGACAGCTCCGGCGGACAGCCTGTAGTCGCCTTGAGATTGAGTCTTTTGTACTGCTCAGGAGCGGAGGTGGACCACCACGCCTGGAACGCTTCTTTCGGCTTCTGTCTTGCGATTCTTCGTAGGTAAGCCAGCGTCGGTTGAGCGCCTTCGGGCTCGGGGAGCGATGACGCTGCCTTTGCCAGCTTGTCGGCCTGTTCGTTGCCAGGGATGTTGGAGTGCCCTGGCACCCAGCGAACTTGGATGGCTCCATGCGATGTCGTCAGAGCTTGGAACTCGAGAAAGACGTTTTGAGAGGATTCAGAAGGAGTGCCTCGTAGACACGTGGCGGCTGCCAGGTTATCTAGGCAGATGAATATATTCTGTGTTGCTAATTCTCGCAGGTTTAGAGCAGCCTTCAGGCCCTCTAAAGCCCCGGTAGCTTCAGCATCGAAAACCTCAGCAGGTCCGAGGCGACCTGATCCGTCAAAGATGGGGATATTGTTCTGATGGATGGTGAAGCCATAGCTGGCAGCCCCTTCTGAGGAAAGAGAGCCATCCGAGTATACGACCAAGGTGAGCGGGTCGAGAGACTCGACCCAGCGGGAAAAGGCGTCAGCCGATTTCTCTTTAGACGCTGTCTGCAGTGGGGGCAACTGTTCTTGATGGAAGCATCGATAGACGAGTTTCGGCCGCGTGCAGGGTGCAAAGAGTTCGTTTGCACGTCGAAGGCGCGTCCTGAAGCTGCTCTCTGCCTGTATTTGATATCTTCGTTTGATGAGGTCGTGGTAAGTAGGCTGTCGGGGCGGGCGCGTTCGGATCGCCAGAGGATGAGCCTCATCCAGCGATTTGAGTCGTGCGGAGAACCTAAGTCGCCTCGCGTCAAGCAATTGATCGACTGGTGGTATCCCGCTTTCTCTGTGGAGGACGGTGATGGGTGTCGTCTTCCAGACGGGAAGAATGGCCTTCATAGCCTGTTTCATGGCTTTTGTCATTATTTGCACGAGATGCTGGTTACTCGATGGTAGATCTTTCGTAGGATGGGTCCACCGCGGCCTGGTCTTGCCCGGGTACCACGCCTCTGAGCCGTGGAGCAGCACTGGCTCGACACATGCTCTGACGGCGCCTCGCACGGCGCTCGGTAGAGGGCCGTGTACCGTGTTGGTGAGCCCCCGCAAATGATAAGCCACTGCCTTTGCTTTGGCCGCCCACTTTTCGACATGAAGTCGAAAAGATAGTCTGCTATCCAACCAGATACCAAGCCAGCGTAGAGCTGGTTCAGGGTATTTCTCGACATCGCCGTGGCGCACTGCCGGCGCAGTCCTGAGTTTGCTGCGGGAGAAATGCATGACTTCGGTCTTCTTCGTGTCGAAGGACACGCCATTCTCCGCGCCCCATCGCACCATCTCGGCGATGGAACTAGATGCCATGGCAGAAGTCTCGTCTACTGTGTCGCCTATGGACAGGATGGCCGTGTCGTCTGCATAGCCGAAGCGACCCTGAGGGTTCCCTAATCGATAGATTGGCTCAGTGTAGAGCAGAAAGAGGATTGGCGATACCGGCGACCCCTGAGGGAGGCCGCACTGAAGGGGAGAAGAGGGCGTGACTGTGTCTTGGTACCTGACACGCGCCGACCGGCCGCCCATGAAGGAGCCGGCCCAGCGAGCCAGATGATTAGGCCAGCCTTGCTCACGAAGACGCAGGACGAGCCTGTTGCGCATGACGGTGTCGAAAGCACCTTGGACGTCCATTGTGACTAGAGTCGCCACCTTCTTGCGTGCAAACGCTTCTTCAATATCATGGACCAGAGCAGTTACCAAGTCTGTTGCCGACCTCTTGGGGAGCGCCCCAGCTTGCTGCGGATGAAGGACGCTGTAGTGAACGGCTGCCCAGGCTAGGCGGCGCGCGATCAGTCGTTCTAGTCCCTTACCAAGACAGGAGAGCAGTGAGATGGGTCGCCATGCTCGTGGTTCGGTAAGGTCTCTCCGTCCCGGTTTCGCGATCATGACCACCTCCGCCTCCTTGAATGGTTTTGGATGATGGCCTATGGTAAGGCATCTTTCGAAGAGACGCCGGACGTGTGTACCGATGGTATGCCATACTGCTTCAAGAAGTTTGACTGTGATGTTGTCTGACCCTGGGGATGTATTGCCTGTGTGACAAGTCGCATATTGCGCCTCCTCCAGAGAGATTTCGGGAGAGAATGGGATCGATCTAGGTGGGAATACTGGCGTCCATGCGTTTGCGATGTCGTCCTCCGCAGTTCTTCGTTCAAGCGTGGCCTGTCGGAGTGCGTTGGCTTTATCCATCTGGCTTTCGTACACGACGTTATCGACCTGTAGAGGTGGCGGCTGGAAGGCTCCTGGGGACTTTAGCCACCGGACAGCTTTGAAAACGTCGCTACTGCTGGAGAAGCCATCGATGAGGTTACGCCAATAGCGCCTCTTGGCCCGACGGACCACACGATGAAAGCCTCTTTTGGCGATCTGAACGTCCTGGTTGAAGCCGAGTGGGTAGCTTCTTCTGATGGCTCGAAAAGCAGCCGCGGCGTCGGCGCACTCCTCCGTCCACCAGGGAGCCGGGCGTCCGCCTTTCCGCGCGGGCCTCCCAGACGCTTTTGCTGCTGATGTTAGTAGACTCACGAGTGAAGACGCAAGCTCGTCCAGCTCCTCGGGGGTCGAATCTGTGAGGGGGATTCCTGTAGCGCCAAGCTCTACGATCTCGACGAATCGTTTAAGCTCGTCTTCCGTCGTCACTCGAATCTTGCCTGGCTGCACCGGAGTCGATCTGACGTCTGGGAAGGTCAGGCTGAGCGTGAAGTGGTCAGAGCTGGTGGCGAGATGGTCCTCGACGATAGCTTCAGCAAGTGGTAGGTTAGTAAAGGCAAGATCGATTGTGTTGCCGTACGGGTTTGTTGGGATATCTAAAGTGTTGAGAAGGCTGAGGTCATTCTCAGACACCCATCCTGCTATCTCTTGCCCCCGGTTCGTAGTTTGGCCTGTTTGCCAGCTACGATGTCTGGCATTGAAATCGCCAGCTACGAGGCAACGTTCCGGGACAGACCATTGAAATAGCGTGTCTAGGGCGTCCCTCTCGTCGTTCTGACGATAGAAGTTGACTATGGTCATGCCGTTGATCGCGAGCCAGAGAATGTCTCGGGTCTGGAAGGGCCGAATTTGGTCGGCAAGGAGTCTGGGGTCTCGCCGGACATATGTCATCACTCTAGGCCGAGTATCGTTGCTATTCCACATGTCGACCGGCGTGAATGTGTCGTATGCAGGGTGAGTCTTGGTTAGACAGCGGGTCTCTGTGTGAGCCGTCCACGGCTCTTGCAAGAGCACAATGTCATATCGTTCCGAGTCGGCCAGCGCCAGGGCGCAGTCGTGGGCCGGAGGGATCTTGCCGACGTTGGCCTGGAAGATCTTGAGCGGCTTCCTGTCGTTCTTTCGTGTTTGAGAATATCTATTCCCGGTCATGAGGACGAGTGATGAGTACGATTCGGCGCTTTCGCGGTGAGCCTGGTCTGGGCTGTTCGGGTTCTTCCTCTGCTTCATAGCCAGCATGAGGGGTCGTGGCCACCATGATGCACGAGGGTGCTCCTGATACAGCTGGGCTGGGAGCACGATGGTTAGGCTGTTCTTGTGATGTGACATCCACGCTTCGTCGCTCAGCCATGCCCTGCTGCGTTTCCTGATGCGATTCCAGATGCCGTTCTCGATGTCGTTGTCGGTATGTCTCCGCACCTACGGTCCGGACATGCTTTCGTTGCTCTTTAGTGAGTCGGCGGAGCACGCCGTGCACTGTCTTTGGCCGAGCTGGGCACCTACGGAAGTTGGCCTGGTGGGGGCCTAAGCAGTTGATGCACTGTTCTCGTGCGATGCAATCGTCTACAAGATGGCCAGTCTCACCACAGCGTCGGCAAACTGGCTGTCTGTGACAGTTGCGGGCAAAGTGGTAGCCCCAGCACGTCTCACACTGTCTGGGTCGGTCGGTTTTGTCAACAAGCCTGGCTGCGCTGCTGCCGAAAAGAGACCAGAATCTCTTTGTGGGCTTCAGAAAGGACACGAGCAGGGCCTTGGTCAAGGGGTTATCCGAGAATTGTCTTCCGGTACGTACATCAATGGGCTTGATCCCAGTCTGGACTTCTATCTCGTCGCTAACGACGCTGTCACTATCCACCTCATTACCGTAAAAGTCAGTCAGCCTTGCGGGAACGTCTGAGACCACATAGGTGAACCATTCCTTGTTCGTTTCTACTGCTGTAGCTCCCAGTTCAGCGGCCCACTCAGCTTGTTTATCTACCAGAAAGTCGCGTGTGACAGAGTCGGCGGCCAGGACGGCCCATCCCGATCTGACCGGGAACACCTGTCGAATTTTGTCCGAGACGGCGCCGAGTTTTTCCCGGATCAGAGTCCGGATGGCATAGCTACTGTGGGCCCTGGCCGGAGCTCCGGCTTCTAGACGGATGAAGACACGGAGGTCTTGTCGGGGTGGGGCGATAGTCGTCTGTTGCCCTTGGCGATGAGGTGGATCTGTTTGTCGGCGTCCATGTTGTTGTTGTTGTCTGTGGGTCAGACGGTCATGGTCAGTGGGAGGCGCGGCAGCAGCGACGCTGCTGTATGTAGGCTTTGGGGTCGCAGGTCCGGAGCAGGAGAGCTCTCGTTTCCAAAAGCCGAGGAAATCATCGGCAAATTGCTGAGCGAAACGTCGTTGCGGTCCGGTGACGAATTGCTGGGCCGCTTCTTCAAATTTGGCACAAAAGGCCTGGAAAACCCCCAGCTTGATGTTGTACTCTTCCACGTATTCTCGCGCGAGATCGTTGGCTGATTCAACGATAGAGATCGGTCGTTGTTCAAAAATGGATGCGGGACTGGCACGCTCAGCTCCTTCCGTAACTGCGGCGATGGTGGCGGGGTTGAGTGGTGAGGATGGTGTCTGAGCCATCCGCCTGGGACCGGGTGAAACACCAATGGTGCCGTTGACGGCTGCCGGACTGTTCTGCAAGAGGGCTGCACGGGCTCCCCGGTTCAGGTTGACGGGAGTGTGGATCCCCAGATCGAAGGGATCCAAGGCAGCGGGCGGGATCGTCGTAGACGAGGCCATCGCCGCGGTTTGCGACTGCGCAAAGCGCAGATTGGAATGTTTGTTGTGCACTTGTTAAGGATTTAGGTGTAGACAGGGCCACTTTCTTAACACTTGTATGCCAAGAAAGTGTGATGACAAAGGAAGGTGGCCTGTATTTATAGGAGGGTGCTTTCTAATAGCATTTAGGGTAGGTTGGGAGGCTTCCTTAGCTGCCTGATATAGCTGAGCTGCTAGTTCCTTATGTAAAGGAATTCCTAGGCCTCCCTCCCGGACTGGAAGAGCTATCTCTTTGGGTGGCACAAGGCATCAGGGAGGTCACGACTAGGGTCGGGGGCCAATCAAAATGATCGCGACGATCGGTACATTCTACCCACACCTAAATTGGCGTGTGATAGAGGTACCAACAGTCAGCATTGTTACAAATCGCTACATCACATACTTTGCAACCATACCTAGTCTTCTGGCACCCCTGATTTCCTGATATCGGCTCGAGATAGCCTCCTTTTTCCTTCCTTTTTTTAAAGGGTCGAGGCTGCCCTTGCCGGCAGCCCTTGCAAGCTAGGCAAGGCGAATAGCTGCCTCGGCGGACATGATTGATATCTCTTTGTAGGTGATTTTGCCGTGCTTCTATATCCTCGATGTCTTCTTCCTTCCCTGACCGGCTTCTCTTCCTTGTGCCGCCTTCAGCAGCATACGTGTTGAAAATCGCGTTGCAGATGCATTCCTTCCAAGCTTGTAGCGTGCCGTAGGGCTTCCAACGAGGGTGCCGGGTCTTCTTTTGTAAAATGAAGCTATTCGCAAGTGCGACTTCGAGGAGGAAGCTCCAAAGCAACGCCTGCCACGGACCACGGCGGAATCGATGCTCGTACGTTGTATAGGACCTTATCTGATCGCCGCGGTCCACGTGATTCATTTCATCGTTATACTGAGCAGCAACAGTAGGTATAGGGATCATTTTGAAGCTATTCCCGTTGAAAAGGCGCTGCAGCTGTTGTGCCTCTGCCTTCGTGCCTCTCTTAGCCGGCAGCTTCCTCTTTTTTAGTGTGTGCTCGTGAGGGGCGCCAGTGTGCACAGTTGAAATGAAGAGCACCACGCTGCTATCCTTCCAAGCGATTTGGATGACCTAGGGGGAATAAAAAGGGACGAATTAGTAAGGGAAATATAGCTAAAAGTCATCTATACCTGTTTGTCTTCCGTCGGGATCAGTATGACCTCGTTATATCTCAAAGGCGTGCCATCAGGAGCTTTGCCGGTCTCTTTTATCCGCTTCATCTCGGTGCTAATGCCGCAGTTAGGGCGTGCCGTGCCTGTGGCACCAAAGCCAAGCTGCCGAAGGAGGCGGAAGAGCTGCGGTGACGAGAAGAGGTTATCTGTGAAGACGTGATATGTCTGAGGAAGCAGCCTTTTCACTAGGTGAACCACGACGCTCTGTGTATTACTGAGAGGGATCTCGGTCCGTAGCTTTCCCTTCTTGCCTACCGGCTTCGGCGTAGGTAGGTTGATAATAACAGCGGTATATGGTGATGCCTTCACGTGCCAAAGCCACCGCAGAAAGAAGCCCTGTTGGGCGATAACCCAGACTTTGAAGCCTACCGGTGTGGGCTTTCCCTTGACAAGCGTTGTCTCTTTTGATCTGCCTGTAAACGGCACCATACACTCATCTACAGTCAGATTAGTCCCTGGAAGATAGAGCTCATTCGACACCTTCTGTATAAGGTCAGACCACTCTTCAGCCGCTTGGAAGGTCTTTGGAAGATCCCCCGCATCCCTCACATCGACTTTGGTTTAGTTAAAAGTGCGAAAATACCGGCTGATCAGTTGAAACTTCCTTAAGGGCATGAACTTGATGATTGAGTGAAGAGGGCGTTGATGTCCTAGGCTAGGTGCCTTCCAATGGTCCTTTATTGAGATTTCCCTATGAATTCCTAGGTAAATAACGACTCCAAGCCATACATAAGCTGTTGCAGAAGAGAGGCCTTCCCACTTGAGGATGCGTGAGTGTTCAGAAACAGGGGTATTCCAGTTGTCAATAACGCTGTTTTCTTGGAGATAAGAGACCCAGCTGTTGGTGTATTTAATCCATGACTGTACGAGGGAAATAGGTATAAAAAGCTGGAATAATTGAAGGGGTTCCTTGGGTAGAGGGTTGATCTTGAAATCACGATATTCTAGCTTGAAAGGTTGAAAATCCTGACCGCGGCCCTCTTCGGGCGGAAAATTAGGCACGCCGGTGGGGTCACTCAAAGGAGGGGTCTCAAAGCTGTGATCATCTAAGCTATCTTGTATCTTTGAAGAGCTCATCGTTTTAATTACGACAGGCTAGGGGCTATTTATGTGAGGTTTTTGATGAATTTGGTGGTGGAAAATCATTAAGCTGTCTGACGAGAACTTCATGTACCCCGCAGGTACTAGCGTGGTTAGTCAGCTAAGTGGGGCGAGTGACCTGTTGATGCCTTGTGCCACCCAAAGACATACTATTCTTTTCTCTTTCAGCCGACGGTGCCGCGCCGCTTATTCCCGCTCACGTTACTAGACGTCTTGGCGGTTACCGTTACATCGTTTCCGTCTTTACCTCCAGCTAGTGTTCGCTGAGTCGTATTCCCGCTTTGACTGAGGCCTTCCTCGACCGTACCCAAAAGGTCATTGCGTGCATCTCGAAGCCAAAGCCTGTACGACCTCGCCTGTCCAATGGTACTCTTGCGGTATTCAACAGCTCTAGAACCTCATCGAAGCGCTGGAGACGAAGAAGTACTACTGTTTGAGTAACAAACTCACGCCAGTCTCTTCCGTCTAACGCACTCACACGGCAAAGCAACCTTGTTCTTTCAAGCAGCACCCTCAAATCTCTTGCTTCTTATCAAATCTCTCTGCGATATCAAAATGCATCAGTCATCGTTGCATTTGCTTCGCATGGTGGACGATGGCCGACCGTTCAGTAAGGTATGTATCATGACTCTCTGCATCGCTTGACACGCCTGTCTGGCATACTGAGGCCAAGTATAAAACATGGCCGTCACTGCTATGACAGTTCTCGAAACCTCATTCCTCGCTGGGATATTGGCTATTGGCTGAATGTCTCATCTAACAGGACTTTAAGGATATCTTCTCCACGCTAATTGTCAGCCTTCTTCCTCTCTCGGCCCACCGCGTCCGGTTGACAAAGGTCGAGTACACTTTCCTCTCTCAAGACGCCATCAGTAACCTTATGTATCTCAAATTCTCTCAATCCAATCGCCTACCCGACCCTAAGGATCCTTCTCGTATTATCAACACAACCACTGCCATCACATTCTCAATGTCCAAGGATGTGGCCCGCTCTATCTGTCAATGCTTCGTTGACGCCCGGCTTATTGAATCGGCGGATGGTAAACACCAGCAGGTGTATACCATAAAGGGATCTGTTTGGCAATTAACGCCAAAGGGAATCACTATATTAGACCGTTTCTGCGCAAGAAATGGCATCCAGAAAAAGCAGGTTTCTGAACTTGCTAATCTTAAAGCGACGCGGCTTGTTGTCCTTGAACGAGACTCACAAACTGACAAACTTCACTATGATCAAGGCACTATTGAGATCGTTTTTCGTCGACTCATCGGTGCCGATAGCTGTAATGCTATGTCAAGCTTCACCGCTGCTGATTCAAGCTCGATGCTCGAATATAGGGATAGTATCACTGAGGTCAAGACTTCTGCTGAGCTCAAGGTCAATGGAAAGATCTACCGCGATACTTTCACCGGCAAGGCTATAATCGACTGGTTAATGAACTATACCACCATTATGGAAGAGCGCGAAGCCGTTGCGGTTGCCACTCTTTTCATGGCCTACAGCCTCATAGATTGTGTGACCAAGGACAGGGCATATACTTTCCAGAATCCAGCCGCTGGGAACAGTATCTTCCATTTCAGCAAGCATGCTATCTATCAGTTAACGCAACGAGCGAAGGACCTCACCAATGGCTCGAATTCACCACGACAGTCTCCAGAGAGGGAGCACTATACTAACTACCAGCGGAACGGTATCTTCAAGGATTCCAACACGCAACGACTTGACAAAATCCTGACAGATCCGTCAGTGCGACTTCTCTTCCGCGAGCAATCCCGAGACACATATTGCGAGGAGAACCTGACATTCTACCAAGACGTGGACGAGTTTATTCGGAATAGTAAAGTGGCCACACGTGCTGCACGTAGGGAGCTCAATATGACCACAAAGGCCGGCATCAATGATAGCATAGCTCAGTCGTATAGAATCTATCATGCTTTCCTTGCTTCTGGCTCGCCTTGCGAGCTTAATATTGACCACCAGCTACGGAACAGTCTTATAACGCAGATGACCAAGGCTGTGAGTCAGGATGTTACCATGATCGACACTCTTGAAGAAGTAATATTTTTATTCGAGGAAGCTCAAGATGTTGTATTCAAATTAATGGCTAGTGTAAGTTGATTTAATACCCACCTCGTTATCCAAAACCCCCCCTCGAGACCTTCGACCTGGTGCTAACAGAAACAGGACTTGGTGCCAAAATTTCTAAGCAACCCTAAGTACCAGCAGCAATTGAGAAGCTATGATTTTGGCGTAGTTAGAAAGGGTCCCGAACGAGGATAGAGTTAACTACCTTTGTGTACCTTATACGCTTATAAAGATGATTCGTTACGAGTCTCCCAGAGCAATATGGTCTGACCTTACAGGTTGAAATTATAAGTTTAGATTTGAAAGAAAATGCAACATAGGTCACTGGGTCGTGATGTCTATCTGTATACTTAATCTATTTCCTACTGTAAACAGACCAAAGTCGGACATTGCTAAGTTCGGATGCGGATGCCAGGAGTCTCGAATCTTATAAGAGTGTCATAGATACTACTGCATGTCTATGGCCTTGAAGTTCCTACAAATAAATAAATATCAGGGAGCCAAAATATAACAGTTCTATCGTTGGAATTAGATGCAAGAATTTTGCAGTTGTGAATAAAAGTCAAATACGTCACCCAGTTGCCATGACCTTCTGAGACCTCAAGCATGTGGTATTTCACAAACTATCTTAAAATACAATACTTTTAGGTAAAAGCCAGGGCTGCATAGTATACTTAAAAAGGATGAAAGCAGATAATTAGAAATTAAGAAAGGTCAGCCGCATAACATCCCGCAGGAGCTATGCCAGGTTTCTGTTCCCGTCTCTCTCAGTTCTAGTCAGCATGATATCGGATAAGTATATATCCTCAATCCCCTAGGCTCTTGGGTAGTGTTGCTTGATCTATGCAGGGTTCTCTCTCTATAGACGGGTCCTGATAGAGTTCAACGACATGTCGAGGATGATGCTTGGTGACAGTGGCATTGGCGCAAGTTAACCCCTGTGGCTTGTGGATTCTCTGATAGGATGAACTCCTTGGACGAGTTATAGGCGCCCGCTTTGGGAAGGGGGAGTAGTTTGCCATAGCTTCTTGTGCAATGTTTGGGGAGCTTCGACCAGGAGGTCGAGAATCCTGTTCCTTTCGGCCAACCCTGTCTAATGTTTTATGGGGTCAAGTTTGTGTGGGGATTTCAGGAAGTGGTTTTTCTGGAGGTGGTGTTGACGGGGGTCCCAGTAAGTGAGGCTTGGCAGGGAACAGAAAGGCATGGTGTAGCTTGTTTGAGAGATGAGAGTTGTTACTTTTGCTAGTTTCCTTGGGTTCAGGCATAGGGTTAACCCAGATCTTATCGGAGGGTTGGTGGTACTGGTAGGCCTCCTCATGGGATTTCTCTGGTTCGGTTTAGTCGTCAACAGTCCCAGGTGAGGATCTGTTAAACCTAAATGACCTCACGACCTTATGTCCGAAACATTGGCAGGGGCACTTCTGCGAGCCAACCTCCATATGTGGGCTTGTCGTGCTGCCTTGATAAAAGTGCTTGCGAACCCACTTGAGGTGGAATGGCCCGTTTAGCTGTTTGGTGATGCAGGCCATTACAGGAAAATGAAGAATGCTCAAATGCAGTCGAGTGGCAAGCAGAAAGAGGACTAAACGAGGGCTTCTAAGGCACAACTAATCTGGTGGGACATTTACACACGCACGGGTGTTATATGCGTTTCTTCTATATATCAAAACAAATCCCTTTTCAAGAGTGAGCCATGGATAGGGGTATTCACACTTGGAGGGACAGATACACAACCAACTCGGTAGACGTAGTACAGCCTTTTTCTTCTTCAGGGGTTAGGTCTGGGGCCTGGAATTCTGCATGCTGACCTCGATGTCGAAGCCACCTACCTGGAATCCCTTGTATTGTCCTAGTTTGCACTTTTCAGTTGCGTGGTTCAAACGGCATATATACCAGTCGCCAAGCCTTGTTGAAGCAGGAGCCGGTTAAGGGTAAGCAATTAGTTACAGGGCCAAAGCGCTGTGGCGCCATGCTTTGTTGGGGTAGTGAGAGTAAGGCTGGGGTATTGCGTGTACGCTACGCTCAGGCTCAGGACGACACAGCGCGTTACATTTTCGTATTCTGTTGCTAACATTTTAAATCCAGCATTGGCACTTGGATTCAGGCCACGGTCAAGTAGTTGGCTTCGGTTTCAGCAGAGCTCCATAAAGTTAATCCCTATCATTGGCCAAACAGACTACCTCCACTTCGCTGGCGGACTGCTTACTGGGCTGAGGCTGAAATAATGAGTGGCCTGTTACGGAATAGCTCGGTTTAGCTAGGATGCTGGCGCCATGGAGTTGTCTCGCTTTGTTCACCAGCTGCATTATAGTTAGTCTGAGTGCTCTCGAACGGCCGTTTCATGATAATATTAGTCAACTCGACTTTAGGATGCATATTTGCAGAAAACTAGAGATAATGATAATAATGAATGTTTCCAAGTCCATAAATTCCATTTTTCTTGATATGTACACCGGATAAGGCTCGGATACACATTGTACACACCTCCACTCGTTCGATCATTCAAACACTTGGAACTCGGAATTTATCCACGAAGAAAGCAAAGTAGTCAGCCAATTAAAAAGCCTGAACCCCTCTTTTGACTTGAAATTCGATCAGGGGCACTTGCACTGACCAGCGATCGGGCCTCCTTCGAAAATTCGACAGTGGGTTTTATTGGGTAATACGTCCTGTAAACCGTACAGATACAGCTAGCTACCTTAGCGTGACAGGGGTAATGGATATTCGGCTGGTAAATTGTGAGGGCAAAGCATGTCATCACGCATTTAAGAAATCATACGACAACCAATGATTGCCTATTCTGTTCCCTTACTGCCATCCTCGATTCTATTCGCCGAGCGTTTTTGAGTTGCTAGCCTACACTTGTCACTCTGTCACAAATGCCACGGGACGCCCGATGACAGGAGTGCCCCTTTACAAATTCTCACATGTGAACATAACCCCGCCGACAACCGCTTTGCCGCTCTTCGAGACGCTTTCGCATCTTGTCAGGCACAAGCCGCAACTCCACGGCACGGGCTATCTCAGTATCCTTTTTCTGTTCCTATTTACCTTCCGCTGTTTTCTTCGCTGCGGCCAAACGTGGTTAGAACGGTGCTCCTCTGCCATCACAAGGACATGTTGGCCCGAGGCGGAAACTATGCCCAGAGTACGAACCAGTTCGCCGCCACTTCAGGCGTCCCCGGTCACGCTCACCCTGCTCCTGTCGCTCCACAGAGAATAATCCCTTCGCAGCAAATGTCGTGGGTAAATTGGGATCCAATTGGCTCTGCTCGCGGCATGAGTATGATTAGTATAGCCTCTGATGAGAGCGAACAAGCCAGGCTCAATACTCGAGGCATGGGCAAGAGAAACCCCTCTCCCACTAACGGCCGACGAAAAGCGGATGAGTCCACGGTCCAGGCTCCCACTAATAAGAAATCCAAGACCAATGCCGCTGCTACCAACAGTGACATGGATTTATCGGATGAAGGGTCCACGATGAGACTGGAGGAGAGCGTGTCCATGTCAAAGATGACAAATGAAGAGAACCGAAAGAACTTTCTCGAGCGCAATCGGTATGTCTTACAATCCCTGATTGTTCTGTATTGTGGCAGTTTACTGACTCCTCAAACCAGCGTCGCTGCCCACAAGTGTCGTCTCAGGAGGAAGCAATGGCTTACCCAGCTACAGACCAAGGTTGAGTTGTTCACTACGGAGAACAATACCTTGATGGCGCAAATCGCCCATCTCAGAGAAGAGACAGTCAACCTGAAGACACTCCTTCTTGCCCACAAGGACTGTCCAGTTGCTTATCGGCAAGAACTATATAGTGCTTCTATGTCGCAGGTTATTAAGCCCTGTAATTTATGACTCAACTCTTGTAATATGGTTAGATATATGCTGAATTAGGTTGTAGCTAGTTAGGATGGTGGCGGTATTTCTTATAGTGTAAGATATACAGGAGGGTGCGTATCGACTGGACTGCCTTCCACGTGGAAAGGTGTGAAGCTGTGCCCCCGGATTCAATCGGGTGGGATATCAGCCTGCCTCCTTGGCCCAGGCCGATTTTGGCACTCAAAGCTCTTGTTATTATAGGCAGAAGATGTCTCCTTATCAGCTAGAATTAATTGGGAATTCATTACTTTATTTGGGACAGATTTGTATCGTGACGTAATTTCAAGTCACAGGGCATATGGACAACTGGAGTTTGCAGCAATTTGAAAAGTTTACCCTAGCTTGATACGCCCTAGTCTCTAGAATCCTCCCTACCCCTACTCCCTCTGGACTTACTCCGCTGAATAATAGTGCAAGTATAAACTTTCATTATATTTCATGAATATATATAAACACTTGGGCTTATGCCTTGCTACCCTTCGATAGACCAAGAACAGTTGTCACGACTCTCAAAATGAGCACGTATCCAATGATTAGATTACAAAATTTAATATTATTCGAAATCTCCCTTACCAGAATTATATAGACTATAGAACACTGCCGAGAAGAATGCGCAAGAAGCGTCCGCGAAGCCATTGTTGAAGGTTTTAGTAATGCTCGAGAGCCTATTCGTCATGCCGTCAATGACGGGCTTCAGGATGGAATCCGGGAGGGCCAAGGAATTATGCGAGATACTATCAGAAGCAGTACCCAGGCCGAAATTCGTTTAGCCCAAGAAAACATTGTCGACATCGTAAACAATCGCAACAAGAATGGCATCGATAGTACTGATAATACTGGGCTGGCCTTGAGGTGGTGGGATGAATTTCTCCGACACACAATTGCAATATCCGTTTTCGGAGGATCAATCACCCTTACAGTCATTATCCAAGCGATTCAGGATCCTGCCGAGCTGAATAAGGACTCAAGATTTCATTACGACACCGTCCGCATATTTCTCACAGTAGCCTGGCTTCTCTTTGTCAGCGCACTGGCTCTTGCACTCGTCAGCAGTCTTCTACTGCCATTTGATCATGAGGCAGTTAATAGAGCCTTTGGAGGGGACTTGCCCTCCATTTTGGGTGCCTTGTTTCATATACTATCTTTTCTACTCTGTGCTGTTTTGCTGGGAGCTTTCATTATGCTCTCACTCTGTGTAGTACATCCTTATTGTCCGTCCCAATTTCACTGAAAGAGGAAATTCTGTATCTCTCATTGGCTTATACCCCTGCTAGTTCCTCTTTCACTGAAAGAGGGACAGTGTTTTCGACCCCGCCGGTTTTTTTGATTACAAGTGCGTGATAATCCTTCTCATTGGCTGGTTCGTTCCTTCGTCGCAACCTTCGCAGATAGCGTTACTTTGGTGGCGCAAAGCGATATTACCTCCTGAGCGCCTACGTGTAAATTAGTATCTTGACCGCGCGTGTTTCGTGACCGCGTCGTAGTAATTTAGCAAGGGCTCTACCGACGCCAGTATGTTTGCAACCAAGATTTCTCCCTCCTTAATTGACTCTTGATCTTGTCAATCGTCTTCTGTCGCAGGGTAGGCATTAGTAATCTAGCTATATGCTTTAAGTAACTCTGCGGGATGGAATACCCCGCACAAGGGATAACTTAAGACAACAATCAACGTATTTTTGCTGCTGCTCAACACATTTTACTTTAACCCTTTAAGCACGCTCAGTGCGACATCTTCTTTTCCCATGAAGTATTGACTACCCTGACTATCTTTAAACATGTGGCCTCCAAAGCTCCGTGACCACCAGGCTGATGGTCATGATGTCGAGCAGAATGAAACAACTCCATAGCTACAGCATACAGGATGGCCTCGCTTATTTCATAACTGTTGAACAGGTGCTGGGGCCTCATGTGCAAGCAGGGATGCTTTAAGATTACAGCCGAAATGGTAAAACCTCTAAGGGGTAGAATTCAACAGAACACAACATGAATATACCAATCTGGATCAATGGACCGAATACACGTAATGTCTGACAATTTGTTGGTTTCGCTTATCGTGTACGTTATTTTATACAATGTTAATAGCTTTTTTATATACTAGCTATATAGAATTTTTTTTTAAAAATCTAGGAAAATTAATATAACGTGTTTGATAAGCGAGTGTCGCAACCCATTTTTCACCTTAAAAGCTATTTTTTAAATAATTCTTAAAATTTTAAATTAAGCTTAAAATAGCTAAGATTTAAATAGCTTATATATAAGTCCTACGGTAAGTTATATTAATTTTCCTAGATTTTTAAAAAAAAATCCTATATAACGTGTTTGATAAGCGAGCGACGCAGACAAGCGAGCGACGCACTTTTCTTACCCTTGATACTTTTAATCGCTTTAAAACCACAACAACCTATCTGATCAATTGAAACTATTCACTATGCTCTTCCCCAGATGCCTCAATCACTACCTGACAGGTCCTTGCATTATGACCGGCTGTGCCGCATATACCACAGCGCCGACCGCCCGGTCGCACCGACCTTTCTCGACCACCACTTCTTGACGATTCGGCCACTACCTGCGTATCAACATCTATCTGATCGATTACTTGCGATGCTTCCTCTACAGTTATAGACCCTCCTTTCTGTAGTCTAGTCCTTTTTGCCCTTCGGCGCCGGCTTAGTATCTCATTTGCCTCCCGAACGTTTCGAAGCTCACTCCTCAATAAGATGACCTCATGCATAACTGCCTTTGTTGCTTTGGTATTAGACTTTAAGGCTTCTATTATTGACTCTGGGGAGCTGCTTTTATGCCTTCTGATTCGCTTTTAGAGGTATTCAGACTGAGATTGAGCCTCAATTGCTGTCTTTGGGGTCTTTGAAACCCATGGGGTCGAAGGTTCAGCAGCCTCCTCGGGAGGCGTTGGAGTTCGTAACTGCACATCAAGCTTTGAGATTACATTTTCAGGGCCAAAAAGAGAAAGCCCGGCTCCTTTAAAACCTCCCCGGATATTGTTTTCTGTAAATGTAGCTTTAAAAGCGGCGTAAAAGGCGGGAAAGAACTCGGTTTTTGACAGTGTTGCTAATAATATGGCAATAAAGTAGTATATTGCAATACAAACCATATGATATGGATCTTCTCATATTGTCACAATATGATATGAGCTTTTTGATATTGTACCAATATAATATGAGGATGTCCATATTGGCAATATATTATTTATATTGGGTTGTCGGTCCTGAAGCGAAATTGCCTCTTGACCGTGGTCTGTCTTGACTTACCCTACACCCCACGGCAGGTATACTCGGCATTTTATTGGTGAGCACGCACTTCCACTTAACACGCGTCGCTATTTATAGTTAAGCCCAGGACGCGACCACGCGTTTCTTCCGCGCGCCAAGATTGGTACGGACCATGTCGGCCATTGTCACCACAGGCCATTTTCTTTACCACTATCGAGCTTGGACGGACCTACCACCATGCCTCAACAACGCCTCCCTTTTGTAAAATGGTCACAACGAAGAGAATCGTCAATCTCAGTAGACTTTTCGGACTATTCCGGCCAGCACTTACACAGCCCAGACGAAAGCGAAACATCCAAATCCCGACCTTGCACAGCCTCTACAACTTCATCCATCAAGCCCAGAACATCATGGATCTTCTCCCATATGCCGGACGAGGAGATAGAGACGAGATACTACAATGAGCGGACTGGAAAAGAAGAGTGGCGCTGCAAACACTGTGACAGAACCTATGCCTGTTCTGGGGGTACTGCGGCTCCTGCAAACACCTTACGGACCCTCCTCCTGACGGCCACGGTCTGCCAAGAGGAGCCCCGCGAACGACTAAAGTGACAACGATACGAACGATTCTCGAACGAGCTCGTGCTGTGGCAGAGGAAAATCCCCACAAACGTCGTCGGCTCAACGATCAACCCGGTGATTCCATCAACCCTGACCAGCTCGAAGTTTTATATGTGAGGTTTATTACGGCCTGCTCTCTCCCATTTCGGCTGGTGGAATGTCCAGAGTTCCGGGCACTCTTGGCCTACATCAATAAAGATGTCGATACTTGGCTTCCAGACACTCATGAGACCATCAGAAAATGGATCATGCGGCAGTACGAAGACCAGAAGGAGAAGGTCAAACAGCGCATACAGTCGGCCAAGTCAAGAATTCACATCAGTTGTGACCTCTGGACTTCTCCCAACTCTTTGGCCATCCTAGGCATAGTCGCACACTATGTCACAGAAGACGGTCAGCTGGAACACCATGTTTTGGCGTTGAAAGATATCGACAGTGAGCACGACGGTTCTCATCTTGCCGTGGCTGTTTTGAATGTGGTAGATGAATGGGGCTTTGCCTCCAAGCTTGGCTATTTCGTAATGGACAATGCTGGGAATAATGACACCATGATGAGATCCCTTTCACTTGGTCAGCACAATGACTCGTTGTTTCTCCTGACTGGTGGCCCTAACATCCTGCAGGCCTCCTACGCCGATATGACATCCAATACGACCCCAAAGTGCACCGACTGCGCTGCCAAGGTCATATCATCAACCTCGCTGCCAAAGCCTTTCTTTTCATCACCGATGATGAGAAACTCGAAGTCGACGATCCTAGCGTGCATAATGTGACACTAAGACATATTGAAGCGTGGCGGAAGAAGGGGCCTCTTGGCAAGCTTCACAACTTCGTCGTTTTCATCCAACGCAGTGTCCAGCGCGGCCAAAAGTTCCTTGCCGTGAGCCATAACCACAAGCTCGCACGGGACAACGATACAAGATGGAGTTCGTGGTATAACATGTTGCGAGTGGCCCTGAACCTCAGAGATGCGATTGACGGCTATTTCAACAAATGGATGGAATCAGATTGCGCTGGAGACGAGCTCTCTCCAGAGGACTGGGTCATCTTGGAGAAGGTTAAGTCCTTCCTGGAGAAGCTGAAGATGACGACCAAAGCTCTCGAGTCATCGTTTGCAACACTCGACAATGTCCTCTTGGCGATGGACTTCGTATTGGCACAATTCGAAGCCGGCAAGGAGGCAACTATGAATGATCCGGTGATGGCATCAATGTACAACTCGGGCTGGGCCAAGTTGGATAAGTACTACCGCCTTACTGAAGAATCGCCTGCGTACGTTGCGGCTATTGTGCTTCATCCTTCGCACAAATGGCACTACATCCAGGAGAACTGGAAAGAAGAGTGGATTGAGCCGTCAAAGAAGCTGATTGAGACACTGTGGAACGAATATAAACCTATGGAACCACCGCTTCCTCTCTGCGAGGTCCCATCGACAACCACCAACGAGTTCTTGAATTGGAGGAACAAGCACTTGCAGCCGTCACTCACCATGGACGAATATGAGCGATATTGCAACTCTGAACGGGTTTATGGCTTTACGAGCGCCCTCGCATGGTGGCTAGAGGAGACACAGCAGAAAACCTACCCGAACCTGAGTAAGATGGCTGTGGATAAACTGTCAATTCCTGCAATGTCTGCGGAGCCGGAGCGGCTCTTCTCTGGGGCGAAGATAACGATTACAGACCGTCGAAATCGACTTGGGAGTGATGTCATTGAGGCATTGGAGTGCCTTAAATCATGGTGTGGGATACGAGATTTCCAGGGTGACGAGATTTGAACGGGTCACGTGGAATATATTGCATGTATTGTCACACTGCCAATATATTAGCTTCTTGGCAATACATATAATACGAGTCATGTTCATATTGGATAATACAATATGCGCCCCTTGACAATACAATAATATTGCGAGGGGGTTCATATTGCCAATATCGTATTGTTTATATTATTAGCAACACTGGTTTTTGAAATGTGGGTTATAGAGCATCTGATCAGAAACTCTATTTCTCGACCATATGCCTTTTTTAGCGGCCCAAAACACCCAACATCAAGAGGCTGAAGTAGGTGAGATGCATGAGCCGGCATGCAGAGCGTAATAATCTTCTTCTCCTCACAGTATCTCTCAAAATCGGCAGAGTGGTGACTTTCATGACCATCAAGGATCAAAAGACGATAGGGACCAGTTGATTTATTAGTTGTAGACCGATCAAAGTGCTTTAGCCACTCGAGACCCAGTTGGTTATTTGTCCATCCGTTTTGGCTCGTTGCAATAACCCAATCGCCGGGGAGCTCGCATTCTCGGTACCAATTCGCAAGGTGGTATTGGCCTGCACCAATGATGAATGGCGCAATCGATTGACCTTCCGCATTGATCGCCTGGATTACTGTAATCCATTCCCGGTTTCCAGGCTGCACTGATTTTGGCCTTCCTTGCCTTTCTGAACCTGTGACAACCATTCCGGCCATAATATGGCCCATCATAAAGCCAGTCTCGTCAAAGTTCCAGATATCATCTGATCTAATACCGTACTTCGCGATTGTGTTCTGTACGAGCCTAAACCAGCCACGAATAATAGACGGATATTCGCATTTAGCTCTCTGATAGTCATATTTCCGAAATAAACGCGTCTTTAGCTCTGGTTGTCGCTTGACGAAGTTATGAGCCCAGCGCTTGCCAACAGGTAACGCGTCGCGATCTGCAAGTAGAGAATTGGCCATTTCTTCAACAAAACGCAGTCGCGAGGGAAATCCTCGCGAATCTAGGTCAATAATGAATTGAACTATAATCTGCTCTTCTAGATCAGATAGTCTCCGTGAGTTTGGGATAGAATCGCAACGCGATTGAATGCCATTTTTACGCCGACGTAGCCTAGGCTCAGAGATCTCATATATCTTTGCAGCGCATCGGGTACTTAATTTCGGGTTATTTTGAAGGGCCTGAAGGGCAAGGAGGGTTCTGGCTTCATTTGAAGGTTGTGGCATTGTTAATGGTTGAGAAATATCTGATCAGATAAAATGTATGATGTAAGAGGGAAAAGTGCGTCGCTCGCTTGTCTGCGTCGCTCGCTTATCAAACACGTTATACCTCTTCCACATAACTGGATGTGCTGGCAAGCTTGACTAAAATGGATGACTAATATTCCTGCTTATCCTGGTCATTTTCAACTACGATCGATTAATTGCATTGAACTTCAAGCCGGTCGCAACGTTGCAATTCTGATGTTCTGTTGCTGAAAATGAAAATTTAATATGCTCTTACTATAATGAATTGATTCATGTGCTTGAAATCCATTTTACTAAACAAATGTTGGGGATGACCTGAATCCGTTGGGGTCCAATGGATTCAGGTCGTCTGTCCATTAGCGCCTTTTTTTTTTGTATGGAAAAGCCATTGGATTCGCAGCTGAATCCGCCGCGCAGCTAGGATAACAGTTGGATAGGGTGGGGTAACTTTGCACTAGCTAAAAATGGACGGATTTTGCCCGCGAAATTCAGTGATTGGCTAAATGGAGGCCCCATATATCCGAAAATGGATGGATCTTGCCCGCGAAATTCGGCAATTGGCTGAATAGATGCCCCATGTATCCACTAGATTCTAATTGGCTGTAATACTTGGGGGTCGACGACAAAGTCAACCTCTTCTATGAAGAATATCTAGACAATAAGCAAGAAGAAGTAATAAGCAATTAGATACAGCGAATTTCAATCTCTTACATTATATATTTCTCTGGTATTAGTAAGTTTTATACTATATCTAGTGTCTAGTTTGAGTCGGTTAATATGTGATGTTTTTGGTAGCGACTCTGATTGGTCAGATCAGGTCGCCAGCTATTAGCAGGTTCCGGGTAAGCTGCAAAGACGTGCTCATCAGCCCGACAGGTCATATCGCCAACCTTATATCCTGTATCAAATATATCAAATGTTATTTCAAATCTAAGTTTTCTATTTGTTTGATTTGAAATAAGATTATGGCATATTTGGTTGATTTGTTTGGCAGTTTGTTTGATTGGATTTGATTTGTGGGCAGCGCTGGAGCCATGGGATCGGCTCGCTCGTTCCAGCAACCGCGACACGATCAGTTTGAGTACTTTCGACTGGTCTTTTCATGATGAGAATATCCCAACTTCGGGATTGATACTTGCGGATGGCTTGAGAGGGTGATGGCAATGGAACTCTCCAACTGCTCAAACCCCGTATGCCTGAACGTGTAGGCGGCTAGGATAAATACGTCGTACGCGCGTCGACGCGTTCAGGTCATTTAAATGGCTTGAAGTCGAAACTCTTCAATGGAAAAAAAAAGCAAAGTCGACCAATGAAATAGCGAGATCACCACTTTGGCTTAAACTTTGCTCCGAGCACATATATTGAGAACCCTCTTTCAGGTGAAAGTGGAATGCGGGGTTGATACAAGGATTATCAGCCAATGACATTGCGAAACGTCCACCTTCATCGAAAGTGAATGAATCCATAGAGATGTAGTGACTGATGGTCAGCCTAGTTCTACTCTGCTAGTTTTGTTCAGTAGAATCCTAGGATTCTCTTTATCTTCGGGTTTATTTTTTCCAGCGAAGTCATATACGCCTTACCTCTCAGGCTTGTTGTCTTTGGTTAGGCATAGCCGCATATGCGAAGTCTTACCGCATCAATTAATTCTGCCTTGGCGAAAGCTGAATGAAACCAACCGGCATCAAATCACGTGTTCCGTTGTTCTTCAAGGCTGTAGAGGTCAAGGTTGATTCAATCTGATAACTGAGTCCCTAGGTACTATTCGCCCGGTGGTCCTGGATAGTAGGTCTAAATCCACCATCACACAAACCAGTAATACCAGCTATATCAATCAGATAGATATTAAGGCTTAAAGAACGAAAGGACGACGTGAAAACAATCTCCAACTGATAGCGACGCTCTTGACATGACCGACAGGGATCATTAGGTTGTGATGTACACTGCCACCCCTGGGGTTACACTACGAGGAGGCGCTGTCCCTGCTGTTGATAATCGTCACCTAGCGGGTAGGATAGGCTCTCAGCAGGATGTCTTCCCGGCGTAGATGGCCAGCGCGGTATTGGAGCCCAGGGTAGCGGTGAACTGGCCGCTCGAATTCACCGTCACGTAGGTGTTACTCTGCACGTTACAGTATGTGCCCGCAGGCAGTGAAGTTTGGTATGTATGGGTCACTGAGCTTGACTCGTGGTTGATGGCGACGTACCCCATGTTGCCTCGTCCGAAGCCGATGGCGTTGTTACCATTGTCCCACCAGTTCGTCAGCCGTTGGCCGCGGACGGCGTTGCGGAAGGCGACCATGCGCATGATCTCCGGCCAAGCGTGCTGACATTTCCAGCCGTCCTGCCAGCAGGCGTCAACGGTGCCGTTCTTAGGCGGTCCGGCGTCCGTGTCGGAGAACTCGTAGCCAGAGTGAATATCGGGGGCGGCATAGGGGTAAGCGAGCATAAAGACGTTAGCCAGCGTGTACTTGGCGTTATCCTTGTAACTGAGAGTGGCGCCGTTACGCTCGGTGTCGTGGTTGTCGACGAAGACGGCGGCGATGGAGCTGCTCATGTAGCCCCAGCCCTCCCCATAGTTCTTCAGATAGGCGAGCCTCTCGTTGTTGAAGACGCGCTTAAGGTTGTAAGCATAGCGGAACTCCTGGACGTCACCGTTGCCAGTATACTCGGTGGGCTGGACGGCTTCCCCGGCGCCGTAGATGACCTCCTGCTTCCAGTACACAGACGGGTTAGCCAGGCGGGACTTAATATTAGCAAGGTCTTCAGTTGCCATGTGCTTGGCGGCGTCGATGCGGAAGCCGTCGACGCCGAGACTGAGCAAGTCGTTCATGTAGCCGGATATGGCCTTCCTGGGGTACTCCTCAGGGGTGTCCAGATCGGCCAGGCCGACAAGTTCGCAGTGCTGGACGTTCAAACGGTCAAAGTAGTTGGAGATGCTGGAGGTGCAGTCGTTAAAGTCGAAGGAGGAGTAGAGGCCCGGGTAGTTATACTTGGAGTACGACGAGCCGCCGGTGCCGGTGCCACTGCCGGCCGACATGTGGTTAATGACGGTGTCAACGATGACCTTGACGCCGGCTCCGTGGCAGGTATTAATCATGTTCTGGAAGGACGCGCGGTTGCCGAGGCGGCCGGCAATCTGGTACGACACGGGCTGGTATGAGGTCCACCACTGCGAGCCCTGGATGTGTTCAGCAGGCGGAGAGACCTGGACATATCCGTAGCCGGCGGGACCGATGGTGTTGGTGCACTCCTTGGCGACGGAGTCGAACTTCCACTCGAAAAGGACAGCAGTAACGTCCTTAGTGCCAGGCGGGAAGGCATTGACTACAGGGGTGGTCAGGCCAGCGGCTATTAGCGCTACGACTGCAGCGATGCCGGTCTTGCGTGCCATAATAGAGGTTTCGGAGGCTTCTCGGATTCTTTTATACTAATAACCTCAAGGGCGTATGTGCATAGAGAAGACATATAGCAGGATAGAACAAACTTGGTAGTATTGATTGTTGTATAATGAAGATGAAGGAGAGGACATCTATTATATATATTCGTTCGTACGATACATCTGTCCAATAGGAACTCCTAATCACGAACCTGCTACCTAGTAGTCAAGTCATCATTCACGTGCCTCCCTCACCGCCTAGTCTCAGTCCTTTGTTAAAATGTCTCATCAATGAACATTTCAATGTCTTGCAGAAACCTGCCTCAGCCTAGGTGGCTTGCTCTTAGAAGGCGATGCAACCAGTTGGAATAACCCCGTGCGGTTGCAGTGCGTCCCGGGCTTAAGTGGATCCAGTCCCCCCGGCGCAGGCAGATCTGACAATTGCCAGTCAGTCTCTCCCCCGCAAACGGATTCGTACGGTGCCAGGCGAAAGCTAGCGATCTCTAAGAAGCAAAATGCCCGAATCCTGGGCCGAGATACCTGACCATTTCTGGGATTAATCATCCTCCTCTGGGCTGAAGAACTTAGTAGGTATAGGAACTTTTAAAGCGAGGCATTAAATGCACTGTGTTTTGTGAATACAATTTGCATAAACCTCTCTGTCTGTACATAGCCTGTGTGAGGGAAGGCCCTAGACTTATTTGACAAGAGTGAATTGAATAGATTAAAGTATGTTAAGCTGAAAAGACGTCATAGCTACGTCACTAAGACCTCCTACCACTACTGTAAACAGTCGTGGTTGTAATTTGTCAAATTATAATGATTCTGGCCCGTGCACGAAGTATGTCTATCACGGCGGTAATAGGCGGCCAGGTGCCCGTCCTTCTAAAATGGTGTCACGAGCCCTGATTTCGCCGGGTGTCTTATTGGATGTGTGTATATTCTGAGTTGAGTTGCTTCCCCGCTCCAAGTCCCCTGGTCATCTTTTTACGGGGGCCAAGCTGGAGTATCACTGCTATAACGATCACACGCCCCATTGCCTAAAATGTACATCGTGACAAATGGGACGGGCCCGTCCCAATTACTGTTAGATTGGCGCCTGCGTGCGGATAGAAAGGGGTTTGCCCTTCGTTATAACAATATGTGTGGCGTGTGGCTGTGAAAACATCAAGTACGGACCAACGCCCCCGCACTCTGACGAGAGAGAAAGACAAGGCATCGTCAAGACTTCAATCAATAAGATCACCAGTTTCTGCTCCATAATCCGTCGAATTCACCTCATCGTGCGCTCAAGATACGTACCGCGTATCCAATAATAACGATCCACTTACACAGTCTCGTTCAACCAACACATAAAATCTCAACACAGCCTACATCACCAGCTTAGTGACCAACTCGGTTTCTCTGTGTCCACTTGAAGCATTCTAGCCCCCCATCTACCTCATAGCTTCGCTTCGCCCAAATGTCATCCGTTCCCAAGTCCACAGCTGAGCAAGCCATAGCTCCCAGCTTTATGGTGGAGATCCGTCGTAGACCGGATCACTGGCACCGTAACCCAAACGCCTCTTTATGCTGATTGGCTTATTCGATGTCATAATGTCATCGCCTAATAATGTATGGGCGCCAGAGTAGAAGAGGCTTCTCTAGAAGAGGCTTTTCTAGAAAAGGCCGAGTCAATTTGCTGGGCTATGTCGAATAGTTAATTCTATGTTAGGCCTGTTTGAGGGTACTTGGGCTATCATTTTGAGGGTTTGTAAGACTAGATCTCTGGCCACGTTTAGATCGCGAGACAGAGCAAGCAGTGCCTCAAAATGCGAGTTTAGTGATTTCAGGATCTTTGCATAGAGGTCATTGTGCATAAGAAGATGGGTTCTCTCGACCTAGGTGTTATTCGCAGGCGATTTGACTCAAATCGTCTATTCAAGTATTAAGGACAGAAACGGGCCCCGTTTCCACTTCTCCTCCAATCAATTCCTTCAATTTTAATAAGGGTCTTACAGACTGAAACGGGGCCAGTTCCTGTCCCTGCCTTTCTACATCCCTACTGTACCAAGGATAGACGGTAATTTATCAAAATACACACTTTGCGTCCGTGCGCGCTAACCTTGCCTTTCATACCTTCATGAAATCACACACTTTGTAACCGTGCAAGCTGATTGGGCCCTGGGGGTTAATAACCCGTCGTCGTCGTCATCGTCGTTGTTTATTTGCCCTTCCCTTGCCGTTGTCAACACGCGGCGACAAGGCTCTCTCACTCACCCATCTCAATCAGTACCACTCAACTGATATTATCTATCAATCAATCAGTATCTCCTATCTAATCATATATGTAATTATCATCTCCCATAATGACGACCTACTGAAGTATATAGACCGGAAACGCACTGTATTCCCCCTTTCCGTCCAATCACAGTCCCATAAATCTCTTCCCCGTATTTACCCTCCAGAATCGCACTTACTGCTGTTTAGTAGGTAGGGGACAAAAATGGCAAGTGGGGTTAGTGACATATAGCTTATGTAAATACACCGTCATACGCTAAAGCTAGTCTTGAACTTTTCCTCGTAAACAGCTATTTTTAGCCACTCCCCAGCTCGGAATATTATTGAAACCAAGCCGGGACCTTGTCGAGCGCGACACGCTCCGTTGAATTTATCCCCGCTCCTGCCTAAGAGCCTTAACTTTGTCTCAACAACATCCACCAACGCGCAACAACGCAAAAAAAGGGGGACAAGTGATGCCTTGCAATATAGATCTAGTCAAGTATATCAATATAAAACGGAATGTATTTGTTATTATAGACCAACAGCAATTCATACTCTTCTACACCTCATTAAGAGCTCTAATAATCCTATAATAAAGCAGAGTTTGTAACTAATCTAAGGTTTTATGGCTTATACTTATCCTTAAATGCATATCAGCCAATATAGATGAATAGTCCTATACTTCCTTAATTAGGCGATGCAACAATAGCATTATGGTTGAATATGCCTTAGGTTACCGGCATATGCAGGCTAAGTGAAACTTCCCACTCTAGGCTATCATCTGCCGGCAATATCCGACTTATAGGTCAGTACACCCACAATTAAATAGACTGAATCTAGGCCTAAACCTTAAAGCACTTACCAGCAGCTTAAGCTCGCAGTATAAAGGTAGCGCAATTAAACCTGCAGACTCTAAGACTATTATTACAGGTCAAATTTATTAAAGCTTAATCTGCAATACAGCGATAATAATGAAGTTCTAAGCCAGCCCCCTATATGAGTGAATTTAGGCTTTTAGGAAATGTTCCCAAAGACGCAGGTTTTTCTAACCAATTGCCACAGGGGAGCTAACTTTAGCATACGAGTAAAGGTGCATTATACGCAGGTTAACGGCCACAGCGCGACCAGCCGAAGGAGAAGAATGATTCGATAATGACGACGAGATGCGCAGTGTTCCTGATAGTCTATATCGACGTGATAATGGATAAGTGGCTGCCCGTGCGCAGGATGTGTAAAAGGATGATAGACAAGCTTTGCACAGAAATGCTAAAATTTCGGCCGGAGCGTAAGTCGGTGCCGCGGAATTTGAAAAGGAAGCATGCAACGATGAATAAACTGTTGGTCAGTCTGCCAGTGCAAGAATATCTACGCAATTAATCACTTGTCAGGCTCGAATTTGATTTACAAGTCAGGGGCATGCCGCTCCAGGGCAATCACTTGATAAGATCGTTAGACAACGGTTTTAATCATTCATCAGGTTAATTGGGAGGCCAATGATACATCTCGTGCTTATTTCTTTTGTTAGGAGCCCGGATACTATAGAAAAGATATTAGACAGTTCTACTAAACCCTCCGCGGAGCGGGTGCTCCGGGTGAGGGCTAACTCAGCAGGTGTCATACTAGAACAGATATGCCGAAAGCTAAAACTACATCACAAGGCAGATAGATTATAAGGTAATTATGTTATGTATTGTGAGAGGGTTATTTGGATAGTGAATTGCAGCTGATAGGATAATATTTCATCTATAGTTAGGAACTCTCTTCTGTTCCTTCAGAATCCATTATCGCGGAGGTCAAATTAAGAACGATCCTTGCGTCTAGTAACTTCCTATATTAATAGCGCTCCATAATGAGCTGCATCTTTAGTGAGTCCTTACAGAGAAACCAACCCTTGCCTTGCAGGTAGGAGATAAGACTGTCATGCTTAATCGAGGTTGTCCTGCAACACTCAGTCTTAAAAGATGCCTCAACGAGGTAGTCGATTTCAGTATCTACACGGTTGCCAATAGGCCAGACCTTAATGTAGAGCCATATCCCCTCCCACTTACCAACAGAGCGCTTAGCGCAGACCGGCCCAAAGATACGCAACTCTACCAACGCACCAGTGCCCCAGTCATTGCCCTGCCAGTTATCAAAATTATTAGGCGCTTCGTCAATTAACATTACACGCAAGTTTAACTCCCCCGGCAGATCCATCCAGCTATTTATAGACTCTACCACCTTCGTCTTGCAGCTAATAGAGAGCGTCTGCTTCTAATAGCCCCATTCGACTTGCGCCCCGTACTTCGCATCGCCGGCGTCGAAACCATCGTCGTTCTCAATCTTGCGAATGGGTACGCTCCAACCGGCGGTATAGATATCCTTACCAATCGGGTTGAGAAACTGGATATTCTGCTTGGTGACACTTGAGGGCATATCAAAGGTCGATAGGACGGTGCTCTCGAGCTCCTTGTTGGGGCAAAGGACTGCGGTGGGTTCGAGCGGGAGCTTGACCTCGTATTCAGGCATCGTATTTGGCGCTGCTTGCGTTAAGGGCTCGGTATTGGCGGTTATAGCGAACAGGCAGCGCGGCAAGGGCTGTATAGTATCTGTGCGTTAACGGGCAGGGTTTGAACGAAGCAATAAGGGCGACTAAGTAGCAGTAGATTGCAAGAGCAGACCAAATACATATAATAGTAATAGTTCTTAAACAAAATGCCAAAACTCTCTTACTGAATACGAATATAAGCAAGCGCCAGTCTATTACCATTATAATTTTTACTTTTTAAGCATAGGGATAAGACAAGAAAAAATAAAATCAGGATAATTTAGTACAAATTTCATTATTCTGTATTTTAGTTATATAAATAAGGAAGTAGAAAAGGTAATTATAGCATAATACAGATAATTCGAGGATGTAAGCGCGGTAAGACCTTGACGTTTGGAGCGTAAGTTCTTATTTTAGACTTACCATATAATAAAACGTCTGAGCTTAAGTTTAGGTCGCATACTGGCATCTGCACTTGGTGCTTAGTTGTGGCAGCAATCTGGCGGCGCCAGAAATCTTCAATTTTCGGTGACGGCCTAATGGTTAGGCTGCTATTTTCAACACATTTTACTCACCTATTGTCGAGGCATCTAAACTTTCAGTTATAGCCCTTATTCTCTTGAGGGGAGAGAAATATTAGCATTTGAGCGAAAGCCTGGTTATAGAGTCTTTTTGCTGTTAGGGGTAAAGTTGAGTGGATTTAGGAATTGAAGGGAGCAGGCTGATAGGGTTGGGAGTGATGGAGAGAGGTCAATGTAAAAGCAAAATCGTATAAAAAGTTATGTCGTTGCACATTGTGACGACATGCCTTGGATCGACGGCTTGAAGATGTAAAGAAGCAAGGTAGCCACAATATTGAGACGGGATCATCTGCATCTGAAGAGACGTGGTCCAATTGTCTCAATGGATGCATATGGGCAAATCTATCATGCCAAGCCCAAGCAGATCCATGCACCAAAAAATGACCCAGGGTGATAAATTGTATACGGCACTGCCTTTTAAGCGTAAATAGTCAGCAGTATCCAAGTCGAACAGCAGTAAGTATTGATGGGCAATCAAAATGGAACTATCTCGCCGCCAACATCTTGCGGAAGAACAAAAGGAACATATTCCTTCTCGAATCTTGTATGTGTATAGCTATGAATTATCGCTGCGATTATTAGGGCGTTCTGTGCCTCATTGGAAATAGGTGAGCATCTCTCGCCAGTTCCAAGCTCTTGTGCATTTTGGGGTGCAAGCATTCAGAGTGACGCTTGATATTCTTCTTCCCTGCGCGTTCTTTACTGCATTCTGGACATCATAAGAGCGGAAAGTAATGGGTAGGCATATTCTTTGGCCATCGTTGGTATTCAGGAGACAACTATTCGATTCCTTTCCATAGTGTACCTGAACATGTATAAAGTGTGGTACAATCTTCGAGCTTCTAACTGCATCCCTAGTAGGAGCAAAGTAAGTTCCAGCAGTTGGCAAGATCTTGACAATGGTTGCAATGTCTTTTCCCAGCAAGGATGGGAACCACTCAACGTATTTCAAGATATTGAATGGATTGATGATCAACGTCAATTCAACTCAATCAACATCGAGATTTGATTATGCAATACGTCAATCCATTTTGATGTTCTGTTGATTGAATGGGTTGAATTTGTTGACTTGTTGATTTAGGGTAACTTAGAAGATTTTGCCCGGATTTTTGGCCGTCGGTCATGGCCCAGCGGCCGTGACATTCGAGCCAAGTCGACTGGTGGCCCCTGCACCTCACAATTCAGATCACGCTAAGCCCAAGGTAGTTGAGACAAGCCAAGGGTAATGCCCAGAACCTAAACGCGACTTCGCGATCGCGTCTCAACGGACAAGAAGTTCCGTGCTGCGACACCAAGGCCAACGACGTGCTGTATCCGACAAAATGGAACCCACCACGCCTTCAATGAACGATGAAACCGAGACGCTCTCCCGCATGACGCCTGTGGAAGCTTTCCTAGCAACACCTGCCTCCAGCGTGCGATCAGAAACACCTCAAGGTCCAGAACATCAATACCTCTGGCGGTGTTTCCCCGACCATGTATGGTCACAACGTGTTCGCGATACATCATCCTGGGTATGGGATTTTGGGTACGATATTCAGAATCTCAATGGCAGCCGCCGATGGGTCTGCAAACGCTGTATCCAAAACAAGAGCCTAAGACTAAGAAGTTTCGCAAAAAAGGGCATCCAGAACGCGAACGCTCATTTATTCAAAGGTCATGGAATATGGGCTCCTGCTGAAGCGACGAAATCAGCAGCTCAGAAGAAAGCAGAGAAGATGAAGACGAAAGATCAGAGGTCGATCGCTGATGTAATGAAGCTCGATACTAGGCTCCCACGCGAACAAGAGATTGCGAATAGTCTTGTTAAGAGCTTCGACCGGAAGCACTTCCAGCGTCTTCTACTGGAATGGATCATTGAGGAGAACCACTCATTCAGCATCTGTGAACAGGGAAGACTGCGCCAGATATTCGAATACCTCAACCCACTTGTCAAGATCACTGATGCCAGTATCACCAGGAAGACTATCCGCCACAGAATCCTGTCAGCCTACGAATCACACAAGGGTAAGGTTATAGCGGCGTTGAAGCAGTCAAGCGGCCTGATTCACGTCTCCTTTGACGGATGGAAGTCAGGCAACAGGCACAGCCTGTACGGGATTGCTTGTTTCTTTCGGGACGAGAATAGCCAGCCGCGCAAGCTGGTGCTTGGCGTGCCTGAATTATGAACGCGCCATTTCGGACACAACATTGCGGCCGAAATACTTGACGTTCTTGATGTCTATGGGATCCAGGACAGAATTGGGTACTTCACACTGGACAACGCAGAAAGCAACGATAAGGCCATGGAGGTAATTGGTGGCGAGCTTGGGTTTGTCGGATCGACGAGGCGTGGACGCTGCTTCGGCCATACTCTAAATCTCTCGGCCAAAGCGCTGCTGTTTGGCCACAATGTTGAGGCTTTCGAGGAACAGTTATCAGGCGCAGCGGCACTGTCTGAGGCAGAGCACGCACTCTGGCGGCGCAAAGGACCTGTCGGAAAGCTGCACAACCTCGTGGTTGAAGTCAGAAGGTCGGACCAGCTTACTTATCTTCTGCGGAGCATACAACGTTCTAAATTCGACATGTCTTCGGATCCCAGGATCAAAGCAGGGAAACCACTCGATTTGATCATTGACAATGATACCCGGTGGCTTTCTCAACTGTATATGATCAGGCGCGCCCTCACTCTTCGGCCATTCGTCGAGCAGCTCGTCTTGAAGCATCGTCAACAATGGGAGCAGGATAATCGGTCGAGGAGGACAGGCAACCTCAGGAAGTCAGCCAAGGAGCCCCAGATTTGCTTGGAGGAAAACCAGCTTACGACGAATGATTGGGACGTGCTCGACCACCTGGCCAAGCTTCTTGGGTTCTACGAGGATGCTGTCAAGACTCTAGAAGGGGACGGTCAGCAGCGCAGGCGGAAACGAGGGTGGGTTGGCTCCTACGGTAATGTGTGGGAGGTTATCCAGGGCTTCGAGTTCCTGTTGGAGGTGCTGGAGGACTACAAGAAGCTTGCATCGGAGATACCTGATGCGGAGCACTTCAGAATCAACATCAATCTGGGTTGGGAAAAGCTCAATAAATACTACAGCAGGTTGGACGAGACGCCGATCTACTACACGGCTTTAGCGTTACACCCGGCCTTCCGATGGGGATATTTCGAGAATGAGTGGAAGGACAAGGCGGAATGGGTCACAAAGGCGAAGCAGATGGTTCGAGAAGTATGGGAAAGGGAATATCGTCACCTTCAGATTGTACGAAACTCCGTGGCCGACGAACCAGTTGCCAAGCGACAGCGGAAGTACTACAACCCGTTTCAGGCGTACTGTGAGCGCACTCGACCAGTCTCCGGGTGCAGTATGGTGAAAGAGGAAGCTTCTTCGCCAGACGGCATCGATGACGAGATGGACGAGCTCGAATCATGGCAGTCGTCGTGGGAGGATGGGGACAACGATGTTAGAGACCCAATATCGTATTGGCATGAGCGCAGACGGCGGTATCCTCGTCTCTCACGAATGACGTTGGACTTCCTTACGATTCAGCCGATGTCAGCAGAGTGTGAGAGGTTGTTTGCAGCGGCAGGACGTATGGTGACGCCGCTACGGAGCCGGCTTGATGCTGATATTATAGGTATGTGCCAAGTGTTGCGGTCGTGGTTACGGGCTGGGGTGATCGACGATTTGGACGAATTGTTTCTTCCTGTCGAAGAGAGTACTGGTGTTGGGGCGGATGAAACACCGTGGGTAGCGATGGGATGTGAAGGCAAGGAGATGGAAGAGCGAGGGTGGATATAGCTTGGCTTGGAGGTCAACGACTTCAACCAGTGGACATTCAACTCAATTTGACTCGCAATTGATCAACTCCACTGGGAATTATGATTGACCAGGTCAACTCAACGCAACTGAGGCATTCCGTTGATTGAATTGAATGGTTCCCATCCTTGTTTCCCAGGAGCCTTCGAGTTCACAGGAGGTTCATTGAGTTCCCCGAGTGAATGGCGGTTTTGCCCCTTAGACCTTGGGCTTGCGTCCACCAGTTAGCGCCCTCGAGGAGGAGCCTAGGATTCGCTGCGCAGCGAAAACCTGACTGGAGTTTGAGATCCCGCAGTGATCGTGCTTAATATCGCAAAAGAAATCTTCCACGCATTGAGGAAACAACGCTAATACTGGTGGATGCGCTTTACGTACTCTCAAGCACACACCAGGGTGAATATAGTACAAACACGTCGGTGCGGGTAAATGTGCCCACCACTAAATGTAACGCTGAGGGTTACGATGACTTGTAAATGTCAAAACGCTACAGCGGCAGTTAAATAAGCTCCATACAGCTCTCTGGTAATAGTCCCGAAAAGACTATAAACTGCGTCACTAATACGCATGATATCCGTTGGCAAAAGGAGCTTCCTGCTAAGGGTCAACGAAACTAGAGCCTTGTCCAGTCGCAACACGCTCTAATTTACAATTTATCTGCACCTACCCAAGAGCCTTTAACCCTATCTAAACAACATCCACTAATGAAGCATCCAACGCTAGGAAATGAGATAAGCCAGGCGTTACAATATCGGCCTACTCAAGCATGAAAACATATAACGCAATGCCTTCCTGTATTAAGGCCAATAACAATGCATACTCTTCTACCCCTGTGTAATTATTTAATAATCCGTCATGAAGCTGGGTTTATAACTGTTTTCAACTTTTTGACTTATCGCTAATATTCTTTTCAAACCCATGTAAGTCAATTTGAAATAGTAGCCCTGTACTGTGCCGTCCGGTGATATGACAATAGCGCCATGGCTCCATATACCTTCATTTGCTGGCACATGCAGAAAGAGTGGAACTTCCCAGTTTTAAGCGATCACATGTCAGCAGCATCTGCTTGTAGCACAGTTCATCTGTCAAGTGGATAGCCAGGATCTGTGGCTTGAACTATTAAAAGTCTACCAGCAGTTCGATATCTCAGTTCGGACGCAGTCCAATTGAATCTGCAGCCTCCAAATTTATTCGTACAGATGTTTACGCACGGGGTAAACCCTAAAATAGGAAGATTTGTTATGGTTGGGCCATTACAAGCCCATTCTTCCACCTTCTTCGTGCATAAATTCCTGTGACTTGTATTTTACGAAATTACATCATTTTATCTCTGTGGCTTTTCGGATTTGCATTATCACCTAGACCTCTGGTTGGGGTACATGTTTGTGGCTGCGGGAGGTGGTGAGTTGTGGTACAGCATGCTAACCTACATTCAACCCCATGCCGACACAGATAATCTAGCTATCTTCCATCTATATCTTTGACCTTCAAGAGCAATATTTCTACATATACTTTGTTACTCCTCCCCGGAAAACTTTGCAGCTCGTATTTCCTTCTTTAGCTGTAAGAGCATCTTAAACACCAAATATGAGTCAAGTGCGTTATAATTCTTTGGTTGAAACCATCTTCAAGTCTCCTAATCTTGACCGACGTATCCAACGAAAAATCATTAGAGACCTCTCGGACAACAACAACCCCCGATTACAATCGACTATTGAATTAAATGCGAGGCACATCATATGCCAAGCCAGAGCGCAAGGCTATAACGTTATCACTCGCTTTGTACCTCCTTATTGCTCAACTGTAACCTTCTATACCACCAGAATCGGCTTTGTTACAGTCTCACAGCTCAGTCCGACCTTTGATAGCAATCTCGAAAGGGTTGCTGACAATTTCGATGTTACCCGAGGGGCAATCAACACTCTCGAAGCAGCCTACCGTGATACGCTCCTCCTCAACGGTGCAAGGCACGGAGCGAGTGCATGTGGATCTATTAGTCATCTGCGCGACAAAACGGCGCATCAAAAAGCCCTTAATGGCTCAACTCTGGAGTACAACCAGGTTTACATCCGTTTAGAATGTCCTCCTTCTACGAATCCAGGACCTATACTCACCTTCAATCCTCCTCAACAAGATGGTGGAGTGCACATAGTTCAACATAAACTCCGTATCATCTTTCATTGCTTGTTTGGGGACAGCAAAGTCAACTTCCGAAAAGGTCCTGCCGCCGTAATCAATGACTTCCTCTACAAGACTCATGAAGGCAAATATGCGAAGAACGTACACCTTATCGGAGGAGAACTGTCTGCTCATTTAACCTTCCTTGGCCGAATATTTGCCTGTCTCAACCTCAACGCTACCAACGCTGGCATTGCGGTTATAATTGGGCTCTTTACTTCGGCGAAGATCGGCAACGAAAACATAGCTCTAACCCTAGCCGCATCAATACTACTAGGTCTTCGTATTTGGCAGTGGCTCTGGACACTGTTAATGACCACCACAACCTACGAAAATATTGCCTCCAATGACTTACGACTACGAACCGAGGAAGCAGCGGCGTCCTTATACGCTCTCGATTACTGGTACCTGGCGTTATTACTGGCGATGATATCTCCTCAGGAGAATATCTATGGTCGTGGGACCTACCGCTCATGGCTAGACGTTGCGGGGTCGGGAATTCTTGAAATGACTGGCCCGGCGCCGCCAGAACTTCTTTACTTTGCAGGGTATATCACGACTTCACTAGATCCAAGTGAACTCGACAATAGGTGGGACAGCTGCGCACCACTAGCGGCTTGGGTTCCTTACGATACTCATCGAATTACTTATGCGTCAAATGACAAGGTGCGAAAAATTTCGCTAATCGATAACTTCCTTCACTTGTCCAGTTCCAGCAGAGCATCGCTTAGAGAACATGCAGGCTCTTTGGTTTTTAAGCATGATGGAGATGAATTCAGCCTGCCACGGACACTTCGTATATATAGCAAGGAGATAGGGTAGGGGGTAGCTATACAAAGATTTGTCTGCTATAGGGAAAAACAGTAATTACCGAGGGTTTTACTATACCAAAGGCTGCTTATAGCTTAATCTATTAAGTTAATTAAGATTTTATCTTATAACGTGGTTGATAAGCATGCCGACCAAAAATCCCTCAATCTACATTATTACTATCTGATCAAACAGTTCTCAACCACCCAATATGTCACAATCTTCAAATAAAGCTAGAATTATTCTTGCACTTCAAGCCCTTCAGAATAACCCAAAAATAAGTCTCCGACGTGCCGCAAAGGCCTGCCAAGTCAGCTATAGAACCCTCCGCGATTAAAAGAATGGCATTCAATCACGATGCGATTTTATCCCAAAGTCACGTAAACTATCTGATCTAGAGAAACAGATAATAGTCTAATTCATTCTCAACCTAGATTCGCGACGATTTCCCTTATAACTATGTTTTATTAAAGAAATAGCTGATTCTCTACTAGTTAACCGCAATATATTACCCATTAGTAAGCACTAGGGTTAACGTACATGATAAGCGAGACAAGCGAAATGGTCACATTTCTCAACCTCTAAACTAGAAATCGGAATAAAAACACAACAAATTAATTAATTAATTAAAACTACTCACTATACTCTTCCCCAGATGTCTCAATTATTACCTATCAGGTTCTTGCATTATGACCAGGCTTACCGCATATACCACAATGCCGAACCCTTGGTCGCGCCGACCTTCCTTGACCACCACTTCGGGATGATTCGGCCACTACCTGCGCATCAACATCCATCTGATCAGTTACTTGCCTTCCTTCCTCTACTGTCATTACCCCTCTTTTCTGCAGTCGGGTCCTTCTTGC
The DNA here is from genome assembly GCF_020744475.1 of Fusarium redolens. Lineage (NCBI taxonomy): Eukaryota > Fungi > Ascomycota > Sordariomycetes > Hypocreales > Nectriaceae > Fusarium > Fusarium redolens. The sequence goes on along the minus strand of NW_025763687.1, from coordinate 180,492 downwards.
CCTCCGGCGGCGGCTTAATATCTCATTTGCCTGTTGAAGGTCTTGGACCTGACCCCGTAATAAGGTAACCTCATGCATAACTGCCTTTGTTCCCTTTGAAAGAGACTTCAGAGCGCCTAGGATTGACTCTGGGGAGCTGTTCTGATGCCTTCTAATTCGTCTTTCAATATATTCAGACTGAGACCCAGCCTCAAGCACGGTCTTTGGAGTCTTTGAGACCTAAGGTGTTGACGGGCTAGCCACCTCCTCAACTGGCGTTGGAGTCCGTTGCTGCATATCAAGCTTTGAGACCACATTTTCCGCATTAAGAGGAACAAGCCCAGCTCCTCTAAAGGCCGACTTGATATTTCTTTCTGTCATAGTAGCTTGAAATTCGGCATAAAAGGCCGGAAAGAACTCAGTCTTCGAAACGTGGGTTATAGAGCATCTGATCAAATGCTCTATTTCTCGACCATAAGCATTCTTAAGCACGCTAAAGCACCCGACGTCAAGGGGCTAAAGTAGATGAGACGAATGAGGCGGCATACAAAGCCTAATGATCTTATTTTCCTCGCAATATCTCTCGAAGTCGATCGAGTGGTGGCTTTCATACCCATCAAGGATTAAGAGACGATAGAAACCAGTTGATCGATTGGTCGTACACCGGTCAAAGTGCTTTAGCCACTCTAAACCGGTCTTATTATCGGTCCAGCCATTTTGGGTTATTGTAATAGCCCAATCGCCCGGGAGGTTGCTTTCTCGGTACCAGTTGGCGAGGTGATATTGGCCCGCACCGATGATAAACGGCTGGACCGCCCAACCATCCGCATTAATCGCCTGAATGACCATAATCCATTCCCGGTTTCCAGGCTGCACTGATTTTGGTTTTCCACGCCTATCTGTACCTGTGACGACCATTCCGCTTGCAATCATGCCCATAAGAAAGCCAGTCTCGTCGACGTTATAGATATCATTTGATCGGATGCCATATTTCGCGATTGTATTCGCCATAAGCGTAAACCAGTTACGGATAATAGTTGGATCTTCACACTTGGCTCTCTGGTAGTCGTATTTCCGAAAAGAACGCGTCTTAAGGTCTGGGTGTCGCTTGACGAAGTTTGAAGCCCAACGCGTGCCGACTGGTGGCGCGTCGCGGTCGGCAAGTAATTGATCAGCCATTTCTTTCACACTACATAGCCGGGGGGAAAATCCTCGCGAATCCAGGTCGAGAATAAACTGAATAAGAGTCTGTTCCTCTAAATCAGATAGTTTGCGTGAATTAGGCATTATATCGCGTCGAGCAGGAATGCCATTATATCGGTTAAGGAGATTACTATAGCGAACTTTATAGATCTTTGCAGCGCGTCGAAGACTCAATTTTGGGTCATTCTGGTAGGCTTGAAGTGCAAGAATGATATTTGCCTCATTAATTGATTGTGGCATATTAGGTGGTTGAGAAATAAGTAATCAAATAGAAAGAGGAGAGATTGAGGGAAAAGTGACCATTTCGCTTATCTGACCATTTCGCTTATCATGCACGTTATATATAAAATATAAAGAAATTCTTATACTAATAGCATTATAAAAAGACATTATAAAGTTTTATAATCTATACATCTCTATAAGCGCCTTTAAAGAATTATCCTCTAGCAGCTGACTGGCAGTTAGGCGATTCTCGGGCAGATATGAAAGTCCCTTCCGCAGCACGGAAAGCACAAGCTCTCGCTCTACCGTATCAGCATCCGGTCGATGCCGTGCTACCTTGTTTTCAAGTGCCATTGAAGGGATTCTTTCATATCCCTCATTATACCACTGGTCATCACAAGCGCCGCCTGCCTCATAAGTTCCCCTCCATATAGCAGGAAAGGGTCCTAGAGTCTGAATCATGGACGACACTATTAGAGAGTTTGTCGCGCCATGAAAGAGATTATAGCCCATATATAGCTGTGCGAAAATGCACATGTAGCTCCACATGTCAGTGGCGAACGTTGGGCCATGATTGTGAATTTTCTCTGGTGCGCAATAAATAAGAGGCGACTGCAGCTTTTGCGAGACTGGAGTGCCTGACTTAATTGCTAGTCCAAAATCTCCAAGAGATATATCATCTCCTATTAGGTTTTTGTCGACCTGCATTGGCATGACGAGCTCGCCTGCTTTCCATAGGTCGGGATATAGAGGTATTTTCTTAGGGCGCCCTATGCACTGGTACTTTGCAGTTGCAGTGCTGTGATCAATAGGCAGGAGAGAGTACATAATATTTGCACTACTTAGATCTGTAAAAATATATTAGTTTACATATTATTATAAAGCAGTATAAGGGGGCATAAGAGGGCTAAGGTAAGTTGACTAACCCCCATGCACGATTCCACCATCATGCAGTTGTTTGATAGCTTGTAACAGTTGCTTGGCAGCTGACATCCGATTGGCAGCTGGTTTTTGACGTCGATAATCTCGAAGGTTAGGACCTTGTAGAGGCAAAACGAGGACGCGGTGGGTGCCGTGAGATCCACGAAGGGTGAATGTATTTTGATAAAGCGTGAGATAGGAGGTGGTCTGAACGACCTTGATAATCTCTCTCTGCATTTCATACTCACGCTCACCCGGCTTCTCAGGCGTCATAATCTTAAGAGCCACATCTGTCTTCCCAAGTATGTCATATGCCATCCAGACAGTTGAAAATCCCCCGTGGCCTAGCTTATGTTCAATGTGATACTGGCCGGCTAGGATGTCGCCAATGCAGATAGGGTAGTAAAGTCCCTCTAGATAGCGTTCAGGGTCTTCAGAAGCCTCCTCGACTTCATGTTCGTTATCTGAGTCCACGAAATCACCTCGATCAAGGATATCATCGTCACAACTGGGCATACTGATGGCAGAGAGTTTCGAGTCGTAGGGTGGCCTTGATTATTTCTGAAGGTAGGGGAGATTGAAATCTTTAGAAGTATATAAAAGCTAGAGGAAGCGCTAGGATTAGGGCTAGGAGGGGTTATGGTTAAGATAGAGGTAAGGTAGGATTAACAAATCAGCCAAGGTTCCTGAGAAAACACTACAGCGCCTCTTCACGTGATGGATTTAACAGGGGTGTAATAAGTGGGCCTTTGTCAGATAAGGCAAGGCCCGACACAGGATGCAGCCAAGGCGCTTATATGAGTGTTGGTTCAAGAAAATATTTCTCTATTCTTATTGTAAGGTAATTAATTGGCCAGTCTATAAAAGGATTTCTTTACAAGGGCTGGTTTAACCAGGTTATAAATATAGGCCTAGTGTTGAATGAATCTAATAATATGCTAATAATAGGGATAAGAACCCCTTGCCACGGTTAGTACCAGGACACCAGGCAGATAAGTGTTACAACCTAGAGTTATACCTATGGCCTAGCAGCAAAATCATACCAGTAGCCCCCACCCGCTGGCGATACGCTGGCCTTGTGTTAGCCATATAAGTTATATAGCGCGCTTAAAGGCCAGGCCAGGATGGAGCCAGAGGGAGTTACCTTACTAACAGCCAATGGGACTAGGTCAAGATACAGACAGCCGCCATAGCATATAAGAACATGTATAAGTATATAAGGGGTCTGTCTTGTCAGTTTGTTAAATCTTGTATCACTTAACTTAATCTCTTACGGCTTAGCACCATTATAACAACACAATATTTTCCCTACAGCAGGCATCTGTAGCCTAGTTCTGACCTTATCTATCATGGCTTTTGCACACTATAACTGTATACTCCCGGCCGAAACATATGATGGCCATGTCGGCAGCATCCGCATTCGATGGTCAAACAGCGCGATGCAGAGGCTTCACGATGAAGCCAATGACAGTGGAGTACCGGTTATGACGATGAAGGCTCTCTGTGAGCATTTGGCTTATAGCAGTGCCTATCGGCTTCAGAATGACCAAGCCCTAATACGGTATGAGAACCTAACCCAGGGATTAATTCAAGATTCTCTTATAACCCTAACCCTGACAATTATTTGTTGCGTCGACAGCCTGCCGAGGATTAAATTTGTATGGGAAATTTCGTGGCGCTAGCAAGACAATGGGTGGCGCGACGATTAAAATGAGTGTCTGCCGACGATTAGCGTTTCGGGCGCTATAGCAGCTACAGTAAGTTTAAAACAGGTAAGAATGTAAAAGAAATGCTTGCGAATCGATTGATACTAATATCAGTATATAAAGTCGCGATATCAGCAACTGCGCGGTGTATTTGCTTCGAGGTCATTTTTTTTGATAGTTGTTGGGCGACAGGGTTTGTGAACATGGATTAGTCTGCCACAGCCAACCAGAGCGCCTTCTTGACTTACAAAGTTCAGCAACAGCTGTAGCCATATGTCTCATCACATTCAGGTCACATTCAGCTCGAACTGCCGATGTAGAGTAAAGGGGTTCTAGGAAAGTATTAATACTGCATAGTAGCTAATAGAGCTCGAAGTTCAAAGTAAGACTTTAATCCCGTTAAATTCGTTCGTAATGGAGTACTTTACATATAATCCAGAATTCCGACTTCTCTGCTGCCGTATATGCCAGACTATGGTTACACAGAAACAAGTTAAGGTGCATCTTTGCAGTGAGCCGCATAATCTTGGTATTGAGGCAGTCAAGGATGCACAAGTGTGGACATCTAAGCTTATAACCCTAACCCTAACCCAGTCAACCATGCCGCGTTATGGCCCTCCTCCACCAGTTCAACAAGTCCCTAATTATTCTAGACATCGGCCACAGCCACCCCCTACTTTGAACCAGCCAATGCCAAGGCAACAACATTAGGGTCCAATGGAAAATCTTGATGCTGGTCATAGGGTTTCAGGCCGACACTCTGGCTCTCAACAGTACTCCGCACCTGATCGGGAGGAGATCGAAAAGGTCGCTAAGGCTTATATGGAAAGCGAACAGACGAACTGGAGAAGACATGAGGAAGAAACAAAGAAAGACGCACAGCGGCAACTCGAAACTGATCGAGCACAGATAGAACTTGAGCTAAGGAATCAGTACTAATCAGAACTTGAAGCCTAGCGAAAGAGAATGGCGAAGGAGATGGCCAAAGATCGAGATATGCGTGTTAAAACTGAAAGAGAATACATCGCTGCCAAATGGGAAGAAAGGCTAGCTACACAGTCCCAAGCCAGACTTCAGTCAGAGAAGCAGTGCAAATCCAATTAGAGGAGGCAGCCGAGAGAGAACGAAACCTCAGAGAGAGAATTGCCCAAGTTGAGTCTCAGCTTCAAGCACAGCAAGCTGGCCAGGATGAGATACAGCGCAAGATGATGACAGAGTCGAAGGATGCTTTACGTCGACTCGAGACCAGAATTGAGTCCGAAGCCAGACATAGAGAGCATGTTGAAGATGGGCGCAACAGTTTGATTGAAAAGCTATCCATATCGGAAAGACTCTATCTGGCAGAGGTTGATAAAAGCACATTGGCGAGCAACGAGTGCGGCAAGCTACAGGCACAGCTTTCTCTATCCGAAATGACGGTCAAGGCAAAAGACGAACAAATTGCAAAAGCCACGGATGGTCGTGATGATTTAAACAGGAAACTCGTTATGAGCGACGAAGCGCGGAAGTTGACAGAACTTGAAATTAAGGCGACACAAGACGACCGCATTCTACTGCAGACAAAAGTCACCGAGTTGGAAGAACGCCTTACATTGGAAACTAGTCAGAGGACAGATTTGATGAAGGAATATAGTGAACTACAAACACAGTTTTCTGAGTTGCAGGAGCAGTACAATGACAAATTGGAAGAAGAGGAGAGGGAAGCAACAGAGATTGAAAAGGTTCTTGAAGCAGAAAGAAATCTTGTTACCTCTGCAATGACAACTCGGTTCGGTGAGGAGGTTGCAGATCTAAGAGCAAGCTTGGAAACGACTATGAACCAAGAAGCAGAATCTAGGCTCGCACCGATACAGCAAGGCCTAGTAATACTGGCGGGAAAGCTTGCATCAGAAACGACGCTCCGACAAAGGGCAGAAAGAGAGTGTGATAGCTTCCGCACCGAACTTTTCGATATGAAGCAGCTGGCTCATAGACTACAAACACACTATGGACATAGCCCACACAACAACTATGGCGAGAGGAGAGAGCAACGAATTATCACAGGCAATGATGTGGCATTCAGACCTCTCGATCAAGTTGATCATCGAGAAAGAGACCACGTCAAAGCCCGCACCCATCGCCTATCAACTGCACCTTCTGTTCCGGACGCGCCGTAGTTTTTCATAGGCCAGAGTGAAGCAGAAGACTTCTCAGACGTTGGTCTAAGTAGCAGTGGCTATTATTTGGTTGATCCTGAGACTGGCAGGTATCTGGGCATTCCACTAAGGGACAGCTTGGGAAGTTTCACTAACTGGAATGCTATCAATGGTCACAATGGGGCAATCGCAACTAAAGGCCATCTTTATCAGGGTGCAGATGGCCGAACTCATATTGCCTATGCTGACAGACGGCACACACCTCTTGATTCAGACAGTCAATCGTATTCAGCAAGTGCTGATAGTGACCTGGATCACGGGGAGAATATGAATGGAACACCTATGGAGTCCACGACAACGGCCTCGCACCACTCAGCTAAACATCAAGGGTCATCCCAATCAGAAGATATGGAGAGAAGGAATAACGACGAATATGTTCCTGTGCAAATCCTTGATGGTAGAAGAAAGGCAGACACTAGATTGAACAGCCCCGAAGAGAGAGCATCTGATCATACATCCAATATCCATCAACCTACTCCTCTCAGACCGGTCCAGCTCAAAATTGACACTGGAGAAGACAACGGTCATGATCAGGACGGTGAGCACGACTTTCAAAGTGAGGTCAGGTCCGAATCATTTCGAAATGCCCAAATGAGGCCTCAGGTCCCTCAACAACACTCCAGCAGTGAGGTATCACATTCTACAAAGGATGTGCCTGCATCTGACCTTATAACTCAACATGGAGAAAGACATGGCGTTACATCTTACGCTAATCACATAATAGAGCCTATGCTTCTCCTACCGTATGCGGATCCTATAGGAAGGCCTGTCTTTCTGTTTCCCAATCCGAATGGTAGAATTATTCGAGCAACACCCAATGGAAGAGTAGTGGAGGAAGACCAAAATGGCGTTATATGGGGCTTCCAGAGATCCACGACTGTCAATCACTTAGAACCCGGAAATAAAAATGCCACAAGGAGGCCAGAGAGTATGAGTAAGGTGCTTTAGAATAGAGATGTAAGGATATTACGTTATTAATGAATGATACCATCACGTAGCTACTGGCTAAAATATACCCACCACTGTCTGTAATGGCATCACAGTCATTTCATAACGTGCCAAACAACCATGATGTTCAAGGGTACCTAAAGCTGAAGACAGGCGACTCAGACTTATCCCAATCGCTCTCCTTCTTCTCATTTCCGAAGATTCTCAGAGCACGATAAGCAACTTTGTACTTTCCAGCAGGTGCATATCCTCCATCGGCCATCTGGCCGGTGAGAGTAATGGCATTCGGGCCCGAAGGGACCCACAAGGCAGGGAACCAAGCAGGTGCTCCCACACTCTTGCCAGTCGAGTTACCATGGACGGGAATCAGTTGAGCTTCTAGCTTAGCAGATCCTAAAGCGAGATTCCATGCTAGAGCAGGAGCAGGCTTCTCATTAGTAGCGTTCTGTCCTCTGATAGGAACAACAAAAGTGTAATTTCCTGGTACGGGATTGAGGTTTGTATCATTAGACTTGGTGATCCAGGTATCATCAGCGGCTAAGACACGGGAGTTGCGAAGAGAGCCAGTTAGACCCTGGTAGGGAAGAGACAGGGAGACTCCCGTGCCATTGACAGCGATGTATCCAGACCAAAGTGCAAGACGCTTAGCATCAACGCCCTCGGGAGGAGTTGGCATGACCTCAATGGTAACAGAGTCACCAGCACCAATGCTAACCTTGGCCTCGCTGAACTTGAGGCTGGCGTGGGCATCTACAACTTCGTTGGGGAACATAGAAGCATACATGCTGCCATTGATAAGAGTGTAGACGCTCTTGGTGGGAACATGCGAGATGCTGAGATCAAGACCCTTGTCACCAGTGTTGTGAAGAGTGAAGTTGAGAACCTCAGTGAAGTGATCGGTATCGTTGAAAGACAGGCTGGAATGGCTCATCAAGAGGGTAGAGTAAGCAGCGTCGTAGGCTTGAATCAAACCAGCACCTTGTTGAGGCACAGGAGCAAGATAGTCGTAGGTCTTATTACCGTCGTTGTAAAGCGCAGGGTTGGCAGTGGAAGACAGAAGGGTCTCATACTCCTGTGGCTCAAGTCTTCCTCGAACCTGAGCAATGAGAGCGATAATAGCGGCGGCCAAGGGAGTAGCCATTGAAGTTCCGGAAAGAACAGCATAACCTCCCTTCTTGAGAGGATAGGTCGAGAGAATGTGTCCACCAGGTGCACCAAATTGGGGCTTGACATCCATCTCCCAAGTCGGTCCCCAAGAGGAGTAAGTGCTCACAGCGCCGCCAGTCTGATTGTTCTTGTTCTCTACAAGAATGACCTTCTTATTAGAGCGGTGAGCCATATCGAGAGTGACTTTAGATCCCTTTTTAAGAAGTTCAACCCACGTGGTACCGACCTTGGAGTTCAGCATAGCAACAGCACGGAGACCATCAACAGTTGAAAGGTCAAGGGTTACAGAACCGGCCCCGGGAAGATCGTTGTAGAACATCAAGTACTTTGCGCCATGCATAGCAGCATTCTGTGCCTTCTGGACGAAAGTACAGTTTCCACGACGGATCAAAACGATGTTTCCGCCGAGATCAGGTGTATTAGCAGGGTAAGGATCACAGCCACCGTTGGGTATAATAGGGTCCAGGTTAGGAGCCCAAAGAGGCAGAGTAACGTTGTCCCAAGCAGCGGGAGCGCCAGCAGTGTAACCAAAGTCAGTCTTCTTGCTGGAGCCATCGACAGTGTAGTGAGTGATGTTGATAAGAGAAACGTAGTCGCTGTTGTCATAAGACGCAATAGCCATGACCTTCTTACCGTTGGCGGCGCTGGAGGCGTAAAAGATACCCTGATCGCCAGAGTTACCAGCAGCGAGAGTACAAGGAACGCCCTTCTCGACAATTCGAGAGACGACGACAGCCCAGGGTTCCTCAGACCATCCACTGGGTCCTCCAATGGAAGCGGTAATGATGTCAGCGGTATCCTGGTAAGCCTGGTTAAAAGCGGCAATGAGAACATCGGTACCGGCTTGTCCAGTGCATCCAAAGACTTTGTAGGCGCCGAGTTTGACTCCGGGAGCAGCACCAGTGAAACCATACTCGTTCTCTTGAGCAGCGATAATGCCAGCGACGTGAGATCCGTGTCCCATGCAATCCATTGGGTCATCGTCAGGGTGGGCAGTGTTAGAACCATTATAGGCGTCTCCAACGAAGTCAGTACCAAAAGAAACAAGGTAGTCGGGACTGAAGCCGCCACCGAGAGCAGGATGCAAATAGTCGATCTAATCAAGTTAGCCGGAGTCCAAACAAATGAGTTATAAACTTACACCAGTGTCAACAACAGCAACCTTGATACCATGTCCAGTAATGCCCTTCTTCCTCAGCTTATCAACCTGAGTCATGACGTGAGTCGAGTACGTATCAGCCTTACTATGCAGATTACGCTTCTTGAGAGGAGCCTCCATGTCAGCCGTAGCAGTCCACTCAACACGTGGCTGAGGAATACTGTAGAGCTTGACAGGCCACATGTTCTTGATAGGTGGAAGCTCAGCTATCTTAGCGGCCATCTGCCCGGCAGTAGTAACATCGTTAAACTGGACAGAAACGCCCTTGAAGAGATCATAATCGAGTTCCAAGCGGGTGGTGAACTTGACATCATCATCAATTAATTCGTGAAAATCCAGAATATTCTAAAAATATTAGCGGGTTGATGAGTGTGTTGGTGGCAAAGGCGTACGTGATTTTCTTCGAATTCAAATATGTAGGCACCAGGAAATTGGGTAACATCAGTAGCCTGTTCAGTTGCTTGAACAGCAGTGGACAACCCTGCGAAAAGCAGAGCGGTCAATCCTAAACGGACCATAATGAGCGTGGCCGGTAAGATAAAAGAGTGACTTGAAAAGAATGACAAAAGACAATAAGGAGCGTGAAACAGTCAAAGAGTGACAGAATACCAGAGCGAGTTGAATGAAGGGGAGGCCTTGGTATATCAACAGCGTCTGAGCGTTGCATAGCATTTATATAGGCTATACGGGTTAGATCAATGCAACGCCATCTATATGCCGTTACATGTGATGAGACGTTAAAAAAGGTTAATCCTGGAAGACTAGCAGATTACCGGTAAGTGCTTCAAATAAACTCCCTTTCAACCAAAGGTTCCAATCAATTACCATAAGTTCTCGTTACATTTTTCATTCCGACAGCTTTCTTATCATCAGACGTACCACCTTGAAGTTGGCGCTAACTCATCTAGAGTCTTGAATTCAGGGGAAATGCAGGGATTGGCGTTACAAAATCTCGGTTTAATTCTGGAACGGAGAGATTACCTCCAGGGAACATTCATCGACTGCCGAAACTCCGCTGATATGCCCATGGTCTGTAATTTTAACGATATGGATATACGATGATTGATGCAGCAGGTAAAGGCTTGAACGAGTTTATCTGGGGGGCCTTTTTTGATCCGTGGGTTTTATCGATGTAAGCAAAAGATGGCTACATCCCTACATCCCTATTGTCCGTCCCATTTTCAGTAAAAGAGGAAATTCACCACCTCTCATTGGCTTATACCCCTGCAAAATCCTCTTTCGCTGAAAGAGGGACAGTGTTTTAGAGGTCCCCGCAGATTATTTTGATTAAAAGTGCGTGATAACTTTCTTATTGGCTGGTTTGTTCCTTTGTTGCAACCCTCCTAGCTGGATTTACTTTGGTGGCGCAGAGCGATACTACCTCCTGGGCGCTTACATGCAAATCGATATCTTAACCGTGCATGTTTCGTGACCGCGTTGCAGAAGTATAGAAAGCACTCTACTAATTGATTCTTATTCTTGTCAGTCGTCCAGTTTGCTATAATAATACATCGACTACTCTAGCGACCCTGACGATCTTCAAACATGTGGCCTCCAGAGTTCCGTGAACATCAGCCAGATGATCACGACGTTGAACAGAACGAAACAACTCCATGGTTACAGCATACCGGTTGGCCTCGTTTATTTCACGACCGACCGCTTGGCATCATCGCGGCCACGGCAAGAAAGCCCAAATTAGCATGGAACGAAGACTATCTATTGGGCCAATGGAACGATACAGCACTCCGGAGTCCAGCTGCCGTGGAAGCCCAGCTACGAATCATACTCCGTGGTGTCGACCTCATGATTGATCGAGCCGTGTTCACGTTGGCCAAGACTTCATACAGATCTCGATGCTGTTCAATACCTACTGGAAAGATAACTTTTGGCCCCACAAATTCAAAGTTGTGAACTGCCTGAAAAGATATGTGGATGTATAGAAGAGGTTCATTTGTTATGTGTCCAGAGTTCAACATGTTGAAACACATCAGCAGCAAGATATATACAGCTTACGGCTCGGACGCGATGAAACCATCATGATGTGTCATATACTATATCTGGTTGCTCTTCTACAACGCGAGGCTGTGAACTCTAACTGGAATCTGGATAAAGGACATAAGGAAGATAAGGATAAGCCTGGCGACTGTAGTAATAGAGATAAGTATGAAGATAAAGATGACGATGGTGATGGAGCTAACAAGGAATGGTATTAACAAGTACGACCGAGTCGAGACTGAGAATCATTCCAACAAAAACGGTAAATATTGCACTTGTTAAGGATTTGGGGGAAGACAGGGCCACTTCCTTAATACGTGTATGCCAAGAAAATGTGATGACAAAGGAAGATTTCTGCGTAGCGGCTGAGTTCATTGTGTATTTAATGACTGAGCAGTACAAGAGACTCCATCTCAAGGCGACCACAGGCTGACCCCCTCACCGCTGTAGCGATCAACCTCGCAATAGGCGGTACCATCAGAATTTGTTGACCCTGATCTCTTCACAAGGTATCCTGGTGTAGCAGAGTAGGTATTTGAGTCATGTTGCTTTCTTTTGGTGGTCCTCTGCTGCAAAGTCCGCTTCGCGTCATTGCGCACCTTTTCAGCGATGTTCTTCAAGAGCTTCCTGTGAGCTTCTCGAGCTTCCGCATCGTCCTCGTCAGAGATTTCCGGTAAACGCCAATTTGGGTACAGATTCAGATGTGAAGGCCGAACTTGAATCTGGCTCTGTGAGTGTGAGCTGAAGTAATAGTGGCATAAGCGACAGGTTGGCTTGCTGGCGCTGATGTATTGCCATTGCCGCCAAAATCTATTTGGCATTGTGATTCCGTTTTTGTTGAGGTAGTGATGAATGAGAACTTCTGCGTGTACGAGTGGCCTGAAAGTTCTCTTCAAGAGTTGAATTTGGATAGCCTTATCGAGACCCATCCTGCGGAGATCCTCTGCATCCTGCATAAGCTCTGGCATCTTTACTTTCTCGAAAGCCTCCATGTGTTGAACAATGGCAATAGCTGTCAGGTCCGACTGTACAATGGGCTTGGATATGCGAGTACTAGACGGTAGTGAGGTGATTGTAAAGTCCTGAAATAGTAGCGGCCAGGCTGTTGCTGCACAAACAATGAAGCTCGCAGCTTGACGGTAGGAATGCCAACGGCCGAGATAATGTTTTAGCTCGCACCACGGCCCAGACCTGAGGAACTCGCTGCCCCTGGCTTTCGTCCTGACGGCTTTCTTGATCCCTGTCATCGCCAGCTGGGCATTATGGATCAGGTTGATCAGCCTTTTACAGTCTCTCAGTGCTGGGGTAAAATTAGTTTCGGTATATATAAAGTATGTCGACAGAAGGGGGGAGACTTGCACTTGATTTCCTCCTGCTCGCGTATGTTGTTGACCGAGAAGCTGCATTTCTCTCTGAGCTTTTGAAGCTCACTCTTCAAGGCCTCTGTTCATCGTTGGAGTCAGTGTCATGTAGTGGGCATTGCTATATGCTATGTCATACCGTCTTCGGACTGTCGCCATTCATGGTCTTCTAGACAAAGGCCTAAAGCCTTATCGAGTTTGTCTTTGTATTCGGTAATTCGGGGCATGTTGAAAGCTAATATCATCCAGAGTACTCTCTTCTCGACGGCATCGGAGCTAAGATTTTGGGGATTCTGCCCGGCCAACTGTAGTAAGTTCGTTACGAATCTCGTGGTTGCCCTAGTCTCCTCTTCGTCCTTCCTGTTCGCTGCAAACACGAATTGGGGCCCATTCGTCCCTTCGAGAATCGTCATGGCGGTGACTGAATTCCCGCCTCGGTCATTGTCACAGACCTGGGCGAGCTTATTTACGAGCACGCGAAAGGCTTCGGAGTCGGATTGCAGGTTGTCAAAGTCGACCGTCGCGTGGCTTTCTGGTTCTTCTCGGGTCAGGTTGCAGCTTTGAATCATTGCATACTCGAGAACGATTGGCTCGTAGAGAAGTCTACGGTCAAAGGGATCGAGACCAGCATAGTATTGGAACTCCGAAGTCTGGACTACCGCCATTCTTGATGATGCGTGATGATGCTGTCATGGGAGAACTCCTGCCTGGTAGCTTGATGTAGCATTAGCCGAGCTTTGGTGATTAAACGCCTGGAGTGAAGATAGTTAAGCAGATTACTACCAAGACTCCTAAGGCAAATGAATAATCAAGTCTAACTCTTTAATACTTCGTACTAGGCCGGCATCATCATCGGTGATGACCTATGACACAATCGTGAGTAATATGGCTGGGGAACTAAGGTCAGCTTTGGCCGAAAAAGACTTTTGCCACCGCATCGGTATTCCTCGTCTGATTAACCAGGAGCTATTGAAGGCCACCAGAAAGCCCCGACTTGCTAACACCAGCTTCGGATACCAGGTTAGTATGAACTTCCATAACCACTCGAGTAGTAAATGTCGAGCGTATTTACCACAAAAAGTTGATAAGATACAGAAATCATTCAGGAAGACTCTTGACAACAGATGCTCACTAAAAAGCTAATTCGGGAAGCTAAGCCGCGCCGCCGGGACACAGTTGCGTCATTCGAGTGGTGGCTTACATACCCTTCCCCCCGCGTCAATGACACCCTGACCCTGGAAGTATAACTATCTTCACATGCCCCCGCACTGCTGGTCCGAATTACTTTTAACCAAGAAGTCCAAAGGGCGCGTCTTGCGCTTTTGAAGTTCGTCGCTTGCGCTTAAACACTGAGCTTACAACTAGGTACACACGGCAACCATGAAATGTGGAGAAGGCATCGCTTTTTGCTGCTTTGAAATAAATACATTAGCTGATGAGTTCCCAGAGACCCCCTCAATTATGGAGCTAGTACCAGAAACGGCTTTTAGGCCGCATGCCTTGAACCCAACTCTACTCAATAAGACCGGAGGGATTGTAACCGAGGCACCTGGGATGCCACAATATGGGGACCTTATCACTGTCAACTCCCTCTCCCTAGGCCATACAGTCAACCCGGCTCTCCTACACGCTACGGCTTCCACCGACACTGTCACCGCCAACCCTTCTAGTTGCTTGAAGGCATAGTCTTCTCGTAGCTCGCATGCTAACAGTGAGGAAGACGATGACTGGAGGGTGCTTACGAAGGATTGCGAAGATGCCCCCGCTAAAGTCAAAGTGAAGAGTCCCGGACATGTTATCAACGCCATTGAACTATCAAGGTGCGACATAGAGTCTACTCAAACTCTAGAACAACATTTGCCGACCCACGCAGTCACTCCGAGAAAACGTATAAGGCATGCCAGGGGGCCCAATGGGGAGTATTGTTGTTCCTGGCTGGCGTGCTCTCGGACCTTTTTGACAAGCAAAAAGCTGAGGTAAGCGCCTATCTTTCGATTACCGACAGTCGAAGTATTGGTTAGTTGGTTAATGAGTTCTGCAGCATTCATATTCGCACAATGCATAAGCCCCGACGCTTTGTATAGCAGGATGTGGACAGATATTTGGGGACAAGAAGCCCATGCTCCGGCACGTCAGGGTCTACCATCGGCAGTTCCTGCCCACCCTAGATGCGTTCGAATGCTCCATCTGGGAGTGCAAGAGAGAGTTCACCCGCCCTGATAACCTTAAGCGTCACATTGAGGAAGTGCATACCAAGCAAAGATGGAGGAGGAGATGATCATGGGTGGACAAGGTTCTCCCAGCGTTGCAGAGGATGGGGGAGACTAAGGCGTTATCAATTGATTGATTAATTGATTATATCCTACGCGGTTATAATCATCTAAACGACTATGCCTAATTAACAGGGTCCAGCAAATAGCCGAGGCCTCGCGGATTAGCATTAGTCTGCATTACCCTACTTCGCCAAAGTTAATAATAATAGCTAGCTATCACTGCCGCGCACTTCAAGAATGAAAACTCAAAGCATGTTCGCCGTTAGCAGTTGCAGAGTCTGTTCCACTCTTTTGACTTTCTTTTCCTGCCCTACCGGTAACTAACCCCCCCTACGTCTCTTCACAGGCTGAAAGTTCGTCTTCTAGTTTAGGACAAGGCCCGGCTAGGTTTCGAATTTGTCGCTGGTGAAGCCCTTGACCATGCTGGCCACTGGTCGTAGATGAAGGTCTCCTTCAGAGGCCGAGTAGTGCTTCTGGGGGAGGTCACAAGAGAAAGGTACAATGCCGAGCTACAGCGCTCTGTCAACATGCTACCAATCCTGAAAGCACGGGACATATACCTTCCCACCGACGTATATCACCCGTTTAGGTGGTTCCTTATTGATCAGATTTTGATGCCAAATTAACTCCTTGCTGGTAGGTGGCGGTTATGAGAGAAACTATTAGTCGTCAAGTGTGGAATGGGAGGTCGTTAGATGTTAAGCATCTCATGTCGTAACTTATCGGCCACCGAGACCGTCCTGGCGGTGCAAAACGCCCAGTCTTGTGGCATGTTGAACATGTTAAGGGAGGAGGAGGGCGAGAAACAGAGACAAATTGGGGATCGTGTGAAAAGGAGCTGAAAGAAGAGAAATTGGAGGCAAAAGGAACACGAACAGTTTGTGCAGAGTCGGTTGTACTCGCATTGGCATGGACTGCTCTAGATGGAAGGCGGCGGCGTTGTCGATTGATGATCTACACGGGAGGAGTCGCACAAACTGCAGAGGTGAGTTCGAGAAACGGCCGGTCATCTGCCTTCTGCTGTTCGTCGCCATCTTCCTCTTCGGTCGTCTGAAGAGGAGTGTTGAGGTTGCGAAGTTGGTGGCGATGTGGAATTTTGTAGCCAAGGACCAGGTAGTGGTGTTCAGGAGCCTCACCTGTGATTGTGATTCACCACAGGTAAAGTCGCATTGCGCATCGAGCTCTGGGCGGAGATGGTTGCTAGTACCATCTTGAATGGTATCGCTGGTAAGAATAGTTCTGTTATATATGGATCTATCATCGCCTACATATTCGTCATTGCGTAGTTTTCCGCCAAGGTATATAGAAGAGATCAGAACTGGCCATTGACCCAGCCCAAAGAGAAACACGCGAACACTGATTCAATAAACATCTTATGGTATCAAGTCAAAGACAAGAAAGATCATTATTGATGGTTGCTCATCTCCTACGCTTGCGTTATCTGCATATATGCACGCCATTTACCACCCTCTAGTCCTCATTCGTGGCTTCTTTCGAGGTCGTCCAGGGCCACGCCTACTCTTGCGCTTCTCTGAAGCACCGCTAGCTAACTGCTTAGTCTCAAACTTCTCCAGTTTATCCGGTGTAATCGTGCGCAGTTTGGACTCGTGCTCCCAAGTAGATTCGGCTGGACGGTAGCCAACCCACTGTACCTGGTACATGTGTTGGGAGTTTCCGAGCTTGTCGGATGGTGGGGCTCGCTTTAGGATCTTGAAGACGTGATAGGTATCAAGGTTGGTGGCAGCCTCGCGACCGTCCAGCTTTTCCCAGTACTTAAAGACAAGCGCGGGCACCTTTTCTTGAAGACTCCATTCTGACTCCCAAGTGGTTTCCCCGTCTTGCCACTTGACTCGGATGTCTACGGTGGAGTTTTCGGTGTCAACACGATGGCCAATGAATTCGCCAATCGCAACGTCTTTTTCAAAGCCAGGATCGATCTTCTCAGTCGCGTATCCCTTAGGCGCCGATTGCAATTCGTCGGCATTTGGCTTGAGGCTCTTACTGACAGACGTGTGAGGTATATTAGGCATATTTGGTCCCGTATTGGAAGTTCCTTGAGTGCCAGTTCCGCTAGTTCCGACTCGAGATGCCCTGTCGCTGGGAGTGCTAGACCTCAAGGCTGGAGAAGCCATAGTTTCAACTGGCTCTTGGTGACGAGCCGGGCCATGATTCTTGGAGCGTGTAACAGCAGCCATACCGTCGTCTCGAGTTTGAAACGTAAAGCTAGAAAGTTGTAGGGAGTTGGTCCGTTGGCGTATGCGACGAGTTCCGATAAGGTCCAAAACACCTTGTTGTGCAAAACAGAGATAATGAAACAAAAACCCTGCTGGTCACAATTGACTTTGCGGTGATTCAGCGCGTTGAGCCGTGTTGAAGTGGTTGCAATATTGCGTTACTGCAGATGCTGATCGCAAGTTGCGCGTGAACGCGTTCACCCGCAACGCGTTGACAGGGTAAGGGCGCCACAATTAGCCACATGCTCACCTCCATAGACATCATGAAAAGGGTGACTAGACATGGGCGTAGGGAGCTGACCAAAACTACTTTCCATACACTATACCCAGTCTCAAGGTCATTTAGATATTATAAAAACTCTTTTTATCTTCATTCCTGCTCTCGTTGTGACGTTATCGCTCGTATTAGTTGTGGACCTCGTCGTCGCTTCACCAGCCCAGAGCCAATCAGAATTTCGTGGTCAAAACTAATCCTTCTTTGAGCTAGCGCAGCAGGTACCCGCGCTAAGTCTGTTTAGTCAAGTAATCTCCACATCTGTGGCCTTAGGGGGTTTACTGATGTATTTGTGTAAGTACTTTGTTTTGTTTCATCTCTATGCGTCCCAAACCTCTCACCTATTCTTTGTGTTCAATAGTGCCTGTTAAGCCTACTGTACCAAGGACAGCTTGTAATTTGCTAAATTACTCACTTTTCGTCCGTGCGCTAGCCCCCTGTCTCCATTATCTTCATGAAACTACATCCTTTTTATCCGTGCACGTTGGTTGGAATGTGCTACTGTACCAATTACCACTGGTAATGGCACCCAATACCATTTTTTCTAGGCCGTGCACCATTCCTTTGATCTTAGGATTTAGGTCCGAATCCAAAAATTACTCGGCCTGCGCGACTTCCCTCGCTTACATCATATTGTTTAATGTACTAATCCCTTGTCGTTACAAATAAGTAGGAAGAGGCTTGGTCGGCTCAATTTCAATATGGACGAGAATATACTGCATGATGACCTTATGTTAGCATTGCTCCAGTGCCATTTAGCCCGTTCCGAAAGCATGGCTTTACCATGTAGTGGGCCTTAGGGCCACTGAAGGGATGGATAACAGAGTTTATTCATTCTCCGAGGAAAAAGAAAATAGCCTGGGTCTATGGCCGTTTTCGTTTTTGATGCAGACCCTGTCAAAACCCCTAAAACGGCTTGCTTGACCGGCTGCAGCAATAAAAGCCCCTCAGCAGATTGACCATACAGGGCTTGATGGCGGGCAGCTGACCACACAGCGATGGAAGCACTGGGCCATCGGACGTTCAGTGGCACTTGTGACAGACTGACAAGTGCAGCCGAGCAACTCAAAAGCGGCTCGGCGAGTCACTTAGCGGTGCGAGAGGATAATTACGGCATGGCAGTGAGGGCAAGCGAATGGGCAATCATTGGCTGTCGTATGTTTCCTCAATTGTGACGCGACACGCTTTACCCCGCAAACTATGTTAGCATCAAGTTGTTGTTAGGCAGATCGGCCCGCTCCGCGAAGATAGCTAAGACCTGACGAAGGAACCTGTATTATGGATTCGCCCTCGAAGAAAAAGCCTTCTGCTGCATTGCAGGTATTGGCTGTAATGGAGCTTCCTGTCTCGCCTCATTATGAATACCGACGAGTTGCTTCGTGTATGGTGGCGGGGGTGCGCCATATTCTCAACCAATGTAGTCGAGCTGAGGTGGCTAGCTGTAGGGTTGCAGGACTTGTTCCCGACTGTCGAACGTTCGAAAGAGGCCCGGGCGTTGGTCTGACCAAATGCCCTTTTCCCGTCCTTGCAGCCTTATAGACCTTGGCATTGTGGATTACAATGTAGATCATTCTCAGTGGGGCTCTGATCGCAACAGCGCGTCCGCGATTACAATAGAAATTACTATTAGAATAGTTATTAATTAGGGTACTAATAAATCCAAGCTATTTAGTATATCTTTTAAGCCTATATAATGTGGCCTCAGGACTATATATCAGAAGAGTAATAAAGCTAGTAAGGCGTGAATTACTAGCTCGCTGTCCACCGTTACGAAACAAGGTTTCTCTAGCCCTCCTTGATGTTTCCCAACCCTATTGCTAATATTATGATGGGATACCCCCTCATACTAAAGGCTTTCTTCCATAAACGGAGCAGCTGTCGGCTGATTAGTCGATATAACTAGTGGATAACCATATGCACTTACATTGGCCAATACCCATGTATCTTTGGGCTGTTAAGATCTTTTCTCACACTAGACAGAAAAGTATGGACCTCTTCAACAGACCAACCATGGGCTCTCGTAAATGGTGCTATAGTCAATGACTCCAGAGCGATGGCAATATTCTCATTATTCCATACTCCAAGCTCTTTATACTTCTTATCCTTTGGCCAGTGGTTTGTCGGCCATTTGAAACGCATGTCGACGATTTCGGTAAACCCTGCTTCGGCCATCATGTCTTTGAACTCGTCAATCTTTTTGTAAGCTTGTTGCAGCTTGACAGAGGCCTCGTTCAATAGGTTACTCCACTTCATGATTGCACTGTCGTCGCCAAGCGTGCCGTCGTCAGACTTCATCATCACGTCGATCTCTTGGATCTCGACATAGCCCCCAGGAGCGAGGTTTCTGAGGTTGTTAGACTATAGAGAATACTGAGGTACTGGTTAAACTTACTGGTAGATCTTGTTCAAGTACTCTGGCCAATTGGGGATACTGAAATTCATCATCCTGCTATGTATATAATCGAAGGGCTCAGAAAAGTCCCATTGCTCATGAATGTCATCAATAAGGAACCGAACATTGGGCGGAACGCTAGCTAATTATTAGCATCTATAAAGAGAAACGATAGTTATTCAAAGCTGACAAACTGGGCTGGATAGGAGATAGATCGACGCCGATAACCTAAAAGTATCAGCTTCTAATCCTCGCTTCGAGTTTTTAATCCTTGGTTAACTGATCCTACCTCGGCTTCGGAATGGTCGTCACCAAAGTCTATTGCCCATATTCCCGTTCCAGTTCCCAAGTCCAAGACGCGCTTGACCTTGGAATCAGGAAGGTTTGGAGGTGAAAGACCAAGTTTGTTATCAAAAGTGAGGAGGAATAAATTATGCTGCAAGTCTGGACTTCTTTAGTATAAACGTTACCGCCATACCGCAACCGGGACTGTACCTAGCCTGTCATTTTCACGCTCATCGTTGGGAAGATGATATTCTTTGTGTGGGTAAGGTTAGCATTGGACTCCGAGCTAGGAAAAAGAGTCGTTGACGGTAACTGACTTCCATCCTTGTATGCATGATATGTTCTCCCGTTTTCGTGACGAAAGTCGAGGATTGAGCTGCTCAAACTTGCTGTCGATGATGTCGCATCCTGCCACTATTTGTTAGCTCATTCTCTCCCCGCTACATAACAGCCAGAGACAGATCTTACATCTCCAATTGATGAGTCGCGGTCGTCTTGGACCTATATCAGATATCAGTCGAGGCACATGAACAAAATAAGGGATCTAACATCTTCGTCGGGTGCCACGATAGGTCCATCATTGTTTGCTGCCATTTTGTCGATTAGACTCTCTCGTCTTTGAGTAATGCGTCACGAGAGAAATATCGAGGCAACCAGATTTTAATACCGCAGCGAGATTTTTGCCACGTGAACGATGGCCAATCAGACTTTCGAACGACTACATTGTTCTCTCTCGTCTCAACCAATGTGTTGCAAGGATATCGACCAACAACCAAGGCTGACAGTTTATCCGACACTTCCAGTTGGATGATCGATCTGACAGGCTCAGTCCACATCTCGCTTCGATGCAGAACAAGGGTAGTTCGACGGGGAAATAAACTGGACCAATAAGCAGCTCCCATCATTTGGCATTACCGTTGCACTACCCCACTTCAATCCCAGCTTTCCCTAAGCCCATAACGGATGGTGTGTTGACATGTCTCCACTCCAGTAGGCAAATGCGACTTATGTCTTCAAGACCGCCACCAATTTTTTGGCTAAACTTAATTCTATTATATGGTTCTCTGGTCTAAAGAGCATGAAGAATGAAGTTTTATCCTTTTTGAATTAATATTGCTGTCGCGGCATGTCATGGTATATTGCGATGGAATGACTCGATCAAGCGTTACATTTCCTAACATGGCTAGTTCTCCTAGCTTCGCAAAGTTCAACTGTCTTACCCAATGTTTTGTCAGGTGCGGGGTGATGAAGGTTCGATTTGTAGGCACAAAAAAACAGGACAGCGCTACGGTACGTCGGCGCCTTCTACAAGCAATTCGTACACGAAACTACCGAAATCGCCAGAAAACAAGAAATGATATTACCAAGGCAAACCACCGGGGCGAACTATTGCCAGCCGCAGTTGGTTCAGTGGCAGAGAATGGGCTATCGGAACTTGAGAACAATTCATTACGCGACACTGAGGAGATTGAAGAAAGCGGCAATTTTGCCTGTGACAACTTTACTATCTCTAGTCAGGAAGTTGATGATCCCAGCATCAGTACCATCGAGCCAGATCCCTGTTATGGGGAGGAAGTAGTCGACATCTACTCTGGTGAAGAAGGCGGAGATCGGTGACAACCCCAAAGCCCACAAATCTATACCGAGGAGCCAGCAGATCTGGCTAATGATAATGCCAACACTGATGTGGAATATACCACATAGAATTGTATTCAGCAGTTCCTTGTTTGTATACATGGCTGTAGCGCCCAAAGCCATCGAGAATCTCTGACAGCGCACATCGAAGCTGAGGGACCAGATAACCATTACGGAATTAATGGATTAGTCCCCCATGACGTGCCTTATACAGTTGATAAAGAATACATTCTCGCCCCCGAAACTGATAGCGATGCAACGAAGCTTACCCCGGATCAATGGCAAGCGTTATTCACCGGCTATGCAACCCAAGACTCTGAGGACAAACCCAAGCAGGCTGGCCTCCACGTCGAACGGCCCCCTCAGACTCAACCTGGTATTCTCATTTGACGTCGATAGCCTCTTAGGCTTTGTGGGATCTCCGGCAGTTGCGACTCATGGGATTTGGTTTTATTCTGCTCCTCAATATAAAGTTATAAGCCTGGCGCTTGACAATAGGTAACGCATCGCAATTAGCAAGGAGACAATTAGCCATTTCTTTAATAAAAGAATACCGCGGAGGAAACCCTTTTAAATCTAGGTCAATAATAAAGTGAATTAAGATCTCTTTTTCTAGATTAGAGAGTTTCCGAGATGTAGGGATAATATCGCGCCGTGATTGAGTGCCGTGTTGGCGGCGTTGCAAGGTACGGTAATAAACTTGATACATCTTTGCGGCGCATCGGATACTTAGTTTCCGGTTGTTTTGAAGCTCCTGAGGAGCAAGAGGCATCCTAGCCTCATTATTAGGTTGTGACATATTGAGTGGTTGAGAATTAGCTGATTAGATGGTGATGATGAAGGATGAAGAATTTTTGTGACAGTCGCTTATCTGTACCACTCGCTTATCATGCACGTTAAAGACTGTATCATATATAATTCTGTTTCTTTAACCTAATTTTCAAGTTTGAGCTCCTTCAGACTCAGTTTGAATTTTTACAAAATTATTTTCAGTCTGGTGTAAGCTTAAATAAATTTTCCAGCATGACACATACTTTTGTAGGACCCAGGCTTATGATGTATGTTAGCGTGTTTTTAATTTTTGTGCGATTTCAAATGGACTCTACTACAAATTCATTTATAAATTTCTATTAGAGCTATCAATTGAACCCAGTTTGGCTGGATTTGGGCTTAAAAAAACTCTATGAATTCTGACCCCTCTTGTTTTAATGAACTCTGCCCCCTACCTTTAATTACCCATATTTTATTTGTATGGTGTTTTCTATGAACTCTGTCGCAGGTTATCGTGGATTTATTGTTAGGTTTGAAATGCTCTCAGTAACCAGCCATTACTCATTTGTTAACCGTCCGTTCAAGAGATACTCTCCAATTACGGCAATCCCGCCATTCTCT
Source organism: Fusarium redolens (assembly GCF_020744475.1). NCBI lineage: Eukaryota > Fungi > Ascomycota > Sordariomycetes > Hypocreales > Nectriaceae > Fusarium > Fusarium redolens. The sequence continues at coordinate 157,151 of NW_025763687.1, read as the reverse complement.
CCTCTGTCCTTCACCACTCCCTCCATCGCCGTCGTCAAGTTCTTCAGAAACCCATCATCCATCCCATCATCACGACAAGCCTCCAGAATATTCCTTAAAGCCTGTGCTTGCATTCCAATTGGATTCCCCAGGTTATCATCCCACGCCTTGTCATCCCAGCACCGAGCAATAAGTCCATTATACGATATCAATGCGCCTAGGAACGGGTTCAGGCTGCCTGACACAACAGGTTCAAGCTTCTCGTCGACTATCGCATGTCCCTTTTTGAGAAGTCCCATAGCGACGAACATTCCGCTAAACATGCCATACATGGACGACAGAGCAGCAAGGTCGTATCGAGCAGCAGCATCTATGGCTGTGCCGAGATACTCCGGCCTTCCGAGGGGTTCAAGGAATGAGGCGATGGGCTTGAATGCTTCGGGGGTTTCTCCACTGACGACAAAGAATGACTGGGGCCCTCCGATCATTTGAGGCGTTACCATGACCGCTCCGTCGAAGTATTGTTTGACAGAGTGGGAGGCGGCCCAGTTTGCCATCTCCCGTGCTTGTTTCGGGGTACCGTTGGTCAGGTTGACAATGGTCTTTCCCTCGAAGGCAGAGGTCGGAATGTCAGCCAATACATTTTTGATGCTGGAGTAGTCGAGGAGACAGATGGCAATGATGTTGTTCCTGGAGATAGCATTCTGGACATCCGCTTCGAGGATAGCTCCCGCCTCAACGGCGACTCTGACCTGAGGTCGGGCTGTCGTGCGGTTCCAGATCGTCACTTTGTGAGAAGCCTTCAGAAGAGCTTGTACAAGGGCGGAACCCATGTTCCCGAGGCCGAGAAATGTGAGAGATTGAGAAGTGGTCATTTTGAGCGTTGCAAGTGTGATAAGCAATGAGTGCTGAGTGTGTTTGTTGGTATTCTAGATGTTTGTTGATTCACGACTGCTACGGAACCTTGCCATCTCTTTATACTACAGTCCAGGCGATAGCTACCTTCGCATTACGGCCTCATCCCTGTTTGAGCTATGCAATCTGCTGCCTCGCGAGCGGTTCATGATGCATGAAGCCATTGAGTCGGACTGTCATTCATCCGCGAGTGACATTTTCTTAAGGTCTCCTTCCGACTTCTTAGAATTTGCGAGTCACGTCGAAGTAAGCAGGTATAGATCAGTCGAATATTTCGACTAAGCTCGGGTGAATTTGAGGTCGTTCGGAGGATGTTGAGGCTTAGAAATCAAGCCCCAGAAGTGGAGGAGGTTCAATTAATCAGCATCCACACCCAAACGGCAGGTAAGCTTAAATTCCCGGTCGACTAAGCCTAGTCCTACAGTTTTGCCCCACAGTACATGGGTAGAATTGAATTTACCAAAGTCACTAGCCGGGGAGTAGGTTTGAGTTTCTGATTGGCGCTTGGTTACACGTCACGGTACAGCGACACCATGATGCAGCGCGCAAAGTTTTGGCTCAGGTTCATCAACATTACTGCAAATGTGAACTATAGCCAACATTAAAAAGCCTAGTAGTCAATGACAATATCAATTGTAGTAGATTTGAATTATTTGCCCCACATTACACAGGGTAGATTTGACTTTTGTGAGCCAATCAAATCCCATTAATATCTTCCTAAGACACGCGACGCGCTGATCGCGTAAAGCACCTCAGAGTCAGTCTTAACTTACACTTACATGTCCTTCAAAGCTTTGCCATCTGATTTTTCTTTTAATAAACATGACGGAACTAGGCCCTAGTAGCTAATGACTAAATCAACTCTACTAGAGTTGATTTTACAGACCCACTTTAAACCTTGTAGGGTTGATTAATGCCAGGGTGTAGAGTTGATTTACATTGTTCCATAGTTATACAGAAGTCATTAAGCTGATTGAAACCGGGGTTAGCGCAGAAAACGACAGGACGCGTCGCGTGAATTACTAACTTTAACATACTGAATGGCGTTGGCATTAATTGGGCCGTGGACTTTTGCCGAGACTACGCAATTAGTAGTCAAACCGTGGTGATGGACTCCCCTACAAGGCCTGAACCATGCAGTTCATTTTATCCATATGTTCTCTCTTCATGCCGCCTCCTCGTGAGCCAAGTATGTAGATTTGCCTTTATAGCCGATGAAGTGGCCACTCACTTACAATCACGACACCGTGATATAAAGCCAGAGCATCAACAATGACTGGTAGAAAGGATACGGCAAATTACGAATATTCTGCGTAGTCAAGCCGACCTACGCGACTTACAATATCCAACTTGTACGCTTGAACCTATTCCGCATCTTATACCACCGAAATCAGACGGACTGAAATGTCGTACATGCGACCATATTGTTCGTTGGTTCCAAAAGATACAAATACATTGTGCTTGTCGCCTACCCACTGTTTGTTCTCACGTATGCGTCTATCTCCGACCGATTTCCATGCATCGACTTCCATAGCGACTACGTACAATCGCTACTTTACGTGTTACCGGCTCCTCTAAACGCGTGCCACATAAAGGCTCTCACGCTGCTCAAAACTAACGATCAAGGAATGCTAGTTGGTCAACTACATCCCTATTGTCCATTCCATTTTCAGTAAAAGAGGAAATTCGCCACCTTTCATTAGATCATACCCTTGTGAAAATCCTTTTTCACTGAAATAGGGACAGTGTTTTGGACGTCCCAGCAGAGTTTTTGATTAAAACTGCGTGGCAAACCGTCTCATTCCCTGGTTTGTTCCTTCGCCGCAACCGACGAACTAATAACATCCAATCGAATTGCACCCCTTGCCATGTTGCTTAATAATCCCAAGGCACGCCAACTATCGATTGCAAGTAATTATATGAAATCACTAAGAATTAGTCACACAGGCCATGATATGTAGTTCACACCGCTCTTTATGAGAAATTCTCTAAAATTCTACTTTGTCATTGCGCAACTCCAGGTAAAGATACAAGGTAGCACGATGACAATTTAATCTCTATGTACTACACGATAACCAGTGTCTTGTCGCCAACCACCAATTTGTACAATCATACTGAGCCTTTTTTTTTCTCACCTGACTCCAAACCATGTCATACAATAGCCTCACAACGGTCTTCGTATAGAGCGAAGAATACAATGGACCAGGTAGAACCTCAAGCAGAACACACAATCCTTGCCCGCCGGAAACTTTAAGGGAGGACTTACTATCCATACTATATCGCATTGATAACAGAGTTAATCGCCCTGAGCTATGCCACTTATAAACGGGAAATAATTGGAAGAGATTGATAAGAATTGTATTTAATTCAAGTGAAAAGCCATATGGGGGAATTTGGTTAGTAGACACCGTTTATTTTATGAGATTTTCCAAAGTTTTACTAACATATTGTGCGATGTGTGACAAAAGCAAGATGTTTCATTGTCTAAGACGCCATTAAGCTTTTGCCCTCGCCTACTACCTGTATCGTGCAACCCGAGACGAAAAGAAGAAGGTTTCACAACGTAATACTGTACTACCATCACCGTATTTTTATTTTCGTCTAGCTTCCTATATTGTTTTTCACGGGAACAAATGGTTTCACGATAGAAGATTGTACTACCACCACCGTATTTTCATTCTCTTGCACAAATTATCCTGTATTTTACAACAGAACAACAGAATGATAAATACCAGGTTTGCGACAGAGCAAACGATGAAGAGTACTAGAGTATGAAGAAAACACAAAAGAATAATCCTACCCCTTAGCATTGATTACTCTACGCTAACTATCGAGAGTTAGTCGTGTTGCTGGAGTCCCTAAGCAAGCCTCGAACCTCAAGTCAGATAATAGACCTTCCTCAACCATTACGCAATTGTTCTAACGTTATTAGAAGCAAACTCAGTCCGACCGGCACATCGCCGCTTTGAACCAATCCAGGATGCGCTCAAGCTTCGACGTTGTTGATAGACGGGCTATCAATCATCTGTGGGACTTAGTAGTCGAGAAGCTCCTCGAGTTCGCAAGTGGGCGTCGCGGACTGTCAGAACTCGAGGAGAAAGATGTCCAGTATTAGAAAGAGTGGTTACGAAAACACCGGTCATTAGAGGGCCCAAATTACCATGCCAAGGGGTATGCTTGGAAGCATATCAACGACGTAGCAAAAGTCGACCGTGGCCTCGCATTGCTGGTATTAATAGTCAGCAAAGCGACGCATCTCATGAAACTCTGCCCGGGATATTGTTGTTCGTTGGAATTTCAACATTGGTGGTATGTATTGGTAGCGAACGGCAGTTTCCAACAACTGGTTGCCTTGCAAACAATCTTTCAGGAATATGGACTTGACGAAAATCTAGATCTAAACAGTTAGCAAGGAAGATACATGGGGAAATATGATGCAGATAGTTAGTTGAGAAAAAATATGACACATATAATACCCTAAAGATGCAAAGAACTGAATATAAAGTTTCTATCCCTCCTGCCCTGTTTTTTTTGAACTGGGAATTCTGCTTACCAGAGATTATTATCCCTCGCGTAGTTTGGCAACCGACGAATGATTTTTGGTGGGAAATGAAAGGGCGCTAGCATGACATAGGGTAGCCGACGAACTCCAGTTTCTCCGTAATATACTAATGGGATTAAGATAAAAATTTGTGCATTCCAGCCCCATGTTTTCGTTGAAGGAGGTAGATGGACTACTAAGTAGGGCCAATTCCTGAAGCTCATTTAGAATACAGCAGCGTTTATGAATAGCGTAGTAGGAGAATTGGGCAGGATTAGGAGCAACAGCAAAGGGGCATGTCTCGTGGCGGCAGATAATGGCCAAAAGTATAGCAAACTACTCGTTGGAAATGCCTAATTCGGCCCGAGGAAACATCCCAAAAGGACAGAACAGGGTAAGTTTGAATTATTTATTATATATACAAGCAAAGTCGATTCTCAGATCCCTTGAACTCTTCAAGGGTTTTGGGGATTTTAGACTGGGACAGTTCCTCTGGCATGATAGATAGAGTTCAATAATATAGATTAAATAGTAATGCGAAAGAGTGCAATAACCTGAGAAACATAAGGAAGAGGAAGAGAAGGGTGCCTATTTATATATGTTTCTAGAAACAATTGTATGTCACCATATTATTCCTAATTTACCCCGAGCAGTGGCCGAGCCCGGTGACGCCCGTTGCGTGGACCTTGTCGGTGAGATACTATTGCCGGGACAGATTAGGCAAGCCTTACGGTATTCACTGCTTATCATTTGAAGCTTGGATCAACCAGCGCTTGCCCAAGTCCCATTTATGCTAGTTTGTGTGCTTGCGTAGCTAGCAATTCCCCTAGCCCTTTTTTCTCGCAAACGAATGACATCGGTCTTGTTCTCTGCCTACTTTAGTGCTGATCGGCCCATCCATCGACTTTAGGTGGTGACTAAAAACGTCATGGCGGTGAAATATCACCCTCTTCCGCACTGAATGACTAAGTGGCTGGCAGGCGAATTTCGGACAAATGGTTAATAGCGCAAGGCTGACCTGATCTGTTCCATGCGGCAGCATGAATGCCAGACATCCCCAGACGGCTGCCTAAATACCTTGCCCCTACTGTAGCTGCATACACACGTTGTAGAGTGCCCGAGCCCAAATTGCTGAGCCGCTGTGAGACTCATACTTACATCAAGCCCAGCGCATTAATCAAGAACCGCTAAGCCGAGAGGGAGAGTAGATACTCGTTGATTGCCCTCCAGAGTGGGAATGCTGACAGTTAACCAGAAGAGCAGGTCAATAAGCAATTCGAGTTTTCGTTCAATTGTTTACATTACAGGCACGGATTTTTCTGCTCTAGCTTCAAATCAAGTCCTGGGTTGCAATCATGTCAACCATCTCTGCCGAGGCTTTGGACACGCGTCGAAGCCTAAAGCCTAGTCCTACAGTCCAAAATCAATTGTTGTACAATTGATTTAATTTACCCCACTTTACAGGGGGTAGAATTGATTTTTGACAAGGGGTAGACTTGAATTTCGAAAAATGGACTAGCGTTGGGGTCAACTCGATTTTGACAGGGGTTGACTTGGATTTCTGATTGGTTCTTGGTTACACGTTCAGGCAAGACAACACTTTAATAGCAGCGCGTCAAGTTCTGGCTCCGATTTTATCAATGTCTGTCGCGACAAATGTGAGATCTAGCCAACAATTATTGTTAATTCTTTTTAGAACTGATTCGTCAGGCCATGGCGCTCAAGCCTACGACGGAGCTCGGTCCTTCTAACCCTACTCTTCTATTCTTAATTGTCGTGTACCCCAAATTGTCGCCTACCCCTTGTTCATTCTCACGTATGCGTCTATCTCCGACCGATTTCCATGCATCGATTTTTATAGCGACTACAATCGCTACTCTATGCGTTACCGACGCGTCTGAACGCGTGTCCCATATAGGCTCTCTTGCTGCTCAAAACCAACGATCAGGGCATGCTAGTTGGTCAACCTGATTGCAACAAGTAGCATTGAGTACGCCACTTTTGCGCTGGAGCCCCTGCCGATTGGGTTTCAGCCCTCGTATTCGGCCGTTATATAAAGAGGCTATGGTGTTGGCATGGACGCCTATCGCCAATCACGCGTTGAGCATGCTCAGCTTGCGGCAACACTGCGAAGAGAGGCGTCTAATTTACGCCACCCCCTCATTCATGCAGCCTGGTGAGAGCCTGCTCTTCTGCCTGTTCAAAATTTCTGTCACTTTGTCTCTGGTTTACTTTTTGACAATTTTGCATTCTACATCTCCGGTTTCAGAACCATTGTTTGTCGTATGGTCGACCAATTTACCTTAATCAGTACCTTGCTTTCTCCTGGCATCATATCGCAAATCATGGCGAACCCCCAGGACTACACAGTTGGCTGGATCTGCGCCCTCACTATCGAGTCTGTCGCTGCCCAGGCTTTCCTCGACGAAGAACACGAGGGCCCTCGAGAAGTGGCCCAGAACGATAATAACAATTATGCCTTGGGCAGGATCGGAAGTCATAATATTGTGATTGCCGTCTTGCCCGACGGGGAGTACGGTACGGCCGTTGCCGCGGCCGTAGCAAGAGACATGCTTGGCAGCTTCCCGAATATCCGCATCGGACTCCTAGTCGGTATTGGTGGTGGTGCGCCAAGTCCACATCATGACATACGTCTCGGCGACATTGTGGTCAGCAGCCGTGATGGCGGGAAAGGCGGGGTGTTCCAATATGATTTTGGCAAGACAATCCAGAATCAGTCTTTCCAAGAAACACAAGTCTTAGACCAACCGCCGATGGTGCTGCGGACAGCAGTCAGTGCCCTTAAGGGTAGGTACGAATTGAAGGGCCACCGGCTTAATGAGGACGTGGACATGGCATTGAAGAAGATTAAAAAGCGAAAGAAGTACTCCCGCCCACCTGCCAATAGCGACAGACTGTACCGAGCTGCCATCACACATCCTCCAAACTCGTCCGAAGGCTGTAGTGTGGTGTGCGGCGACGATCCATTCCATCTACTGGCCCGGGCCGAACGGGATGAAGAAGACGAAAACCCAGCCATCCACTACGGACTAATAGCTAGTGCCAATCAACTGATGAAGGATGCGCTTGTGCGGGACAAGTTGGCGGCGGAAATGGGCGTCCTCTGCTTCGAGATGGAGGCGGCAGGCCTGATGAACCACTTCCCATGTCTGGTTATACGCGGTATATGCGACTACTCTGATTCTCATAAGAACAAGGAGTGGCAGGGCTTCGCGGCCATGGTGGCAGCTGCTTATGCGAAAGATCTTCTGCGCCAGACCCCGCCTAATAGGGTTGAGGCTGAGAAGAAGTTAGGCGATATTCTATCCGGTAATTCAAAAGTTCAAAATCATACTATCAATGCATACTAATTCTATCCACAGGCCTTCAAGAAACTGCAGAAGAGCACCGGGACATTGCAAAGGAGCAGCTCCAAGTCCAGAAAGACCTAGCCAAGGAGAGGCTGTCTAAAGAAGAAGAGAGGTGTCACCAATTGTTCCGCCTCACAACCAGCGGCAAGGACGCCACGTATGAGTGGTATAAAGACCGAGTGGAAGAAAGGGTTGAGGGCACGTGCCTATGGTTCCTCAAGCACGAACACTTCCAGAGGTGGTTGAAACAGGACTCTGGTCCCCTGCTAGTCACGGCGGATCCTGGCTGCGGAAAGTCGGTACTGGCCAAGTACCTGATCGACCACGGCCTGCCACGATCGACAACTATCTGCTACTTCTTCTTCAAAGACCAAGATCAGAACACTGTCCGGCAAGCGCTTTGCGCACTGCTTCATCAACTCTTCTCTCAAAAGTCATGTTTGATTGAACATGCTATGCCACAATTCCGTAAGGATGGGCAAGGTTTGATTAACTCTACAGACTCGCTCTGGAAGGTTCTACGAAACACTATAAAAGATCCCCAGGCAGGACCTGTAATCATGGTCCTTGATGCCCTGGACGAATGTGCTGAGTCGGAATTTACGGACCTCATGCGGAATGTGGAGAGCCAATTCCGCAGCGACCAGTTGGGCTATGGCAAGTTGAAGTATCTTCTAACATGCCGCCCGTATGACCAGATTGTGTCCAAATTCCGCGTCCTATTGGACGCTTTTCCAAATATCCATATACCAGGAGAGGAAGAGTCAGAAACGATTAGCCAGGAGGTAAATCACGTCATTACGCGCCGGACCAATCAGCTGGCGATTGAGAAGCGCTTCTCAACCCAAATCAAGAGCCACCTAGAGAAAAGACTACAGGAGACTACCCACCGCACATATCTCTGGGTATACCTTGTGTTCGACTACTTGGAGAAAGACGACTTTAAAAAGACACTAAAGGGGGTCGAGTCCGCTGTTGCAACACTTCCGAGGAGTATCAACGAGGCGTATGAGCAAATTCTTAATAAGACTAAGGATGATCCGATGGTTCGGAAAGTCTTGAGTATTATCTTGGCAGCGAGCCGGCCATTAACCCTCTCAGAAATGAACGTTGCCGTGAATATTGACTACAAATCGCAGTCTATTCACGACCTCGACTTGGAGGATGACGAGGACTTCAAGATGCGTCTCAGATCTTGGTGTGGATTGTTCGTCTCAATCCATCAAGGCAATATTTATTTCATTCACCAAACAGCTCGCGAGTTTCTCCTCGTAGATTTGGCATCGCCCACAACTGTTTCGTCAGAGCTGCACTGGCATCACTCCATCACTATCCAAGAGGCACACACCGTTCTTGCGGAGCTCTGCGTGCTCTATTTGAACTTCTTTAACTCTAACGTTAGTCTACCGACAGATTTGAATGGAAAAGCCGGTCACTCTTTCGATAGATATACCTTTTTAGAATACTCGGCCCAAACTTGGGGCACTCACTTCCGCGAGGCTTGTGTCATCAATGGCGCCGCCATTATACCTCTCGCCCTGAGAATTTGTAATCCTGATTCGAATAGCTACTCGGCATGGTTTGGAATTTATTGGAAAACTACAGGTATGATGACTACCAAGTATTTTACGGATCTCATGATAGCGTCATATTATGGCCTTCATGCGGCTGTCAAGCTACTTCTAGACAAGGATGCGAAGATCGAGGCGAAAGACAGCGAGCATGGTCAGACGCCACTGTCGTGGGCCGCCAGGGAGGGGCACGAGGCGGTCGTCAAGCTGCTGCTCGAGGAGGGCGCCGACATCGAGGCCAAGGACGACTTTGGTTCGACGCCGCTATCGTGCGCCGCTAAGAACGGGCGGGACGCCGTCGTCAAGCTGCTGCTCGAGAAAGGCGCCAACATCGAGGCCAAGGACAACCGTGGTCGGACGCCGCTACAGGCGGCTACCGAATATGGGCACGAGGCAGTTGTCACGCTGCTGCTCGAGGCGGGCCAGCGAAGTAAATAATAACCTGATTGGTTTATGTTGGCAGTTGTGACGATTTACGTACGGATCACGTCCTTCACCGCAACTCTGGGCCTACTGTACCAATTACCACTGGTATGTTGAAGTAAAAGGGTTGATTGTCTTGTTATTACTTCTAAGTTACATGTATCCGAGAGGAGCGCAGCTCCTTACATACCGGTACCTGATAAGTTTCGGGAGTGGGATGAATCATATCATGCGCATCCTCGCCTCTGCCCTAGTAATTAATGACCAAATCAACTCTAGTAGAGTTGTTTTTATTGACCCACTTTAAATCTGGTAGGGTTGATTATTGCCAGGATGTAGAGTTGATTTTATACTTTTACATAAATAGAAATGGAGGCGCTGATTAAGACAGGGGCTCAGAGTGAAATGCGACGCGTCCTGTCGCCAGAGCCTTTATATATCGTTTTGTAGTAGAGAAGGATTGTTGAGTCTTAGGACTGACTTTTGGTTCCTGATGATAATAATTCCCCATGAGAAAATCAACAGCTGCTTTTGCGTTCATCTCGAAGAGGACGTACTGCGACGCCAGGGGGGGGGGGGGGGGGGGGGGAGATATTAGTAAAGAAGTGAGCTGATTTGCCAAACCAATTCTTAGAGAGCTACTAAAACTTCTCACTTGGACTACAACTGGGAACCTTGACTCCAAACTAGCACCTGCTTTAAGAAACATCTGAATGACGTCTGAAAACAGTGGTCCTAATTCCGATTTTGATGTACCATGAAAGAGCCTCCAAGGCCTCTCCAGAAGAGCGATGAGAAAATTGACCCAAGGATTCGCCACGAACCGATTCCCTGTCATTGTAGGAGTGTTGACTGCACTCCAATCAGAGCTATATCGCTTTTCCAGTATGTATCTAATGCAGAAAAATAAGTGGAGGAAGACCTTAGAGCACTATGCAACAGCCTCGACGAAAGTAAACGCCAAGGAACCTGCACCGCGAGGAGCGAAGGGGATCTCAGAGCAAGGAGCCAAGGCCTTGAAGCAGAACGTGAGAAGGAAAGGAGAAAGGTATAAGGAAAAGTGGGTAGAAATGTGGCAGCGGGTGATGCATTACCCTAGTAACTAATGACCAAATCAACTCTACTAGAGTTGATTTTATTGACCCACTTTAAACCTAGTAGGGTTGATTATTGCCAGGGTGTAGAGTTGATTTGACTTTATCCTGTATACAGGAATAGTAGTGCTGATCAGAACAGGGGTGTATCCCAAAACGCGACGCGTCATTTCGCGTAAAGTGCTATGGGTATTTCATACTACTAAATTATTTTATTATTAATCGAAGCACACTTGTAATTCAAATCTTACTATCAGTGACTAAGTCACTATGAAGATCACTATGACGGCTTCAAACTTGCAATCTGAACCATGAAGTGCGATTTATCCCTACGTTCTTCTCTCTACTTACCACCTTCTTGTGTGCCAGGTTTGTTGCTTTGCCTCTGTAACTGATGAGGTTGCTACGCACTTGAAAACACGACGTCGCGATATACAGCCAGAGCATCGACAAGATCTGGTAAAGAAGATAAAACAAATCCCGAATATTCTCCGTGATCAGGACGAACTACGTGATTTACGGTACCCATCGGATACGATTGAACCCATTCCGTTTCTTGCGCTACCATAAACCATTAGAATCTCTGAAGCAGCATTTAGTGATGCTAGCGCGGACCAAGCTACCTCGGCGGACTGGAATCAATTACGCCGAGATCGTGGAGACATGCTTGACATGTCTTGATGATGACTATAGATTTTGGGGATGAGTCTGAGTTTGTGGATGAAGATGGCATCCTGGTGGGTGTTCGATATATTGGAAAAGTAAGTAGACCTGTCCTATCTCATCCCTTAAAGCTAATGAAACCTAGGTTGTTACCACGCTAGATTTATTATATATTTAACCCTCTAACTGAAGTTGCCTCGAAGAATAATTCCACTACCATCCATGTCTGAAAGTGAGCTCCATCACTCTTAACTCTTTCTTCCCAATCACCATCCATTTATCACCATCCCTCATCTGTTGGCCTCTTCCCATTGCATACCGTTTATAGTAGTCTGTCTGGCTGCAATCTTCCAGCGCGCACACTCCGCCAGTCCAATCGGTAGGGGGCATTTTTTCATCATACATAAACACAGTCATCTCAACCAGCTCGGGGAACATATGTTTAATAAGCATTCTGATCGTGTCGCCAGCTCCTTGATGATACGTCCAGCTGGCGCTGACAGCCAATCTCTGCAAACCTTTTCCCTCCGGATCACCAAGACGCAAGTCAGTGAATAGTCGTGATATTCTGCGATAATCCAGATCGCTGAGTACAACGACGGTATCGACCGCAGGTTTAATGTATAACACACGATTCAAGTCGTTTATACTATCGCCAGCATGCTCATATGGCGCAACAGTCGCAAGGGGGAACTTGACAGGATAAAAGTCCAATGCGGCAGATCTCGCCTCGGAACTGACTGACAGCGCAACAGGGTTGTTACAACGGCTTTGCCATTTTGGCACACCGCCATGTTGAAAGTCATCGGCGTAATGCGATCTGCGGGCGTGAATTTCGACGCAACGGGGAACGAAAGAGTAGCGCCAGATTCTTAGCCTTAGCTCAACGGGCAGGTTGGGAAAGCAGTGAAAAGACAAAGATGGCACAGATGCTGGAAGCGCTGGCTCCACTGTTGTTTGCAATCTGCCGCTGGCCATAGTCAGCGTCCTCAAGGAAAGACTGACACAAGCTGATAAGATGGAGCAGGACTTGAATAAATGACGCAGGTGGAGGAGAAGCGGGGAAGTTGGTAATGTGATTCCTAAAATCTACTTGTTTATAAAGAAAAGGTGGGGTTAAAACCTATAAATAGTAGATAATATAACGTACATGATAAGCATGTGAACCATCCAAGTATTTGAACCACTTTTCCTAACTACAAGTCAGCAACGGCCTACTCAAGAATTATCAGCAGAAACGCATTGCGTTTCCTGTTTTTGACCAATCACCGTCTAGTATTTTCGCGCCATATTTCCCCCGGTGGAAACGCACTGCGTTTCTCGTACCGCACTAACGAAATTAGAAAACCTAAAACACGAAACGCGACGCGTTTCCGTCGGCTGACCCTTATCGAGTTCAAGAACTTAACTACTCCAGACCTAATCAACAACATTCATTACTATCGTCTACTGAAACTCACATGTTTATCATCTTCGTATAACATCTACTCCATCTCCGTCATTCCATCCTGTCTATTATATTTATATATGCTTAGTCACAATGACCCGCGCCTCTGTTCATGAGCCATGTAGCCATCCCACTTTACCCCCAGCAAAGCTGCAGAAGCTCGAGAGGCTCAGTCTTTATTACAATTTGCCGGAAGCAGCTATTATGTATACCAAATGCGGTTTTGCTTTGAGTCCTAAACGTGCATGTATTTTCCCATATATCTTGGTTGGTTCAGGGCTAATCAGCTGGACTGCAAAGATCACCTCAGGGTAGACAACTCTCCATTCAAAGTGTTAGCGTCTGTAGCCCTGGGCAACGTCCCCGCCAATCTCCTTAATGTCTGTGTTTATCTTTATACGACAGCTGAGAATAGGGTCAGATCCGGTCTGCCAGGTGATAATTTGTGGATGGACTAGATCGAGGACAATATGAAACAGCATATACTTACTTAGTAGTCCTATCTAGAGGTTGGGTGGGGGGAGATGCCCCATTTAATACGATCTGGGGAGGAGAGATTGTGAGCATTAGCGACCGACTGGAAAGAATATGAATTGTAGTCATTCCATTATACTACGATAACTTTGTCATCCGTAAGTCGACTTTCGAATATATACATATATCGTACCTCTCCTTTACCGCCTTTGTATAATCGAAGAAAATAAAAAAGAATGATAAGCGGGGCAACGAGGCAATTGGCTGCTAATAGTGGTTTTGTGCTCCATTGCTCTGCCACTTGGCGTGGCTGGCTGCACTTACCCCTACGGTGGGGAATCACGAGCCAGTCAGGTTAACTGCTAAACGAGCGCGGTGGCAGCCACAATTAGCGGCAGCAGTGCATGTGAGAGCCTGACAGGGACACCATAAATGAGGTGTCTAATGCACGTTCAACCACCCCTACCTTTTTCTTTCTGCTGTTTCCAACCACGTATCCCTATGACAATCACCGCCTTTCATTGCACGCCGTTCACTTCAACCACCCGACCACATTTTTCGAGACCGACTGCTACACATAAAGAGGAACCGCCCGTTTTAGCCGTAACCAGATGGATCCTCGGCGTGATGGAGGGGAGACAATCTCGGTACCAGCACCTTGCCGAAACGAGCTCTCCTCAACCTCAAAAACGACGAAAGCTCGCACATCATGACCCGGACGATGATATTCGTTGGTCGCGAGACTGGCCGCTCCTCTCGCGCGATCAGTACACCATCGCCTGGATTTGCGCGCTACCTATAGAGATGGCCGCAGCCCAGGCCATGCTGGACGAAGTTCATAAAAATTTGCCACGCCTTATGAACGATACCAACACCTATAAGCTCGGCAGCATAGAGAACCACAACATCGTTATTGCGTGCTTGCCCAAAGCCCGATATGGAACAAATAACGCGTCGAATGTGGTGGCAAACCTGGTTCGTACCTTCTCCTCGATCCGCCTGGGCTTGATGGTGGGAATTGGAGGCGGAGCGCCAGGCCCAGCCGATATACGTTTAGGGGACGTCGTTGTCGGAACATTTGTGACGCAGTATGATCTCGGAAAAGTTATCGGAGACGGACAAATACAACATACTGCGACCCCGAAGATCCCAGATCAGCTACTGAGCACAGCTGTGTCCTCCTTGCAAGCTAAACACGAACGAAACGTTGGACAGGTTCCGAGCATTCTGAGAGACAGGTTCGAAGGACTAGCTGGATACGGTCGTCCGAGCTCCGCGGATTGCCTCTTCCTCTCAACGTATGATCATATATTCACCGTAACACCTGGCTGCAACGAATGCGACCATTCGAAGCTAGTATCGCGAAGTTGGCGGAGCACATACGATCCGCTCATCTATTACGGTGGGATCGCTTCAGGAAACCAAGTTATGCGAAGTGCTACGCAACGCGATAGGATTGCTCGACAACTAGGCGTCATATGTTTCGAGATGGAGGCTGCTGGCCTGATGGATATACTTCCTTGCTTACCGATCCGGGGAATCTGTGACTACTCAGACTCTCATAAGAACAAGGAATGGCAGAGATATGCTGCCGCTGCCGCCGCCGCATACGCAAGGGAGTTGCTTACGGTTCTAACTGTGCTACCTGTCGTCAGCGCGCCTAATGCTCGTAAGTCAGGTTCATCGTTTCGAGAGCAACTCCTGCTCATCTGGGGCCACATTCGGTGTGCTAGTTAAGCACCTCTTCGAATAAGTCCTGGATAGTTTGGTGTTCGCTTACTGTTTCGTACTTACACAATCTATCTATCTGGCATGAAATCGCTGACTCCAACTTGTTGAAGCTCACAATTCCTTCCAAGTACCCTTTAGCCTACAAGGTATGCCTGCATCAGATAACTTTATCGATAGTCCATCCGATAGGGCCACGCTCGAACAGTACCTGCTGCCCGAGCGGTGCCCCACCGAACGGCGGAAGGTGTGCATTCTGTATGGACTGGGCGGTATCGGTAAGACGCAGTTATCCATCGACTTTGCTCGTCGCCATAAAGCTAGTTTCAGCGCGGTCTTCTGGCTAGATGGACGGTCTGAAGACCAGCTTAGGCAAAGTCTTGCCAAGTGTGCCATCCGAATCCCTGAACTGAGGAGGACGAGCCGCAATTCCGACGTGGGACTCTCCAGCAAAGATGACTTCGACGCTGCGGTGGCCGATGTGATGGAGTGGCTCGCTCGGCCAGATAATACCCGCTGGCTACTAATCTTTGACAACGTTGATCAAGACTATCAACAGGGCGGCGCAACAGGAGCGTATGACCTTCGACAATATTTACCTGGGGATCATGGTTCAATGCTGGTGACGACCCGATTATCACGACTTCAGCAGCTGGGTAAGCCGAAACATTTAACAAATGTTAATCGAGACCTTAGTAAGGCCATTCTAGAAAGATGGTATGGGGAAGAACTGGGTGAGTATCTACACAAGTACTAACACATCTATAAACAACGTACCCCTTATCGCTAACTAAGATCGCAGATTCGGACCCGGCTTATGAGACTTTGCTTGAGCTGCTACAAGGCCTGCCTCTGGCTCTGGCACAAGCAGCATCATACATGCGTGAGACAGGCATAGATGTTACATCATACAATCGTATTTATAACGAACAGTGGACAAAGCTTATGAACTCTGACGACAATCCCGTGACAGACTATCAGCAAGGAAGTATCGCCACTACATGGGCGGTATCTCTCCACACAATCAAGACCCAGAGTAACGACTCGGTGAACATATTACGACTGTGGGCATTTCTAGATAATAAGCATTTCTGGCATGGAATCTTGCAAGCGACCGTGGCTCCGCCTTTTCAAAAGCAGTGGCCTACATGGTTGCTTGACATGGCACATGATGTGACCCGTTTTAGAAAAGCAATGAGCCTGCTACTCCGCTTTTCAATGGTTCAAACCCGGACAGAACCAAAAGGAAGCTACACCATACACCCAGTGGTCCACCGATGGGTGTCAAATCTGGATGACGACCAGCACAAAAAGGAGTTTGCGCGCCTGGCGCTTATGCTGATCGGCCACTCCGTACCAGCCCGTGAGAAAGAGGAGTATTGGACTCTGCAGCGAAGACTTCTCCCACATGCGGAGTGCTGTTCGTTGTGGATGCGCAAATATGTATTTGAGTTGAACAAAGATACTACTAGTAATTGCGTGATAAGCGCGATACACTACCTGGGGGATCTCTATGCAGATCAAGGCAAGCTTGTGGAGGCGAAAGAGGTGTATGATCGAGCACTACAAGGATACGAGAAGACACTTGGATGCGATCACACATCAACTTTGAACACAGTTAATAACCTGGGGCTCCTCTATGTAGATCAAGGCAAGCTTGTGGAGGCGAAGGAGATGTATGACCGAGCACTACAAGGCAAAGAGAAAACACTTGGACGCGATCACACATCGACTCTGAATACAGTCAACAACCTGGGGAATCTCTATGCAAAGCAAGGCAAGCTTGTGGAGGCGAAGGAGATGTATGATCGAGCGCTGCAAGGCAGGAGGAAGACATCTTGACACAATTACCCCGGGACATCGTTGGCCGTGCGCATTGTGGAACCTACATCTCTATTGATCCTCCCACTTTCACTGAAAGTGGACGTTTTGCAATCCCATTGGCTGGTCATCCCTGTGATAACCCTACTGCACCAATTACCCCGCGTATCAGGTCCTGCTACACGATTTGATGGTCCGTGCCCTTTGGTATTGTGCCCTGATACATGAAATCATGGCCCGTGCACGCCACGTCCCCACTTATTATTCATTCTGATCGTGCTTTGCAAGATCTCCACTACTGGCCTTTATTGCGGTAGAAAGTGAATAACGCAAGAATCGATACCCCTCTTCAAATCATATCCTTACAGGTTTAGGTGAGTAGCGCTGCTGGAATGGTACTGGATTGTTGAGCGCGAGAAGAGTCGGCTCCAAGCAATTGGGATGTAGAATGGTAAAATAGCTGTGCAATTTTCCCCCCGAATCCTGTTGAGCTTAGTTGATCGAATGGTTTGCATCGGCTGCACAGCCTATACTAAAGCGCTTTAGCGAATAAGAAGACCAAATGGGTCATCTTGGTGTTGATTGAGTTATGTTTCTTGGGATTATAAATCATCAAAAAAAAAAAAGAAAAGAAAAGAAGAAGAAAAAGAAGAAGAAAAAGAAGAAGTAACCACGAAATGGTGAAAAAGTCCGTTCAGCACAACGGCTCGCTTCGTTGTGCAGGGAAGCCAAAGATGCGAAACAGACACAAATTGCCCCAGCATTTACATAGATCGTAGCGTTGCACCTTGTGTGGTGCGGCGAGAGGACATCAGTCTACTGTTAAGCTGCTTCTAGACACAGGAGAAGTCGGTGATAATGCCCAAGACTTGGATGGCCAGGCGCGCAAAATTGTCAAGAGAATCATGGGCACGAGCGAAAGCTCTCTCTAGAGCAGGAAAAGGGCCCCCCGAGGATAGCAGCCAAGTCGGAGAAATATCACAGTATAGATGGATTGACTACGTCGCACTAAGCGGTATAGTGGATACTGGGGCGATCAGATTGGCCTCACTAATGAGGCTTTCAGCGCTCCAAATTCCTGTTGTTCCGAAACTCTAAGTAGAATAATTCATAGTGACGCAATCATTCTGGGCTGACGTGGATGTGTCTGAATCCCCATTGTGAGAAGGCGCCGTGGCTTGAGATCTAGAACCTCGGTCGCTATTTTTAGGGGTTTCAATACTGAGCCACATCGATGCTATACAGCCCTATCGAGTATTGAAGAGGGTGTACTGCCAAGCCATCAGACTGTTAACAGCAGGGCAAAGCCGCAGAAGGGTTGAGTCACACCAGGCCATTCCAAGAAGAGCATAGCTTAATTGAAATATATGTCTCCTCTATCAAGAATCTGCGCTAACTAGTATGTCTGGGGTCTCTTGTCAATGACATCCTCTCTCTGTGATAGGCCAGGTCACAGCCGCACAGGTCTCATATAGTCGGATTGTGGGGTCTCCGGGTCTAGTTATCATATTGTTGCTAGAGGTGTAAGTGACGTTCTTCAGATAAAAATACTCCAGTAACATTTATCTGTCAATTCAGAAGTGTATATAACGATCATCAAGGTCCTAGCAAAAGTCCCAATTCTCACCAGCATCGCTACTATCAATCACTTGCTTAACAAAACAAATCAACTCAACCACATCTATCTTCGCTCGACAACTTAAGCCTCTCGATAAAATGCATTTCACCACTGCTGCCATCTCTGCCCTCCTCGCCTCCGCTGCCTTGGCGGCTCCCCTCAACTCCACTCTTTGCGACAACCCAGACAGCAACATCTTCCCAGACTTTGACCGCTACTCAGACTGGGCAATCTGCAAGGGCAAGATCACCAAAGACCGCTTCCCCAACCTTCAGGCTCCCAATCGTGACGGCGGCTGCGTCCGGTACTACCGGGGTATCGATATGACAGGCGTCGTCACGGAGCAACACTTCTTCTTCAAGGATGGCTTCAAGACCGCCTGCGACTGTGCCGCCAAGTGTTTAGAGGAACCCAATAAGTGCACAAACTGGGTGTGGAAGCATACATTCATGCCGGAGGATGGTGGCAAGCGGTCGTGCACTCTGTACAGCAGTCCCAATCTGCCGACTGACGTTACGCTTAAGTACGACTTGGCGAACAGCAAGGGCTTTAATCTATTGCAGGCTGCGAATAACCCGCAGGCTGGAGCCCCCGCACCGTTGACTTTCCTGGACGCGGCGGGAACGATCCCCGACAAGTTTGGCGTGTCTGGCTTCATGGTGCAGGATCAGAACGGCAGACAGTTCTGTTAATGGGCTTGTGATTCCATGGAATTGCGTTGGCCTTCGGATTGGCTTGAAGAGGGGGTTTAGATTAGCACGATGTATCGCTTTTGATTTTAATTGTTATCTGGATGTTTAACTGTCATTCCTTAATATTCTGTCAGTTTTTGATAAACTACCCTAAGTTAGAACAAGGGGTAGTATGCGTGTTTTAGAAAGGGGGCTTAGGCGACATATAGGCTCCGCAAGGAAAAGGTAGATAGTACTGGTATATAAGATAAATAGAGAATCACCAGAGTCTAAAGATGAATTCCTATAGTGGTATCATTTATTTGGTAGCGTTGCAATTGAGTGTTGTGTTAAAGAAGAGGATTGTATTGATAACGTGATTTATAAGCGAACAGCGGATTTTCCACCCCGATGCGTCTCATCTTATTTTGACATGATGCCGTTCAACCGCACAACATGGGATCAGATTGAAGTGGAAGGAGAATACTCCTAGCTGTTCAAGCTATTTGAGAAAATGGCAATTTTCCCGCAACTCAGGTGGTAAAAAATCCATACTATGCCTGAATTAACACTACGCGCCAGAATGAAAGGCCGTCCGTCGCGACGCCATATCACGCCCGACTCTCGGAAACTTACTGACCTGGAAGAAGAGGCCGTTTTTGAACATATTTTAGATCTGTATTCGTAAGGCTTCCCGCCAAAGCTTGCTGACGTGGAAGATATGGCCAATCTGCTGCCGCAAAGCGTGCTGGAGAGAAAGTTGGCAAGCTATGGGCTAGAAACTTTGTCAAATGACAAACGTTGCTTCAACCCCGTATTTACAGCCTTTAGTATGACATTGATGATATCGATATTTATTAAACTTTGACGTAACCGGGCTTATGATGGGCGTTATTACCCAAACTATGGTTATGATACGCGTCAAACGGAGTGGAAAGCCAAAAAGGACCCAGCCAGGTAATCGCGAATGGGCCACGGTGACTCAGGGGATTAATACATAAGGCTGGCGCATCCCGCCGTTTATCAGGTGTAAAGGGGCCTACCACCTCGCAAACTGGTACTCAGAGTGCAACCACCTACTAGATTGGATCATTAAGCCTACTGAAAACGTATAGAAAAATAATAATACAGGCTTGAATGGATCAGCATTTCGATAAACAAATAGCTGATCGCAAGAATGGCGTCTATTGCATGTTAGTGATTGACGGTCACTTGAGACATCTCTCCCCGGTTTCGGCCGGTTCTGTAGGGGCAAGGAGGTAGTCGCGGTTCTATGCCTCCTCATTTATCAAATCCTCTTCAGCCCCTAGGCCTCAGGTGCTTCGGCCCTCTGGGGCGGGCATACACTTATCAGGATGAGCAGCTGGTCAAGTCACACATTAACCACGTGACCAAGATCGATTTCATCGTTTTTAAGGCCACGTTCTTTGCCGGTAAGGGGAAAACAAACATTAAATCAGGGCTTAGTGCATCAGGATTAGTACCTCTGGGCCCAGAAATTGTCCTGTCAAAGCTGAACATCAAGAAGAGGATCGAGAAGAAAATGGACGGGAGTGGTAGCCAACCTGCGCTGGGCAAAGCAAGTAAACGGAACTGCGGGAAGTGCGGCAGGCCCGGACATAATTCCCGGACTTAGGAAGAATAGGGAGAGGTGATTCATGTAAATAATTCCGAGTAATATTTTAGGATTAAAGACGATATGGTGGTGTAATTGACATTGACGTTAACAGGGATGGAGTGGTGGAAAATCCGCCGTTTGTATAAACCACGTTATATTTATTCAAGTCATCAACGTTACTACCTCGTAGTCATTCGATGAAGTCATACTGCTCAAGTACGTTTTTTTCCTCTGAATTATTCCCGAATCCTTCGACTGCTGGGGGTCTGCAAGCTCCCCCTGTCAAAGCAGACCCTAAAGTCCTTATAGAGGACCACCTGTTTCTGAATCTGGCTGTTGTGGGGGTCAAGAAGGCGATATCGTTGATATTATATTCTCTCTGTCGGACGAGATAGCGCAGGAACCTCCTTCACTGCCGCGTACGGCGGCTGTTGGTGGCAAATGGTTAGTCTCCGGCGATGTCACTGGCGGAGTCAAAGCCCATCTCAAGCCAGTCTCCAACAGACTCGGGATCGAGGATTCAGACCCTGACAGTAATCGCTGGGGCTGAAGCGGCCTTGTATTCAGCGTCGGATTCTGTCTCCATCCAGAGCTCAAACTAACGGGTGCATCGCCATGTATCATCTGCAAGACTCCTGGTAATTTGACAGACTCAGTTATAGCCTCTCTTCCCGTTGCTCGCCCCATTACATGCTCAGATCGTGCAACTCTAGCACTGCGAAGAGTCGGAATAGGCGACAGAAGAGGTTGCATGGATGGGAGAGCCCCCGATGTCGATGACATCGCCACTAGTGTATGTCCAGTCATCTGCTGTTGACAAGGTCCGGACGCTGCCCAATATCCGTCAGCAGTAGCCACCAAACCGCTGCCAGGTATCGCGTTGGGTTGAATAAGGTCGTCGACACCGACTTGTATGACGCCAATGTCTTTATGCGAGCCGACGATCCTGCCGTTCGACGAGTCCCTCTTTCCAGATTCAGAGGTCAACCAGTCCTTATTTTGTAGGTTCATAGCTGGCACATCTGTATATAGACTGGGGGCTGACGTGATCTGGGATTCAGCAACACCAGCGAAATTCTCCAACTTTCCCTTTACAGGATAGTCGTCTTGAGAAATCATCTCGCATGCGGTAGCAGATTCGTATGAGGTTCGCTGCTTCTGGGTGTCTGCCTCTTGAGACATGGTGTCAGTAGACTCATCGGCATGGGCCAATAGGACCCTTGATATTACTGGACGACATACCGTTGGTAATTCCCAACTTAACTCGCTTAGCCTCTGTGCCTGATTGTGCGCCCAGCTGACCATTTAAGAATTTCTGAACCGTTTTTGAGTGAGGGATAAGAAACGAGTGAACTCCAGGGTCGTATTTATGCAGTTCTTCGATGTGCACCCAATCGGTTCTGCATTTTGCTGGAAACTCCGGTCCTTCAAAATACATGATTGCAACTTGCCGCTCAGCTATTACAGGTTTAGTCTGGTTATGGCCTTGCCGCCATCGAAATCCATCTGTTTCGTGCATGTGCTCCCAGCACTCCGCCACTTCCTTCGTCAAGTCGAAGCTCGCGATAGTGGCGGCAACGCCAGCCTCGTTGAAGTTGTTTGGGAGGACGAGGGCAGCTAGCCATTGCTTTAGCTTCTTCCGAAATACAAGGCATATTTGCCCACAGACTGGTTCAACACCCTCCATGGCAGACTTTCTTTGTCGCTTTCGACCATTATCGCATGGCCTAACCTTATCAGGCCGACTTTGGTTCTCTAAAGTGTGTTTTTTTATCATCTTATCTGGCCTTCCACGGGTCTGTACTCCACTAGAATGGCGGCGTTTCCGTTTACTAGGGATGGAATCCAGACACTGTGCCTCGTCATGCTGTATATGTCAACAGAATTCTAAAGTCAAACACAGGGCACAGAATACTCACCACGCAGACGTAAATGACGCTTTGCTCCAAGTCTGTTTGCGTATCCATCTTGAACACCGAATTGCATCTCTCAGGGTTGTCCGATGAACTGGTAATCTGACCTTGGTTGGATTTTGGATTGGCGACCTTAGGGATAGGTTTCAATGTCTTGCATGGCCCAATTACCGTGTTCAGCTTGTCACAGAGCTGCTTCATAGCGGCATCGATGGTTTTCTTATAGAGTTCCTGTTGCTGTCCTATCGTCCTATCGTGGTTCAGTTGCAGTCCCCTTAGCCGGTCAGAGTGTTCGGTAAGCTGTTTCTGAAGTGCTAACTGGATGGAAGGTTTAGTACAAGTGGACAGACTGTCGAACACCTCGTCGACATTCACTCTCGCAGCCGCCACCTGCTCTTGATACGCCTCATGCGGGGATTTGAGTGCTCCGAAGTCTATACACCACGCCTCAATCAACTCGGTGGCCCGCTCAAGTATGTGTCGAGAGTCCGGGGTTGGCATTGTGATTGCCGAGAAAGTAGGGCTCCTTTGCAACGCTCACTGCAAAATCCTCCCAGCGAGACATAAATTTGTGGCTGATGCCGCAACTAACACGCAGGACGGTACCGCGAGAAAACCCGTTGCCAGAGGCCAACCAGCCTTTCTTAGGTGCCAAAGAGAGGTGATTCCACGTCTCGTGAAAAGTGAGTTGACGCCTAGATGAGTGGCGAGAATATTGAACGCGTTGATTGGCTGGGCGACTGGAAGGGAGAGATTAGTCATTTTCTCCATGCATATTACTTGTGGGGCATGAGCCCACTCGCCGTTTTCCATTTAAGCCTATCTCTTTGAGCGGCATAAGACTACCACAGGTCACTCGCTCCACCTTTTCTGACTAATTTTGCGGGTACCTGCGGGGTACATGAAGTTCCCGTCAGATAGCTTCTTCATTTAATACCACCAAAATCATCAAAATTCTCATACAAATTGACCCTAATGAGTCTCAAATGAAACAATGAGCTCTCAAAAGATACAAGATTATATAGATGATCACAGCTTTAATACCCCGCCTTTCAGGGCAGCTGCTAATGACCCCATCGGCGTGCCTGATATTCCGCCCGAAGAGGGCCGCGGTGATGATTTTCAACCTTTCAACCTAGAATATCGTGATTTCAAGATCAACCCTACTGTACAAAGGTTGAACTAAATCCCGCCGCATTGTCTAATTTTTATCCGTGCCAACCCAGGCGACTACAAATTTCCCCATCGTTTTGCCGTAAAATCGCCTATAGCTTCTACACTTTTTGTCCGTGGACATTAATATGGTAACCAAGTTCAATAAAACTAACCTGTTGTTTACCTCCTTTTTATCCGTGCGCACTCGTGCTTCCGACTTCCCACTTTTATTCCATTCCTACCACGTTCTATCCTAGTGCCGTAGTACATGAGGAACTCTAGTAGGGTTCTTTTTTACGCCCAACCTTACAGGCGATAGAGTTCTTTTTTTGTGACCGCCAATCAAAGCAAGTAAACTAAATATTGGTCATCCACTTTAGTCGAGTCAATCCATGTATAAGAGGACTAATATTGAAATATATATATATATAAGCCTGGTTAAGATTATCGCCAAAGAGCAAGTGCTTATTTGTGTAAGTAGGTGTTGCTGCACAAGGACACGGTGGAGTAACATGAAGTAGTTAGCTATCGCTAAGGGTTGCGCCTTTAGAGGCGGGGTTGAAGAAAGATGATGTCAGGAAGTGCCCGGCTAATATGTAAGTCGGTCTGACATACTTGTTTATCATATGCAGGCTATACCACGCGTGACTTGTTGCGTCCACTAACGAGTGCAGCTGCTCCCTGCTTGGTCTGATCAGAGACATCATTCCTCTGTGAGTCACAGACAATTAATATGCCTTAAATACCCCATTCCTGCCTAGAATCAAAAGCAATAGTCAACGCATAGGTTGAGTCCTGACGAATACATATTAAAACACATTTCTTTACATACTTCCGAACTAGGATTTGAAACCGGCCTTAGCCGCGAGTAAACCATGGATTCACCACGCCTGTATCACAAGCTTCCCTTCCCTGACAGTATTCGATTGCTCGAACTGAGCCAAAATGAAACGAAATACTCCATATGTGGCCATCTCGTATTGTCCAGACTCGAGGATACTCCATGCTTCGCAGCACTGTCATATGTCTGGGGCTGTGCATCGTCAGAGGATCCAATCCTCCAGGTAGACGGCTTCGAGCTCAAGATTCGGCAATCCTTAAAACATGCCATCGACGCCATTTTCTCTGGCTCAGACAAAATTTTGTTATGGATAGATCAAATTTGTATCGACCAAGAGAACTATATCGAACGACAGTTTCAAGTTACGCTTATGTCAAAGATTTTCAGACAAGCTCAGCGAGTAATATGCTGGCTAGGCCCTGACGACGAGAATACCAAAATCGCCTTTGATCTATCAACTGTCTTGGCGATTGAAGGATCCGACTTGGCGTCTGGGAAAGAGCCGATGCAAAGGCTGGTTGAAGCTGGGTTTATCCATGATATATCAGATCTGGTTAATCCAGCTAAAGTTCCATTATCCGCTTTGGCCTGGTTGGTCAAGAATACTTGGTTTGGCAGACTATGGATAGTGCAAGAGGTTGCACTCGCATCACAGCTTGAGTTTCGATGTGGTGGCTCAACTATTAATGGAGACATCTTTTTCGCCGCGATTAGGAGGGTATCCTCTTCCGTGCATAACCCACCTGCACCATTGGTGCTCGAGCCATTTCGTCATGCTGTTAGGTTGGGCCAGCTCAGAGCACAGATTGCAGATGCTATAAGCTGTTCATATCCACACCTGGCTCATACGTTCAGTACGTGGGACTGCACAAAAAATGAAGATCGATTGAATGCACTTTTCGGGTTGGCTTTCCCATACAACTCCGATTCAACATGGTTTCAACCACGATATGATCTGACTGGACCGGAGTTATATATCAAATTTGCAAAGGATTACATCAAAGAAACTGGCAACTTGGACATCCTTCACTTCTCAGGCTGCGGCGATTCAGAGAAATATTCACTCTACTATATTGGTGGTATCCCTGTGCTAGAACCTAGCCCTCCAGTGGATGACGTACCGTCATGGGTGCCTGACTGGCGCGTGCAATCGCGGCCGCTCGTGCTTCTGTCCGACCCTGGATATGATGTAAGATCTCATTTTACAGCAACCCTGTCGAAAGTGGACTATTTCTTTGATGAGAACGAACACAAACTGCATGTTCGTGCGCTTCTGGTAGATGAGATAGTTGCATGTGGCTACCCTTACTATCTATCCCTATGCCGAAACCTTCAGATCACTGAACATGGAATTTTCGAACAATGGCACGAACTAGCCAAAGACCGTCTGAACAGCGATACATTTGAGAACATGTTCTCGTCGACCTTGGTCATGGACGCAAGAATGATGCTTACTGAACGTGGAGCTCTGAACGTGAACCAAGACGAGATACCTACTTTATTCAAATATTGGCAGAAAATGATGAGAAATGACTCATTGTCCTATGATCCAGATGAGGCCCTACCGGTGATCGAGGGCTCTGCACGATATGGTTATGTTGCAGAGGAAGTCTGTCGCAACAGGGCAATGTTTATTACAAAAAGAGGTCGTTTAGGGTTGGGCTCAACACACGTCTCTCCTGGTGCGCACATATACTTACTTCATGGTCTGAAAACACCGTTCGTTGTTTTCAAGACTTCCCAAGGACATATACTGCGCGGGGAGTGTTATGTAAATGGCCTAATGGATCAACAAGTTCATACTTCAGAATCAGACATCTATATTGACTTGATTTAGATATTAGTTTATAATACTTAAGATATCAATGTTGAGCTTCGGGTTTGGGGTTTTCACCTACTACTACTCCCGTAACAAGGGCTGATAACAAAGTGCCAGATTACACGGGAATTTACCTGCGCATTAGTGGAGGTTCTCCCAAATTCTGGCAAGATTGATCAATCGTGCGCCACTTATTCTTTATTCTGATTGCAATTTTCCAACTGTGCACAATACCTTAACCTTACTCTAGAATACTAGATGGTAACGGGGCCCGTTACGGGTTTTGGGCCAATCAAAACTATTGAATTCGCCATGGGCTCCTCAAACTCGTAACGGTCCCCGTTACTGTTCGGGTCGTGTTTACAAAAACGCGGAACGGGGCCCGTTTCAGAACACGGTGATCCGTACCATCCTAATACTACAGTCCAAAATCAATTGTACAACAATTGATTTAATTTACCCCACTTTACAGGGGGTTGACTTGATTTTTGACAAGGGGTAGATTTGAATTTCGAAAAATGGACTAGCGTTGGGGTAAACTCGATTTTGACAGGGGTTGACTTGGATTTCTGATTGGTTCTTGGTTACACGTCAGGCAAGACAACACTTTAACAGCAGCGCATCGAGCTTTGAATACTATTTATCAACATCTATCACAATGAATGTGAGATCTAACCAACAATCTATTATTCTTTAGCTTGTTTCAAGAATATCCGTCAGACCATGGCACTCAAGCCCTCATCCCCATCAAACCAATTTTGACCCGACACACCGCTTCTTTGCTATTAACGACCTCGGTACGGACTCCATCCTTATTATCGATTCCAAGGATGATGCCTTCCAGGTCGTCAATATTATAAAGGTCTTGCCTGGCTGTGACCCTCGACATGGTGTCTTCTATCCCGAAGGAGTATTGTGGGCTACGCATTACATCGTCATCTGCGAAATCAGCGACCAATTATTAGTTTATACAGTGTTATACCGTGGTACCTATCTTGATCTCAAACTGATCCAGGGGATATCTACCTTCGGCCCTGGCTTTCCACCAGTTAACGCAGCCAGCGCTGCTGCTGGCGCTATCCTCTTAGCACCAAATAATAGAGATTTATAAATCTCGAATTGACAGACAGGCAACTCGACGGATTCTATTTCTCATTTCAAGATCATCTCGTTAAACGCCACCTATATCTCGCTAAACTTCGCAAGCTGTGCTTCCACTCATGATGAGCTTTAGTAGTGATGATCAATATGTACTTATTGCTAACCAAAAAGATGGATTCGGCCTTGTGGCTTTGGAGAGAAACAATAATGATATTCTTGGAGCAAACCCTGCGTCGGTTCTGGGTGCATCGGGCTTTAACCCACGATTCGTACAACAGATTGAACTTGATTAGAAGTAAAATTAGAAATCTATTATTTATTATGGTATAGCAAACATCTACGTCCCTGACTGCTAGAAGTTGAGCGATGTCGGCAACTTCTCGAGGAACTCAAGGAACCCAGGGGGGTCGCCTCCCGACAAGCGGTGAGGAAGCAGATGATCAGATTGTTGCAACATATAATGGGTAGAGCGGAGGTGATCGGATGGTGGATATAGAGTAATAGCAGTTATACAGTTGAGGTTGCCTCTAGGGTTAGGTGGTAGGTTGAGTTGCTGGTGGAGGTGCAGTCTCGCGTGATACAGGATTATTTGATCAGGTATTTACTGTATGGTGAGCTCAGTTCAAATTGGGGTTGGCTTCGGGAAAAGGTGTCAGGGACCTGCCGCAAAGAGCAAAGGTAGACAAGTTCCGGATCGAGAAGAAGCATAGACGTAAAATGTAACATGGAGCTGATTAAATAGAGGCTGCAGAGGGTATTCCTGAGAATTATTAAGGTCAAAGTTCGAATGAGGAAGGATGAGGACTTAGGGTGTGTTGGGAGGAAAGAGACTTTGTATATGATGCTGCTGAACAGTGTTGATGCTGTGTAGGTGCTGTGTCGAGGAAAAGTGGGGCTCGATTCACAAACAACCCGATCAACTACACAACACCAAGGAATTTGGATTGCAATGCAGACTTGCTTCCCTCTTCTCTCTTCACCACCTCTCGTCATTTATTCTCCCTCGTTCAATTGAGGCAGTTATTTCCCGTGGTCTGCGCTAATTCCCTTAATTTTGAGCTGTTTCTTGTTGTCCAATAAAACCATTTTCATGCGTTTATGTTAGTTGATGCCTGAGGCCTAAATATTAGTCATCTCCTCGTCGGCGCAACAGGGGCAAGACTTTGTCCAGCCAATTATAGACAGCAACCAGCCACGTATTCCCCATCACGCTAATCCTGTTTCTCTCTTCTCCTCTTTCAATATGACTAAATCCATTTCTGCCTCCTTTGAACCATCAATGACAATTATCAACACAGCATAACACAACACAACACGTCCAAAGCCCGGTGAATCGTTGCTACAGGCCGCATAAAATTCCGAATTGTACCCATCGAACGAGCACGCCCGCATTACGTGTGTGGCTCCTTTGCTGGAACAACCGGGGACTGTAGAAGGGACCTGGCTCAGTTCTGCCAGCTATGCTCTGGAGGACTGACAACTGGTCTGCCAGCTTTGCTCTGGAGGCCAACGGGTCGCCTGTCGACGAAGCTGGTTCTCTTTGGTCTGTCTTGTGTGGTGACGCGACGTGTTATTGCGGCGTGAGCAGGTAAGTCTGCTCAGCTTCCCGTCCCACTAACCGCGTCATTTCGTCACAGCCATAGACAGATATGCCCGACATTGGTATCCATAACACGACGCCTGCTGTCATCGGATGGCAGCGGAACAATGCACTCCATTTCTTGACCGAGCCCGACCCCAATTACAATAACATTACCCTCACGACGCGCTTTGACACGACGTGCTCATTCTTCGAATTGAGCGTGCCAATCAAGATAAAGGGCATCAGGCTGAAGGATGACAAGGCTCTGGACAACAGCATCTCAGCGCTGCTTCTTCGTATATGCCCGTCTATCGTCAAATCCTTGTCCCTCACCTCCATCGCAACGGCCCCCGAAGCGATACGAAAGAAGTTCACATCTGCTATTTTGCGACTTGACCTCGGACTTGGTCGAAACCTTGACATCGTTGTCCCCTCCAACGCCGAGGAGCCAATCGTCCCAGGTCGCGCTGCATCAGGAGTGGTCCTTGATGCTATCCGGCAATTCTCCAATACTACCTCCCTGTCCATCTACGTCCAAGATTCTGAGCTGTTTAATACGAAGCTGCAGTCCATCAGCAACGCATTCAGCCAGGGTCTCTACAAGTCAGCTCGCAGTGCGCAACATGACCTTGTAAGCCTCTATGGCGGTCGAGGAGCCAAGATGATCCATCTCTCGGCCGAGACTGGACAACTCCCTCCGCCTTATACCGAGTCCACATCTCCGCCACCAAGTGCTTCCACCTATCAACAGAAGCGACCTCGCCAAGATTCTCACGATGACCGCGATAATGCCATGTCCCAGATCTGGGCTGTGCTGGCAAAGATGAAGGAGCGTGACGCAAGAATGGAGGCATTGGAAAATGAGAATCGACGTCTGAAGCAAGGCATGGAAGAGCTTCAAGAGCGCCTTGCACTTCTAGAAACGCAGAAAGACGATGAGAGACGTGTGGAGAGCCAGACTGCTGAGAACGCCGCCGAGTTAGTAAACATCGATCTCGAATTGATGGAGATCCGGCAGGATGTCGACGAGTTGAAGATGAAGGCTGATGCTGTTGAAAGAGGCGAGTTAGTGGACACGGTTAAGAACGATGTCCTCGAATACATGAGGATACGTCTCTGGGGCGACGGCTGAAGCAGTAATTCGCTGTCAGCTTCCGTGCACAATGTCCGATCCAACTAGGCATGCTTTTGATGGCTGATATGGATCAACAACTAACGTCATGGCCGGAACCAGTACATGCCAACCTCTCTACCATACTAGATGACGATGCTCTCCTAGGAACAAGAGCTAGAAGTCACCAACTGCGCAGGGCAAGGCGTTGCTTAGCGTTGGTCGGATGATTGGATCAACAGCCAGTATGCGAGCATCCATCGTATCACTACTTTGCCAATGCTCCATGCAACAGTAAGTGGTTGGTACATCAACGACACAAATACAGGTTAGACATATCAGGTCGCCCTTTGAACCTGTGTCAACTAACAAGGACAGATACGGCTGTGCTCGGCTTACAATGGGATCTATCGGACACCACGTCATATCAGCTGGCAATGATCCAAGTCACACAACAGGAGAGGCAGAGATAGTCAAGAAAGGCAAGGACCAAAGAATCCAATACCAGGCTTCAATCCACGTGGTTTAGCATCACTGTCTTTTAGATCGCTGTTACGGTCGAGCTGGGCCTACAGTTATGATATGTCATGTAATCGGTTCACTTGATCTTGGTAAATAAAGGAAACGTGTTTGCATGTATATGCGTCTATTTGTGATAAATTCATACTGCGCCTGCCAATTGTTTGTTGTTCCTGTCATTTTGTTCTGCTGTATTGCTCTTGGAACTGTACCTTGTGTGCTCACCCCAAAGAATGGCCCAAATACCGTTTGATGACAGATCAACACATGGTTTTAAACGTGGCAGCATGTGCCATAGTTGCTTGCTCTACCTCGGGCTATTGTGAGCAGTTGATATGCTGCCTGAAGTGTGTTTTGAGAAGTGTTATGTAGAGTTGATTTTGGCCAAGAGCTGACGCAGACCGCGCGCCTTACCTCGAATCTGGCCAGGAGTGGATCAACAGACCCGCATAGGTTCGAGACATAGGACATGCGAATCGGGCTCCCCCCAGGCTTGGGGGTCTTAGTGGAATTCGCGCGGGCAGTCGACAGAGGCATTTTATTTTGTCAAAATTCAACCACAACGATACATCTAGCGATATGTATATAAGCCGATAGAGAATAAAGCAATTAATCGATAAATCTCCATAAAACCATTTTTTATTCATCGTTGGCTAAAAAACACGGGAAAAGAAAGCATCTAACTCGGTGTCGAGACGAAAACATGGTCTGAGCTCAGAGGCTGCTTACGAAATATCGTTACACCCTGGTCGCTTGGTCTGGAGCTCAAACCAATGAAAGGAGGGCTTGGACCGGACGGTATCCTTGTTGACTCCACAGTGGTTTCCTGAAACAGCTAGCTGAACTG
Organism: Fusarium redolens; assembly: GCF_020744475.1. Lineage (NCBI taxonomy): Eukaryota > Fungi > Ascomycota > Sordariomycetes > Hypocreales > Nectriaceae > Fusarium > Fusarium redolens. The sequence continues at coordinate 125,329 of NW_025763687.1, read as the reverse complement.
AGTATGAACAGGGGCGGGTCGATACGCTGATCGTCTATCATGACTTAAGCCAATGATAGCATGTCTTGGGCCGGACGGTATCCTGGTAGGCTCCACAACGATATCCTAAACAAGGTAAGTTTAGTTTTGCCCATAGAACTGGCCGAGCGAGTAGTCAAGCAAGCACTGTCAAGACTAAACGACCGAGACATCATTGTATTGCGGACAACCTAGACTTATCACTCAACATAGCATGAATTCAAGATGCAATAAATATGATTTTGAGGGGCCACTTGGTTCATTAAGAGATTATCATGTATCCTTCGTCACCGAGTTTACTTTTCTACTGCGATTGCTTGTCGCGATTGTTCTTTGCTCCTACCCTAGATCGCCGTATTTTACCTGGCGGCCCTGACCTGACAACAAGTGCCGGGTTGACCTCTTATTTGCTTTTTCCCCATCAGCTCGCAAACTCTCAACAGGCGCTTCTGTCCCTCCGAAACCAGTAATCATTTCTCAACCCTGTCAGCCGATCCAATTATGTATTGAGTCTCGTAATTAAGCTCGCCCCTTTACTAGGTATGTTAAAGAATACGCATCGCACCGACGCGTAGAAGGAGATCAAAAGTGAAGATGACCAAAACACCGCCGGAAGCAGAGGGAGAGAGAGAAAGTCTTGACGAACCTACCAATCCGGGAGCGTGCAATTTGTTCTGCCATATCCTCTCGAGATCCTTCGCGCCCTGAGATCATGCTGCCTCCATCGGTTTCGGTCGAGTCCAAGAAGCAGAAAGAACGGGATCGTGGTAGAAAACGGCGCCAACAGTTGCGTCGGCAGGGTCAAGCGCGGCAACTCCGAGAAGTTGACAGCCATGAAACCATCCGGCTAGTGAGTCAGGTCCATGACGTGGAGGATGATGTTACCAGCCGTGAGTTGGACTTACCAATCCAAGATATCTCTTCCTACTCTCAAACTCGCGGTCCCGTATCTTGTTAGATCGTCCACACGAGCACTCCCATCGAGGCCATCCTGCCACCTTGTCGACCAGTATTCAGCACCTCCTACCAGAGACCTCTACTTTTCGAGATTCCTCCGTCAGCAACTATACTCCTCCACGATTTTGTCCCCCTACAGCTGTGTCGTCGGGCCCTCCAGTGACGCGTTCTCCGAGAGATATAAGACGAACGAGGGGTGCGTTTGAAGCCGTCACTGATTCAACAAGTGCGGGAGAACCGTTGATGCAAGGGTCATCCGAGACTGCAGCTACCGCCGTGTCCGGTCTTTCGGATGCAACCGAAGAGGTGCAAGCAACAGCGGGTCGTCCACGAAGAGACCCAGCCTTGTCGGAACGTGAACTCACACGACTCCGCGTCCGAGCCTATCGAGCCCGTCAACATCCGTCCAGGATTCTACAGACTGCCCAACCCCAGGATAATACCCTTTTTTCAAACCGGATTGATTCAGAAAACCAGTGTTCTGCTCAGGGTAATCCATGTTCTCCACAGAACGAGCCGACTTTGCCTGTTCGTTTCCATCAAGGTGACGACGCACAACAGGCAACAAGTGACTGGAGACGAATTAATTCGAGCTCTCCGGCCTCTTCGAGGACCTCGGCCTCGGACTTTGCTCTCGCTCCGCTTGATATTAATGATCACTACCACATAGCGGGCGATCATTACCGTTCGCTTTCACCCGACCGCTTGATAAGGGAGAACCCAACATTCCCAGCCGCCGACCGAATACAGGTGGGCCTTCCATACCTTAATAGCTTTATTGAGGCTCTTCAGGCTCTGGAGACACGGAGTGGCCTTGACTTTCTTGAGTCGCAAACCACGACCTATGATCGTATCTTCAAAACATTGTTTACTGCCGAGTGTCACTGTAAGTCTGTTCCTCCACCGCATCGTGTATGTTTAATCACATCATCTGATAGGAGGCTTCCTCAGGTTCAGGTTCGCATAAGACTCATGATCTTGCACGGTCTCATAGCCTTCAAGAAAGGGCGCGGTTCCTCCAAAATTCATTGCCACTGCTCACGACTGTCTTCGACGAGCGCTTTGCCTATAAAGCCATTAAATACCTTCACCAATGGAAGGAATTTCTTTCTGATGAACCTGCTGAGCCTTTATCTTTCCACAAAACCGAAGCTACTCTGGAGCGTGGTCCAGCCCATGTCAAACGGCAGTGGGACGTCGATAGTATTTGGTTCGGGCCCAAGAGCCTGCAGGCTGTCCACAAACCCGGCATTTTCCGCTTATCTTTTATGCCGCCGTTAACGCAATCTGTCCACGGATCAGGTAATCCGGCCGCAACCACGTTATAATACTTTATATATTAAATAGTTCTTATTTTATTTAATTATTTATTTTAAAAATTATTAATAATAAGCTTAATAAACTTTAATAAATTATTTTAGCTTTTTTATATTAAATTTAATAAAACAGCAAATATTATATTTTATATTTCAGTTATATTACTAACTAATATATCTTTAAGAAAAAGGGAACTTATTACTTAATTAATAGTAAATCTAAATATTATTACTTATTATTTTTACTGTAATATAATAGGGTTTATAATAGTAGACTTGTTTATAGGTTCGCCAAACATCATCCCGTATACATAGACCTCTCCAATTAGCCAAAATTTGTCTGGTCTCTCTTGCAGTGGCCGAATAATATACGGTACTTTCCCCCTAAGGAAGATACAAATTTGATCACCTTTTTTGGTATTGTAGGGTGCTAATCCCACGTGCCCAGACTCTAACAGAATTGGGACTCGTGTATTTAGCAAGCGTAGCCGTGTCGTGTACCAGTGAGAAGACAGCCAACTATCCCAGTCGTAATCGCCAGTCAACCCTTTCGTTATATGTTCGTCTCTCTGAGGCTCCACGACGCTACTGTCTGTTGGAGACATGGCGCCTTTCAAATAATCCATCACCTCTCGCCAACCTTGGATACAGTTCTGAAACTCCTTCTGAACTTTTGTATTATCATAGGCGGCCGCGATGGCTATGTGTGCAGCCGCTATCTCCACCTCATCTGACGTCAATTGCTGGGACCTGATGCAAAATGCTTGAACCTCCTGTAGATAAGCAATTGTTTGGGATAAATCCAGAGAACCAAGCCAATCAGGATTCCATACCGAACCACATTGTGCAATCGTGCCAATTATCGCCCCTTTGAGCTGTATGGTGTGCTCATCGAGCGACGTTACGCATTGTTGGGAAGCCATGCTTGCAGATGCGCAAAAAGCTATTCGACCACGGAGGCCCAGTACAAGGCGAACGTATCTGAATACGCCAATCCGGAGTCCATGTTGGCATGTCAAGCGACAGCTTTGGGAATTGACAGTATGCGAGAAGGTCAATATGTCCTTGTTTCAAAATGACCAGCGCAACTTCGCGATATATCTCTTCGCACGACCGGGAGTAGTCTACTATGTTAACGAATTCAACGGCGTCCTGGGCTAGATGCAGAATTGAGAATACTCTGTCCAGCGGGTTGGTTGCTTGGGGATGATTGTAGTCGTGCTCTAGGACTAGTGTAGTAACTAGCACGCAAAAGAGAGTGTCGCTGTCGATGTCTCCATCTTGACGCGCCCAGTATCGGCACCGCCTGGTTACGACGCCTTCCATAAAGCTCGTCGCTGACGTCAAATAGGTACGAGGCATACTGTCGTCGAGAACATTACTAGTCTTTCCCCGGGATCTTGTATGATGACCCTCTAAGAGCTGATTAATATAGGCGAGTAATGCTTGGAGATTCCAATCCCATATCATCATCTCACCACATGCAATACGCAGGCTACTGCCGACAGCGAACTCTTGAATGATCCAGAGTCTCTTCCAGTATTCCCGTTCGCAGAGAGAACGAAAAGCACGGCTGATGGCTTGTAACCCTTCTTTATTCGAATGAGCAGCGAGAATGCTGCCGTGATCGTCTGCCCAAATTGCCTCCCCGATTTTCTCGATGTGTTTCAGAAGCATATCGCTATCGTCTGCGGCAGGTCCAAGCCAAGCTATGACAAGCCTTGCTTCGCTGTAAATACTTTTCATCTGCTGCACTTGGTCGCTCTTCTCGGCGTTGTCTTGTTGGTTGATGCACACCTGATCCACCCAGGCGAACGTGTCGGTATCCTCAACCAGGAGTTGCCGGAGGACTTGCTCGACCGTACAGCTAACTTCGTATATCTGGCCTCCAATTGCCAGTCGGGAGCTTGTTGTGCTTTTGCCCCAAGCGTAGGATACAGCTGTATATGGTGGGCAGCGACCACGGGAAAAGGAAACTAGTTCACAAACGACAAGGTCTGCACTTATCCCGGCAGGTCGACGGCAGGATCGTGACATTAACCTAATTAGTCGTATGGCATTCGTACCCGTTGGGAGAGGCACATAATTCATATCATGTAGGGGTCGAATTCGAGCGACCATCTCGAACGGTAGGACTCAGGTTGTTGGTGAAGGGGGAGTTTTATTTTCTATTTTTGTTCCGATCATGTCCTTCTGAGGCTGCCTAATATGAAATCCCGTGACCAGGAGCGTAAGGCTTTAAATGCGGGGTAGGCATGGCAACACCATAATCTTTACCTCGTAGTAAAACAACCAAAACTCCACAATGGAGAGCCTATCGACCGCCGCATCTATAATGGGCATTATTTCCATTTCATTTGAATACTCTCGTATCAAAATCTCCTATGATTGCCTCAAGGTGAAAGATGAAAGTTTTGGGAGTATGGCCAAACTCAAGCCGACAATCAAAAGGGTACACGATAGCCTTTCCAATCTCACCTCGTCAATGGAAAGACTATGCGATATCCTTCAGATGCTCAAGATCAAGCCACGAAATGCCATGTGTCCGCTGCCAGTAGAAGAAGAGCTAGCGGTTGGCGAGTGTGCTTCCGACCTGATAAAACTTGAAAGTCTGGTACGAAGGATACAGCAAGAAACGCCCGATACGGGGAATACTTTACGCAATACTTGGCGGGGATATCCAATGGTTCTGAGAGAAGAGCATGTCGAGGAAATGCTGGCTATTTTGGAGACCCATATCAATGCCTTGGAGCCTTTGGCTCGCATGCCTTCTAGGTATGCCCTCCTCCAACTACAATGTTGTTAGTGGCAGTCTAACTGTGTCCTTATACAGCGTCAGCCAACCGAGAAGTTCTGAGCATTTCACTTGTGTGTCAGAAAGGTTGATGGACGAAATGGGTTCGGCAAACTTTATACCCGTATGGGACCCCCCCACCCCAAACTCGGTCCGTCTTCGAGACGATGAAGGCCGAAAGGTTCTGGCCAGTGATGAACAAGACGGGTTTTCCAGCCGCGTGAAGAACGCAATGCAGCGATTGCATGATGAAGACATTACATTTTCCAGACTACAATTATATAACCTGTTGTGTCTCCTTAGGGAAATAAACGGTCTGAAGGAAGACGAGGAGGAAACCGATATCCAGGGGGAAACCGATATCCAGGGGGAAACCGATATCCAGGGGGAAACCGATATCCAGGGGGAAACCGATATCCAGGGGGAAACCGATATCCAGGGGGAAACCGATAACCAGGACGAAACCGATAGCCAGGACGAAACAGAATACAAGGCTTTCAGAAGGCAAAGTCATATATGCGCGCGACGGCTAGCGAACCTTGCGAAAACAAAACTATCAAGGTCCCGCCCATCGATGGAGGCAAGGAACATCATCCTGACCTTAAAAGAATTCATCTCGGAAGTAGAAACAAGGTCGGATCCACAAAATCACAACCCCGTGTCCTTAACAGGGAAACGGAAGGCTGAAGCGGGATCTGGGAGTGAAATTCCTAGTCATGGGAATGATTCGCACAATTTCAAGAGGGCTAGACGCATGAGTGTACGGTATTGGTGGCCGTCTATGACGACGCGGAAATCAACAGTGAAAATCCAGGAGTGTGGGCGTCTTGCAGTTGAAGATGGCACGAATATATGCTAGAAATACAAGGTTGGACTTAACTATTAATGCCTCTGTTTTTAGTAATCGTGGACACGCTGCTCTTATGTTTCTGACGCCACCGCTCAGTTGTCAGTTCACGCCACTGGATCCAGGCCATACCTCGCAGGGACTAACTCTAATTGGCTCCCCGCAAATCTAAAATTTAGCTTATCGCCTTGTCGGCTTCAATACGGCGATACGGCGGGGTTCCTACATTGTTTGAGCCGTGATCGGCAATTAGTTCGATTTATTGGCCAAGATGAATTGGGCCCGTCACTCGGTTTATAGCGACTATAGCAACAACAACAGGACTTTCCATTATTACGAGATGGAGCTAACATAGCCTTTCCACTGGCTATACACCGGGGCGGACCGGTATAGATTAGAGAAATGTAACGTTGAGAGGTGGCGCGGGAGCTGTTCATTTCGACCTTTCAGCTCCCCACTCTTGAATCTTGGCATCTGGTCAGGTCATAGTTAACAGGTGCCAAGTGGCACACGATTTGTAATCGAGCTTGCTGCCTCCCTTAGTCCTACATGTCTTATTACCCCGCCCTTCCCGGGCCTCAATCAAAGACGGGGTTGATAGCTTCCAAGGGTCAGACAGCACAATTCAGGGATGAGTGCAGAGGTTCTGGTAGTCGCGGCCTGTTGCTTTGTTATCTGCGGGGGTTGAAAATATGCAGCTGCTTCCCTTTCATCCATGCCTGGCGCAACCATGCAGCCAACAAATATATTTTAACGAATCATAATGTGACTGCACTGCTCTCAAAAAGAAGAAAAAAGAGACAATATGAACATATCTACGCCACGTAAGAGATTGCAATAGTACGGACTAATGATCGTTATATTTTATATCAATAACAGGGATTCTTTCTTCTGATATGCCGCATGCCACTTCTCGCACCTCATCTGTTGTTTCTCCTTATACGTTATTTTCTCGCAAATGGATACGCTTCCGTTCGTCCGATGAGGCTGACGTGCCAGTTTTCTGTATTCGAGCCAACAAGAACCTGCAGGTAGAAGGCCTCATTATGAATATCGCTAATTCTGAATTGCTAGCCGCACCAATTGGTGAGCCTCTGAATGATTTTATTTTCGTCGGATCATCGGCAGGCCCTGCCGTCCGAAGTTTGGTTGGTTAGCTGCCATGGAACCATCGGTGATCTCCCAATAAACAAGGAAGCAAGACTTACCCCAGTAGACCCTGTGCGCCTATTTTCTGCAGACGAAGACCCATATCGCCCAAATTTTCTCAGGCTGCAACTCTCTCTCCGTAGACACTGGTACGGACACCTGGCGACCCGAATTATGCGTGGCATGCACGGACCATCAAATCGTGTATCAGGACCTGATACGCGGGGTAATTGGTACAATACAATACAATTTATTACGCCCGGCGGCTTATTTTGGCCGATAGGGCACTAGTCACTAATTCGTACGTACCTTGCCTAGTTTTCGTCCTCGCCTCCCCAAGCCCATGCTGTGCTACACGTTGCTCAATCTGTGTCCGCATTTCCTAAAGCCCAGACTGTACCTTGCTTTTCACCATATGAATTGAAATAGGTCTCCTCAAGCCCATAATGCGCCTGTTCCTCGATTGTGCTTTTTCCTTCTACCCTATTGCTCCCTGCGTTTTCCCGTGATTTACTAGCATAGCCAGCGAACTAGCTTGAAGGCTATTCTTCAAGTGTTCAACGTCCTATCTACGGCGGCTGAAGCGACGTCCGCTTTTATAAGACGGGGTGTTTGGTGTTTAGTGTAAGTAGGTTAGTAAGAATAAGTGGGTGTGATTCTTGCAATCTGGTTTCAGTATTGTGTGTCGAGTCGGCCTGTGGCCATTGCAAATCGTATAGTTGCATGGACTGCCTGCATGTTTGGCGTCCACTTGGCGTCATCTGATGGTGATTTTCCTCCTAGGTAGAACGAGAGATTTCCTCTCAATGTCTCCGTGCACTGCAACATTTCAGTCCTATGCGCTGTCCATTTTGTGCATCGAAAGAGAAAGTGCTCTACTGTCTCTATCGCTTGCCCGCATACGCATTGCTGTGACGCTGCTACGCTGATCCGGAAGAGGTACCCGTTCAGTCTGGCCATGCCTGTCCTAAGCTGTGATAGCACGCTGGCTTCTCTCCTTGATAAGTCATCATAGAGCAGTCGGGTGTGCTTGCCTGGGAGCGCAGCATCAACCTTCTTTGAAAACTTCCCAACATTGTCTAGTAGCCGTTTGCTTGCACGCTGACTCGATCGGGCTATGTTCAGGGTCGTCGATCGCATTCGGGGAAACTTCCGAGCCGGGACGGCACCGTCTTGGCTCGCACTTCGCGCCTCATTCTTAGCCATTTCCAGGAGCCTGTGTTCAGCACTGATGGGCATCCATACGACAGCCACCACGTTTCCCTTGAGCCTCAATACATTGATGGAATCATATATGCATCCAACATACTCTTGACCGGACTGCTGGCGAGGGTTTCGGACCGTGAGCACGGCGGCTTTGTTGCTCGCCAACAGTGCCACGCTTCGATACTCAAGGTCGGGTAAGTGTCTCAACGTGTAAGCCATCGCTGCTAGTTGTCCGGAAAATGGGTTCTGCTCCGTCCTCATGCCGAGCGTGAAGGAAAAGCGCTCAAGCTTCGGTCCTCCTCGCACCGAGGCAGGGATCTCGATGACCCCGCCGACTCCGACTACCCCATTCCGCGCCGAACTGCTCACTGCAGCACGTACCGCCCATCCTAGGGGTCTGCTTGCGTTGTCCCTGAACTATCCCCTTCATCCACTATAGTTTGCACCCGTTCTACCCAGGGTGCCAACGTGAAAGGGTTGATCGTTTCTAGTTCTTCCATTGGGATCTCATTGAGTGCCACTGCTACCTCGTAGAATGGCGAGCGATTGTACCTTCTGAATTTTCGGATACGAGATGTAGCATTTCGGAGTGGGTTAGTTGCTGGCAGGGTGTGTAGATCAGTCCACATCTTGATTGCTCGTCTCCAGAACCGTTCATGTGCGCTAGCGATATGCGCCTCTGCTTCTGCTACGCTTGTTGCCACCGTGAGGAACGTCCCCACGATTGTATTTGCTCCGATCCTCTGAACCCGATTGATGGGGCTGGCTCTTCTATACTTGCATGCGTGCATCCAGACGTTTGAGGCATAATCCACGACTGGAGCCACCGTGGCTGTAAACAGCTGTCTTGCTGTTCTTGGGGTAAGACCCCTGAGCCTTTGCAGCTCCATCGCAGCTTTCAAGCCCTTGGTTGCTGCTCGCGCAATATGTTCTTTGTATTTGAGGCCAGAATCCATGATCAACCCGAGAACCTTGACCTGGGTCTTGGGACGAACAAGCTGTCCCCTGATCGTAAAAGGCTCCGAGTCGGACTTGTATGCTTTTCGAGTAAAGTGTATAATCGCCGTCTTTTCTGTCTCGAAGGTTGCACCACTTCTCCTTTCCCAGTCCAGCGCCTTCTTGATTATGCTTTTAATCCCATCGCAGTTGCTTTCTGCTGTTGGACCCGTGACCCAGGCCGTGAAGTCATCCACAAATGCTATCGCTCCCCCATAACAATCAATGCGTTGCTGTACGAGGTCTGAATTAAAGAAAAGGAATAGAATTGGAGACAGAGGTGAGCCTTGTGGCAGCCCAGCTTGCGGCAAACTTTGCATCTCGGATGTCTGTCCGTTAACCTGAATAGTCGCTGTGCGATCCGAGCAAAAGGCTTCGATCCAGCGAAGCAGATCTTCTGGTATGCCCCTTGCTCTCAGTCTTTGGATAAGTCTCTCCTTGCATACTCCGTTATAGGCTCCTTTAATGTCAAAGCTCACCAGGCTAAGGATCCGCCGTCCCCGCCAGGCGGCGTAGATCTGCTCTTGCAGCAGCATCAGGGCCTGCTCAGCGGAACGCTGCTTGCGAGCTCCAAAGTGGTTTGTTGGCAGTAATCCGTGTGTCTCAACAGCGTGCGAGATCCGTTCCGCGACAACTGCCTCTAGTACTTTGCCTAGGGTAGATAGGAGCGATATGGGCCTCCACGCCTTTGCGATCGAATAGTTTTCTTTATTTGGCTTCTTCAGTGGAATAATCTTAGCATGTCTCCATTGATTCGGCAGCACTCCTTCTTCTAGCGATGCACGAAACAGCGAGAAGACTCGGTGCTTAACAGAGGGCCAGATCTCTTTCCAGACTGCTGCGGGTAGTCCGTCCTCGCCAGGTGCTTTCCACGCCTTTGCCGAGAAGAGCTGTCGCTCTACCTCCTCCATGGTAACGTCTGGCATGACGATGGCGGCTCCGCGCTGAGGTCGCTCCCCTTCCTCTTCGATGTGTTCCGGCAGTGGAGGGAAAAAGTTGGCTAACATCTCCTCGGCTTGTTCAAAGCTGTTGGTTGTGCGGGTGCCGTCAGCCCTTGTGAGTTGGGGTACTTTGCCAAATGCTGTATCATCTCCAGACTTGAGATACTTTGCCGCCTTCCATATGTTGTCGTTATCTGCTAGAAACTCGTTCCAGTGCGTCTTTTTCTGCTGTCTGATAGCATCATGATACTGTTTTGCTGCTCCCCTGGCCGTCTCCTCAAGCTCCTGACATGCCGATCCTGCTCGCCTCAATGCTCTGGTGCGATTCCTCCAGTGTGTGTATATCTGCCGGAGTTGCGTAAGGTCTGAGGTCCACCAGCGTTTTGCATAGGGTGACGGCTTAGCTCTGGGTGTCAGAGCGCGAACCGCCTCTAGCACCACTGCCATAAGCCTGTCAGTCTTCTGCTGTACGGTACCTTCCTCCAGGGTGGACTCTAATGCTGCGGCAATTCGAACGTTGATTTCCTTCCATGGTGCGTTCTTGAGTAAGAGCCGTTCTTGAACTTGGGGCACCGGGACGGAGACGTCGAACTCCGTCTCAATAGCACGATGATCGGACCCGTGCTCTGTACCGTGTATCATACACTTGACAGTCGAAGACGCTAGGTCCGCGGAAGCGAGGACCAGGTCGACTGTCGTCTCAAAATCTCCACCGCTCCACGTCTTCGTTCCTCTCGGGAGCAGGCTCATAAGTTCAAACTCATTCATAAGATTGATGATCTGATCCGCTTCGCCTTGCCTCGTCAAGCATATGTCGTCTCCTCCCCATAGCTGGTCGTGCCGGTTGAAGTCTCCAACAACTACCACGTCCACCAGTCTACCGGCTTGTCCTCTTACGTCTGAGATGACCTGGCGCAAAGCGTTGCAAGTGCCTTGTAAAGCTTGGGTGTCTCCTCCTGGCACATAAACCGAAACAACCAGAACCAGCCGCTCAGGGAGTCGCAAGATGGCTGCCGTCATATCCGCTGTCTCAATCGGTATCTGCTCTGCCTCCACATCCTTGTTTACCCATAACATGCTTCGGATCGGCCATCGGCCCTCTCTCCAAATCGTGGGGACTATCTTAACCCATCTGGGGTGCCCCATAGGGACAGTTAGTAGCTTGACGTCCTTTTGGTGTGCCTGGGGCTCTTGGATCGCTATCACTGTATATTCTTGTAGTTGCTTATCGTTCATGAGGCTCTCATGTACCATATCCTGCTTTCTCACATTCAGTTGAATCACCTGCAGCGACTTACTCATGCCGCCTAGGGTGAAGTTTTAGGCAATTTCTGCTGAATGACTCATGCGGACCGCTGCAGAGAGCGCAGGTAATTGGTACAGTAGGGTATGGAAAGTAGTTTTGGTCAGCTCCCTACGCCCATGTCTAGTCACCTTTTTCATGATGTCTCACCGATGAAGTACACTATTCTATAATAGGAAATGTAACGCTTGATCGCGAGCCACCGTATGGCAACATACTATGACATGCCGCGACAGCAATATTAATCCAAAAATAATAAAGCTTGGTCTTTAATGATCTCTAGACCAGGAAGTTATATTACAGAGCCAAGTTCGACTAGATTATTGGGGGCAGCGTTGAAAACCTAACCTGCAAATGCCTACTGGAGTCGAAGTTGCTCTGAGCAGATGCAGCCTAATTGCTGCAGGAATGGGGCAGTCGACAGCATCTTCACCCAGTCATTCTCGTTGTCCGATGGTGAGGCAACCACATCAAACGAGAGCGGAGGCGATTTCATAGGACGTCGATGGTTACACTGCTGGCCTTAAACGTTGCAGAGTCTTGTATTCGGAATTTCCAATTGCTACGACTACCTATGCAATAATTCTGCCTAGTGTCGAAATCGGGCTGAAACATTGTCGGCTGCCGGGGTGTGATATGTGAGTTCATCATATGGAATTGAACTATTAGCCGAAAAAAGCCGCCGGGCGGAATAACGTACACGATAAGCATGTGGCACAGCATACTGTGCAGCTAGGAATAACTTACCCTATAGAAATTTATTTCTTAAATAAAATAGCTAAAAATCTAAAAAAATTATTTTTAAAGATAGTATAGCTAGCTTAGTAAAGAAATATTTTTATAAAATTTTAATTTATTTTATTTTATATAAAAAACCTTAAAATACAGTGTAATATACAGTGTAAATAGATTTTAAAGTTTATAGCTATATAGAATTTCTTTAAAAATCTAGAAAAATTAGTATAGCTTATTTTAAGACTTATATATAAGCTATTAAAATCTTAGCTATTTTAAGCTTAATTTTAATTTTAAAGAATTATTTAAAAACCCGCCTTTAAGGTGACAAGTGGGGTGTGCCACATACTTGTCTGTGCCACATGCTTATCGTGTACGTTATAGGAGTTTAGTATAGTGCCATTATATTATAGGTTAATTTACCTTTTTTATACCCTATAATTTATCTTTTCCTAGAGTAATAGAAAAGTTACCCTTCCCATAATTAGATTTATTTAAAAATAAAGTATATATTATATAGCTATTTAATTAAACAGGTAAGCCTCTTTTTTATATTAACCCTGGTATTATTACTAAGATATTAATATAACCCTGAGATTAATTTAGATTTTAATATAATAGACCCCTGACCTAAGCTTACTATATCTGCTCTAGCTGCTTTATTAGCTTAGGCTAATTATACTTTGATATTTTATTAATTAGCAGTTTGCCTTTAACTTTTATTATTTATTCTAATATAAATTATCTAATTAGATAAAAAACTCCTAAAAATATATTCCCTTTATTTTAATATATCTCTAATAAGTTAATTAAGCTTATTAGTTAATATCTTATTATAATTTTATTTATTATTATCTGTTTTTATTTAGTGTTACGACCCTCGCGGTTACGTCACATATACCCCATAAAATTCCCTACTTCTTTCACTAATCACATAAGGACCAAAGGATTCCTTTTTAGTCCTCTAGCTTCAACTAACTACAATAGGATTAAAGCATTAAGATATTAGTCCTTAAGGAAATACTATTAAGTACTTTATAACCATTAGTATATAAACTATATTTATTTACACTTTTATAAACTTAAGCTTACTAGCTATTAATAAAACTTCTTTATATTAATTAAGCCTAATATATATTAAATCTACTATTAAGAGATATAATACTTAATAAGCTTAGTAATATGCCCTATGTAATCTACTAATAATAAACCTAGTATAGCTAGTTTAATATAATTAGACCTAACTATTATATATTAATAACTCTTATTTAAATTATACTATATAATACTAAGTAATATAAATATAATAATAACTAAGTATAGAGGGGCTTAATCTCCTAGCTAGGGGGTCTTTTAATAGCTTAAGAGCTTTCCTTCTTTATAAATTCTTATATAAATTAATATACTAAGCTATATATAAATTTATATAATAGAGATCTTTTCCTAAGCTAGGAGTTTTAACTATTTAATAAGTAGGTTATTCTAGCTATTAACTATAGTATTTTTAAATAAGTAATAAATCTAGCTATTAATATATTTAATTTATCTCTAAAGTAGTAATTTAAATATAAAAAGCTAAAAAAGATTAAGTGGTATATTAGGTAAATAACTAATATAAAAATTATAAGGTTATATAATAAAAGGGCTAAAGTTAAAGCCGCGGGCCTTATTAGGCAGAAAATCATTAGCCCTGGTATGATCCTTAGGGCCTATGCGCGAGCCCTTGTATTCCTTGCAGAAGCTCTTGTCATCATAGGAATCAACCTCCTATCTTTGATCGGGATCTGAAGATATATTCATTGTTTGAACTGCCATAGATTGTATAGTAATTTAGCTGTGAAAGGTTGGAAGTTGAAGCTTTTGATACCCCGCTTGTACTGCTGTGATGACAGAGATAAGGTGGGGCGGGGTACGCATTGGAGCTCTTAGATGAGACAGAACATTTTTACACACTTTGGAATATATTACTAAAAACCATTGCCGAAAAAAGGCGGACCGGAATCCATGGCTTTTTGCTGTCTATATGTTTGGTCTGTTCTCAAAGCCACACGCGAAAGTGTAAATAGAACCCCCAGTAAAATGCACAGCCTTCTAAGTTAAGACGTAGGGGTGATGTGGAGCGGAAGGTTCCGTCGAATCCTCGGTAGATTCATATACACCAATCAACACATAAACGATCTTCACATGCATCGTCTTTAGATGAACTTTTCGTATAGATGGTACCTATATCTACCTTCAGTCAGAGGGCCGTGACCGGGCATATGTATAATCGAACAATCTATATATAATGCCAGCGGGCTTACCCGCAACGGTTCACGCGCGCACAACGAAGTCAGGTGCAGCCCGTGGCGCTCCAATAGGTCTGTAACTCCGTGGGTAGGCATGCTGGGCCCCTAAAACAACTGCCCCGCCATAGGAGTGATGTCGACGGTTAGCACTGATTGGCCCCCATTGTTCTCTAATGACCAGTGTCGACGGAGCGAGATTGGAGGACGCGCCATCTATTTTCTTGATGCGTAAACTATTATCCCATTCTAAAGTATCTTGAGGCATTCCTTAAGCGGTTTCAGTCACGAAGTCGGGTGTACAATACAGAGGAGCTATGGCTATCAATGCGAGTTTGATATAATGCTTTGTACATGAGGTATCAGCATTCGCGGGCTTAGTTCGTACTTATGTGTGACGCCACCTTGTTTACATTAGACTATAACAGCTTAAAATCATGCATGTTCTTTATGGCTTTGAAGAATGCCTTACTGTTCTGCTGAGAATGTTGGTGTAGCTAGTTAGCCAAGTGCAAGTGGGGGGCTGCACATCCGGGCTAAGGTCACCATATGTCCGCCATAGCCACCCCCAGAGCCGGATTCTATTATTAGCAAATAGACTACTTCAGTTATATTTCTGATAGTCGAGGAATATTGAAAAGAATGAAAATCCTTAACAACACCACTTTGACACCGTCACTGGATGTCGCCCAAGTAGCAGGCATAACTTCTAAGCCAACTTTTCCGACATTCCTCACCATGTACGTCAACGTGTATACTGGCATGTGGGTCGATTATTCCAATGGGCAAATCACTGGTGCAACCATAACTCTGACTGCTCGAAATGGCTCAATCTTGGTGGCTGCCCTGTCCATATTCCTTGTCCTTGTTGGAAGCCAGTTCTGGAGCATTCTGAGCTTTGTTATTCACCAGATGAATGCAACAGACAAGGCTACTGATATACTGCACTTTCAACACCAAGCAATTTTTCGCAATGCCGGCACATCAATCGGTGCTGCTCGAGAACTGCTGGCGCTTCCATTGCCATGGCGGCGTCGACAAACGGGGTCAAGAGACTTCTCGATGACTATACTTCGGTCGTGGGCGTGGGCTTTCCTTGCTCTTACCAACTTCTGCGTCTGGTCTACGGTTGGACTCTTTTCATCTGCCATTACAAGATCTGCCGGAAACCACATTTTGATCACGCCCGGAACTTGTGGGATAGTGTTTGACAACACGTCTGAAACCGGCCTTTCAAGCAAATCACTTGGCAAAACCATCATTGCGGACACACACGCACGAGGTTGTTATGGGAGTAATGATAGCTCGGCACAATGTAACTTGTTTGTTCAAAAACAAATTACATGGACCGAAGATGCAAACGCGTCCTGCGCTCTCGGGAATGGATTCTGCTCGGCTACGCTTGAACTTGACAGCGGATGCATCGACTCTCACTACGACCTGGGTATTAACGCGCCCTTGGAAAACAGAATTTATTACCGCAGGGTAACCAAATGCGCCGTCGTCGATCCTAAGGTGGTCCGAAATTTTACAAAGGAGACTTACACTAACTATACCGCCTACCCCGTGTATCAATATTATCTTGGCAATAGCACAGCTCCTGAAACACCATTTACCTTTGAATATGACTCGTACCTGGCCGTCTCGGATGTTGGATATGGGTTGAGGTAATTTCAGTCAATCGTATTTCTCTATATCGCTAACACCTTCATTGGCAGCTCGATAAGTCAGTATGGCGGAGATATTAAGGCCTCAAGCTGGCTTCCCTCGGAAAAATTCTACCTGCCAGATGCAGATCTTACCCTCGTCTGGCTACTTCCAAATTTTGTGTTCTCCATGACCCCTATCGACGACCCATTTTTTGGATTTCATCCAAATAATATCTCAAGAAAATTCTGCCAACCCGACAGTAAGTCTTATCGAATGCTAGAGTGCTAGCGCTAATTGGTAACAGATTTGGTAAACATCATGGCTTGTACTGATCAATATCAAGTGTGTAATCCAAAGAGACAAACGCCTATATGCTCCCCGTTAACCGCAGCCGTCCTATTACGAGACAATATTTCCAACATTGAGCTGAATCCCACTCAGAATGTCACAGCCAGACTGATACTGGCCCTAAATGGTGCTGATGGTATTGGTTCCTCACTTGGGGGAAGAGGGGCAGGCGCGCTTCTTGCAAGCGAAAAGGTTGCTCAGTCCATACAAAGTTTTCTTCCTAGCAACCAATGGGCTACTGAAGTTAAAAACTGGTTTGCGATCAGTTTGATAAAACTCCAGTATGCCCTTGTTGAGTATCCAACCGGTCCGACTTCTCCCTTAACGGAAAATCTTGCCCTGAAGGTTCCGCAGACGTCTGAATCCCAGAATCTCTGCCGATCAATGAAAGTCCCAAACCCAGGAGGGTACAAGTCCTTTAGCGTTCTTGCCCTCGTTATCGTCCTCGTTGTAGGAGGCATGGTCATTATCATAAGCATCATTCTTGAGCCCGTCACCAATTATATTTATAACAATTGGGTCACAGAGCACCAGTTCCGGAGGCTTCAGTGGATTCTCGATGGAAAGCTGCAGCTACAGCGAATGGCGTACGAATGTTCCGGGGTAGGGACCTGGGTGAATAAGGACAGATATGTTCCCGTTACCACAGAAATCACGAAGATAACTCATGTCGACGGAATCCCCGTCAATTTACCTGGCGTAGAGTTCGACCAGGAAATACCTGAACAAGACTTCATTATCGGGCGGTTGGAAAGCCCAGGACGACACCATTTGATGATACCAGGCACACCTGGCACCCAAGAACACGCACCGCTTCGAGAGCAGCTTGCATGAATGTGAATAAACAACACAGAGGTTGGGAAAGGAAAGATGGTGAAAGGCACCCTGGTGCTGCGCCACCAACTCGATCCAATCAAGGTTGATATGGTCATCAGCTCGGCGGTTCTGGATAATGACCATGAGGTCCGGGACGGAGCAGCGGAGATGTTCTGCGAGAATGAAGCTAAGGCGGCAAAAATTGCATGGTGAAGCAGACAGAATATTGGGAAAGCGTATGGATCGATAGTGGTGTATTTGGTGGATGCCACTAGTATAGCGCCGCCCAGAACGCTAATCGTCGCCAGGCCCATATCGTGCTAGCGCCACTAAATTTCCCATACAAATTTCATCGTCGGCTGCCAGCCAACGCAAACAATAATTGCCAGGAGCTGAGGAGAATGAAACTCACACAATAAATTGATCATAGTTGTTATCTTTGGGCATCTTGCTTCTCCCCGTCTACCTAGCTGACTTCTTGAAGAGTGTCAATGCGATATGAGCATGGGCGATATCTGTAAACACCCCACTTCCAGAGATGATTCATATATGCATATAAGTTGAAGTTCTTATGCTTTTCTTTGATTATATTCGTACCTCTGACTCTGCCAATAGTTCTCTTAAGAGAACCAATAATATTACTACAACTGATGTCCAAGTTTGATTGTGATATGCCAACTACTAAAATTCCATCCTTACTGCCATTTCTGAAGATTATGGCATTGCTATCAGCCCGTTTCCTAAGGACAACCCTGTCACTTCGGCGGTCGGTTTTAATCCGGCTTGGTAAAGAACTCATCTATCGTACCAACTGAACTGAAGCAGATTTTAAAATTGCTCCATTTATATTCCCAGAGTCCTTTACTAAGCCCTGAAGTACATGGACGATACGTGGACGAAGGGGGAGACTCGGCGCCAACGGAGAGCAGCGACTCCTCTCATGGTGGGCTTTCTAGCGACGCCAAGGCTCGCATCGGAGCTGGTGCGGCTATCGGTGCACTTGCCATCATCGGATTGCTGCTATTTCAAACGACAGAAAATAGCCCATATGATCGTCAGCACAGACATCTCGTAGGCGGCACTTGGCGTCTTGAGACCTTTTGTCTCAGCTCAACCAGTCTCATAATCATCGGATAAGGTCATTTGGCCAATAGCTAGTATATTGTACCTCGACTAATTGCCAAAATTGAGCCTAATAACTAAACCTCTGCGGCATAGTATAGCGGCAAGATATACTATAATAGTGGGTAGGCGAGAGCATCCTATTATCGTCTATGCTTATTTATCTTTTCTTGGTAGAACTTCGTCACAGGACTGTGAATCTCTATAAAGATCCTTTCTACTTCGCCTAATAGATATCGCCCTCCATATCCCTGTTAACCTACCCCTCGCGACTCTATTTTTTTCATTTTCCCATCCATGCAACAAACCCATCACAGCATCCCCTTTCACTGAATTCCTCTTTCACTTAACTCCCTCCCTGGCCCTGTCGACGCCAGGTCATTTCCCATGCAAATTACCCTGTCTGAGGTGCCTTCCAATCCGACAGGGGTCTCCTCTTTCACTAAATAAGGACCGAGGCATTATTGCTAGGCGGGTTTCTTTACATGTTGCCCCCCTCGTTTTCAATCAATGTTGCCCCCTATGGTTCAATAGCGCCATTTCATTTTGTATGTATTTTTCAATCATGTAGCCCCCAACATGAATGCTGAATGGTTGATAGGTGCGTAAGGTAGGCCTGGCAGAGCACGCTCTTGTTCCAGCGGCCGGCCTGAGAGATTTGGGCGAGCGACGTGCCGTGGGTCTCCGCGTCCTGGGCGCCTACCCTGCGCGGGAGGTGCATCTTCTTTGATGCTATAAGGCCAGCGGCACCAAAGATACGCCAGGTCTCTTATAGCTGTGTCGGATACGAGAGCTCCTGCTCGCGGTCTCGTCTAATAAGAACCTTCATCTGATACTAGTCCTGGCGGCGCCGAAAGGACAGGGACAGCTCGCCGGCAATATGCTAGCGCCAGAAGAAGAGCTGTGCTAAGGCCCCTTATATACAGAATAAGGCATCCTTATGCCGGAGGGCACCTATAAACTCTTTCTTTGCTGTCTTATTTAGCTTACCGTCTTGCAAAAGGGTAATAAGATAGCCACAGGGGGTCAGGCCTTTGGAAGACGGATAGTCGAGTAGAGACAGGTCTGCAAGCTCTATCTTACGGCGGTTTTGCCCCTGTAAGAGGTAGTAGTGGCCGAATAGGAGGTCGACTCGCATACAGAGGTTTTGCAGCATATATGCGGCCCCGCTAAGAAGGAGATCCTAGACCCGGAGCCATTCATCGGGTGAATAGCCGGCCTGGATCCCATCGGTTCTGCGGTCTTTAAAGGAGGCGCGGTCGTGCTTCCCCCGCTGCCGGCCGCGTTGCTCAAGGAAGCCTCGTACGGCGGCGCCCCGGGGGTTTTCCGTGTTTGCGTTACCGTGGGCTACTTGGAGCCGCCAGAGCTCGATAACGGCCGCGATATAGGCATCGATAGTGCCCCTCGTAAGCAGAGATCCTTCGGCAAGGTCTGCTGCAGCCGGCGCAAGGGCCGTGGGTGGCACATAGCCCTCGCGATCGTCCGCGAGCAGCTGGGCGGCCTCGGCCAGGGGGACCTCTAGGACTTCGGCTAGGCTTTCGGCCTCTGCCAGGGCCGCGGCCTCGAGCTGCCGCCGTAACTGCACAGCCTTTACTTTGCCCTTGACCTTACCCCGTGCCCGTGGTTTCTTCTGCGGTAGGGCAACGCGTCGTAAGAGGATATCCTCTTTGAGCCACGCTGCTAGCTTGTCTGGCGTCACGAGCTCGCCGTCGGGCCAGCTATAAAGTGAGCCATCTGCCGTAGCCCGAGGCGTACGGCACCAGGCCTATAAGTCCTCATCTATTAGCCGCCCATAGGACCCTACGTAAAAAAAAAAGACAAGGTTAAAGGGGAAAAGAGAGGGCGGCGGCCGGGGGAACGCGCCTTCCACTCCCGCTGCTTCGCAGTATAACTCCATGCCGTGTTCGCTGGCTGTTCGTCCTTCTTCGCCTGAAGGCCTGCCCTCCGGGCAGCATGGGCATGCTCGTCTGCGGCTATATATACGTCATCTGCGGCCATCTCGGTCAATCAAGGCCTTTCTACGTGGTGCTTTTTTCCTGTCTGGGGCCTGATAAGCTGCAGGGAACTTATCAAAAGCACTTATTAGGCACCACGCACACGATTTCACGGGCCGCTTTTTGCGGGGGATAAGTCGTTACGTGGTCTGAGCGAATTACGACGTAATTGCGGGCACCATCGATAAGCTGGCACGTATGTCTGCAGGGCTGAAGACAGATAGAGGTATACTCAGATATAATATATTATTACTCCCATGATAGTGCCAGGGTTCTATATATAATTTGCTTAAAGAAGGCGACGTTATGCAGTATAGTGCAATGGTTTCCACCCTGGCGGATGCGGCTTTCGTGCTTATAACTATAAAAATGATATTCTTTTCAATCTACAGGTACAAGGAGGCAGCCCTTATTTTAGATACACGCGAACTCGTTCATTATCCACTACATTTACCTCCAAATGTAGGCGGAAGGTCCAGGTCGAGAGTGCTGGGTCATTGATCATGATGTGAGCTGACAGCGAGGTATCAGGGGTCAGGGACTTCGAGGTCATCTGAACATCTGTATGAGAAGGCGAAGGCAAACAATGGCCAAGTGGGCTGCTGCCGAACTCTCCTGCAGCAAGAACAGGCTCTGAGTCTTGGACGGTGATGTTTGCTGGAAGGGGGCCATGGCTGGAAAAGACGGGCTGAGCAGCGCTGCCCACAAATCAAATCCAATCAAACAAATTACCAAACAAATCAATCAAATATCCCGAAAATCTTATTTCAAACAAACAAATCCAAAATCTTGGATTTAAGATAATATTTAATATATTTAGTACAGGATATAATGCCATAGAAGATAGCTGGTTAGGCTCATAGCCGCCTTTCCTTATAACTTACCCAGTACTCAAGAGGTGCCAAAGATCTGGCACTTAGATCAGGCCAATCAGAGCCATTATCCGAGCTCTTACGTTAGTCAGCCGCCCTTATATAAGCCCCTTAACATCGAACACGCATCGTCATTGGTGCTTCTTTGTTATGGCGTGTGGCAGTCCTTACCTAATAAGGACTAGTCCAGTGGAGCTCGACGGCAAACTCATCCCTCTCCATCCCCTGGTTTTACTTACCCTTCACCAGCGTCAAGCACTCAGCAGCATCGCCAGACCTCCCTAGTAGAATAAAGTCCCCACCTGCAGCGGAGAGTAATAAACGACATATGCTGAGGAAAGTTACGACTTTATGAGGTTAAATCCGACGACAATTAGGAGAAAGGAAGACCTATAACGATCCCTTTCTAACCAACTAGGCTCGCCTATTCTGGGATTTTGCATTAATAGAACTGCAAGGCGTGGTGTTTAGTAACATAGAGTGCCGTGCTTACGGATAGGCAAGCAGATAGATGTACTAGAAAATCTATTATAATTAAGAGGCTTTTTTTGGCCGTTTTCGAGCTGCGGCTTATAAGGCTCCTGATAAGTATAGTCAGCGCTTGAGACCATGCGTGGTGCCCTACAAAGAGGTCGGAAATAGCATCGGAGAAGTATAACGCTGAGATTTAGAACATTTGAAATGTTTAAATAAATGTCTTAAACAACAAATCCAGTGTCTAAAAGTATTAAATAAATCAAATTCGACTACGGATTTGATTTGTTTGATTTGTGGGCAGCGCTGGGGCTGAGAAGATACGTATGATTACATGATCCGTCCTACGCTTCCTGAGTTGGGTTGAAATGCCTCATCGGCAGGCCTACCCACCAGTCTGGATGCATCTTCCTTGTTGACAGAGTGAGACCCAGCCAGGTGAACCAGGAAATGCAGACCACGAGCGAAAGATCACTATGATTCTTGACTTTCTCTATAAGGTGATCCATGGTTATGGGGAAAGAGGCCGAGGGCAACTCTGCTGCCTGGGAAGTAGTCGACCCTTAGTCTCCTTGCGCGTTATCCGAAGCGCGCCCCAGGGCATCCTCGCCGAGCAACCTGCCGACGGAGCCCAAGGCGCTGACACACATGTAAGTGACGAGCGCAGGCGCCCCAGTCGGAGTAACGTGACCAGCCTAGAGCGCGGGCACGGCGCCGAGGGGTCGGACCTGCAGTAACATTGAATCCTGGATGGAGAGGCTGCTGTCAGCGGCCTTGCGTCTCTTCGGTGTAGCTGGTCAAAATCAGGCCCTGACAGTTTGACATTCAGAAAGCTCATGTTTCTCCTCGGTCTCGGCGCCGAAGGCCGAGTCGAGCATGCCGCGGAGGATGACGGATATGGACTGATGGAGGTCGATACGGTGATGCGGCGTTCACCACAACCTACTAGCCTGGTTTACCACATAATCAGGCACACCATGCATTACCCCGCGAATT
Source organism: Fusarium redolens (assembly GCF_020744475.1). Lineage (NCBI taxonomy): Eukaryota > Fungi > Ascomycota > Sordariomycetes > Hypocreales > Nectriaceae > Fusarium > Fusarium redolens. The sequence continues at coordinate 102,510 of NW_025763687.1, read as the reverse complement.
GCCCCTTTCTGTTGACAGGGGATCAAGAGAGTCGGGTATCGTTTCGATGCCGGGGTTCTACCCCAGAGTAATGTCGGTGATGAGCCATTGCGGGGCTATATGTAACTTCACAACCCATCACCATATGTTGGGGTTCAGTAGGCCCGATTAGAATGCACGAGAGTCCAAATATGGGCATCATCTTGCAATACTTTTGGGTTAGTTCCTGGGCAGGTAGGCAATATTCTATGTCATAAAAATCAACCCCAAAGATGTACTGCGATCTGAAGCCAAGTGCCGTGTTGAGGTCCTCCGCTCCAATCCTTGGAGATGCTAGTCATTCCACGAACCAGATCAATGACCAGATGTGAGTTCAACACAGAATCCCTCCAACCGGCCTGAAGGAAACAAGACTATCGCCTCTATAGTACCACCGATTCGTTGGATAAACATTGCCGATTATACCCTCCACCACGGCCAATGCCCTATTTCAGAATCCTCAATGCGCCAAAGAAGAATCACGAGAAGCCTCTTCGGACCGAACCAACGATTTCATGTGATGCGGGGTGCATAACGAGAGATGAGCGACACGGATAGAGGGTATCTTTTGTCTTCAAGAGAAAGATAAATAGCCAGTCAGCTCCGCGTTATCAACAGTCAACTCCATCTACAACAACGCTACACAACAACACTAACTAACCGACTTGGCCATCCATCGCCTGTTTTGAAAATGTTGAACACAGTTTTCCTCGCCTCTCTTTTCCTCATCCCATTGGCCATCGGCGCTCCGGCCGTTGACATCGAGGAGCGCCAAGCGCCATGTCAAAATGTGCACATCTTCTTGGCTCGTGGCACTGACGAGCCTTATCCGGGTCGCCAAAGCTCCCTTGCCTCGGCCATTTGCAGTGGCTTGCCTAGCTGTGGCTACGAGAACATCAATTACCCGGCTAATTTCAATACATACTGCACTTCGATATACGCTGGGATCACCGGCGGTCTGTCACAGATCACGGCATATGCGAATCGATGCCCTAATTCCAAAATAGTCCTGAGCGGCTATTCGCAGGGTGCTCAGCTCATTGGCGACATCCTTGGTGGCGGCGGCGGGCAGAGCTTGGGATGTACCCAGCAGTCCAACTCTGCGTTGAATCCTGCGACTTCGCCTGGCAATAAGAGTAAATCCTTCTCCTTAATTCGTATGGCGATAATGGTGTTCTGGCTCGAATGGCTAATCTCACCTGCATAGTTGCTGCTGCGCTGTTCTTTGGCGATCCTCGCCACGCTGCCAATCAGGCCTACAACACTGGTACCGGTGCTTCAAGGAACGGCGTAAGCAAATCAATGTGTCCTAGCAACGCCCGACAAAGAGTTGACATTTCCCCTTTAACAGATAAACCCTCGGAATGGTGCTCAACTGACCTCGCTGAACCGCTTTTCCAACAAAATCCGATCCTGGTGTTTGGCAGGCGATAATGTGTGCGCGCAGGGTACTGATCCAAACGCCCACACCTCCTACTTTAATGTGTTCTCTCAGGAGGCAGGTGCTTGGGTCAAGACTAAGGTCTAAGGGTTCTCTGGTTTCTTCAAGTTTGTGGCTGCTCCGCTACTCCCATGCTACGAAACCCACAAATTGTCTGTATAGCATGGGACTCGGCGTTACTTTTGCAGCAAATTAATCCGAGAACAGTTGGTTTGCCTGAACGAGTACTTTAACATATGACGTCTAGTTAGTCTGTTTCCAATTTACACCCTTGAGCCAATTACTGCTCGTGAGTCTGCGAGTTGTGCGTATGAGCGGGTATGGCCGAGTACTACCTGACCCCGTTACATACTCATCTTGGTCATGCAAAGCGCGGCAGCAACTGAGCTTGAAGTCCATTTTTATGCTGTAGAACTAATAAACCCCATTTGTACGATTTCATCGGGAGGATGACAATTGACCCTAGTCCATCCAAGTAGCCTCATATGGTGTAGCATTATCGGGATAATGCAATGATGCAACCAACTCCAGGGTAAGGTTACTAGGGGTCCAACCAACTACCATGCAGTACCCACCTGTAACGGTTGCACAAGCCGTTAAGCCACAGGGCAAAAGATCGGGCCATAATCGCTATGCAAGCAATTATAGGTGTGCCACAGCTGCCTTATAGAGCCTTATAACGCTGTTACGGACACGAATCGTAACACCACCTGCCGGACATACCCACCTACCATACACCAAAAAAGATTTTCCCTATACAAAATGCCCAATTTCACTTATAGAGTATGTTATTAAAATAAAAGGTATTTTAATAAGAAAATATCTATTATATTAAGAATTACATAGAATTTAATATTTCTACTTTACTTTTATAGCAATGCTTATAATATAATTACATAGAACTAATATAAAATATCTTAAAATACCTCCCTCATTAACCAGCCTCCTTAAAGCTTTATCTAAACTTTTCTCTTCCTTATCTTTCCTTAGTTACCTTAAATATGCCTTAATTATCTTATACAGAGGATAATATTATCTAGGCTATCGTGGTTGATAAGCATGCGACGCAGATAAGCATGCGACGCACTTTTCCCTCTTACATTATAGATTTTATCTGATTAGATATTTGTCAACCATTAACAATGTCACAATCTTCAAATGAAGCCAGAACCCTCCTTGCCCTTCAGGCCCTTCAAAATGACCCAAAATTAAGTACCCGACGCGCTGCAAAGATATACGAGATCTCTGAGCCTAGGCTACGTCGCCGTAGAAATGGCATTCAATCGCGACGCGATTTTATCCCGAAATCGCGGAAACTATCTGATCTAGAAGAGCAGATAATAGTCCAATTCATTCTTGACCTAGATTCGCGAGGGTTTCCCTCGCGACTGCGTTTTGTGGAAGAAATGGCCAATTCTCTTCTTGCTGACCGCGACGCGTCACCTGTTGGCAAGCGCTGGGCTCACAACTTCGTCAAGCGACAACCAGAGCTAAAGACGCGTTTATTTCGGAAATATGACTATCAGAGAGCCAAATGCGAAGATCTATCTATTATTCGTGGCTGGTTTAGGCTCGTACAGAACACAATCGCGAAGTACGGTATCCGATCAGATGATATCTGGAACTTTGATGAGACTGGCTTTATGATGGGCGCTATTATGGCTGGAATGGTCGTTACAGGTTCAGAAAGGCAAGGAAGGCCAAAATCAGTACAGCCTGGAAACCGGGAATGGATTACAGTGATCCAGGCGATCAATGCGGAAGGTCAATCGATCGCGCCGTTTATCATTGGTGCAGGCCAATATCACCTTGCGAATTGGTACCGAGAATGCAACCTCCCAGGCGATTGGGTTATTGCAACGAGCCAAAATGGATGGACAAATAACCAGCTAGGTCTCCATTGGCTAAAGCACTTTGATCGGTCTACAACTAATAGATCAACTGGTCCCTATCGTCTTCTGATCCTTGATGGTCACGAAAGCCATCACTCTGCCGATTTTGAGAGATATTGCGAGGAGAACAAGATTATCACGCTTTGTATGCCTGCTCATGCGTCTCACTTACTCCAACCTCTTGACGTTGGGTGCTTTGGGCCGCTGAAAAAGGCATATGGTCGAGAAATTGAGTATCTGATCAGATGCTCTATAACTCACATTTCGAAGGCCGAGTTCTTTCCCGCCTTTTACGCCGCTTTTAAAGCTACTTTTACAAAAAGTAATATCCAGGGAGGTTTTAAAGGAGCCGGGCTTGCTCCTTTTGACCCGGAAAATGTTATCTCAAAGCTTGATGTGCAGTTACGGACTCCAACGCCTCCCGGGGAGGCTGCTGAACCTTCGACCCCATGGGTTTCAAAGACGCCAAAGACGGCAATTGAGGCCCAATCTCAGTCTGAATACCTTGAAAAACGAATTAAAAGACATAAAAGCAGCTCCCCAGAGTCAATTATTGAAGCTTGAAAGTCTAATACTAAAGCAACAAAGGCAGTTATGCATGAGGTTACCTTGTTAAGGGCTGAGGTCCGAAACCTTCGAGATGCAAATGAGATACTAAGCCGGCGCCGGAGGGCAAAAAGGACTAGATTACAGAAAGGAGGGGCCATGACTGTAGAGGATGCATCACAAGTAATTGATCAGATGGATGTTGATACACAGGTAGTGGCCGAATCATCTAGAAGTGGTGGTCGGGCCCGGTCAGAGCGACCGGCTGGTCGGCGTTGTGGTGTATGCGGCAAGGCCGGGCATAATGCAAGGACCTGTCGGGTAGTAATTGAGACATTTGGGGAAGAGTATAGTAAGTAGTTTTAATTGATTAGATAGTTTGTGGTGGATTTAAAGCAAGTTCTAGCTTAAAGGGTAAGAAAAGTGCGTCGCATGCTTATCTGCGTCGCATGCTTATCAACCACGTTATATATTACTCTTACCTGCCTATATACTACTCTTATAGGCTATAGCTGCTAAATAATAGTATTTTTAATATATTTAAGGCTACTTATTAAAAAGAACTATAAAAACTTATTAGCCTAATTAATTCTATACTAGTAAATAAGATTAACTTTATTAAGGCCTATACTAAGGCTAAAGAAGTAAATATAATAAAGTAAAATATACTCTTAGGCTAAAGAGTAACTAGAAACTAGCTGATTTTATAGTAAAAAGCACTTATATATCCTAAGATTTAGCCAGATAAAAAGGAAGTAATACCTAGGTTAAATAGCTACTAAGATAAGTAAGTTAACTTTAATAATATACTAAAGACTAGCTATTATATCTAAGATATAAGGAAGAATAAGAGCCTATTAATAAGAAGGTATTATTTTATAATATTAAAATAGTTTAAAGCCTAAGAGTTAAAGATTACCTCTTTAAGTATTAGAATAGCTAGTCTAAAAAAGGAAGTTAGCTAGTTAAGTAGAGGTAAAAAGAGGAAGGTAATATTAAATCCTAATAAAAGATTTATAATATTAGCAGAAGCTTTAGTAATTAATAAGACTATTTCTAAGGTAAATAAAGTAATTAAAGAGGCAGATACTATTAAGGATATAATTAAGATAAAAAGGATAAAAGAAGTTAAGAGTTTAAATTTAAAGGAGGAAGAATTAAGTATAATATATATATATATAAGGCATAAAGTTAAAATACTATAAAAATATTAAAATCTACTTTATTCTAAAATAAAATTTAAAAATTATTTTATAGGTTTTATTTTTAGTAAATTTTTAATATATGGTTAAAAAATAGTATTTTATATAGGGGAATTTTTCTTTTACTATATAATAGGTAGGTATATATAGAAGGTAGGTACTACATGGTATACTCTACTAGCTGTTTAATAACACGAGCTTATAAAGATTGTTAAAAAGAAACCTCGGATTGAAATTATAGTAAAGAGGGTAGATAACCTATAAAAGGTAAAGTACACATTTACACGCATATGTGACATAGGCGCAGACCATTGATTGAAATGGGATAAGTTGCTATAGTATGGATTACATAGGAATAAACCGGAGATAGATAGGCACTTAGGAAGTAAACAGAGGTGCGCAACAATTAGGGGTAAACGACAATTAGAAATAGAAGAGTAGGGTGATGCAATTGCAAACACATATCAAATGTTTAAAACTTCAGCTTGGTCGGGAAGGAAAGGAAAGTCAACGTTATCTAATAATAGAGAAATAATAGGGGTTCCACCGTAGCTCCGCAAACCCTGAAAGCGTGCACGGACGAAAAGTATATATTACGATGCAACTCTAGGGAAATTGGAGAGACGTCTAGCGTGCATGGACCAGAACATGTGCATTGCATCGCAATGTTCGCGGTAATCATTGTAGTAGGGCCTTTGTGAAAGCCCTAGGCAGCCGGCCTGACCTTGAGGTCGAGATCGAACCTCTAGTCCAGCAAGACTCCTCCCTCCGGGCCGACTTTATAGTCACTATTAGAAACAGCCGCTACTTCTATGATATCCAAATCGTAGCTATCTCCAAGGACTCTGCAAAGGAGGACCCCTATAGCACCCTAAAGGAAGCTGCTAATAAGAAAAGGCGGAAATATTAATTTCTCGGAGCCTTCTTCTACCCTCTTATCTTCTCAGTAGGCGGCCTTATGGATCAGGAGACCTCACAGACCTACAAGAAGCTCCAAGAGCTCTTAGGTCCCTTTACAGCCTCACAGCTAGACTCAACTATAGGCCTAGCCTTAACTAAGACTAGGGCTATCTCAGCTGCCTTTATAGCTCGAGATCTACCTAGGAGAACTTACTCCTAGATAACCTCTTCCTATCCTCTCTATCTCTCCTTTCCTCCTATCTTTATCTCTCTCTTTTTCTCTTTCCTTCTTATCTCTTTCCTATCCCTATATATCTCTTTATTCCTCTCTTTTATATCTATATCTCTTTCTTATATTTATATCTCTCTCTCTTACTCTCCCTCTCCTATTTCTTTTATTATCTCTTATCTCTTTTCTTTCTTTTTTATATTTACTTCTTTTTTATAATTCTAGGAAAACCCTTATATAAATAGCACTAGAGCAAGATAGCTTCCATAGCCTAATATAACCCTATCCTAACTCTAAGGGTGATTCCAGACTTTTGGCCTGTTATTTTAATAACAACACTTTTACCTCAACATACCAGTGGTAATTAGTACAGTAGGCCCAGAGTTGCGTTGAAGGACGTGATCCGTCCATAAATCGTCACAACTGCCAATATAAACCAATTAGGTTATTATTTACTTCGCTGGCCCGCCTTAAGCAGCGGCATGACAACCGCCTCGTGCCCATATTCGGTAGCCGCCTATAGCAGCATCTAACCACGGTTATCCTTAGCCTTGATATTGGCACCCTTCTCGAGCAGCAGCTTGACGACGGCATCCCGCCCGTTCTCAGCGGCGCATAATAGCAGCATCTAACCTTCGTCGTTATTAGCCTCGATGTCGGCGCGCTTCTCAAGCAGCAGCTTAACGACCGCCTCGTGCCCATCCTTGGTGGCGCATGATAGCGGCGTCCGACCACGGCTGTCCTTGGCCTCGATGTCGGCGCCCTTCTCGAGCAGCAGCTTGACGACCGCCTCGTGCCTGTTCTTAGCGGCCGCCTATAGCGCCGTCTAACTATCGTCGTCCTTGGCCTCGATATCGGCATCCTTCTCGAGCAGTAGCTTGACGACCGCCTCGTGCCCCTCCCTGGCGGCCCACGACAGTGGCGTCTGACCATGCTCGCTGTCTTTCGCCTCGATCTTCGCATCCTTGTCTAGAAGTAGCTTGACAATCACATGAAGGCCATAATATGACGCTATTATGAGATCCGTAAAATACTTGGTAGTCATTAAACCTGTGGTTTTCTAATAAATTCCAAACCATGCCGAGTAGCTATTCGAATTAGGGTTATAAATTCTCAGGGCGAAAGGTATAATGGCGGCGCCATCGATAATACAAGCCTCGCGGAAGTGAGTGCCCCAAGTTTGGGCCAAGTATTTTAAAAAGGTATATCTGTTAAAATAGTGGTCCCCTTCCCTATTTGCATCTATCGATAAATTGTCGTTGGAGTTGAAGAAGTCTAGATAGAGTATGTAGACCTCTGCAAGAACAGCGTGTGCCTCTTGGATAGTGATGGAGTAATGCCAGTGCAGCGCTAACGAAACAGCTATAGGCAATGCCAAATCTGCAAGAAGAAACTCGCAAGCTGTTTAATGAATGAAATAAATATTGCCTTGATGGATTAAGACGAAGAGTCCGCACCAAGATCTGAGATACAACTTGAAGTCCTCCTCGTCCTCCAAGTCGAGGTCGTGAAAAGACTGTGATATGTCGTTTATATTTACTGCATTGTTCATTTCTGAGAGTATTAGTAGCCGACCCGCTGCTAAGATAATACTTAAGGCCTTTCGAACTATTAGGTCTTCTTTAGACTTGCTAAGGATCCGATTATATGCCTCATTAATACTCCTCGGGAGTGTTGCAATAGCAGACTCAACACCTTTTGGGGTCCTTTTAAAGTCTTCTTTCCCCAAGTAATCAAACGCTAGGTATACCCAGAGATAAGTGCGGTAGGTAGTCTCCTGTAGCCTTTTCTCCAAGTGACTCTTGATTTCGGGAGAGAGGTGCTTCTCCATAGACAGCTGGTTGACCCGGCGCGTAATGACGTGATTTACCTCCTGGCTAATCGTTTCTAACTCTTCCTCTCCTGGTATACAGATATATAGAAAAGTATCCAATAGGTCGCGAAACTTGGACACGATCTGGTCATACGGCCGGCACGTTAGAAGATACTTCAACTTACCATAACCCGACTGGTCGCTACGGAATTGGCTCTTAATATTCTGCATCAGGTCCGCAAACTCCGATTTGGCACATTCATCTAAGGCATTAAGTGCCACGATTACAGGCCCTGCCTGGGGATCTTTTATAGTGTTTTGTAAAACCTTCTAGAGCGATTCTGTAGAGTTAACTAAGCCTTCTCTATCCTTACTTAATTGTTGCATGGCATGTTTAATCAGGGACGGTTTCAGTGAGAAGAGCTGGTAGAGCAGTACATAAAGGGCTTGCCGGATAGTATTCTGGTCTTAATCTTTAAAGAAGAAGTAGCAGATTGTTGTCGATTGTGGGAGGCCATGATCGATTAGGTACTTGGCTAACACCGACTTTCCACAACCAGGATCCGCCGTGACTAGCAGGGGGCCAGAGTCCTGTTTCAACCACCTCTGGAAGTGCTTATGCTTAAGGAACCATAGGCATATACCCTTAACCCTTTCTTCCACTTGTTCTTTATACCCCTCATATGTGGAGTCCTTGCTGCTGGTTGTTAGATAGAATAACTGGTGACACTCCTGTTCTTTTTCAGACAGCTTTGCCTTGGCTAGATCTTTCTGGGCTTGGAGCTGCTCCTTTGCAATATTATAATATTCCCTTGCAACATCCCGATGCTCCTCTGCAATTTCTTAGAGGCCTATGTATAGAATCAATAGGTATTCATAGTATAATTTTAAACCTTTGAATTACCGGATAGAATATCGCCAATCCTTCTCTCAGCCTTAACCTTATTAGGCGGGATCTGACGCAGAAGATCTTTCGCATACGCCGCCGCCACCATGGCGGCATAACCCTCCTACTCCTTGTTCTGATGGGAATCAGAATAGTCGCATATACCGCGTATAACCAGGCATGGGAAGTGGTTCATCAGGCCTGCCGCCTCCATCTCGAAGCAGAGGACGCCCTACTCTTCTATTCTAGATCGTCGCCTGCCCCTGTTCGTCGGTTGCCCCCCTGTAAGTCGCCTCATACCCCAACGCCCGTTTGATCTCCGGCGGAAGATCTAAACTCCAGTCTCCTCCATTCTCCTGCTTGCTTACCGCTTTAGAAACAGTGCTAGGGTTATATCATTTACGCGATTGCGTCTGGAATGCGACTGATTGCATACTTATGCTTTTGCTCCTGCTTTTACTCCTAATTTTACTCCTGCTTATAGATTATAACCACTCATCTTTCTTTAACCTTAGTCTCCTTATAAGATTTAATCATTTAATATAATTGTTATAGATCTGAACGATCTCTTCTATTACGATAGCCACTGGCACATTCTTATATATAAAAGATGCAGCACTATGCCGCAGACTAGCATCTACCGGCATATCAGCATGTTTTATAACCCTCTGCGTGCCCATAAACCTGCCGATATTAAGTCCTTCGAACGATTAATGGACTGTCTGCCTTACATACGGGATCCGGATGAGATTAGTAGATCAGTCCGACCCTGACAATTATTGTTTGCGTCGACAGCCTACTCTTCTATTCCTAATTGTCGTGTACCTCTAATTGTCGCCTACCCCTGTCCACTTCTCAAGTACCTGTCTATATCCGGTATATTCCCTTTCAATCCATACTATGGCGACTGATTTGTCCCATTTCAATCGACGATCTGCACGCGCGTCACACGCGTGTGAGCGCGTATTCCAGAGCTAGACAGCTTCTTCCTTTTAGTTCTCAACTTATAGTTGAGTGAACTAAAGTATTCAATATTAAACATAACAGCAGAAAAGAAACTCTCCTACAGAGTGTACGCCCGTGCCAAGATCCATCTCCTGGTTTTACGTACAACAGCAACTAATTCAATGTATTCGACTCTAGATATATATAAGGGGGGTTGTAATAGATCTTTTGATAGGAAAGAAGCCTAACTGGCAAATTCCATATATTACCTGCTTTATAAACTACGATCACAGTCGCTGTAGTGCTTTTCATATCATAGACCATCATACATAATTATCAAATAAGCAGCCAGGATGATTAGGTCGAGGATTAGGTGCGACAATTTACATCAGTCTTGGTCAACAGGCAAGGCTACAGCGGTAAGTGAAATAGGGCTTATCCCTCAACGCTCTACTACTTTAAAGAGTTGCTTTCCATACCCATGAGAATAGAACGGAATTCATGTTTTGTATAAGCTACCAAAAGCCTAGTCAAGGATCAAGTTCCGAGTTTTACGCAATCATATTACAAAAGCGCTATTCAATACATGATTATCGTCATTGGTCAAGCTCACCGCAGCAATTCACGGCTTGGTCCGGCTTTTAAACCCTTTCCCTCCAGCCCTTAACTCATTCTATATTAGATTGTAACCTAGTTGCCTTCATTATTTATCTTCTACTCTCGCACCCTAAAGACTAAATCCCTGAAGCTATAGGGTATGTAGCTAGTTATACCAGCTTTAATAATAAGGCATCAGTCTGTATAATTGCCTGAATAATCTCTTCTCAGTATTATTTCGTATCGGGAGTTGGAATATCAAAGAATTTATAAAGCAGAATTTTTAGGTTAATAGATACAATTTGGGACGATGATGTGTTCTTGAACTCATGTAATGTACAATGACAAGCAGATTCTCATTCTGACATAGCTCGAGATCTATTCGTGCTCCTCTTTAATGATTAAGGCTTCTAATGATTTGCATAAAGACATCTGCCCTCGGAAAACTACTTGACAGTTATCCGACCTTCTCTCAAAAGTTGGTCCCATACTTTGAATCTTCTGCGATCCGTCCATATAACTGTTATTCCAATGATCAATAAACTCTTGTGCTGCTTTATATTTTCGGAACGATTTGTGGCAAGCAAAAGAAACTTGTTCTACGGCCTCTTTGGCTCCTCCTGGTCCACTAATCCTGTTAGCAATTACCGAAGACACGCACCTAACGAAGGAAACACCTACTCCCAGAATGGATAAATACCAGGCTTGGGACCATTAGCGACGGCATAATAGTTACGTGGGTCAGGCAAGGGCGCCGTCTTGTCTGTTCCATCGTCGATCAATTGTTCGATATAGTCCACTCCCATTAGTTCCATATATATTCGTGCTTCATGAATTGTGTAGAAGCCCCTATACTTAGAAGGACAACCAGTCACTCGCGGGTGTGCATCTGCCCTGAGAGTCGTTAATCAACTTGTCTTTGAAGTTATCCTTAAGTAAATGGTACCAAGATGAGAAGATAGTAGGTTTGTCAATATGCCCTTCAATGACTGCATAATACTTTTTACTCTTCTTCGGGTTCCCCATGTTTCCAGATTGAAGTGAAATGGAGACGACAAAATGGAACCGTTAGGTTAGTTGTCGAGAAGATAGCCACAACAAGGTGTGAAGTAATGTTTTGCTACAGCTAATAGATACGAAGACAAAATGGAGCATGACGGTGACCACGGGTGGTTTGAGGTAAATCTTATAGCCCGTAAGGTATTACTCCTGGCTTAAAACTGATAACCTTTGATAAGAGGGGAGTTCACACCAGGCTTAGGCATCGAGGCAGATAGGCACAATGAGCCGACAGCCGTAAATCAGGCTGCTTTGGTGAACAAGGGAAGGAGGGCGAGAGGAAACATGGGAACCAATGGACTACAAGCGAATGGGCTCAAAGCATCGAATCAATTGGAGATTTTGAACCAATCAACAGTTTGTTGAGGATTGGGTGTACTGTACTGTAGTGATGGCGTCGCCAACTCTGTTTGATTCGCCATCTATGTCTGACAATCAATATCACCCCACCTGTGCTTACCACCTCCGAAATGCAGGTGCCTTTGTTGCTTGCTGGCTTATGGTTCGCACACAGATAAATGAGGCTCTGCGCTGCAATGGGTTATTGAACGGCTGCCCATGTTTCTTCCACATGATTTGACGAATAATTTGCTCCTTGAACATTGCAAGAACCAGCTCTGTCTATAATGCAGTTTGAGTTACAAATACCTCGTCGCCAAATGTCCAATAAATAGAAAATTCTAAGAACTTTACTATACTCTTACAGCCTCGTCTCGGGAGAACCGGTCATAAGTCGCTCTGGGCTGCGGTTAGTACTGTGTCTGGTCCGGGGCTCCTTTTCTTTCGGCAGAATTCGCCGCGTCGTGTGTCAGATAAATGTGAACTAGAGTCACATGGCTTCTCTTTTTAGACTTGGGCGCAAAAGAATTGTCAGATGGCAGGCACATGAGAAAGTGGCTGGCTTCAAACTGTTGCAGTCTGCCTAGCCTGCATTATGCAGTCAGGGAAAGCATTACTAGTTGAGTTGCATGCGTAGGCGGGGCAAATCAAGACACCGTGTACTGCTATGCAGGATCATCATGATCACGCAGCGTTGGATGCGCTGGGCCATCGGGCGTTCAGTGGCACTTGTGACGGGCTGACAAGGCGAGCAACTCAAAAGCGGCTCGGCGAGTCACTAAGTGGTGCGAGAGGACAATTGCGGCATGGCAGTGAGGGGAAGCGAATGGGCAGTCATTGGCTGTCGTATGTTTCCTCAATTGTGCGGTGACACGCTTTACCCCGCAAACCATGTTAGCATGAAGTTGTTGTTATGCAGACCGGCCCGCTCCGCGAAGACAATTAAGACTTGACAAAGGAACCTGTCTTATGGATTCGCTCTGAAATAAAAAAGCCTTCTGCTGCATTGCAGGTATTGGCTTTAATGGAGCTTCCTGTCTCGCCTCATTATGAATACCGACGAGTTGCTTCGCGTATGGTGGCGGGGGTGCGCCATTTTCTTAACCCACGTAGCCGAAGTCTCCTCGGCCCATTGCTGCCTGATAGTCAAGCCTGCGGCCACACTAAAAGCAATCATACACTTTGCCAGCCGAATTGCACATTGCCACCGTCGAGCTGAGGTGGCTAGCTGTAAGGTTGCAGCACTTGTTCCCGACTGTCGAATGTTTGAAGGAGGCCCGAGCGTTGGCCTGACCAAATGCCCTTTTTCCGTCCTTGCAGCCTTATGGATCTGGGCGGGCAAAGGAAACGGTAGAGCATTTCCTCTTTCGATGCGTGAAATGGACGACACAACGCAAAGAGAAGTTTCAGAGTATAAATGAGAAACGCGGCAACCTCTCCTTTCATCTGGGAGGTAAGGCAGCATCAGACGGTCAGGAATGGAAGCCAGACATGGACGCGGTGCGGGCCACGATCAGGTTCGCGATCGCTACAGGTCGCTTGGAAGGGAGATGACGGGAACACTACTAACCTAGTAACATTTTATCAACACTAACCGATAACCTATGACGCCCTCAAATAATCAACAGCAGGCATTGCTTCAGCCGCCGAAGATAGGAAACTGAACACTTGGAGGGATTGGGCTTCAAGTTGACCTGCTACTACTAACAATCACGAGGACTAAGAAGAAAAGCAATGACTAGACTGGAAGGAACAAGGTGAGAATTGTATGGGCTTGGCGAGAGCAAGGCAATAAGTAGCGAAGTGTATGTACCTTTAGCTTCAGAGCCCATTGGGCGTTGGCCTACCGGGCGTAATAGACTTGTATTGTATTGTACTACTAACGAGGAACAGCACGGGTAGAGCTTCCATACCACGGAGAGGGGAACCTTCACTGCATTTTTAAACGCACCAAAGGGAACAAGAAGACCGTGGTTGGCTCGATCGGAAAGTGTGTGTGGAAGGTGCAAGCAGAGATACTTTAAGATTACAACCGAAATGGTAAAACCTCTAAGGGGTAGAATTTAACATAACACATGAATATACCAATCTGGATCAATGGACCGAATACACGTAATGTCTGACAGAATCTTGGTTGTGGTGTTGAAAACCTATAGATATCATTTGATTGGATACCATACTTCGCGATTGTGTTCTGTACGAGCCTGAACCAATTGCGAATAACAGCCGGATCTTCACATTTGGCCCTCTGGTAGTCAAATCTCCGCTGAAAACGCGTCTTGAGCACTGGTTGCCGCTTGATAAAATTGATAGCCCTGCGCTTGCCAACTGGTGATGCATCGCGGTCAGCAAGCAGTCGATTGGCCATTTCTTCAACACCACGGTGCCGGGGAGGAAATCCTCGCGAATCTAGATCGAGGATATACTGAACTATAATCTGTTCCTCTAGATTAGATAGTTTCCGCTGTTTTGGAACCCAATCGCAACATGCAGACAAGCATGCCGATCAGTTCCACTTTTCACCTTAATGACAACTTTTTAAATAATTCTGAAAAATCCAAATTAAGCTTAAGATAGCCAAAACTTTATTGATAGATATATAAGTCTTAAAATAAGCTTTATTAATTTTCTTTAGATTTTTTAAAAAATTCTATATAGCTATAAACCTGAAAGTATATTTACACTGTAAAATACACTCGATAGGGCCTAGTGGAGAAGATTCGAAAGATCCTGATACATTCTACGCAATCACGACGAACTACGTGATCTACGGTACCCAACTGATACGATTGAACCCATTCCGCATCTTGCGCCACAAGAACCAGACGGGATGAAATGTCGTGCGTGCGGCCATATTGTTCGTCGTATCCAAAAGACACAAAAACATTGTGCTGACGAGCATCAATGGATGAACACAGGAGGCAGAGGCAACCAAAGCTCAAGAGGAGGGGAGGTCAGGATGAATAACAAGGCATGAAGAGATAGAGGCATAACTTCTAAATTGGTAAATTATAGATCAGAGGATGTACGGCTGACATGAACGAATTGATTCAGAATGTACAATACACTCTCCTACTTCTGGCAACACTCGATGACAGACGTCTAGTAACCTCTGCGTTCTGGAGTAAGCACTACATGACCTTGCAGAGTCAGGTGTAGAGAATCTCGGTGATGACCTTTCCATGATGTCCTAACAGCACGAATGCTTTCGTTGTCTCTCGTAGGGTATGGGGTGTACGTGATTCGCTAACTTAGAACATGACACCGCATTTTAGCTCAAACCTGCTGGAATAGGTTTGTAGCTTGAGACATAAGGAGTAATGGCGGTATTCGGTCGCTCCCGTCGAGACTCAACTGGAAATTATGGTTTCTGGCCATATACAACATGGCTGAGTGCGTTAGATGAAGTCTAGGATGGCTTTGAGGTGTAGACTTACAAATCAAACAGAGCATGGTACTTGCGAGCATACAATTCCTGACGTATCTGGGCCAACATCACCAGGACTTCGTCCATGGGCATGCCCAGAACTCCACAGAATATCTTCAGAGAGAAAGCCTCTAGGCCTTCCAAGAGTTGAGCGATATTACACATGCCTATATCTTTCAACTGTGGATCTTTGGGCCATGATCCTAGAGGCAATCGGAACTTTCGGTGGACAACATTCGTGAAGCCAGCATGCCTGATCCACCCTTCAAGTCTTGGCCCTGGGCAGGGCTCGCGGTTCAGCTTCGTTCTTGCCGTATCGATGAATAGTTTCATCCATTTCAGGAGGTGATGATCGTCCGTGATTGAGCCGTCTTCTGAATAGTAGAGAAGGTCAAAGTCCTGAAATTCGGCCCAGCCGCCAGGATGAAGGTGCCTGTTGACGATCAGTAGGTGCTATCACTTCATTTCGCGCTAAATTACTCAAAAACGTTCTCCACTAGCTTTGGCCAGTCCAGGATGGAAGTCGACATGTAGCGTGAAAAAATGTAGTCAAACTTATCGTGGACCCATGGTTGCTCAACGTCATCGACCTCGAACTTGACGTTTGGGGGAACCCTTCTTCTATCAACATTGCTACACGTCAAGCTCGGGATCAACATACCATGTGGGTTGGATAGCACTCAAATCGTTTCCGATAATCTAGAATGTCAGCAATTCTTGCTCCGTATATAGGGAAAGCGTTACATACTTCAGCACTAGGATACTCTTCACCGACGCAAATGGCCCCTATTTCTGTAAGCATGAATCGACACAAAGGAAGACTGAACATAATACCCACATATACCTGTCCCTGTACCGATATCTAAAACCCTTGCTGACCTATTCAAGTCAACTGGAGCTAGAAACAGGCGATTGCCAATGCCTTTAGTTATGAGCAAATGTGTCAGATCGAGTCGTTCTCGTTCTGCTTCGTCGTTGGGAAAGTTATAGGCTGTAAAGTATCAGAAGTTGCACAAAGTCGTACGAACTCAGTGAAGGTCTTACAGTCCGCATTGTAGGCATGGTATTGTCGACCGAATTCAGTGGGATAATTCAGGACGCTCGAGGTCAAAGACGCAGTGTAGGTTGATCTGCTTCGATAAGTAACAGACTCGAAAAGGACCTGGTGATTTACATTTCACTACTTAAGGTTGAGTCACTGTCGTTAACCTTGGAACGGTGATTAGATTGCAATAGCGTAAGAAGAGGGGTAGGGAAGGCACACAGGACGCGTGTCCACTTCAACTGGGGCCGTATTAGTGGCGGCTTCTGCTGCTTCGTGCACCGGTGACTGCGGAGGATTAGAAGGACTTATGCCAGTCATTGTGGCGGATACGATGGGGAAAGGATTGCTGGGCAGCTGCTAAGGAAGTAGACGAAGGGTCAAGTGAAACGGCTTACGGGAAACGTCTTGTACTGGGGCCACCGGGTAAACTAGTGATAGCCGAAGTTTATGGCGTGGGGAAGGTCCAAGTTTCATAGGCTAGTGAGGCCATACGCCCCACTCAGTAATCTCTCCACTCAGTGTTAACAGGCTACAGTACGTCAGCTGACTTAATCGAGCTACTTAGCACGTGACCCAGTTGAAGCGCTGTTGGCACAACACTGTTACCGAGCCCTGACCTAGACTGTATCACTAGATGAGGAAATATCTTGGAATACTCTTACTCATCTTCTCTATAACTTTTGAAAGACCTGGTAACTGCTTGGCGGAGATTCTGGCCGTTGGTGGATGTCCTGTGTTGCGAACCCCGCTTCAGACGTCATCATCGTCATGGGACGTGACCCGCAACGCTATCCTCAAATCAAATCTGGGGTCATCTCAGTGCCCACAAGCCTCGCCTTACTGACAGCGGGGTCGATCCAATTAAAATGCCTATATAAGAGGTACTTTATTGCCTGCCTAATTTCTATTATGATAGAAGTACCAGCAATTCCCGTTGTTGCAAAGAGGAACCTTACACACGCTACGCCAAGTATTTCAGGGGTCGGATTCGTCCCCTGCTCGATACCTCTTCCTATCTACATCCTTATTGTTCGTCCCAATTTCACTGAAAGAGGAAATTCTACATCTCTCATTGGCTTATACCCCTGGTAGTTCCTCTTTCACTGAAAGAGGGACAATATTTTTAATCCCCTGCCCGTTTTTTCGATTAAAAGTGCCTGATAATACCTTCTTATTGGCTGGTTCGTTCCTTCGTTGCAACCTTTGCAGATAGCTTTACTTTGGTGGCGCAAAGCGATATTACCTCCTGAGCGCCTACGTGTAAATTAATATCTTGACCGCGCGTGTTTCGTGACCGCGTCGTAGTAATTTAGGAGGGCTCTACCGACGCCAGTATGTGGAACAAAGATTTCCCCCTCCTCAATTGACTCTTGACCTTATCAGTTGTCCACTTTTACGATGAAGTATCGACTACCCTAGTACTACAGTCCACAATCAACTCAAGTAGAATTGATTTTATTGACCCACTTTAACCTTAGTAGGGTTGATTATTGCCAGGGTGTAGAGTTGATTTGACATCGTTCTATATACAGGAATAGTAGTGCTGATCAAAATAGGGGTTTATCCAGAGCGCGACGCGTCCTTTCCCGTAAAACCCATTTCTAATAGAATGCATTGATTTGTTACATTAAGCATATAATCCCCCATAGGATACAAATTGGATTCGAATGATCCTGACAAGTCAAACGATGATGCCTAACTGCTCCGTACCTCTAATAGGTAAGGCTCCGATTAGCTCAGTGGTTTAAGAAATTGCTTGGATTCTGACAGCATTTTCCGCAGAACAATTACTCTCTCCTAAGACCTTCGTGAGGTGAAATAACCACTGTCTCAAGGAGGGCAGGCAGCGGCTAATCAAGCACGACACCACAGTGTTCTTGAGCCCCAAATTGGCATAAACGTGGAATGGTTATAATATATATCTTTCGGGTGGTCTATATCTGTCAGTCCTGGTCTTCTCAAAACATCGACCTCCCGTGTCTAGGTTCTCCTGTGTCATGCAGCTTCAGTTAGTGCATTACGACGGTATCTTGTCAAGGCTTCATGGCACCCGGCATATACATTTACTATCCAGTGAAGAAAGCCGAGACTCGCACCAATTATACACCTGACGCCAGAAAAGCCCAACTCTCTCTCTCTTTGTCACCCTCTCCCTCACTGCTCGACTTTCGCAGGGCCCAAAACGCTCTTGACATCCATGATATCCATGTGATTCGACAAGATCAGCTCTCTACCCCATGGTATGATTGACGACCTTGGATCTTCTTACTTCTATATAACGTCCCTGGAGGTATTTCGTCTGGCCGATACATCCAGTGCACGCGTGCATAGACGTGGTCTGCATTCAAAGCTCGGACTTCGAGAATGCGTGTTACCCATTCCTCATTATCTTGTGTTGCTTGGTTACTGTTTATGTTCTGACGTTTTATAGTTTGTTCATTGGCGACGAAGACAAAGTCGCCCAGTTTATGTTTGAGGCCGCGTAGAATGAAGCTCTTGTAGCTTGTCATTTCCTGCCATGCGGTTCTA
Organism: Fusarium redolens; assembly: GCF_020744475.1. Taxonomy (NCBI): domain Eukaryota; kingdom Fungi; phylum Ascomycota; class Sordariomycetes; order Hypocreales; family Nectriaceae; genus Fusarium; species Fusarium redolens. Next base: position 83,642 of record NW_025763687.1, on the reverse strand, counting down.
GGCCCTACCACATAGAGGAGGTCTAGGGAGTCCGTAATAGACCACGTGAGAGGGAACGTTTGTAGCTTGATTCGTCCGTGAGAATTGATAAGGCCGTGTTGGCTTGTACTTTCACGGCCATGCTTCGCTCTGGGCTTTGGGGTTGTCCTTGGATATGAGATGTAGAAAGGATGTTCTTTATATTGCTCTTGTTCTTCGGCACGCACACACTTGTGGCCTGTCATTTGAGCGGCTTTACGCGATCAGTCGAGTCAATCAAGTGGTCGTCACGATCGCAACCTGAACTAATGAGTGATGATAACGTGAGATGTGCTCCTGGAGTTTGGAAAATAATGTAGATAGTAAGCAAGAACATGTAATCATGGAAGAATAATAAACAGAACACAACCGAGACTCTGATAGGTTAGAAGTTCTTTCAACTGATTGCAGATACGTTCATTGAGAAGAAGGACAGAAAATGAAAACAAAACTCAATCGACAATTTCCACATCGTCAGCCGCTTAGTAATAAAGTTTTATAGCGGGGCGCGGTCTCTGCTATATTACGTCTCTTACCCCAGACAGATTTCTTTACTATAATTACTCCGGCTTTTAGACAAGAAACAACAGTTATCTCTATCGGTAAGCGCCAATACTACTCTACTTATGTATAGTCATACCTACAAGTGAAATCTGAATTCTTCTATTACCTAAATCTAACAAAACGTCATGTAAATGTCATAAAACATTGGGGTGCAACCTCCAAGCCCAAAATGATCATGTCGTTACGTGTTCTAAACATGTCACTATCATTGACACATAGTTTCCTCAAGACTTTTCAAGACACAGTTCAACGGAATATTTTCCCGCGTCTTTGTTTCCTACTATCATAGCGGTATCCTTTGACAGAACAACTTTCATGCTGCATCTGTACGAATTCGCTTCTGTCGAGCTCCCTCACCAGCTGGACCTGCATGCAACGTCTGGAGAACCATCCAACATCCTGGTCTTGACTTTTTCTGCTCTTCCGTCCGAGCATAAGGATGCCGAATCATCTGTAAAACAGCTGTACCAAGCTCTGTAATCGTATCAGCTTAAATTCCATAAAATCATCATTCACCTTACCTTTATCCTCACACTGCCCAATACTCTTCATCGCATCGTCATAATGCCTATGGAACAACCATCTATTCCCTTCAAATGCTTCACCCTCCCTCCAAGGATTCACACGATACTGCCACGGATGTCTTCCAAGAAGCATCCAGATTGCCGCTACACCAACAGCCCAAACATCTGTCGTTGTGGTAAACTCTCCCAGTTCTCGCTCGGGAGATATATAACCCACCGTTCCCTTCGTTCCAGGCGTCACTGTTACGATGCCTCGGGGTGCATAGATTGCGTCTTCTGTGTCGAGGAGGACTATGGATGTTTGGTCTAGGACCCATTTATGAATGCCGATATTCATGGGTTTTATGTCGCCGTGGATCCAATTGTTGTCATGTAGGAAGGTGAGAGCTTCCAAAAGTGCTACTTTGCGCAGTCGTGGTGGTAATTCAACGAATTACAACAAATCTGGCCCGTGCACGTTGCTGGGTTATCCGTGTACGCGTTATGTTTTTTTTAAGCTCATTAAACTATTATATAATAGGCGCTTAGTGTAATTTATAATTGCTCAAGTATAGACAAAAGTCTTAGATTATCCTTTTCAAGCACCTATTAGTGTCCTTCACGGCCTAGTACTATTAGGTAAGTATCAACTCCAGCCGCTGCTTGGAAGTGAGGTTAACGGTGCCGGGACATATCAGTCAACTTACTACTTGCAAATAGTATCAACCGCAAGCATGGCTGCTGTCGCACAAAGCGTCAAGCTCGCTGTCCTGATCGACGCGGACAATACCAGCCCTAACGCAGTGTGCTTTATATTGGCAGAGATTGCCAAATTTGGCGCTGCTTTTGTCAAGCGCGCCTATGGTGATTGGACTAGTCCCGGCTTAAACAGATGGAAAACACCTCTCCTCGAGAATTCGATACAGCCGATGCAGCAGTTTGCATATACTACTGGAAAGAATTCAACAGATTCAGCCATGATAATCGATGCCATGGATCTTCTGTACTCCAAAAATTTTGATGGCTTCTGTATTGTCTCGAGTGACAGCGACTTCACTCGACTCGCTTCACGGATTCGCGAATCTGGTCTCGTCGTTTATGGCTGTGGAGAGCGCAAGACTCCTAAAGCATTCGTTACAGCTTGCGACAGGTTCATTTACGTCGAAAATCTTATGCCAACAACAAAAGCTGCGCGACCAGTTGGCTCAGATGGGCCGTCTAGCGCAGCAGGGCTATCCGCGTCGTCAAGCTCCCTTCCGGTCCACACATTGCTGGCTAAGCGGAAAAGGGTCAAAAGTAGATTGGAAAAGGAGGCGTCCATCGACACCCAAGCTGTTGGTTCTTTGACGATTGAAACTCGGGAGGTTGATGAGGAGGTAATTGACTTACTGTGGGAAGCAGTTGAAGTAGCAGCAGATGAAGAGGGATGGGCCGTTCTTTCGAAGGTCGGGTCTCTTATCACGAAATGGCATCCAGATTTTGACTCTCGCACTTACGGATTCAGAAAGCTAAAGGAGCTAATGGCATCCACCTCCCTCTTCGAAATCATCCACCGCAGCCCTGGACTAGGAAAGCCAGAGCTAGCATATGCACGTTGCAGTGTTGAACAATGGGAAGCCCGTCTACTCTAGAATACTAGATGGTAACGGGGCCCGTTACGGGTTCTAAGCCAATCAAAACTATTATATTTAACATGGGGTCCTCAAACTCGTAACGGGCCCCGTTACAGTCCAGGTCATGTTTACAAAATCGCTGAACGGGGCCCGTTTCATAACACGGTGATCCGTGCCATCCTTGCTGAGTTCATTGCTCTTAGGCAAGAGCCAATCATAGGTAACTAAAATCATTAGTTGATTTGACTTCATGTCTGATCTCTCCTCGACTGTCGCGTCTTGTACTTGTATTCAATGGTTTAGTGATTGAATTTGTAGCGTTTCTCTTCTCCGAATATTTCACCTGGTCGCCAGTCCGTACTCTTCTATTCCTAATTGTCGTGTACCCTTAATTGTCGCGTACCCCCGCTTATTTCTCACGTCTTCGTTTGTCTCCTGTCTATTCCCATATGATCATACTACGGTGAATTATGTTTTCTCATTTCGATCGACAGTCTGCGGGCGTATTACACGCGTAAACGCGTACTTCAGCTTTTTTACACCGTCTACTCTCTTTGCTGTAATTTCAATACGAGGTTTTCTCCAACGATTCTTAAAAACTCGTGCCATCAAAAGGCTGCAAATAAGTAGGTTTCAAGGGTGCAGGACCATATCGCCAGGACGTCTCGACGACAAGACTAAGGGTGAACATCACCAGGAGGTTATTATAGACGTAACTGACCACCTGTCTCACAAACCGCCATAAGAAGACCACCAGCCTACAAGCAAGCATAGTTCCAACGTAAATACCAACACGTAGAGCAGAAGTGCCGTACTCCAGGTCGGGAGTAATATACAGGACATCGATACAGCAGGCAGTCACTCTTAAGAAAAAGCTCCTCCCGATATTCTTAAAGGCCATCGGCAGGATTATTGGGATTAGGAGGATATACAGCTAAATTCACTATATAATTGTAAGCTAACTACCGTGTTATTCAGCTTGCAAACACACAAGAGGGACTTGAAATCATCCAGCACGACTATCATGAACCATTCAGGCCTCGTTGATATGGACCTCGATCTTGTTTGTACCAGTGGCCCTTGTCTTGATATAGGTCAGATCCGGCGCCCGCTGTGGGTCCCCGAGATGGTTAGTCAAGAGCCAGGTGCCGTTGTCCTCTAGGTTGAAACCGGTGCCGGTGTCAATAAGGCGGGCTTTAAACCCGGACTGGGCTGAGACCGCGTGGGCCTCAACCATATTGGTGCCTGTGTTTCTGATCTTGATATAGTACAGGTCGGCAAACTGGCCGCTGCCGATTCGTGGAGCGAGACACCAGGTACCGTTGTCCTCGACGGCGAAATCGGTACCAACCTGCTTGGTGAAGCTCTGATATCGAGACTCCTTGCTGGCGACGTGGTACTCGATTTTGCCGGTGCCAGTGTTGCGTGTCTTGATGTACACAAGGTCTCCCTTCGCTGACATAGTCCAGACGCCGTTGTCCTCAATGTCGAAGACAGTGCCCGTCTGGAGCACGAACCGCTGGTAACGGGACGCAGCGTCAGCGACATGTACCTCGATCTTTCCGGTGCCCGTATTTCGCGTCTTGATGTAGACAAGGTCGGCCTTGCCGTCGCCCGTGTAGTCCTGCATCAGCCAGGTGCCGTTGTCCTCTATGTCGAAGACGGTGCCTGTCTGAATGATGAACTTCTGGAAGCCTGACTCCCTGCTGACAGCATGCACCTCGATCTTATTGGTGCCCGTGTTTCGCGTCTTGATGTAAACGAGGTCCTGCGTGCCGTTGCCGTCGACGTCGGCAAAGGTCCATACGCCATTGTTCTCGATGCTAAAGGCAGTGCCGGTGGCGACGATTCTCTTCTGGTAGGCCATGATTAGGATGTTGTTCAGAGATGAGAATATAAAGTTTGGTGTAAATGTAATGTCTGGTGTTTTGAGCTTGTTTGTGGTTAGATATTGGGCCCTTGGTAGCGATGTGGCCTTCTTTATATAACCTTTACTGATCATCTTGGTGTCGAACTGTCGGACTCTCCCATACAGTCTTCTCCTTGCAAAGGTCCACTTCTTCAGCTTCGCTCAGTCCGACACAAGAACACATCTAGACCTCGTTCTCAGCTCGCCACAAACAATATCACATTTCCGTCACTAGACTATTGAGATAGAAATTTGCCCAGTCAGGTCATTCATGTCGTCTTCAGCCAGACATTGTCAGATACGAAAGTTAGTTGTCAGAATGAGGCTTTCCAGCCTTCGTCGCAATTCGCTCTCCGGAACCAAGCTATTAATTCTCAGGCAGCCATGCGCGCTGTGTGTCTTAAAAGCCAACAGCTGACTCTTTTTCTCTACACAGCCGAGTTATCTTTCGGCCAAATTCCTTTATCGAACTGCTACCTGTTCATATCAGCCAGCCACAGCGAACCATGGGGCAGGGGGAAGCGATTCTGACACTGGATTTATCAAGCCACATCGCATAAGGGGCCATTTCAGCTCAGTGTGTCTGCCATCCTTGGCTGCTCTCTTTCCAGGATACCAGCTTAAGTAGATAGAATTTGCAGGCGGCATGCGGCTTGCATATTAGCTAGCCAAAACGAGGCCCAAGCATGCCTCACAGGAAACACAGGAGAAGGCTCTGTGGCATTTATTGTTGAAAATATAGTTTGTGCCTTTTGTTATATTAAGTAGTAATTTCTTATTTATTTTATTAGTAGAATTCTTAGTATTAAGAAGAGTATCTACTTAAGTAATATCATATTTCAAATACCTAAGAGGCAATATAGTACTATTTAATAATCTGTTTAGTTATAAAATACCTCCGTAAACCGTCGGCACTTATGGCAGAACCCTGGAAAATGTGGCTCGCTGAAAAGCCGAAAAAACAAGCTTGTCTTATGTCGATCTCATGGTGCTAGGCATTCTAGACCAGACCTAGTCTACTAACGTTAGTCGCTGCAAATAAGTAGGAAGCGGCTTGATTGGCTTAATTTTAAAATGGAAGAGAACATACTGCATGACGACCTTATGTACAAGGAGATGGGCCAAATTCAACTCGGCCCGGATGCGTGCTGTTCCTCTAGAAAAGACAGAAGCTAAATATGGCCTTGGTTTAGATCACCTCGCGCACATTCGTAGTATTGCTCCAGTGCCATTTAACCCGTTCCGAAAGCATAGATCTACCGTGTAGTGGGCGTTAGGGCTACTGAAGGGATGGATAACAGAGTTTATTTCTTCTCTGAGGAGAGAGAAAACAGCCTTGGTCTATGGCCGTTTTCGGTTTTGATGGAAACCCTGTCAACCCCCCCAAAACGGCTTGCTTGACCGGCTGCAGCCATAAAAGCCCCTCAGCACAGACTGACCAAACAGGGCTTGATGGCGGGCAGCCGACTACGCAGCGATGGAAGCACAGGGCCATCGGGCGTTCAGTGGCACTTGTGACAGATGACAAGTGCAGGCGAGCAACTCAAAAGCGGCTCGGCGAGCCACACTGTGGTGTGAGAGTACAATTGCGGCATGGCAGAGGGGAAGCGAATGGGCAATCATTGGCTGTCGTATGTTTCCTCAATTATGCGGTGGCACGCTTTACCCCGCAAACTATGTTAGCATCAAGTTGTTAGGCAGATCGGCCGGCTCCGCGAAGATAGCTAAGACCTAACGAAGGAACCTAGTCCTACAGTCTGGCTGTTGTTCTGGCTGAACATTGACTGTGGGGTTCGTGAGCGGGCGATCGGATGGGGTCGACGGGCCGCGTGCACGGGTTATTCCTCGAGGACAACTTTCCTCCAGGGCAGCCAAGCTAACTCCAAATTCCAAATCGAATGAGGCTGGCGCGACTTAAAACCCTATATAAAAGACAGACTCTATTGATACGCACCCAACTCTCAATTCGTACGCACCCCACCACATTCAGCCACAATGCCTCCGACATCGCCCCGTGAGCTTTGTCTCCGCCATTTCCAACAATACGGCCCACAACCATGGAAAACAAGACAAGACTAGTCCTAACTTAACTGCAGCTACCTTTGGTGCTAAGGCAGTATTGAACTACCTTAATTTATTAAATTCCACCCCGGGTAACTTCCTAATCCGTTGCAACAGTAATGCTATCCCCAACCTTTTCTTTTCCCGTTTCCTTTGCAGGCGACGACTCTGTTATGTCCGGGTTTTCTTCCACTTCAAGAGCAATATGCCGCTCAATTGGCTTGTTCGTATCTTCCTCTCTCTTTGCCTGTTGACGAGCAGCTTGAGTTGTTACTGAAACAGCAACTTTACGCCGTTTTCGCCGAAGTTGTTGGTCATGTAAGTCAGCTGCATCTTCCTCGTCAAGAGTTGGTCCTAGTTCGAACTGGGAGTAATTTCGACGCGCCGACCTCTGCACGCCACTTCGTGTTGAGCCTTGAGGGGCAAATTCTTGTTCTGGGATTGCACGTTCGTTGCCAAATGGTTCACTATTTCGTGGTCGACCCTTAGGTATCCCCATTGGAGGACGTTTTATTTGAAGAAGAGGATCGTCAATATCTCGTGATCGTTTGATATGCCAAAATGTATCCAAGCCTTCCTTCTTTAGTGGTTCGTCTTGAAGAGCCAACTCCAAGAGCCTGTGAGCACAAGGCAAGCCATACTGAGTTTTCGTAGAGCCTGTACAAGGTGGCAACATCTTCTTGGAGACCTCGCTTGATTCCATAAGCCTGTGGATCTCGTCCAGCTGGTCTAATGCCCAACGAGTGACAGTTAAGGGCAACTGGCCAAGCCATTCTCTTCCCGAGAACTGGTTCCGAATAGTGGTATTTGCCCGCTGTATTTTGTCTTTATACAGCTGACGTTTATCGTCTGTCTGACTAGCCGTTGCTGCTTCAACATCAGGGAGGTCAGACCGAAGGGATAGGTGGTAGGTCTTCAGAGAATGATGGTTTGATTCGGCGGGTGCTGCAGTAATCAATCCGAAATTTCGATAATAGCGAGTATAGTAGCAAGCCCATTCTCTCTTCAAGGGCAAGTATGTATCCTTGAGATATCTAAGAATTCGCTCCTGGTGTGGAAAGGTCTGTTGAATTTGCCTCCAAGCTTGATTGAAGTCGTCTTCCGATCTGGTGTATACCATATATCTCCGGAGGAGGTACATACCGGCACGAGTATTTAATACTCGTTTGGGAAGAGGACCAAGCTTTGCATTCTTCATGTCTTTGACCTTGGTATTCCCACGCTCCAGCTCCTGGACATCAGCTGCGTCTGCATTGTCTTGATCATCGTCCATATCAGAGCCCAGTGAGCCGTTGGCTTTCTTCCACCACTTCTTGATATATCAGACCACGTTGCTGTTGATATGGAAGACGCATAGCTGAAGTTGCGTATTGAGAAAGACTTGACGGATTGCATTACGCGATTGATCGTCCTTATCTGTGATAACGATCTCTGGGGGACGGATGATGCCTGCCCGTTGGAACCTAGATACCTGCTTGAGAAACCACTCTAAACTAGCAACTTGCTCATTATTGAGTAGACCATAACAGATAGGCATAGATGTATTCTCTGAGGATAAGGCCACAACAGTAACCAAAGGCATCTATAGCAGTTAGTACTATATGTAGCATCAATCTGGAGACATGACGAGAATTGTTGCCACATTTTGCCACCTTTGTGATATCCCCAAGCAGCATTTCGAAAGCGGAATTCATCCCCAATCCAGTCTAGCCCCCATATCCAGACTTTCTTCGACTCAGAGAGCGTCCGTACAAATTCGTTGGCAGGGCCGTAGCCGTGACGTTTGGTCTGGTTGACTTTCCATCGCCAGTTGTAAATATCGGTTCTCCGAATAGGAATCTTTGGCCACTTTTGACAGAGTTACTTATGAACGCATCGACAGGAAGTCGTCTTGTCAAGACAAAGATCTACCAGAAGATTCATTTGTTCCTCTGTTAACCTTCTCCAATGGTTGTGCTCGGTAAGATTTTTCGATCGGCTGTGATCTCGATGAAGAGGACTGACAATTCTCATGGACCATTCGTAATTGTTGGTCTGGAGAGATTGAGCGATAATCTTAAACTTGCAGTTGGCGGCCAACTTTGTGGTAGTCGTATTCCGTATTTTGGCAGTGGATTCCCTTGGATTGTACCGACTCTTATCACAGACAAGCTCATATTTTATCGTTCTTGTCTTCGCCTTATCCTTTTGACTTCGTAACGTAATGAGACCCATCCGATTCTCAATACAGAACCCCTTTAGGGCATCAAAGAGTCCGCCAGAAGACTCATAGGTTATTGCCAGAAGTGGGGAGTCCGAGGGAAAGACTACCTCCCAAGGCTGACCGTCCCAGTCGTCATGGTCGTGGAAATCGTCACAGTCATCGGAATCGCTACATTCATCCGCTGATTCGACTGGTAGCGCTTCACGGGGTTCAGGAAGCCCTGAAGGAAGCGCCGGAGGCGGCATCGGAAAGGCCATGGCGATAGCTTATTGTTAGGTCACACAATGATGCTGTGTGAAGCTGTTGTAATCCATCTACTTCTTGTTCTTTGGCTATTCTCGTGTGAACAGGATTCTAATGCTCTATGTAGTTAGTCTCTTTGAACAAAGTGTAGAGGTCAGAGATCTAGGACTTTTGAGTCCTACAAAGTCCTACCATCTAGGACTCGGCCCTATAAGGACTACTGGAGCACCTGCAGTCAGCTGGCAATTGGTTATCTTCTCAACATTGCTTAATTCGTTGTTATTATCAGTCGCGAACATACTGCACACGAGATATCATTGTCGGCGAATTGCAAGATTGGCGACATCGGGAGGCATTGTGGCTAGTATGTGGCTGAATGTGGTAGGGTGCGTACGAATTGAGAGTTGGTGCGTATCAATAGAGTCTGTCTTATGTTAAGCCAGAAGTATAGCAGTACATCGCTGAGGTTCAACGTGTTGACCCTGTTGACTATGTTGCGGCCTGAATCTCAAGTATCTCATCTTGCTTGACGACTTTCTCTTATTACTCAAACCTTTTGACGCGAAACGGTAGATTCCTCATATTATGCTTATCGTATGCAGGTAACTTCTGATAGCCAGGAACCACTGAGGGCGATTCCCCCGTTCCTTGCAAGGTACCACTTGAGCTATGCTTACACCGAGTAAACTATACATTGAATAAACACCGTAAAGCATAAGAATTGTACCAGTCGGCAGTATTTTACCGCGTGACTTGGAATTTACAATTGGGCGTCTTATATGAAGTACACCGATGTTACATCACATGGAGTAGACCCAATCAGAAGAATTCACACCTTGCCAGCTGAATAGTAAGACCAACCTTTTGAAGCCAACCATCAAATCGTAATTACTCACTTATCAGCAACTGTTTCCCTGCCTCAACGCCACCAGTTATGGTCCAATAATACCTTGAGAAATAGTCACCTGACAGGTTGAAAATCAAGCAGCGCGTCTTGCACTTCCTTAAGCATTGAGATAAGCTCCCAACTCATACGCAGCAACCTGTATACTGGGTCCTGTTTAAAGTCTATAAAACTATGACTTGGCGAGTAGTAATGGCCTTGTCCATATTCAATTGTTTGCTTCCCCGCGCCTCATCACTACATGAAAGAAGAACTTGGTCAATAACGCAATCTCTTTTCGGCAAGCATCGCTCTTATAAAAACACTTAGAATGTCTTCTATACAAAACAGAATTCCTCATACACTATCAGATGAAGTGCTTAACAACGACACGATGTCTTCAATCTCGGGAGAGGATTACATGCTTAACGAAATCTCGAGATCACCCAACCCTAATCCAGTACCTCTCAATCTATCGCTAAATCCAATCCTCAATACCTATCGATCAGAAGTACACGCGGTGCTCTATGAAGAAAAAAACTTCTTGTCAAACTCTCGGGTGGATGTTCTGACGGTCTCGGGGCCCAAAAGCGAAACAGGTACTTTCAGAGTTCTGTGCCCCGTCAGTGTCACTTACTGACGTATATGCCAGATTATCGTAGAGACCAGCATGACTCCCAAGTCCAGGCGATAATTGATGTAATTATCTCCCGTCAGATGTTGGGTATTCTACTGACTGGTCAAGTCCCTCAAGCTAGACGCAGACAGTCCGACTCTTGTGGCTTTGTATATCATATCCCCGGCAACCTGATTGGCTTTATGTTCTTAGCCTAACCATTTTGTACGTCTAGATGCATCAAACTTGAGAAAAACTCCAGCGCAACATATAAATACACGCCATCTATTTCGAAAACTCTTCTTACCCGTCTCTTCAACGATTATAACATCAACAGCAACTTCTTGCTCGATCTGGTTGGGCGCGCGAACTACTGGTCAGCGGTATCTCAAGTAAAATATGACACTGTTAAGAACGGTGAGATATTTGGTAAGTGGGGAAAGCGAATAGTGATGCCTGTCTGACTTGATGATTCGTTTAGAATTCCATTGTCAACAGCCACGATGGCATCACAGAGAATGGTACGACAAAGAGAAAACGGAAGAGACAGCGGCCTCGGAGTGTAATAAGGCGCCCTGCTCTGTCTACATGTCATATTCCGTGACCACTGACACATCCATATACTTAATCGTGGCACCAGATGAGGACATCTGGTTTTCTTTCATCGGTCTGATACAGCTTGGTTCCGTTCCTGTTAACAATCAGCTAGTTACAGGACATGACTTGGCAAAGAGTCCTTTTCTTATATACGCAATGGTCTCCAACATTGGTTTGGAAAAGGCTGCTAAGCACATTACTGAGGCACAGGACTTCCTAATGGCCCAAGTACTTCTTTCAACCACTCACGGATATACCTAACTCTGACACTAACGTGCTTGATAGCTCAGACGGGTCGATAAATACTCAGAAAGCTTGAAAATGAGTGGAAAGCAAAACCGAGATGCTCACGATTCTGACTCGAGGGAAAAGCTATCTTCAATCACGCGAGAGCTGCATTACGTATCGCAATTGCTAGACACAGGGCTTGCACGTTCAAGGTCAGCCGTGAAGCTCAGCGCCAAATTACTCCAAGCTCATGAACAATTTTGTCATCACACTGGCCGAGGACTGCCAGGTACAGCAGCAAGTCAAACACAAGCAGCGACTCAATACATACACGATTCATATATATGCCAAAACAGCTGGTTGGAGCAGTTCAAAGCACGAAAGGAAACGGCCATGCAATTGGTGAGTTTGATCCCGTTGTAAATCGCAGGATCTAATCCCAAGACAGGTGTTTAATATGGTCACGCAAGGTGACAGCGCCATCAATCTCAGGACTTCTTACAGAATGTCTCAAGATAGCGCTTCAATCTACGCCATCACAGTTCTCGCCATGGTTTTTGTCCCAGGTAATTTCACAGCGGTACGTTCTGCTGCTCTTATATTAACGACAAGTGTACTGATAATTTCAGGCGTTGTTCTCCTGTGTTGCGTTCCGAGCCACAGAATCTGGCGCCATGGAAGTCACGGATTGGCTCTTACCGTTTATACTTATAACAGTAATCTTAACATTGACCGTGATTACACTGTGGTTATCTCATGAGAGAATTCGAGACTTTTATTATGCAGTGGCTCTAAGATTACAGAAGCAAACAGCTAGATCAGGGAGGGTTCTTAACGCTATGCCATAACTAGCATAAAGCACTACTAGGCTGCGCCTCCACCAATAAATATGCTGCGCCTACACCCCTTTTATCCAGCTCACTTTCGGTGAAAGTAGAAATTCGCAGTCTTTCATTGGCTTATACCCCTGTATATCCTCTTTCACCGAAAATGTGACGGGGTTGTTAAGCTTCTAGCTGGCTTTTTAATTAAGAGTAGATGATATACCTTCTTATTAGTTAGCCTCTTCCTCCGTCGTAACCTTTATAGCTATACTTGCCTTTGTGGCGCAAAACGATGCTACCTCCTGAAAGCCTAATCCAGTAGGCAAATGCGAGTTAGGTCTTCAAGGCCGCCACTAATTATTGGGCTAAACTTAATTCTAATATGTATTTATATGGTCTAGAGAGCATAAAGAATGAAGTTTTATTCTTTTTGAATTAATATTGCTGTCGAGGCATGTTATGGTATGTTGCGATAGAGTGACTCTCAATCAAACGTTACATTTCCTATTATGGAGTAGCGCACTTCATCAGTCAAGCGTTACATTTCCTAACATGGCTAGTGCTCCCAGCTTCGCGAAGTTCAACTCTCTCACACAATGTGTTGTCAGGTGCGGGGTCTTTATGAGTGACCCCCTCGCACTTCCAATGTATAATGGTATAGTAATGAACAATTGATTTTGGACTGTAGGACTAGGAGAGTCGCCAGGGGAAGAGAAGACTTCACTGCATTTTTAACTACACGCGAAGGGATCAGAAGAATCATCGTTGGTTGGGAGAAAATTCGTGGTGGAGACTGCCCGTCATGGCGGACCCAATAGGGGCCGAGATCGTAGTGGAGCAGGATGACGCCCCCTTTTCGACGCCAAAGAGACCGAGTCGAATGGTGAGGCCAACGAGCAAGGTCCGAGACACCGCGCGACAATTGGAAGACACTGCCAAAGAAACGCGAAAAACTACCCGGCAGACGACGCGAAATGTACCGGCCGAAGAACAGATCGACCGACCGACCGAAACCCGAAAGAGTAGCGGCAGTGGCAGCAGCAGCGATGGAAGGGCAATGCTGCAGAAGGCGCTGGATCTCCTGGCGGAGTCGCGTAGGGAGACCAAGAGGCTGCAGGAAGCGCTGAAGGAACAGATGGAGATGACCAGGGAACTTAAGGAAGCTGTTATAAAGCAGGAACAGACAGTGCACGAGATGGGCAAGCAGATGGTAGAGATCAAGGATCAGACGACCGAGGAGCTGCAGCGCGTCCGCGAGCAGCTCGAAACTACCATGACGAACGCAATGGACGGACCTCAAAGATCATATGCTGACGTCACACGACTGACATCGTTCTTACCCCACAACGATTCGAGAACCTTAGCCGCTCCTCCGAACCCTGCAGACGTGCTTTACTGCACGATTGACGTTTCAAGACTAGAAGAAGATGAGGCTAGGCCCTCAGCCGGGACGATCCGAGCGACGGTGGAGAACGAAGTCCGCTCCGAACTGGATAATCCCACGTGGCGATGCCGAGCGGTGACTAAGGACCTAAAGAATCCCCACCACGTCAGGATCACCTGCAGGGATGAGAACGAGCATGAGATTGTGAAACGCGCAGCGGAAACAAAACTCGCCCCTGGGGCCCGGATCCTACGAGATGACCTCTACCCCATCAGAGTCGATAACGTTAGCTGTATTGCGGTATTGGATGAGAGAAATGAAGTTCGAGCAGAGGCCACTCAGACCTTGGGCCGAGAGAACGACACCGAAGTCGCGAAGATAGCGTGGCATAGCAGGAGAGACGTCCCCAAGGCGTACGGCTCGATGGTCGTATACCTTAAGAAGCGTTCCGAAGCCAGGCGATTCATTAGCGAAGGGTTTTTCGTGGCTAGAGGAGAGTCCGGCACCACAAAAGTGTTTGAGCGTCGTGACCGACCAAAACAGTGCTGCAATTGCCAGCAGATCACGAACCATAAAGCCTACCAGTGCGACCGACCGCAAGTCTGCGGCAAGTGTGCACGAGAAGGTCATCACCATAGCAGATGCACAGAAGCGATCCTGAGATGCGTCCCGTGTGGGGGTCCTCATGAGTCATTCAGCAGAAACTGTCAGAAGCTCTATCCATCACAGCATGAATAACGTATTTCGACTGTTGCAACTGAACGTTGGGAAGCAAGGGCCGGTACATGAGAGCTTAATAAACGACAAAGACATTTAAGACGGAACCGTGCTGGCCATCCAAGAACCCCACGCGCGACGGATCCAGAGGAAACTATTGATCACGCCGATGGGGCATCACAGATGGGTCAGGATGGTACCGACGGCCGAGAGAGAAGGTAGATGTGTGATTCGGAGTATGCTTTGGGTGAGCAGAGAGGTAGAAGTGGAGCAGGTGTCAATAGAGTCCCCAGATGTGACGGCAGCGGTCATCGACTGCCAGATCGTCTGGTCTTCTTGGCGTCTGTATACGTACCGGGGGGAGATGCCCAAGCTCTACAGGACATTTGCGGTAAGCTTGGCAGGGCCATCATGGAGGTGAGGCGGAGGTCAGGGAGGACGGTGGATGTGGTGATTACCGGCGACTTCAACCTGCACGACCAGATGTGGGGAGGGGACGATATTTCGGTGGCAAGACAGGGCGAGGCCGATCCGATCATTGACTTTATGAACGACTTTATGCTCAGGAGCCTCCTCCGCAGGGGCACGAAGACATGGCAAGGCAGAGATTGCGAAACAACCATCGACTTGGTTCTGGCTTCCGAAGAGCTTGCAGACGCAACCATCAAATGCGCGGTACATGGCACAGAGCACGGATCAGATCATTGCACGATAGAAACGGTGTTCGACATTTCAGTCCCGGCGCCGAAACAGGAAGAAAGACTTCTATTCAAGAATGCACCCTGGAAGGAGATCAATAGCAGGATTGTGAACACGCTGAGAGATAGGCCAGCAGGAAACACGGTACAGCAGAAAACGGACAGGTTGATATCGGCCGTGCTGGAAGCAGTCCAAGCACTGACACCCAGAGCCAAACCATCGCCATATGCAAAGCGGTGGTGGACCCATGACCTCACACAGCTGCGGCATATATACACATACTGGAGAAATCGAGCCCGAGCCTCAAGGCGGGCGGGACAGAATGCTAAAGATCTGGAAAACACGGCAAAGGCTGCGGCGAAGCAGTACCACGATGCCATCCGACAACGCAAGAATAGCCACTGGAAGGAGTTTCTAGCGGATAACGACGACATCTGGAAAGCAGCCAAGTACATGAAGTATGGGGACGATGCGGCTTTTGGGAAGGTACCCCAACTCGGTAGAGCGGATGGAACGAAAACGACAAATCATCGAGAGCAAGCTGAAGAGCTTCTTGCCAAGTTCTTCCCGCCACTACCAGACAACATCGAAGACGAAGGGCTGCAGCATCGGAGAGCCCCTGTAACGATGCCGGACCTGACTTTGGGGGAAGTGGAGCGTCAGCTATGGGCGACAAAGTCATGGAAGGCGCCAGGGGGAGACGGACTACTAGCGATTGTATGGAAGCAGATCTGGCCATCGGTCAAACACGACGTCCTCGACATCTTTCAAACATCACTAGAAGAAGGCGTTATACCAAGACAGTGGAGACATGCTCGAATCATCCCGCTCAAGAAGCCAGGCAAAGATGATTATACGATCGCGAAAGCCTGGAGACCGATCTCGCTTCTCGCTACGCTGGGCAAGGTGCTGGAGTCGGTTGTTGCCGCGAGGATCTCCCATGCGATAGAGACTCACGGACTTCTTCCGACCAACCACTTCGGTGCGCGCAAGCAGCGGTCGGCAGAGCAGGCCCTCGTACTTCTACAAGAGCACATATTCTCAACATGGCGCTCACGTCACGTTGTGAGTCTCATCAGCTTCGACGTAAAGGGCGCATACAACGGTGTGTGTAAGGAGAGATTGTTGCAGCGGATGAAAGCAAGAGGGATCCCTGAGGGGGTTTTACGCTGGGTGGATGCATTTTGCTCCGAGCGAACTGCGACCATCATGATTAATGGACAAAGTTCCGAGAGCAGACTTCTACCACAAGCAGGACTCCCGCAAGGATCGCCCTTATCACCGATACTGTTCCTATTCTCCAATGCGGATCTAGTGCAGACCCAAATCGACAGGAATGGCGGAGCCATCGCATTTGTTGACGACTACACGGCGTGGGTGTCTAGACCCACAGCCCAGAGCAACCAGAGAGGAATACAAGCAATAATCGACAAGGCTCTGGACTGGGAGAAGCGCAGCGGCGCAACTTTTGAAGCGGAAAAGACGGCGATCATACATTTTACTAGATACACAGGCAGGGTAGACTCGGAACCGTTCACCATCAAGGGCGAGAAAGTCTCTCCCAAAGACCAAGTCAAGGTCCTTGGAGTCGTCATGGATTCGCGCCTGCATTACAAACAGCACATGGCCAGGGCAGCGACTAGGGGGCTAGAAGCTGCAATGGAACTGAAACGCCTGAAGGGGATGGCTCCCTCGACAACGAGACAGCTCTTCACAGCCATGGTAGCTCCCGTGGTAGACTATGCCTCCAACGTCTGGATGCACGCATGCAAAACGGCGTCGGCATATGCCATTCATCGAGTACAAAGAGTAGGAGTACAGGCAGTCATAGGATCATTTACAAGCGTGGCTACAGGGGTAGCTGAAGCGGAAGCTCACATAGCGACCATTCATGAACGGTTCTGGAGGAGAGCAAGCAAGCTTTGGGTAGACATTCATACGCTGCCGCGGACTAATCCAGTCAGAAACCTCCTACGAGGGATCAAAGCTTTTCGGCGCTACATATTTCCTCTTAGATGCATTGCAGACGTATGCAAAGAGCTACCAAGAAATACCATGGAAGTCATTCAGCCGTTCGCCCTTGCACCGTGGGAGGCACGTATGCAAGCCGTGCTGAGCGGACAGGAAGGGGAAAACGAGGACCAGATCAAAGAACTAGCCAAAGCAGAATGGGTGGTCAGAATAGCGACAAGCAGCTCCGCAAGGAACGATCTTGTTGGCATAGGAGGAACGGTTCGGACTCCCGTATCTGTGGCAAGGGCCGGCAAGATCATTGAGAACTTTTCGGTCACGCTGGGCACGAGAGAAGAACACAACCCCTACGCAGCCGAATTGGCAGCTATCGCCCATGGGCTTAACTGTCTGCCGGAGACGAAGTATCGAGTCGTTGTGATCTTGACGAGTAACAGATCGGCGGCACAAGCTATAGGAAATCCTCGCCAACAATCAGGCCAAAGCCATATTCGGAGGATATATGATGCCGTAGGGAAGCTCCGAGAAGACGGAAACAGAGTCAATCTCATGTGGCTACCATCTGGTGGTGAGCTCAAAATCCAGAAGATAGCCAAGATGTCAGCCCGTCATGCGACCGAGCCATACGCCACACCGCGAAAAGGGGCGATCAAAGTAAAGACTACAATTCTCAGTGGAACAAGGGCAGGCCTGCGGAATGAGAGAAAGCTACCAGACGGAGTTGGCAGGCATTCAAAGAAGGTCGACTTAGCTCTACCCGGAAAACACACCCGTATACTCTACGATCAGCTATCGTGGAAAGAAGCCAGCGTGTTAGCACAGCTCAGAACCGGAATGGCGCGACTAAACGGTTATCTCTATCAGATTAGAGCAGCACCAACAGATGAATGTCCATGTGGGCAGGCAAAGGAAACAGTAGAACACTTTCTCTTTCGATGCGTAAAATGGACAGCACAACGCAAGGAGATGATGTCACAATGTGTAGAAGAAAAACGTGGCAACCTCTCTTTCCACCTGGGAGGCAAGGCAGCGTCGGATGGACAGAAATGGGCACCGAATATGGAAGCGGTGCGAGCCACGATCAGATTTGCGATCGCTACAGGTCGCCTAGAGCAGAGATGACAACACCACTCACCTACCAATTGCTGAAACACATCTACTAACAACAGCTACCCTCGTACAACCAATAGCAAACACTGCTTCAGTCGCCGAAGATAGGAACCTGAACACTTGGAGGAATTGGGCTTTAAGTTGATTTGCGACCACTAACCAATACGGGGATCTAGAAGGAGAATAATGAAGAGACAGAGAAGAACAAGGCGGGAAACATAGGGGCTTTGCGAGATCAAGGCATCAATTGGCGAAATGTATGTATTTTTAGTTTTTAGAGCCCTATGGGCGGTGGCCTACCGGGCGTAATAGACCTGTCTGTCTGATAACTAGGACTTTGAGATTGGTTGACGTTCATAGCCAAGCAGTCGTCGTAAGCCCATAGTCTCGACACGATTAGCAACGAGTGAAATAAAACGCGACATTCGAAACGGCGCGAAAGAGACCGATAGCGGAGTAAGCTATACCAGATATGGCAATTGGGACGGGACCCCGTCCAATTTTAGAAGGACGGGCACCCGTCCGCCTATTGACCGCCTGGGAAGTTGGAGAGGGCGCACGGACCAAATATTCTCATACTGCGACCCAAATTCCCAAAAATCTAAAATAGAAAGGTGCACGGGCCACGAAAAGTGGTATTGGATGCCATTACCAGTGGTATTTGGTACAGTAGGGTTTGTGCTCGAAGATGAAGGTTGTGTTCGCTGTCTTTTCTGCTGGGGCTGGCTCTCCTCGTTTTGCGAGTCCCAGCCATAGTCACGCTTCCTATCTTGGAATGTGGCATGGGCTGCTCGTCCCCTAGTAGCGTTCTCCTTCGGTGGTGCCATTGTTCTGAATTGCCTAATACAGAATCCGATCGTGATCTTCCTCTCGGAGAGGGTTGGGTTGAGCTTGCGGAAGGTCCTGAGAGCTCTGTTCGTTGTATTCTGAGCTTTCTGAACAATAGTGGCATCATCATTTTGATCATTTTCGTCCTCTTCAGAATCAGCCGAGCTTGCAACGGTGATAGAGCCGTTACTGGCATGGTCAGGACTAATCTCGTTAAGCGCGGTGAGAAACGCGTTTGAGATCTTCTTCATGTTTTTTGCTGCCTCCTTGATGAGGTTCTTCTCATTCTCAACCAGAGCTTCTTAGGACTTCATATAGTTGTAGAACGGTGGGTTGACTTCACGAAATGCTTCAATGAAGGCATCACAAATCTGTGACTCACTGAGATTCTCGATCTTGTAACGCTTGGCGTTGCTGACGAGAGCAGGCCAGCGGCTAAGCCATTTGTCAAGACTAGTGCTGCCAGGGCCTTTCTTAAGCGATTCGAACTCGGTCCTGACATTCTGGTTCTGATCTTTCGCGATGGGTTGGATGCTATCAGCCAGCGCGATGAGTTTGCCGCGGACGTCATGGATTCCGAGGTAGTGTTGCTTGAACTCCTGACACACCGTGAGGTCGATGCGATCAGAGACCTTGTCATATTTCTTCTTCTCGCTCTCGTAGATAGCCTGGAGGCTGTGGTATTTCTGGATCGTATCCTTGCTCGCTGAGTCTGATGGTTTGGTCGCAGTAAAGACCAGGTTTTCGATCCCTTCTGGATCACAATAGTTCCAGACATCATTACGCACAGCAAGGTCCTCGATAGAATTAATCCAGTTCGTCCAGTCTTCACAGGCGTTGAGCATAGCGAGGTTATGGTCGTTGATCAACATCTTGTGTTTGACGTTTTTTTTTTCGGTAAAGGGAATGTTAACTTCACTTTTTAATTGACTTCTATTTAATGCGTTAGCTTCCTTTTAAGTGAAATCATTACGAAAATATCAGTATTTCTGAGTCTTCTCTGTAAGATCTTGTTGCTGCTTTCGCGGCTGGTGATGAACCCCGCAGTAAGCATAATGCAACCGGTCCAACTTCGTTCCGGTTTCTCTGAAGAGAATTTCCTGTCGGAAGAAGGATTTCATTGCGTCCAGGTTGACAGGAAAGCTGGTAATGGTGATAAATATCGCGTGCGACGTAGCGGAAGAGTCTCCGGGCTCATAACTGTCGCACTGGATGTGCTTAAAATGGATTGAAGGTCGGGTCATTCACAATGAGCAGCAGTAGTGAGTTGATTTGTTTTATCTTCTGTGTGGGGTATTCCATCCCACAGGTTTTACTTTAAATCATCCAGCTTGATTACTAAGGGCTGTTGTTGCTGAGGATCATTGAGACCATGCCCGGCATGCGACACGACACGTGCA
This sequence comes from Fusarium redolens, assembly GCF_020744475.1. Classification (NCBI taxonomy): domain Eukaryota; kingdom Fungi; phylum Ascomycota; class Sordariomycetes; order Hypocreales; family Nectriaceae; genus Fusarium; species Fusarium redolens. Next base: position 63,271 of record NW_025763687.1, on the reverse strand, counting down.
CGCGCGCCCACGCTCAACGCTTAATTACGATCTCCCCCTCCACCTCGAACCCTCCTCGAAGAACTCTCGCCCACAATCGAGCACTCGATATCCGAGTACATGTGCCCTTGATCGCTCACACACGAGTGCCGCGACGGCATCATGGCGCAGGCACAGCATGTCGCCTTGGAGCGACTGGAGCAAATCTCCCGCGGTCTTCGATCAAGGTCAGTTTCACCATGTGACGATTGGTAGGGCAAGGGGCCTAATATTTCCACAGAACAAGCGACGATTTGCGAAAACGATCCGCCGTACAGCTTCGCGAGCTTGTAGCTGTTTGTCATCGAGACCATAGCCCTGAACAATTTCAGGTTTTCTACAACTCAGTCAACAACAAGATTACACAGCTCATTACACATGGGAGCGACTCGTCCGAGCGACTCGGAGGCATCTACGCCCTTGATGCGCTTATTGATTTCGAAGGCGTCGACGTCGGTGTCAAATACACGCGTTTCACACAGAATCTTAAGACGATCCTTCGAGGCAAGGACATCAACCCTATGCAACCAGCTGCGATCGCGCTTGGAAAACTATGTCAACCTGGTGGATCAATGATCTCGGAAGTGGTGGACTCGGAGGTCAACACAGCTCTCGAATGGCTACAGAATGAACGCGTGGAGGAGCGACGATACAGCGCAGTCCTCGTCCTGCGCGAATTGGCCCGAAGCGCCCCGACACTGATGTATCAATACATCCCGACAATCTTCGACTGGATCTGGATAGGACTTCGAGACACCCGGCAGCTTATTCGGGCTACGTCGGCGGAAACAGTTAGCGCCTGCTTCCGAATCCTTCGCGAACGAGACCAGGAGATGAAGCAACTCTGGATGAGTAAGATTTACAACGAGTCGAAAGCAGGTCTCAAGATCAACACGGTCGAATCAATTCACGGTTCGTTGCTGGTTCTCAAGGAACTGCTCGAGCAGGGAGCTATGTACATGCAGGAACATTATCAAGAAGCATGTGAAATTGTCTTTAAGCACAAAGATCACAGAGATCCCACTATTCGAAAGACTGTGGTTCTTGTGATCCCAGATCTTGCCAGCTACTCACCAGCTGACTTTGCGCATACTTGGCTACACAAATTCATGGTATATCTATCGGGCATGCTGAAGAAAGACAAGGAGCGAAATGATGCCTTCCTTGCAATTGGTAACATTGCCAATTCGGTCAAGAGCGCCATTGCTCCGTACCTTGATGGTGTCTTGATCTATGTGCGAGAAGGTCTCAGCGTTCAGTCTCGCAAAAGAGGTTCAGTCAACCCGGTATTTGACTGTATCAGTCGTCTTGCTGTAGCTGTCGGCCAGACACTGAGCAAATACATGGAGGCACTTCTGGATCCCATCTTTGCGTGCGACCTCACCCCCAAGCTCACACAAGCCCTTGTCGACATGGGTTTCTATATCCCTCCAGTCAAACCGACAATCCAGGAGAGACTACTTGATATGCTCAGCATGGTACTCTGCGGCGAACCCTTCAAGCCCCTTGGTGCTCCGCAGCCAAACACCCTCAACTCAGTTCCTATTATTCCCAAAGACGCAAAAGATCCCCATGCTTATGAGCATAGGAAGGCTGAGGTTAAGTTGGCGCTCAACACTCTTGGTAGCTTCGATTTCTCAGGACATGTCTTGAACGAGTTTGTCCGCGATGTCGCAATCAAGTATGTTGAAGATGAGGATCCAGAGATTCGTGAGGCAGCGGCTTTAACATGTTGCCAATTATACGTTCGCGATCCGATTGTCAACCAGACCAGTTACCATGCGCTTCAAGTTGTGGGTGATGTGATAGAGAAACTTCTCACGGTCGGAGTCTCAGATCCTGAACCGAATATCAGGCGGACAGTTCTGGCGGCTCTCGATGAACGATTTGACAGACACTTGGCCAAGGCTGAGAACATTCGCATCCTCTTCTTTGCGCTCAACGATGAAGTTTTCTCCATTCGAGAAGTGGCCATCTCCATTATCGGCCGCTTGGCTAGGTACAATCCAGCATATGTCATTCCTTCACTACGAAAGACTCTCATTCAGATGCTTACGGAGCTCGAATTTTCCGATGTCGCCCGTAACAAGGAGGAGAGCGCAAAGCTATTGAGCCTTCTGGTACAGAATGCGCAATCACTTATCAAGCCATACGTTGAGCCTATGATCTCAGTCCTTCTCCCGAAAGCGAAGGACAACAACCCTTCGGTTGCCGCCACAATTCTCAAGGCCATTGGCGAGCTTGCTACTGTGGGTGGCGAGGATATGATGCCTTACAAGGACAAATTGATGCCAGTCGTTCTTGATGCGTTACAGGACCAGAGCTCCAACGTAAAAAGAGAGGCTGCTCTGCATGCTTTGGGACAACTCGCAAGTAATTCAGGATACGTTATCCAACCATACATCGAATATCCTCAACTGCTCGAAATTTTACAGAGTATCATCAGAACCGAAGGACAACGCGTGCCCTTGCGACAGGAGACCATCAAGCTGATGGGTATCCTGGGTGCACTCGACCCTTACAAACACCAGGTAAATCTTTCGAAATGGCGCAAATTGCTCCAGCTATTAACACCAACTCAAGCCGAAGAACGAACTCCCGATTCCCGACGAGGCGAGGCCAACCAATTGACCGACATTTCTCTCATGATGACCGGACTGACACCCTCTAACAAAGAGTACTTCCCGACTGTTGTGATTAATGCTCTTCTCTGGATCTTGAAGGGCTTTTCATTGGTTCAGCACCACGCGGCTGTGATTGAAGCTATTATGAACATCTTCCGCACCCTGGGCTTGGAGTGTGTTTCGTTCCTTGATAGAATCATACCGGCATTCCTCCAGGTGATACGATCGGCCACTTCCACGAGACTCGAGTCTTACTTCAACCAACTGGCCACTCTCGTCAGCATCGTGCGGCAACATATAAGAAATTATCTTCCATCAATTGTCGAGATTTTGCATGAGTACTGGCACACCTCGCCATCACTACAGACCACCATCTTGTCGCTTGTAGAGGCCATTTCGAGGTCGCTTGAGGGTGAATTCAAATTTTACCTCGCTGGTTTGCTACCCTTGATGCTTGGTGTCCTCGACAAGGATACTTCCGCCAAGCGAACACCGTCGGAGAGGGTGATGCACGCTTTTTTGGTGTTTGGTGCCAGTGCCGAGGAGTACATGCATCTCATCATCCCCGTCATTGTCAGGACGTTCGAGAAGCATGGCCAACCTACATTCGTCAGGAAGCAGGCTATCGATACAATTGGTAAGATTTCTCGCCAGGTGAATCTTAATGACTTCGCTGCGAAAATCATTCACCCTCTTACACGTGTTTTGGACATGGGCGAACCTCCACTCCGTACTGCTGCTCTAGATACGCTCTGTGCGCTCATCCAACAGCTGGGCAAAGACTATCTACACTTTATGGGGACTGTCAACAAGGTCATCAATCAGCACCAGATTCAGCACTCCAACTACGAGCTGCTTGTGAGCAAGCTTCAGAAGGGGGAGGTTCTGCCACAAGGTTTGAGCTCTGGTGCTGGCTTTGCCGATGGCGCAGACGAGCCTCCTTTTGCGGATCAAGGCACGAAGAAGTTGGAGATGAATGCTATCCATTTGAAGGCTGCCTGGGATACCAAAGGCAAATCCACAAAGGAGGATTGGCAAGAGTGGCTACGACGGTTCAGTACAACACTGCTTACCGAATCACCGAACCACGCACTTCGAGCTTGCGCCAGCCTCGCCAGTGTGTATTTACCTCTGGCTCGTGAGCTCTTCAACTCAGCGTTCGTGTCTTGCTGGAGCGAGCTTTATGAACAATTCCAGGACGAGCTCATCCAGAACATTGAGAGCGCTATAAAATCCGAGAGCGTCCCGCCCGATCTGCTTGGCCTCCTACTCAACCTCGCCGAGTTTATGGAGCATGACGACAAGGCTTTGCCGATCGATATTCGAGTTCTCGGTAGGGAGGCAGCTTGCTGTCACGCGTATGCAAAGGCCTTGCACTACAAGGAACTCGAGTTCCTTCAAGACCAGAGCAGCGGTGCAGTCGAAGCCCTGATCGTTATCAACAATCAGCTACAACAGTCCGATGCTGCCATTGGTATTCTCCGCAAAGCTCAGTTATATAAGGAAGGCATCCAGCTGCGAGAAACCTGGTTTGAGAAGCTGGAGCGTTGGGAAGAGGCACTTGCGTTTTATAATAAGCGTGAGGAGGAGGTGCCCGAGGATCAAGCTATACCCGTTGATATTGTCATGGGTAAGATGCGATGTTTGCATGCTTTGGGAGAGTGGGAGGCTTTGGCTTCTTTGACCGGTAGTACTTGGGCCAACTCTACGCCTGAGGTTCAGAGAATGATTGCACCGCTTGCGACAGCCGCTGCGTGGGGTCTGAACAAGTGGGATTCCATGGACAACTATCTCTCATCGCTCAAGAGATACTCACCTGATCGATCATTCTTTGGTGCGATTTTGGCACTCCATCGCAACCAGTTCCGCGAGGCGATTGCCTGCGTTCAGCAAGCTCGCGAAGGCCTAGATACCGAGTTAAGTGCATTGGTTAGTGAGTCGTACAACCGGGCATACCAGGTCGTCGTTCGGGTGCAAATGCTTGCTGAGCTTGAAGAGCTCATCGTCTACAAGCAATGTGACGAGAAGAAGCAGGCCATCATGAGACGCACCTGGGAGACACGACTGAAAGGTTGTCAGAGGAACGTCGAGATTTGGCAGCGAATGCTCAGGTTACGTGCCATTGTGATCGCGCCGACCGAGAATATGCACATGTGGATCAAGTTTGCAAACCTTTGCCGCAAGTCTGGACGAATGGGACTGGCTGAGAAGTCACTCAAGCAACTTATTGGAACTGACGCTCCTTTGGTATCCACGATTCCCTACTGGAGTGAACAGCGACAGCCAGGACCTGGTCCAAGGAACTCACCAGCTGCACAGGTCATCTACGCTGTGCTCAAGTACCAGTGGGAACTCGGGCAGCAGTTGCCTGCTAACAAGAAGGCCAACATTCCCGAGAAGACACTGTATTGTCTGCGCAAGTTCACTAATGATGCTGCTCATCGTTTGGAGGTTGCTAAGGCTCACCTGAATGCACAAGCTGGTAGTGAGGTCAACATCACTGGCGACTATGGGTTCCAGAACCAGATGGACCCTACTCTCATGAGCCCACAGACTCAGCGAGCACTGTATGATCAGACGGTCCTGTTGGCCAAATGCTACTTGCGACAGGGAGAATGGCTAATTGCGCTCGACAAGGATGATTGGCAATATACTCAGGTTCAGGATATTCTCACATCGTATTCTCAGGCGACCAAGTACAATCCTCGCTGGTACAAAGCCTGGCACGCTTGGGCGTTGGCCAACTTTGAGATCGTTCAGACTCTCACAGCTGGAAACGAAGGACACTTGCCAAGGACGGATCACAACATGGTGATTGACCACGTTGTTCCGGCTGTCAAGGGCTTCTTCAAATCTATCGCACTCTCACAGGGAAGTTCGCTGCAGGATACTCTCCGACTGCTCACACTCTGGTTTACGCATGGTGGAAGCGCAGATGTCAACACAGCTGTTACAGAAGGCTTTGCTAATGTCAGCGTCGACACCTGGCTTGAAGTGATTCCTCAACTGATCGCACGAATCAACCAGCCTAACAAGCGAGTTCAGCAGTCAGTGCATAACCTTCTTGCCGATGTTGGACGAGCTCATCCGCAGGCTTTGGTTTATCCCCTCACTGTCGCCATGAAATCTTGGCAGAACACACGCCGATCCCGCTCTGCAGCTCATATTATGGATAGTATGCGGCAGCATAGCGCAAACCTGGTCGCCCAAGCTGACACGGTCAGTCATGAACTGATTCGTGTAGCTGTCTTGTGGCATGAACTCTGGCATGAGGGACTGGAAGAGGCTTCGCGTTTGTACTTTGGTGATCACAATATTGAGGGTATGTTTGCAACACTCGAGCCTTTGCATGAGCTTCTTGAGCGCGGTCCCGAGACTCTTCGTGAGATCTCTTTCGCACAAGCGTTCGGCCGAGGCCTCAAGGAGGCGCAAGATTGGTGTCGACAGTACGAGACAAGTCAAGACGTCAACGATCTGAACCAGGCGTGGGATCTGTATTATCAGGTATTCCGCAGAATAAGTAGGCAGCTACCTCAGGTTACCACCCTGGAGTTGACGTACTGCTCGCCCAAGCTCCTCAACGCCAAGAACTTGAACCTGGCAGTTCCCGGAACATACAAGAGCGGACAGCCCATCGTAAGGATAATGTCCTTTGACACGACGTCTAGTGTTATCAACTCTAAGCAGCGCCCACGAAAGCTCAACATCAACGGTAGTGACGGAAAGTCGTACGCTTTCTTGCTAAAGGGCCATGAGGATATTCGCCAGGACGAACGAGTTATGCAGCTGTTCGGCCTATGCAATACCCTTCTGGCTTACGACTCTGAATGCTTCAAGCGCCATCTCAACATTCAGCGCTACCCTGCCATCCCTCTGTCGCAGAATAGCGGTCTGCTCGGGTGGTTTCCCAACAGCGACACTCTTCACGTTCTTATTAGGGAGTATCGTGAGAGCCGCAAGATTCTGCTCAATATTGAACATCGCATCATGCTTCAGATGGCGCCTGACTACGATAACCTAACCTTGATGCAGAAAGTCGAGGTGTTTGGTTATGCACTGGATAACACCACCGGACAAGACTTGTACCGTGTTCTCTGGCTCAAGTCAAAGTCTTCTGAGGCTTGGCTTGAGAGACGAACGAACTACACTCGCTCTCTGGGTGTCATGTCCATGGTGGGATATATTCTGGGTCTGGGTGATCGTCATCCTTCCAACTTGAAGCTTGATCGTGTCACTGGAAAGATCATTCATGTCGATTTCGGTGATTGTTTCGAGGTGGCGATGAAGAGAGAAAAGTACCCCGAGAGGGTTCCTTTCCGTCTCACTCGCATCTTGACCTATGCTATGGGTGTCAGCAATATTGAGGGTAGCTTCAGAATTACATGCGAGAACGTAATGAGAGTTCTACGCGACAACAAAGAAAGCGTCATGGCTGTTCTCGAAGCGGTAAGTTTTCTCTCCATCTCCAAGCTGAAGATTCCATACTAACAGTCACAGTTCATTCATGATCCCCTCCTTACATGGCGCTTAACGAATGCCGCATCCCCAACAGGCCCCAACTTCCGCTCCGACAGAGACGTAGCAATGCCTGTCCCCGGCGGTGTCCGCGCCCGCCGTGCCTCCATTCTCGACAGCGACGTAACACCCTCCGAACTCGTCAATGCCCCCGAAGCATCAATCCAGACACGCGCACGCGCTCGCACAAACAGTTCAGCAGGCGAAGCCATGACAAACGGCGGCGCACCCGAAGTAGAAAGTCAGAACGCGCGAGCTGTGGAGGTGCTGGATCGTGTGCAGCAGAAGCTCACGGGTCGTGATTTTAAGAATAACGAGGAGCTGGATGTCATCGCGCAGGTTAACAAGTTGATCATGGAGGCTACTAAGCTGGAGAATCTGTGTCAGCACTATATAGGATGGTGCAGCTTCTGGTAGATTCGCAGAAGAAAGATGTTGCTAGCCGGTGCCTTTTTATGTATGTATTTGCTTCAAGTTTGCGGGAGTTGGGGGTGGGAAATGCGATATCAGGAAGCTTTTCGTTGTATGTTTGTCCATGTAGTGTACGAGTATAAAGCCTAGATGAATCTTGTTGTATTCTATCTCAATCAACATTGTTCCAATTCAACATTCTTTCCTCCGCTGTTTATAGCTCATCTCGATGTCTAGGCTTCTTGGGCTGACTTCCAACATCCCATCTCGAAAAGTCACAGGCAGCAGGCGTGCCAATCTCCATCCTGTAAACACACTTCTCACTCTCACTAACCCTCCACAACTCCTCCGTCTCGGCACAACCCAACCAGACATCCGTTCTCCTCTGGGGCCCATTCCAGCACTGTTGACCATCCTCATACTTCAACAACATACGCTCACCACGCCCAAGACTCTTTCCGTCGATTCTGTCTTCTTCATCTGCCATTTCGCGAGCGATGCGCTTGAAATTTCCCATGTTGCTTTGACCGTGGCCCTTCTTTGACTTTTGCTTTGTGCTGCCGAGCCAGCATTGTTCGTAGGTGTACTCTCCTGCTTCGAGGGTCACGCATTTTCCTTTTAGGGCACGGAAGATATCGTCTGGACCGTAGTCGAAGTCGAGATCGGCTTGTTCGACGTCGAGGGTGGATTTTTTGTCGGAGAGGTCGCGTTAGGCTGCATCGACAGCTTCGCGGGCTGCGCGGACGAGAGTGGATTCTTTGCCGGGGGTTGAGTTGTCGGCGAGGATTCCATTGGCGATAGCCCAGACACGGAGGTTGTCGAGAGAGTTGTGGATGAAAGCGCGGACGGGAGCTACTTTAATATCTTCTAATTTATCTCTAAAGGTATTTAGATTATAATCCAGCCTTAAGGACTATTTCTAGGGTTCTTAAAGTCTAAGATTAAGCTTATTAGGCTACCTCCTTAATAGGCATTAGAATCCGTAGCTGTATATTAAGCTTTAAGATTATAACTTCTAAGTTAAAAGCAGCAAGGCTAGCTCCTCTAAAACCTCCCTTAATATTTAACTTAATTATAGTTAATTAAAAGGCAATATAAAAGGCCAGGAAGAACTTAGCCTTAGAAATATAGGTTATAGACCTTCTAATTAGATACTCTATTTCTTAACTATATACTTTTTTTAATAGCCTAAAGCACCTGATATTAAGGGGCTATAATAGATGTAAAGAATAAGCCGGTATATAACGCATAATAATATTATTCTCCTTATAATATATCTAGAAATTAGCATACTAATAACTTTTATAGCTATTAAGGATTAGAAGATAATAGGTATTAACTAATTAATTAATTATATATTAATTAAAGTATTTTAGCTAATTAAGGCCTATCTTATTATCTATCTAGCTATTTTAGGTTATAGTAATAGCCTAAGTGCCTAGGAGGTTGCTCTTTTAGTATTAATTAGTAAGGTAATATTAGCCTAACGTGTTTGATAAGCAACTCCAGACAAGCAAGTGCTCCACTGCACTGTATAGTATTTAAAACCCTACCCTGTAGTATTCTTTTATTATAAATAAAATAGCTAAAAATCTACTAAAATTGTTTTTTAACATAGTATAACGTACGCGATAAGCGAGCGAGACAGACAACCGAGCGAGACAAAAATCCCTCACCTTACATCAACACTATCAGATCAATTGAATTTCAACCAAATAACATGTCACAAGCCAGTGAAGAGGCTCGTATGAATCTTGCACTTCAGGCCTATCAGGCAGACCCAAAATTAAGTCTGCGACGAGCTGCATTTCTCTATGACGTCCACTTCCAGACCCTCCACCACCGATCTCAGGGTCGTCAGGCTCGCATCGATTGTATTCCTAATGGTCGGAAACTAAGTGATCAGGAGGAACAGGTTATAGTCGAGTATATCTTAGACCTAGATTCGCGAGGATTTCCCTCTCGGCATCGTGATGTTAAAGAAATGGCGAATCAACTACTTGCTAATCGCAACGCATCACCAGTTGGCAAGCGCTGGGCTATCAATTTCATTAAGCGCCAACCACAGCTCAAGACGCGTTCTTTTCGTAAATATAACTATCAGAGGGCTCAATGCGAAGATCCAACTACTATTCGCAACTGGTTCAGGCTCATACAGAACACAATCGCGAAGTACGGCATCCGATCAGATGATATCTGGAACTTTGACGAGACCGGCTTTATGATGGGCGTGATATCAAGCGGTATAGTGGTCACCAGCTCGGAAAGGCGTAGAAACCCAAAATCAGTCCAGCCTAGAAATCGGGAATGGGTTACTGCGATTCAAGCGATTAATGCAGAAGGCCAAGCGATTAATCCATATCTAGTGGTTGCAGGCCAATATCACCTTGCCAATTAGTACCAAGAGAGCAACCTCCCGAGCACTTGGGCTATCGCCACAACACCAAATGGCTGGACAGATAACGAGACGGGCCTCGACTGGCTAAAGCACTTCAATCGATATACAGCCGACCGATCAGTTGGTGCCTATCGTCTTCTGATCCTCGATGGCCACGAAAGTCATCAATCCGTCGATTTCCAGCTGTATTGTGAGGTCAATAACATCATCACGCTCTGTATGCCTCCTCATTCTTCGCACCTACTACAGCCACTTGACGTCGGGTGCTTTGGGCCGCTGAAAAAGGCCTATGGGCGAGAAATAGAGCGACTGATCAGACGGTCTATAACCCACGTTTCTAAGACCGAGTTCTTCCTGGCCTTTTATGCCGCTTTTCAATTGACTATGACCGAGTCAAATATTAAGGGGGGTTTTAGAGGAGCCGGACTTGCTCCTTTTGACCCTGAAGTTGTGATCTCAAAGCTTGATGTGCAGCTACGGACTCCAACGCCTGTTAAAGAGGTGTCCCAACAAGCTCAAGCTTGGACTTCAAGGACCCCAGTAACAGTCCTTGAGGCCGGATCACAGTCTGAATACCTTCGGGGCCGAATCAGAAGACATCATAGTAGCTCCCCAGAGTCAATCCTTGAAGCTCTTCAGTCTCTTACAAAGGCAGTCACAAGGAATATACAGAAGACTGCCTTATTAGAGGCTGAGAATCGGGAGCTTCGTGAGGCAAATGATATGCTTAGCCGGCGGCGCAGGGCAAAAAGGACACGCCTACAGAATAGAGGGAGCTTGACTATACAGGAAGGTCAGGATTCAATTGATCAGATGGATGTGAGTACGCAGGTATTGGCTGAATCATCGAGAAGTGGTGGTCAAGGAAGGTCAAGGAAGGTCGGGGCAGCCGAGGGTTCGGCGCTGCGGGACTTGCGGTAAGACTGGACATAAACACCACATATTAACCGACTCAAACTAGACACTAAATATAGTATAAAACTTTCTAATTCCTGAGAAACATATAATATAAGAGATTGGGATTCGTTTTATTTAATATCTTATTACTTCTTCTTGCTTATTGTCTAGATATTCTTCTTAGAAGATGTCTACCCCCGAGTATTACAGCCAATTAGAATCTAGGATAGTGGATACATAGGGCCTCCATTTAGCCAATTACTGAATTTCGCGGGCAAAATCCATCCATTTTTAGCTAGTGTAAAACTACCCTCCGTTGATCTTACATAAGGCACATGACGACGCAATGCGACCCCGAGTTGGAAGAGGCCATGACGAAGCTTCTTCATCAGGTACCCAACCAGCACAAGTTCATCAAACAAACACTCTATGGACCTGTTCAATATGAACCCACTGCCATCAGCATTGAAACGAAGACGAGTCCAGTGTCGGATGGTCGCTCTCAGTCGGCTTTTGGATTTCTGCTTGGATGGAGCAGATGCGAACTCTCAAGTCTTGGGCGTCAAGTCCAGACGCCAAGCACCCTGCTCTTTCCCTAGAACCTCTTGATATACAGATGCCGTTGATTGTCTCCACGAAGGATACCTGGCATTTATACCTTGCGAAGGAGGGGGAGGGCAAGATTCTTATTAGCAGCTTGTTTGATATTGGACCAACAGATTCGATATTAGGAATCTATACACTTATCAAGTCTTTGAGAGTCCTGGGTACTTGGGCAGATAAGCCGTTCAGGAACTTTATCAAGGACAAGATCTTATCTCCTCCGAGAATGGGACGGCCACAAAGCATTTTTACTAAGCTCGATCTAAGGATACCTTCCGTAGGACATGCGACATGATCATTGCGCAAAACACTCTACTCAAACATTTTCACCAGTAACGCACAAGGGAAAAAGGTAAAGGCCAAATTGATTGACGAATGACTACCACGCACGTGCTCGCCGTCCGGCAGCCGCGTTTGAAATCTAGGCGGCTTTTATTTCAGCTACAAGCATCAATAGGATCTGGCCAATCTATGAGCAGATTGTGGAACTCATCAGGTTTTATCGGGGGACAAGTGGGGCTGAGGTATTTTTTGCCTCATAGACACTTTTCTCCACAATTTCAAGCATCATGTCGAGTACATAATACAGCATTGTTCTGCGTTCCAGGAAAAGGGACACTACCACTTCTTTATACCAATTACTTCTGTGGCAGAGAGAACAGCAACAAAAGCATGTCAGGATCCGAAGGGGTGCCGAAAGGCAGAAAGGATCTATGGACACGGTTTCCAAAAGAGCTCGTTCAGATTATTAGCGAATACCTGTTGCCTGATTCCTTTGGTGTTCATGCTTGCCCTTCGCCTGAGGCCGATGGAACCAACATTCGGTACTCAGTATGTAAGCATTCGATTGAAAACGGGACGATTCCTCATTTCATAGGGTTACAGATCGTCTTTGGGCCCCAGTAAGTTGCAAATAGGATGGGGTTTCTGATGCGTGACTCATCATAGTTTTAGGCCAGATATTCTCAGGAATCGCATGCAGCTAGTCGTGAGCGACATGAATTTTCTTAAAGATCTGCCGGGCAAAGATTGGCTTTCGGAGATTCACCTCAGATTCTTTTATCCGCCGTCTATGGCGTCTGGGCTGGAGGAGATTTCTAACTTCAAGTCATTGAGGCGGATTTCAGCCGATTGTTTTCAGGATTCAGGTGAATCCGTTCACAAGCGTTTGACTACCGCGAGCCCTAATGTTGAGATCATGATCACCTCCATCCTCGTATCCGAACCTGGTACGTCGAACTATGCAAGACACAGGCGTCATCAATTAGAAGCCAAGATACGGACACGAAGCCAGTCGACTTGCGGTAAAGCGCCGCACATAATGACACTAGCGCTGCCCCGGGGATACCACCCACACTCACCTTGCTCTGATAATCAGGAATCCCATCTTGGAACGGGCGTTCACGGCGACATTATGTATGAAAAGGCTGAACCCTTGTGGTTTTGTGATAAGCTTAGCCGATGGTTGGAACTCGAACCAAGAACATAACTAGAACGAGATCTATACCTAAGGTCGGCTCAGGATTCAATGTTACGTCCATATTGGCAAAATTGTATTCTTCATATTATTAGCAACCTAGTAGTTAATAACAATAGGAACTCTAGTAGAATTCTTTTGGATGTCCCACTTTACAGGGAGTAGAGTTCTTTTTTATCACAACCAATAATAACATGTCTACGACGTGTTATATAAGATGCGCGACAACGCGAAGTAAGTGTATCTAAGTAAATGAAATTGTAAAATTATATAACAGAAGTCCATTTACATTAATGCTATAAAGCCTCTTATCTATCTTCTGTTGTTCGAGGTCTAAGGAAGAGTCATGATAACAATTCCTCGATCTTATAATCATCTAGTATTGAAAGCGAGGCGCACGTATTGGCGATGCCACAACAGGTAATCCTAAGCCACCTACAGCCTACTACTACTACTACTGTACAAAGGTTGAACTAAATCCCGCCGCATTGTGTAATTTTTGTCCGTGCCAACCCTACTCAAGAATTATCAGCAGAAACGCATTGCGTTTCCTGTTTTTGACCAATCACCGTCTAGCATTTTCGCCCCATATTTCTCCGATGGAAACGCACTGCGTTTCTCGTACCGCACTCATGAATTAAGAAAACCTAAAACACGAAACGCGGCGCGTTTCCGTCGGCTGGCCCTTGTCAAGTTCAACAGCTTGACTACAAGCCTAAACAAAAACATCCATTACAATTGCCTGTTGAAACTCACGTGTTTATCATCTACATCCCTATTGTCTGTCCCATTTTCAGTAAAAGAGGAAATTTACCACTGCTCATTGGCTTACACCCCTGCTAGTTCCTCTTTTACTGAAAAAGGGATAGTGTTTTGTAAGTCCTTGCACTTTTTTTGATTAAAAGTGTGCGGTGAAACTTCTTTATTGGCTACTTTGTTCTTTTATTGCAACCTGTGCAGCTAGCTTTACTTTTGTGGCGTAGAGTGATACTACTTTATGAGGAAAGTAGAAGCATAGGATGAAAGTGGAAAAGTAGAAGTAAGAATGTGCATAGATGAAAAGGAGATAAACATTAGGTTATTTTTATTAAACCTAGTTACTATATTAATGTGTATGAACGAAAAACGTAGAATCTAGGGGTGATTATTTGGGAAAATTTCAGAGGAATTCAGGGTTGGTACAGATGAAAAGTAGATAACCTGGCGGGATCCTGATGGTCCTTTGTACAATAGTAAGAAATAATGCTTTTATATAACTAATACAAGTTCATTTAAACACTAAAGTCAGCTAGAATTATAAAAGGTGTCTACTTTCTTAAGCCTTTTTCCATAATTTATTTATATTTACTTTTATTTATTTGTATTTAACTACACAATAGATTACCAAAAGGCACCTGTCTCCCACTCCGCTTGATAAGTCTGGTGAGACCATACTACAGCCCCAGTTGATCCATCAACAGTTCGTTGATAGCCCAAGGGGTGCGACTTCTGCCTCTGACCATTGGCCGCCTTCCAAATGGGAACGCCAGTGTAATACTCCCGTGAACATGGTGCAAGCCCCCCTACAGTGAAACCTGTGACTGCGGCCACCTCTCCTTGGCAACGTCTCCATCCTTGAGCCAAGAGGCGATAAAGTGCATACCGAAGGCTACATGACGAGTTCCTTGACAATGTTAGCCTGATTGATCTCTTTTTTTTCTCAATTTCTTTAAAAATTGGAAAAAAGAAAAGGGAATAGGCATACTTAACAGGAATCATCCAGGAGTCAATCTCGCAGTCCTCATTCTTGATACCCTCGACTCTGTGTGCCCGAAACTGTAGGAGAACAAGGTTCGAACCGTCGAAACAAAAGACCTGGGGACACTTATATTTGCTTGCATATCTAATATCTGTTAGCTGTCTTTTGACTTTTAATTGTATGATAGGAAAAGAGGAATATAGGTGAAGGCACCTGGGGGATATCAAGAAACTTGAGACCTTAATCCTTAATGGCAAAAAGAATTAGGTAAGCTTATCTTAATTTTAGGAAATTTTGGCTTAATTTATTTTGTCACCTTGTCTTTCGGTCTGAAGTCTTGCTCCCTGTCGGGGAACTTACCCTCTGAGTTCTTGTGAAAGTTTCCTTTGGCCACCTTTAGTAATAGAACCACTTCCCCACTCATTCGGATCGAGAAGGTTGCGCTTAAACTCCCCAATAGCTACAGTGTATCTCTTTCCGCCATACTTTACTGAAAATGTGCAATCCACATTTTCGGGGATATTTTCTTCTGTCAGTGGTTTAGTGTGAGAGGTCTGCATAAGTGGTGGATTCGAATGCCAGGCAGAGAGAACCACGTTAGTTATCTCAGTATTGAACCAGTTCTCGCAATCTGCTTCAGTCTCAAGTCTCCAATGACGTTGATTGGTAGGAACGGCTGGCTGACGAAAGCGAATGGCGTCATCTTCCATCATTCCCATGAAGGCATTTTCGAAATTGGCATCTATAACGCCATTATGAATCTTCATGTAGGAGGCTGTGCTCTTTATGGGCTTGTAGGAGTTGGACCAGGGTTTATCGGATGCGGTCTTATACCCCGGGTTAGCAACCACATTGGTGGGGTGTTGTTGAATAAGCTCTCCAGCTGAATTGGTAGACATGGTTTTAAAAGCAATAGTTAGGAGGAAAGTGGAGAAAGATTAACAAGAGTAGAAGCTGGACTTGAGCTTCTTTCAACATGAGCGCTGCTGGCATATTATATAACAAACTGTAACCGCTGGTTATGATCACCCTATAGTAAAACTTCAACCAACAAGATATCATGGCGGCTAGAAGCTGAACTGTAAAAACTAAGTTCAATTCCAAATAAAATCACCAATCGCAATATCGGTATTAACGCTCGTTGGTCCATTTTCTACCAAGACGACAACCAATATGCACAAGGACATTCTAAGAGTGATTTGATTGGGCCTACGGGCCGACTGTGGAGTTTCTGCCTGGCACCCCCCTGCCTCAAGAAAAGGCTGACTCAGTGATTGATGGCACGTGCGTTTTGGCTTGGAACTCCTGAAATTTGGCATTCAATATACAAACCGAACCTCTTTCAATTACATACTGACCGCACCTTTTTGTTGGAGGGACTGCAAGCCATGAGAATACACGTTAGCCAGCTAACACAGGTGATTGGAACCCAGCATTTTGTCCCTACGATATAAACTTTCGTCAGCTGGTCGTTCCGACAAATCAGCGCCATTGGAGGCTTGAGACTGAAGCAGATTGCGAGAACTGGTTTAATATTGAAGACATCGCTTCTTGGCTGCAAAAAGAGGCCAAGAGAGAGGTATAAATACCTTGAGATTCTCTCTCGAAAAACCAGCACGACACAAGACTGATCGCATTATGGAGCATTCGGATGGAATACCTTCCTCTCCAACTAGTGATATACTCACTGAAGAGGTCATGCAGCCTGAAGACACTGTAGGTTCCACTACCCGTTCTAAGCCATATTACACTGCTGATATAACTTGACCGTAGCGTTTTCGGTTTGGTACGCGAACTATCACAGCCAGAGGTGGACCTGCAGACCATTGCCATCATAATGTCCTTTGCCTGCGAATTCAGCAGACATTTCTGGATCGGGTCGTCCAGTCCTTATTCGGTGTTTTATCTGGCGCGATAGGCCCATGGCTGCAGAACAAATTCCCAGAGTGGTTCCTGCCAGAAAGAATTGTTTTAAAATCCCAGAAGCCTAATTGGGAAGAAGAATTTGACAAGGAACTGGAAGCATATCACAAACTTCAACCTCTCCAGGGCACCGTCATACCTAGATTCTACGGCATGATTCAATTCAATGATATCCGCGCTTTGATTCTTTCAGATATCGGAGGGGACTGCCTCGCGACACCGGAAGGCGCAGTACTTGATAAACAAGATCTTCGGCCCCTGTTAGATCAGGCGTTTACGTCTCTTGCTGATCTCGGAGCGTATCATGATGATATAAAGCTTGACAACTTTCATCTTGTGACTGACAATGGGAAGGACAAAATTATGGTATTGGACTTGGAATCTGTGAGCTTCGAACTTTCGGGGGAAGACCTGTCTCGTGTGGCAAAGGGAACCTCAAATTGGTTGATAAACCAGTACGATAACCATTTAGAGTGCATGGAGTACGATGGAATGATCCTACCAAAGCGACCACTCAGAACATGAGAATACTTAGCTCGCTGATTTAGCGTGACATTTTCTTGCTTGGAGTTACAGGGAGAAAATACGATAATAGGAGAAGATACATTCCATAAACCCCACTGGTTGGTGATTCCAATGAGTTTACTTTCAGTCCTTCCTCCATGTATAAACATGACTAGATCGCTAGTGACCTGTCATGAATTCACTCCATTTTCTAACTGCCCCTTTGCATTTCTCAGTAATCAACCTAAGGTACCTAGGAAATAATCCGCTGAGTGTAATGGGTGTCTTTAGTTTGTAGAAAGTGCGAAACTTCGGTTTCACTTTTAAGATATATAATCTCATTGTTTCTTGGGTGAATCGAGTTACCGATGTAAGGTGACGGCCAACCATCATGGCCGTTTCGCGCTCACTACTGAGTGTCGAAAACAACAACGAGGCCCGTTTTAACATGGTATGATCACTGTCAGAATCGGGATATATGATTGGCCTAGTACTACAGTCCAAAATCAACTCTCCTAGAGTTGATTTTATTGACCCACTTTAAACCTAGTAGAGTTGATTATTGCCAGGGTGTAGAGTTGATTTAACGCTGTCCTATATACTGGAGTAGTAGTGCTGATCAGAACAGGGGTTTGTCAGGGGTTTGCCACAGAACGCGACACATCCTTTCGCGTAAAGTGCTATATGGGGGTAATATCATACTACTAGACAGTCTCGTTGTTGATCAAAGCACTATCATTATTCAGGTCTTACTACTAGTCACCGAGTCACTATGACAGCTTCAAACTTGCAATCTGAACCATGCAGTGCAACTTATCCCTACGTTCTTCTCTCCACATACCAGATCGTACTTCTCCTTCACCGCCTTCGTATAATCGAAGAAAATAAAAAAGAATGATAAGCGAGGCAACGAGGCAATTGGCTGCTAACAGTAGTTTTGTGCTCCATTTCTCTGTATCGCAGGGTAGGCATGATCTTCATGGCCTCAGGAAACGGCGACTGATAGGTGGGCGCCTCCTCCAAGGCTACAATATGGTTGGCTCAACACATTGTGCTTGATGACAAATAATCTCCACATCATCGACCAAAAATGCTTTCAGAATCAGTACAATGCCACTAACAATTAGGAAACGTTTGCAGCAATATGACACTGGTACTATATAACGAAATTTGCTATTCTAATTAAATATCTACAATCAGAAAATAACTACAGCTATTTTCACTTGGGTTATATAAGGATTTCGAGTGAGGAATCGTTTGCGTCTATGCAATTCTCAAGCTTCTCGAGGGAGACCGAAGAAATTCGTCGCTATAGCGGTAATAAGAAAACTACCATACCTCAAGGAATTCAGGATTATTTAATCCCTTTTCTAATTGATATAGGCCGTAGCTTGTCTTTTCCCTCTCATTTTTTAGATCAAGTCTATCGGTCCAATTCATAATAGCCGTAAAGACCTCCTGTAAAGCAATTGTTGTGATGTATGTACCGTCTCCAGGCTTAGTCAGGAAATGCGCCCAGGCGCCCACCTATCACTCGCCGTCTGCCTCTAAAGTCCTTAGTAAAGCAGAGTAATAAAAGCATAGTAAGATATTGGCTGCAGGAACTTAAGAGAGTTGCTCCTGGTTATCTAAAGACGAAGCAGAAGTCAACTCGGCATCAGAGAGATCACCTGCTTCTATAGCCATACTACTCTGATTGTTATATTCCGATTTACCATATTCATCTCTCTCCTCACATTCACTTTCGTCCTCGCCTTCATCCTCTTTATTATCATCATCATTATTATTCTCCTCTTCTTCACCCTTATCATCGTCACTCTCATCACCATTCATAGTCTGCCCTCCATCCTGGTTATTAGTACGGTTTCTATTAGCAGGCCCCTTAGACTGCTAGATACCATCTACCTAGAGCTTAGAGCTCACAAAGAGCTCTAAACTAATATTTATTCAAACCTCGCCCTATAATTGCCCGCACAGTCGTCAGCAATAATCAAGATAATCAAAGCCAGATGTAGATAAAGCATTTAAGTTCCTTCCGGTAGAGCTTCTCGGAAGACGGCTTTACAACCAGCTTAAAGGGCACTTTATAGAGGCAGTCTAGGAACCTGGCATAAAGCCACCTAGTCCTACAGTCCAAAATGAGACATGCCAGAATTGTAACAACTGAGACTAACTAAGAGCCGAATTGTGGTGTAGTCCTACAAAAATGAGGCCAGCCGCAGGCGGGGTTTAAATCGCCTACTGCAGTCGCAATAGGTAGAGAGCTGATATCATGTTGGTCATGCTGCATTCTATACCCCGTGTTGGAGGCGCTAGTCAAAGTCATCGGGTTAGCTAAAATGGGCATTTCAAATTTCGCGGTCAACGGGCTAGCCAGTTTGGGTCTTAGTGCGTCCCACTGTGTCCAACCAGAATTTAGCGGTCATACGCTAACGCTTTTTTATTTTCGCGGTCACTTTACTAACCTAATCAGGATTTAACGGTCAGTTCAGGGGAATCTCATTTCCTGATGCCCATCTATACAGAAACATTTCCTACCTATCACAACCTATCATACCCACAATGCCGGGAACACCCAAGAAACGAGGGCGGCCTCGAAAATACGACACGCCGAAGGACAAGGCTAGGCACGATGTCGTCGCCAAGCGCGCTCGAAGACGGCTTCAGAAACAACCAACGCACGACAACATTAGATTTCAAATCTACGTTTCTCCACAGATAGGAGCATCGCCGCTTGAACCCTCACAGGAGGACAACGAGTCAAATGAAACGAACCTTTTGGGTGATCCTCCAGAGGCGGATAGCTCGTGGAACCGCACCGAGTCACCCACCTCGTCAATTGACGCAGTCGTAGCCGGAGGGGAACAATCTCCGCAATCGTCGAGTGGGAACGACCTGGTGTCACCGTGCTCACAGCGTCTTTGTAACCTAACGGGGCCGCGTATAGTAATGGGATCGTTCTCAACTTCGCAAGGCGGCCCAGCTGAGATTCTCTTGCCCTTGAGTTCTGACGGGGTTCCGAGTGATCGTACGAGTCACGCTGCTGGGGATGATGACAAGTCTGTAGAGTCAGACCGCGAGCTGTGCCATATCAGCAGTGTATCAAGTCCTCGCCAGGCAGCAGATCCACCATACCGGTAATGATTTGACGTACACTTGCAATCGAAGCTGAAGAATAGCCTAAACAACTGATCGTATACAGCAATTGCCCCATCGATGGCTCGGTCTCTTGTTTCACTTCCTTGATCTCTCGACGCTTGGTAAAAACGATCGAGGCCGGCACAAATCTTGATGTGGCTATGTTCAGTCGGGGGTGATCCAACCCTCGATGATAGTGGACTAGCTCGATCTGCATCCAAACTGTAGCTCCACGAAGGGTCGCCTTCAGTCGGGTCGCCTTCGGTCGGGTCGCCTTCGGTCGGGTCGCCTTCGTTTAGGTCAGAATGTGCGTCTTCTGTTTCATATTCGTAACCCGATTCCATAGTTCTATTCTCGCCGTCATGGGCCGATGCGTTTGACGGCCGATCTATCGGCAGTTTCGGATGTGGTATTCCATCAATGGTGAGATCTTGCAACCCGGATAGGACATCATCTTGACTGTTATTGTTCACTGTGTTGAGGTTGTCTGACGTAGTAGTCGCTGCATCTAGTCGTAATCGATGTTGCCTTTCCCTATATCGCTGCACTCGGAGGCGCATCTGTTCGCGTCGTGTCTGAACAGGATCGGACGATGGAGCGTACTGTTCCTCCCGGCCCATTGGCTGTTCGGATATTCCTGTAGCTGAAGGATTTGGACGAGCCGAGCCGTTTGCTGCTGAGATCGGCCCTGTAACGGCTTGGGTAGGTGCATCGTACGAAGTGATCGAAGATTCAGGGGTAGTTTCACGTATCGGTTGAGAGCATCCATTGCTGCAACTAGCTGATTCGATTTGTACATCCGTTTGAGAGTCGCGGGCTTGCTTTTTTTGTCGCATTCGTTCTCGATAGGCTTTGGCTTTCAGCCGGTCACGTTCCCGGGTATGTTGCATGGAAACTGGTCGAGGAGCCATAGTTCTTAGAGGTTTGTATTGCCTAGTGCAAAGATAATGTCCGTCTGGACCTTCGATATTGTTCTGTTAGAAACGCGGTTTTTGCTCCTCATTTTAACCGCTGACGCGTTCACCGCTTAGACTCGAGTCGTCACATATAATCACAGATAATCACTGCTTTCCAAGAAAATTAATTACGCGTGTGGCCCTGGGACAGCGAGCCTATTAGATGAAACTGGTGAGTTTTCCTGTGCACGAACTCTAATCGAGACTCCAACAGGATAAGATGGCGTATCTTCTATGGTAAGATGATTGCTAGGGCGCGAGAGCGCGCGATCGCGACGACGATTCCTATGACGATAGTTTAGTTCGGTGAAGTCCTGCATGCTAGTTTTACCTATCGCAGCACTGATAATATTCAGATGCTGCGTACATCTTGAACACTTACAGACTGCCGAGCTTGTCCTGGAACACGGGCTGCTAGTACGGTAGCTATTATGTGATACCCCTGAGCTAGTGTGGATACCGTCACCGTCATGCCTGTCCTGGATTGGCTGTAGGACAGCGTTACCGCCATAACCGGATGGGATTGGCAGCCGCATTCCAAGTTTTTGAGCATGGGTGTAACGCTGTGTCGACCAGGGTGTAACGCTCTACGATAAACTGCCTTATCGTCATACCGGCATATGGTAATTAACACCAAGCTGTTAGCACGAAGAGTTCCAAACCAAGAATAAGGCATCCTAAAAGCGTCGCACCCGTAAGAGGAGATGATTCAATGATTTAAGATACTTTGGACTTGGCTTTATCAAGTTTTACAGAGTCAATAGAGCCCAAATGTGTTTTTTTTTTGGCATTGAATCTTCTGTGCTCCCTAACAACACAGACTCAACGTCCACTGAAACCCGAGCCCGATTTCCATGACATATATCCCCAGGACTTCTGGCACCCAAGGTCATTCACTGGCACGAAACCACATGTCATTGAGGATTATTTCCAGTCCTTTGGCACCACTTGATACTCAATTTTCGGCAATTCTTAGCACTACTACTACAGAAAATCTTCTAGTTTCAGACTGGGTACCAACTCTTCTAACACGCAATCGTGCGAATCTAGCATTCTCTCGAACCGACAAGCATCGTGAGGCTTGCAGGCATGCCACGCAGGAGTTTGTATGCTCCGAATAATCTCATATATAGATGGCGAATTATACCCGGAGAAAGGTTTGTCTGGCTTGGTTATTGGAAGATCCTTTGCCCTCATTTGTTGCATCAATGAACCAAGAAGCCTACAAGAACATTCTAGAGAACAGCCGGCTTGGCCGACCATGAGGTCCTCTTGCAGCTCATACATTTCAGAAAAGAGCCGGTCGATTGTATGGACGCGACACTCATTGATTTTAGCTGCTTCGTATTAGGAATTTCTACTTCTGGAGTTAGGATAGAATTCCATACCTAAAACTTGACTCGGTATCGGGAGATTCGTTCTAATCAGCCCCGTTGTGTGGTTTATGGCTCTTGATCCAAGGTTTGAAAATGCTGATCCGTCTCGAATTGCCCAGGCGATGAATAGCAAGATTATTTCGCGATTCCCAAAACTTTCTGCCTTATCGGCAGGAGATGGGTCAAAAGGTCCACTGTATCTGGCCCAATCATCAAGGCGCGAACACCAACTATCGAAGAATATTTGGACAATCTCGAGGCAGTCGTAGTAATCAACGAGTAACCCAACTTGAGCTATGATCTCCAGGTTGAGCTGTCTAGGTACTTCTCGATGATGACCATGTATAATATCAAGCAAGATAAGGAATGCTTCAGCACTCCAGTCCGATGCCCCGATTTCTAGTATGCCTTGTGAATTAGGTTGAGATTCTCTGTATCTCCCTTTGATAATAGCCCTGAAGACTGGTGACACGATGCATAGATGCCTGGTCGATACTTGGAACTGTATCATATTAGGATCACCATTGTTTAGATATGGCTGTAGCGACCTTAGATCCTCATAAGTTGTGGGCGATTTGATAGAGTTTTTTTTGTCCGTCTGAGGCGATGTCGTTGTCTCAGATTGAGAAGCCTCACCACTATCCCATGCTTCTCTCTCTTCCGCCGATGTAGTCTTTTGCGCGTTAGGGCACTGCAAAATCAGGAGTGCATCTGCCTGAGGATCAAGCTCGAGGAGAGATTTCTTCATCGCAGGGACTCGGAGGCTCAAGTCATTGAGATCTATAGTGTGATATAAGTTGAGTGTTATCAAGAGCAGACAGAGCAGACATCAACAACATTTCCCCGCCTTTCATGTTTACTTTTTGTACGCTCAGCTTCTTACGTCAGTCACGTGCGTGCTCAAAGCAGCCAGTTCCATTGCTATCTATCCGCAATTAAAAAAGGCTGAGCAGCGGCACTACTAATGATTAGAAGGCGTTTAAGTAGTCGGTAATTTTTACATTTTTAATTCCATAAATGTAAAAGACTGGTGATAATTTATTTGTTATGATGGGTACTGGTGAGATGCCGATGCTTACCCTATATCTCCGATCTTATCGCTATCGATAAGATTGCATTTAGTGCGAGGAACACAACACCCCTTGCGCACGTTTCTGTGCCAGCACTCGTTATCTTATCTCTTTCAAAATAACGGTCAGCCAATTCCAAGGACGTTAACAACATCGACATCTATCATGTATACAGACCCAACCTGACTTTCCACACATTTTCAATTCTATCTCCATGACGGACTACAATACAAAGCTGTCAGAATACATCGACGGCTGGCTCAAAACCTTTATCGCTGATTCCAGCACTCCGTTCCGCGGCCAGAAACGCGACGCGTCGTTGAGTCCCATATTGAATTGGAACGACATGCCGACTCCGCCATCGTCTGACGTGACTCAAGAAACACCTAGGAAAAGTCGAAGGCGATCGCCGAAGAGACCGAGACAGGGTGACACTCCCGAAGAAAACACCAGCCAGGATACTCCCTTCGACGACAACCAGACTCCCACTGGCCCTGCAAGAACGCTTCGGATGGCAATGCCGAGTCGCCCTTTTTCAAATCCACCGTCTTTACCTCCATCATCTTCCACATCTCAATCTTCAAATCGTTCCCGATCGACCAGCCCTGTCAAGCGCTCCACGCTAGAACTCCTCCAAAAACCCGTTAAATTCATTCCTTTGGATGAATGGAAAGTCGAAGAAAACATACAGAAGGCATTTAACAGGATCTTCGATATCTCGTATGGCGACAAATTCATACCTAACGCGGTTGAGAAAGAGATACGGGCCAGCGGCCAAAGAGCAATGTCAGGCTGGTTCTTCGAACACTCGGATGACAAAACCGCCTATTATATGGAGGAACTTGCCGCTCTTCTCAAAATCAAGGATGCTGCCAGGTACCTTGAAAAGGGAGGAGCTCACGAGTCGGCTTGGAATTTGGATATCCATGGACCTCTGCTGGAACTTGCCCTGAAGCCGTTCAAGTCTTTGAAACGCGAGCTTCTCACACACGCCAGAATAAGCCCGCCCTTTATCCCAGAGCTTCGAACGGATTCATTTTATGACATAATATCGTCCAAGATGATCGACTTCGGCATCACAGTGCAGCCTTCGGCATCCACGGCGCAACATATCAGCAAGGTGCTTAACGCAGTCCCGCATAATAAACACTCTATCAATCCGACGACATACAACCTCGTTAGATACGATCCAATCGCGGTGCCAATAGAAACCAAAAATACAACAGGGCATATGGAGGAGGCCAGAGTCCAGCTTGGACTTTGGGTAGCAGCATGGCATAAGCGGATGAATGCTCTTCGGACGAATAACGAGCAGATCATTACGTTACCGCTGATAATGGCCGTGGGGCATGAATGGAAGCTCCTCTTTGCGTACGATGGAGAGAATACAATTGTGAGTACAACCTCATTAGTTGTGTAGTAAGAAAACTAATCGGTCTTCAGGGTATTGCAGAGGGCATAAATATGGGTGGGACTATGGACTTGGTTGGGTTATATCGTGTTCTCGGGATATTGAGAGAGTTGGCAATGTGGATGGAGACTGAGTATGTTGCTTGGTTGGATAGATGGCTTGGACTTAGGCAGCCATAGGACATGCGAATCGGGCTCCCCCAGGCTTGGGTCCTTGGTGGTCTATCCTAGCTGCGAGGCGAATACAGGTCTGAATTGAATGGAAAACACATATAAACTAAAACCACGCTAATGAAGACAGGGACCTGACAATTATTGTTTACGTCGATATCCTACTCTTCTATTCCTAATTGTCGTGTACCCCTAATTGTCGCGTACCCCTGTCCGCTTCTCAAGTACCTCTCTATCTCCGGTTTATTCCCTTCCAATCCATATTAGGGCGATTGATTTGTTCCATTTCGATCGACGATCTGCACGCGTATAAACGCGTACTTTAGCTTTCATACGTTATACACTCTCTTTTCCGTAATTTCAATCCGAGGATTCTTTCCAACGACCTTTGCGAGCTCGGGTCATCAAACGGCTAGTTTAAATTCCATCAAAATCTTGGTACGAAGATGCTGGTCAACGCGGGAAATGCTGACGATCTACCGAGGGAAGAGCGGGTCAACGAGCAATTCAAGGCTTAGTTCGTGTTTACGTTACAAGCGAGGGTAGTTCCGCTCTAGCTTGAAATTTATATCGCCCAATTGACTTTCATTATTGAAATGATTCTGTAATCAATCTGGACCAGACTTTACAGCTCACAGCTTGAGCATGACGGGTATAGCCACCACGGCAAACTGATGAGGCGGTGGCAGTGTTGAAGTCACGTGAGTTCGACAAGTCCTTTGACGCAGCCTGATTCCAGCCTCCATGCCCTCGCCATCTTTTCCTCGTGTATCTCCAGTCTTGGACGTAACGACAATCTTACTGAGTGTCAAGACAGCATCCCCTTTTGCCTTGCCACAGAACTAGGTCCGCTGCATTGACCGTGGCGCGCAGCCCGAGAGCAATTCTGTTAACATGAACCTTACTTTGTTGCATGATCGCGATGGCGAAGACTATCCCCGACCCCTGAAGCGACAGAAGACGCCTTGTGCGAGCGCGGAGAACGGTCTGCCATACGATCGCTATACTATAGCCTGGATTTGTGCGCCGTATATCGAGACGGCTGCCGCTCTAGCCATGCTAGACGAGAAGCATGGTGAACTACCGAGATGCCCCAACGACCATAATACCTATACACTTGGAAGCATCAAGAATCACAATATAGTCATCGCGTGCTTGCCTCAAGACCAATACGGGAATATTAATGCCGCAAGTGTGTTAACAAACTTGAAGCGTACCTTTCCATCAATCCGCCATGGGTTGATGGTCGGTATCGGCGGTGCAGCACCTGCCAAAGAAGACATTCGCTTAGGCGATATTGTTGTGGGAACAAGGGTCATGCAATATGACCTTGGGAAGATTCTGAGTGGTGGTGGAATTCAGCGAACAGCCATCCCTAGGTTCCCTGAGCAATCTTTATGCACGGCTATAGCAAACCTGCGAGCCAGCCATGAAATATACTCTACTCGTATTCCGGCTATTCTATGGGAAAGAATGCAGAGAAATCCGGAATATAACCGTCCCAGCGCACCTGACCATCTATTTCAGGCATCATATGAACACGACCGGTCAATGGCAAATTGCCAAACCTGCGACCAGTCGCAGCTAGAGAAACGGGAGGCACGAAGATCCTGGGAGCCAAAGATTCATTACGGAGCAATTGCCTCCAGTAATCAGGTCATGAAGGATGCAGTTACCCGCGACCGTCTCGCCCACGAACTGGGCATTATATGCTTCGAGATGGAGGCTGCAGGGTTGATGGATGTCCTTCCCTGCCTTCCAATTCGAGGTATATGTGACTATTCAGATTCTCACAAAGCCAAAGACTGGCAGAAATATGCAGCAGCAGTGGCTGCCGCGTATGCGAGAGAGTTCTTAGAGGCTCTACCAGCAACCGGCAGCGCGTCAAGAGACTCTTGGCCTAGTGCCCATTTTCGTATGTTGGTCATTTACCCTGCAACTGCTCAAGTCAAAGAAGCTAACTTGTTATTACAGCTGAGCAAGCAAATCTCGGAAATCGTCGACAAAAGCTACTAGAGTCTCTCGAATTCGACCAAATCGATTCACGCAAGACTACTATCAAAACTGCCTATTCCAAGACCTGCAGCTGGTTCCTCAAACACCGTCACTACCTGGAATGGCTCGATTCAGGGAAGCAGTCGCAACACCATGGCCTTCTCTGGATCCGAGGCAAGCCAGGTGCTGGTAAATCGATCATCATGAAGTTCATCTACACAAAGACGAAGAAGACAGATATCCCAATGAAAGCACTCACTGTCTCATTCTTTTTCAACGCCAGAGGAGAATTGCTAGAGAAATCAGTCTCAGGGATGTATCGATCTCTACTCCTGCAGCTCCTCGAAGGCTTCCCCGATCTACAGAAAATCCTGGACGATCCTGACTTGATACCACGGAACCAGGTCACATGCCCACCGTTAAACATCCTCAAAGACTTGATCCGTTCCGCAATCTCGTCTCTGGAGAAGCGATCCCTTACCTGTTTTGTCGATGCGCTGGATGAGTGCGATGAGCAGCAAGTCAAGGACATGGTCGAGTTTTTTGAAGAAGTCGCAGAACACTGTGTGGAAGACAATGTGAGATTTCAGGTGTGCTTCTCGAGCCGACATTACCCTTACATTGACATCAAGTCGGGGATTCGATTGACGTTAGAAGGCCAAGACGGTCACAACGAAGACTTGAAACGCTACATCAGCAAACACCTGCGGATTCAGGATCGTTCCCTTGTGGATGAGTTGACGCAGATGATGCTTGAGAAGGCGGCCGGTGTCTTCCTCTGGGTTGCTCTGGTAGTGGACATTCTAAACGAAGAGAATCGCCATGGACGCATAGCACTTCGAACAAGGTTACGAGAGGTACCGAGTGAATTAAGTGCACTTTTCCAAGATATCCTGACTCGAGATCGAGACCACCTGGAAAGTCTGTTACTCTCTATTCTCTGGATTCTGCTTGCACAACGACCGTTGCAGCCTGGAGAGTATTATCATGCTCTTTGGTCTGGATTATCATTAAAAGGCAAAGGAGATCGCGAGATGCCGCCTGTCAACACTTCGGATGCCAGCGACTGCTTTAATAAATGCGTCATCAGCTCTTCTAAAGGACTTGCTGAAATCACTAAAGCTAAGAAGCCTACAGTCCAATTTATACATGAGTCAGTCCGTGATTTTCTTATCAAGGACAAGGGTCTATATAAACTATGGCCAAAACTTGGGGCAGACTGGGAGAGCCAGGGTCATGAGGAGCTCAGGCTATGCTGTAACGCCTACATATTTCATGAGGCCATAGGAGAGGCGATTGACGGACAACAATCTACTGAAGCACAGACCATAAAGGATGACCTGTTAAGACAGTTCCCCTTTCTAGAGTACGCCAGTCAGTTTGTTCTTGGACACGCTGATGCTGCTGCCCAAAAGATTGCCCAGCAACAGTTCATTAGCGAATTTCCAGTATCAAGCTGGGTCCGTATCTTTAATATCTTTGAAAAGCATAAAATCCGAAAGTATAGTGAAGGAGCAGACATTCTCTACATCCTCGCAGACAGGGGATATCCTGAACTCATTCGGATGAGACTCGAAGTAAACCCTGGGATTGACGGTGGAGGAGGAAGATACCGTCACCCGCTCCTTGCTGCGATGGCCAAGGGAAACAAAGATAGTGTCACAGCGCTGTTGGGTTTATCATCGAGGTTCCATAACGGAATCGACATTACAGATGGCCTCAAGAGCAAAATAGACTCAGTAAAGACGAATCATACCCCTGTTTCTTGGGCATGCGAAGAGGGTCATCTGGCTATCGCTGCATTTCTTCTGGACCAGGATGCGAAAGTCGGTGTGGATGACTTAGTGAGATTTGTGGGGAACGGCAATATCGAGGTAGTGAAGATGCTTCTTGAGAAGGGAGCAGATGCTAGGGTTGCAACTAAGGATGGACGGACACCACTGCTTCTATCATTACGGAACGGTCACTTGGAGATAACGAAGATGCTTCTTGAAAAGGAAACGGATGCTGGAGTTACAGATAAGGATGGATTAACACCACTGCATCTAGCATCGCAAAATGGTCACTTTGAGATAGCGAAGATGCTTCTTGAGAAGGGAGCAGATGCTACGGCTGCAGATAAGGATGGGTTAACACCACTACATCTAGCATCGCAGAATGGTCACTTGGAGATAGCGAAGATGCTTCTCGAGAAGAACGTGGATGCTAGGGTTGCAACTGAGTATGGATTGACACCACTGCTTCTAGCATTACGGAACAGTCACTTTGAGATAGCGAAGATGCTTCTTGAGAAGGGAGCAGATGCTACGGCTGCAGCTCTGGATGGACGGACGCCACTGCATCTAGCATCGCAGAACGGTCACTTTGAGATGGCGAAGATGCTTCTCGAGAAGGAAGCAGATCCTACGGCTGCAGCTCAGGATGGATTGACACCACTGCATCTAGCATCGCAGAATGGTCACTTGGAGATAGCGAAGATGCTTCTCGAGAAGAACGTGGATGCTAGGGTTGCAACTGAGTATGGATTGACACCACTGCTTTTAGCATTACGAAACGGTCACTCGGAGATAGCGAAGGTTTTAGGGTTTGGATTAGGGTTAGAAAAGGGTTAGCCATTGAGGAAAATGGGACAGGACATGGGTTTCAAAAACCAATCGAAAATATTCATCCCTAGTTCAAATCTACTCAATTGAACATCGTAATATCGGAAAAGCTACTTTAACCTTTACTACTACCCTACTCTTCTATTCCTAATTGTCGTGTACCCCTAATTGCCGCGTACCCCTGTTCACTTCTCAAGTGACTATCTATCTCCGGTTTATTCCCATGTAATCCATACCATAGCAACTTGTTTGTCCCATTTCGATCTGCGCGCGCATCACATGTACTTTACCTTTCATACGTTATTCGCCCTAGTACATATAGTAGTTAATGACAATAAAAACTCTAGAGTTCTTTTGAACGCCCCACTCTATAGGGGGTTAGAGTTCCTTTGACCGACAGGAGTAGAGTCCTTTTTCACCGCCAATCATAATCTCAAACATATTATATAATAAAAGCGACTACGCGAAGCAGATCCAAGTACCTCAGAATGCTTCCCTGCGGTGTTTCAAGCCACAGTTTAACTAAATGCCCATGGGTCCAATCACTAAGCGATTTCCCACTATCACTCGGGTCATGTCTTAGATGATCCGCACGCCACGTCCACTTTACCAAGCTGAATCTGAACCGAGAAAAGATCGAAAAGATCTTCCTGTGGATCAAGAGCCGCTTTGACTACGCCTAACTTTAAATGAGCTTTCTGATATGGCGAGAAAGGTCTTAGTGCACCCTAGTGAGATGACAAAAGCCTCTCATCAGGCGACCATTTGCCCCTCGTTTCTGGGCCGTATGTTTCACAGACGTCATCTTACCTGTCCTATTGGGGCGCATTTAGCGCAGACGCCACTAGCAAGTTGACTGTTGAGGGAATGCCTGGGCCAAGGCTAATAAAGAACTACTGGTCATATAATTCGGCCACAGAGTGATGGTAACCTCTGGATCCTTGATTGGCTTCGTAAAGCTGTGGTTCAGTACTTACTTTTCGGGAAAGAGTTATCCTTGTTGTGCTTGCGAAGCTGCACTTGTTACTTTCTAGGACTGATGTGAGTGAGCTGTAATATGAGTAGGTATTTTTATGCAACAGCAGTATCAAGTAACATCCACTTTGCTTTCCCTGATACGAAACATTATTTATTCCTAAATGCTTTAGTACACGAAGTCGGAGAATTGTTACTTACAGACTCTCATAGAACGATACTCTTTATTTCTACCCACATTTAAGAACCGATAATGATGTACAGCCTTGAATCTCAGAAAGTTCTCTACGTTACAGTCTTGTATTTTCCACCTCATTTGTAATTATTTTAAACGCCTATGAACTCATACCGACTGACAATGCTGCTCTAAAAAAACAAGAGATAGTTTCTTATCTCAGCTCTTGGCAAGTACAGATAAGACAAAGGCTTGGACAACATCCCTGACATTGCCAAGAGTACTTGCTGTCAATGTTGCTGCAATTTCTGGCCCCCAATACATAAATGAAGTCTAGATCCCGCAGAAAGAGATATAAGAGGTCTAATAGTCTTAGCAGATTATATGGTATAGTTCTACCCCTATTATCATTAAGCCTTAAACTCTTTACCTATTAGATTATTATATATTTATACCTTTATATCTCAATATAGCCTTAGAGGCCTTAACTTATATTTATCTATTAGGGTCTAAATTATAATATACTAATAATATAACTTAATAAATTAGATTATAAGTTATTATTAAAGTATTATATTAATATTTAGAGTCTATAAGATTTAAGAATATATTTATAAGACTTAAGTTATTACTTAAAAGGATTTAAAAGTCTTAAAGGAGAAAATTGCTTCTAATTCTGTATTATATATTATAGTAGTATTATATTAATAGGGTATTACCTAAATGCCATTAAACACTTGATAAAATATGGCCCCTAAGATGCTGGAAAAGTATTCCGCTTTCTTTCGATAGCGCCTAGCCCCCAAATAAGGAAACTTCCGAGATACCAGGTGTAAATAGATGCCACAAGCTAATGTAATGAAGATGTATAAATAAAAGAAACCGTGCTGGTGATAGTATATAACTTAGAGCCTTAACTCTATCACTTTCTATTACATCAAACTAGTCACTATGCATTCTTTCAAGATTATTCTTATCTCCCTGGCCCCTGTACTGGCTGTACCAGCGATGAGTCCACGGGACATCGATTCTGATGAGCCTTTCGACTTTGGACAAGGCTTCCTGGTCCCTGCCAACGTTTCCATTGATGACTATGATTCTACTCCCATGATCTCACTGTCTCATCTCAACCTGCGCGATCTTGAAACCTTGGAGGAGCCCCTCGCTCCCGAGTTGGGCAACACCACTAACTTCGATCTCGACACCCGCGCACCCAAGGAGACCAAAGTATTCTTTGGCAAGACTCAAGTTGATTACGGCTGCGACGCCTCCATCAGAAAGCCTCTCGGCGAGGCCATCCACTCCATCTGCGGAAATGGAGACTGCGACAAGAGCGTCGTGTACACCCGCAAGGTCGCCCATATGGTGAATGGCAAGCGCAGAAAAGAAGCCTGGCTCCGTATCTCAGTCAGAGGCGAGTACTACGGACGTCATACACGAGGTTACATGGTCTCAGCCGTTGAGAATACAGTCAACCCCAAGACTGCGAAACCAGCAATGCGATACTATCTCCCGACAAACCCAAACTTCCAGGCTCAGAGTTGTAAGATGTCCAAATTTAGCAACTACATCAAGATGCGCAAGAACTTTGGCGACGCGATCTATATGGAGATAGACGTCACTCTCCAGACCAGTAACTGTGAGTCATGTAACCATCAAGATAAGAAGACTGGACTAATGTTGAGGTAGCGCACTGTTTCACACCAAATGTTCTTGAAGAGGTTGCTGGCGCGCTTGGAGGTGTCGGTGGTTCCTTTTTTGGATATGTTGTTACTTCCATGATTGGTTGTTAAGTGAAGGATCAGACGTGTTCAAATAGAGCAATCTTCAACTTGCCAGGGCTATAGGCACTCAACTCCTATGCCGTTAGTGGCTCGCGCGTCACGATCCTGGAGGAGAAATCATTCCTGGATTCTAATATAGATATCGTCTGAAGCTTTCTAGATACCTTGTTCTGGGCTGCCTGCGATCCTTTTCGTGATAATGCCAAACTTGCTCATGCCTGTATGTATAGTCGACTCATTGCGCCTATCATACTGGTCCTTGGTCCAAGGCCCTCGAGAATCTTCTTCATCCATATAATCCTCGCCCTCTCCGTTCAATCTTCTTGAGTACGAGCGACAGATGGGCGCTTTGCTTCGTTCGACGTGATATTCATTTGAGTGCCAACGACCAAAAACCTTCCCGCATCCCATCGCGAACCCAACAATAGCGAACCCTCCATCTGGACGCAGATGAGTGGGAAGCCTATGGCTACTGATAGGAGGACAAGCCTTATTCGTTTCTTTCCCGTTTTCACCTTGTTCCATGTCGACGCCCCAAATCACTGAACGGCCCCGATTTGTACAGATCTGTATTATGTATTAGATTAGATGGCACTGGAGTAGCCTGACTTACTTCAATTGCTTTGGGCGAAGGGTCTTGGGAGAATGCATGATGGACTATAACTTCTTCGATTATCTCGCCCCCTGGACCATCTATGTCGAACGTATCCCAACGATGCTCAGGCCAAATCGAGCCGTCGTCATCCATATCTCTCAGATAACGAGTCTCCACGTCAGTTGTAACGCGTAAGTTGCCAACGTCACAACAATGGTTACTCCAACTATTGAAGCAGATCCGGTCTCGGATCAGGTATGCAGAAATGCTGCGTATCTGGTATAGTTGGGTTGTATCGTTGGCGAGAATGAGAGTATTAAGCGGAACGAGGCAGTGCCAACGCTCGAAATTACGAACGCGACCTTTGCACAGGTTTAATTCGAGGTCTTTGTCCGGTGAGATTAGGCTTTTTAACATGCAGTTCACTGTGTTCCAACAAGACACCTCATGGGCTCGATGTTTGAGGGAATCTCGAGAGCTTTGCCCGCCGGTGATAGGGGCTTGTAAAACCCAAATTTTCTCGATAAAGGGATAAATACCATGTGTCTTGTGTGCCTTTTCGATCATAAATAATGGAACCTCCAAAAAGGGTCTGCGGAGACTTACTGTTAGAGTGCCTTTTATCCCCACGATCGTCATGTTCTCCGCTGCAGCAAACGGCATTTTGACAAGATGTTGACCATCCTGGCCGTACGTATGCTCCGAACCATCAGTGAGATGAACCTAGGATAGTCAGCGCTTGTGAGCGATCTCAAGCTTCTTCAATACATACTGTAATGCCCTTGCAAGAGGAATAGTTCCAAGAACAAGCCTGCCAGGGTCTAAGAACGGATGAAACGTAGATATGAAACACAAAGCCCCTGATCCAGACGCCACCTGGAAATGATCCTGTCGTTTGGGCGGCGCCTCTTTCCAGCGGTTCATGTCCAAAGATTCTCTGGTCTTCTCCAAAGGTAACAGATATACCTGACAGATCCCCCTCCGAGTTCCAGAAAAGGTCAAGAGTCCATGGGCGCAACAACTCAGACCAATCTCGTAGGAAATTTACGGATCGAAAGTACAAGCCTGGTTCTCTTGTATCTCCTATTACTTGCCCTTCACTTCTGCGGGCCTGGCACTCTAAGTAGCTCTTTGGGACATTTTTCTGGTGAGGTTCTTGGTTGTATATCTCTCCGATTTGCTCGCAGACCTTCCAGATCCGTCGACGATTAGCGACTGGAAACATGAGTCTCGTCACTCCGGATTGCGGCTTGGAGGCTGCATCAGCCCATAGGAAGATCTTTCTGAAGTCTCTGTTCTCCAAACCTTGAGATTGCTCTTTCAAGTAATCATGTAACTCGAAGAAAAAGGGCAAGTGAGTGATTATGCGCCTTTTCCAAAAAGAACCGTTATCTCTCAAGCTTGAAAATGTTTCCAGTGAGGCGCAGAATAGGTTTATGAGGCTCCGGTTATCAAGGAACTCTGAGACACCAAATATCACTGTCTCTGGAAGGGTTGTGAGAGGGTTTGACTCTCTATTAGCTTCGTGGCGGTACTGGCGAGGCTTCTCGAATCGTGGACTTGAGATGAAAGCGACGATATCACGCTTCAGTTGTGCTTGGCATTGGGGACTGAAGACTGTGTACTCTTGTCCAGGAATGCATTCCCAGTAGTCCTTCTGAGCCTTGCTGACGTCGCCATAATCCAAGGAAAGGCATCTGTACTCAGACACTGACGCTTGTTGCTGGACACGTCTCACAACCGAGAATCGATCCAAGGCTCTATAAAGCGCCCCTTTTCTAATTCTCGTGGTGTCAGATGTCCCAGTCAGATAGAGCGCTAAAGTCTTATAGCATTGCCAGTGGAATGGTATCACTCTCTCAGGACCCTTCTTGTTTCTATAGACACGTAGAGTACGCACGTCAACACCTGCAAAAGAAGGATCTGTCTGTGTTTCACTAGCCATGTCCACCCCTCGACCAATGATAGCTAGTCCAGAGACGTAGAACCTATTTTGGTCAGTTTGTGAAATGTGCAATGTATGGCTAGCGTACTTTGACCTCGTTGTTACTGAGGTGTTATAGCCGAGGAGATGTACTTGATCAAGCCACTCGACGTCTGCGTCGCAAACAACATCTGGATCATATGTAGAGAAACCTTTCGGGTAGATTAGACGGAGTCTAATAATAGTTGACTCGATTGTAACTCCGCAAATAGCGCACCAGGCATTTCGAGAGTTTGACGAGGTCATGTTGAAAGGCAACGTGAGTTTGTGCGGATCGGCCTCCAGAAGGCTCTCAGAAAGCTGTTGGCGATAAAGCTATATAGCGGTAGATTTTGAGGAAAAGGCGGAAAGCATACCATTTTCATGCAGGTAGTTGCCTAAACTCGGACTAATTATGCCCCGGGCATGGTTGGCTCGGGCCCTGAAGTACTAAAGGGGCCATCTTGGTGCATCTTACTAATATATATTAGGTTCTCTATAAAATAAAATACTTTAATAAATATAAGTTATTCTTTTTAAAAAAGTATTTATATTAAAAATGATTATTTAAAGTCTTAATAAAATATTTTTAAATAGGATTAAAAAGTATTAAATTAAAAGTAAAACTAAATTAATATTATAATATAACTGTAAGCGTGATACTTATTTAAGCGGGAGCCTTATTATAAAATCCATATTACCATCTTGCCCAC
This sequence comes from Fusarium redolens, assembly GCF_020744475.1. NCBI lineage: Eukaryota > Fungi > Ascomycota > Sordariomycetes > Hypocreales > Nectriaceae > Fusarium > Fusarium redolens. The sequence goes on along the minus strand of NW_025763687.1, from coordinate 27,239 downwards.
TTTCCTCTTTTCTGAAAACCTGTAGTCTTCCTTCACAACCTATAAAGTACTAAACGCAACACGAGACAGAAACATCGGAATCGATAAAATGCCGTCGATCTCAGAGATGATTGATTTCCTATGGCGGCCCCCACGAAAAGAACCAGGAGTCAAGAGGCGTCCACTTGATCAGAGAGATCCAGCAAATGCCCAGTATTATCGCAACTGGGGGTTTACAGTTTACCGAACATATTATGGCCCTGACTCGGATAAGCATTGGGAGACACTTATCGATGCAATGACTCGACAAACTCACCTTGCACTCGGCTACCATGAGACTGAAATGATATACCAAGAGGACCAGAGACAGAAGTGGGGTTTATATGCAGACAAAAGCGACTATGTGGACGACATAAACCGATTGAAGAAGCTATTTCGTCTTACAGTGAGAGAGGACTCATCAGTACTTGATGGTCTCGACATCCCTCGCATTCGAGATCTGTGTCGCAAGGAACTTCCGGAGGCCAGCAAGAATATAGAAGGGGCGAAAGCTTGCTTTGTCTTTGTCGCCGATGAGGCTGTGTTGAAAGATATCGCCCGTGGAGTGTTTGTGATCAAAGTTGTTGGTTATGATTGGGACGAGGATCGAATCGGGCAGGGTTGGATGAGAATTCCAACCGGCGAGGTGCTGACGTTTTGGGAGTCACTTTTACTCTGGGACTTCATTGAAACTGACGTTTACCGCGAGATTAATGATCACTGGTTTGGAGAGGAGTCGGAGAGGTACACTTGGCCAGGCGATGCCTCCATTTATCCAACTCACGGCTGTTCCGAAGCTCAAACTGCATGTCAGTCTAGACATTCTCAGTTCAGGTTTGATTATTGACTGAAATGGACTCGGAGATGGAACAACTGCATTTTAATCTACATACTTTCTAAATATTATAAATACAGAAACTCAATCCTAACCCGATAGCTCTCAATCTGACCCGGTACTCATTTCGTCTTCATCCTCCAACAAAGGGATGTCCCAGTCCGTTACGATGCGCACAAAGGTCATCTGACTCTCAAAAGAAACAATAGCCAGCCTAATCTCTTCCGCTCTGGCACCCGAAGCCGCTCTCTGCCTTTCTCTAAGCTGAGCTATGGCCTCGCGAAGCCACGCTCTTGCAAGTCTTCCTGCCTCCTCGAAGTAGTCTTTTAGCCACTCCACGAAAAACTTAACCGCTGGGACAGGGCGACCCGGATGTTCATTATTCCAAAGATCTTGCGCGTGATCTAACTGGTTCACGATGTTGTTGACGATTTTGTTGATCTTCGTTTTGACGGTCTCGCCGTTCTCGTCTCCTTCTTCGGAGCCCATGTATTCAAACAATGAAATGACTGTTCGAATTTGTGACATCAAGCGGTCTGTGTCATAAGTTTCAAGCCGATTTTCCGCGACAGGGGCAAAGAGTTGCATAACCTGTATTTCGTAACGTTTCGGTTAGCCTAGGCGACATGGTGGTTGTCGTTATTGAAGATATAGAGTACTTACCCTGGCCTTTATAGAGTTGATGGGTCCTACGATGATGACAAAGTTTCGAAAGTTGGTCTGACTGCCAAGACACTCGAAAATACGAGTCAACACATTTTGATTATCGAAGGGGACGCCGCGGCCATCAATATCAGGGAAACCGCCATGCAGTTCCCCGAGTCGTAGCGCCTCTTCCCAAAACCTTACAGGTATCCCATGGTAAGTAGATTGAGCTCCACTTCGTAATCTTTTGAGCACCTGTTAGCAAGCGACGTCTCTCTCAGCTTTGCGATCAGAAAAGACGAAAACGTACGTTCCAAAACCAGCGTCTAGAAAGAACCGCTTCAAGATGACTTTGTCAATCAGATGCTCGGCTAATTTCTAGTGTTAGCTGTAGTAGCCCCAAGACTGGGCAGAAAGATACAAACTCTGAAAGCCCATGTTCTCCAACCCGACGGACCATGTTGTATACCATAGCTTGGTCTCGTGACAATCTGCCTCGTTGGCAAAGTCGACCACCTGGGCATCCGGATTCCTCAAAGCCAATTTCTTTGGCTCATCATGCTGAGAAAATCATCAGTGACTCGATCACGATGAGGCTCGGGATTAAATGGCAGTCCAGGTTCACTTACAGCGGGAATGTTGTATTCAATTGTCGCTTCACCCCCGCCTCTATCCCTGAGAGGCACCTCATTATGTTCTGCACCTGCTTGTCGAGCATGCAAGTGGTAATGGAGGTGTGCAGCTGAATGCGAGGCCCTACTCGTTGATAGGCCACGCCGCCTCCTGGCTGCCTCAGGGGTAAAAGGCTCGCAAACGCCGTTCTGACATATGGTATTTGTACAGTTAAATGCCAATGTCCTTCCATCACTACCCTTCCCCAGAATGGCAGCGATCCTGGCGTTGGCCCGTTTAGGATCGCATATAGTGACGCGCGACATGACCTCGGGATCCTCGTCCTCCCACTCAGGTACTGAATTCTTCGCTTCTTGAAGGGTCCTCACCACCAAGTTCGGATACTCTTCCTCCACAACAAGATTCCATTTCGGCGTGAGTGCCTCCGCCACCTCTTTGGAGACCAAGCCCGCGATAAGTCGGGCCAGCAATATAACCAAGTCGTACGAATCCTCCATTTCTTTAGCCCTCGGGGATAAATCCATGGAAAGCGACGAAACCATCGTAGTGTCGTTTAGCGGATCAAAACGCTTGAAAAGACCGCCGTCGTCTTTTGGACAAGTTGGATTCTTGATCCATGCCTTGACGTCGTTCTCAAATGCGTCAATCTTGGGATTCTCGACCTCAAAAATCTCGGCATAGTCGGTCTTGCAGCAATGGGCCATTCCCCCGACCCCGGCGATAGCACAAGTATCGACCTGAGTGTCAATAGCAACCTGGATGCGATCGGGAGGACAACCACTGCGGCAGAAATCCCTCGGCATGACGTCCGGTACTGGTCCAACATTCCTAAACTTTTGGCAATCTGTGAAGCGAAGGTTCTTGTCGCTGTCGTTACAGCAGAACTTGCGGTACTGCACGCCGGGAACATTGAGGCCGAGCTCGTTCTTTGCGTCGTCGCAGTTGCCACCACCAGATCCCGAGGCCGAGTATGCCAACAGAGACCCCATCTTCTTGTTGCCGAGGGGATTGGGACATCCTTCCTGAGCATCGCACTTCGGATACTGACCCCATTCGCAAGTGCCATAGACCTTTGTACCCACGACGTCGGTCTTACAGCAGGCTGTCTGAAAGTTCTGCTTCTTCGAGCCTTTCTGCTTCTTGCAGTAAATCTCGTTGGAAGCGATTTCGGTCATATCGCTTGGGCACTCGCTCCGAACCGGGCAGCGCCCATTGTTATGCCCGTACCAGCCGCACGTGGGCATCTTTGTAGATCCCGCAGGGCAGCAGAAGGTATGGCCGCCGTCACCGCCACAGCCCGTCTCGTCGAACATGATCTCGTTCTTGCGCGCACCTGAGTCGCTGCGAGGGACAGGCACCCAGCCCTTGCGACATCCCTCCTTGCAGTTGGTCCAGCGACATTGCTCGTTGGGAATCTTCTTGATCTCGTATGCCTTCTCTTTCGGGTCAAAGTCGCCCGATGTGGTTTTTCGGTTCAGTGATAAGGCCAATGCTTTGTTGAACCTCGCCTCTTTGGTATCATGTGATATAGCCCATACCATGACACCTCCGAGACATCGAGATTTCGCATAGTCAGTCTTCAGCTTGAACGTGTCCTCGTCATCGTATGAAACCCACTGATTGCCCCATTTGGCGACCTTGACAGCCTCCTCCTTGAAGAACTCGGGCTTGATGTTGTACTTCTTGATAGTAGTCACAATCTCCGAGTTCAGCAGGATGCCCTTCTCGCGACTACAGTCACCAGCCTTGCCCGCTGCCTTGAATAGGCAACCGGGTTTGGTGCAGGTCCCAGACTGGACCGAGAAAGCACGACCGTAGAAGCCCATGCCGAGGACCACCTTGTCCGACTGGATGTTGTTGCGCCAGAGCAGGTCGAGGGCAAGATCGATCTCCGTAAGGTTGCTGTGAGCATTGAGAAAGGGTTGGGTGTAGTTCTTGCCTTGATCCCAGGCACCATGCAAGTCGTAGGACCTGTGAGAGAAGTTAGTACGAGGACTGAGAAACTCATTTGAGAACTCACATAATGTTGAAGAAGTCAACCGTTTTTTCCTGTTAATAGTTGTTAGTGTTTGCTCGGGGTTTCTGTAGAGAACTGACTTACGAGCTTCTTGATGTCGAATTGTCTCAGATACCAATATGATGCAGGCAGCGTGATACTGAGACCTTTGTCCGCGGAATCCATCATGCTCTTGAGCCTCTCCATGAACTTGGGAAAATTGGCAAAGTCGACCGCACGACCGCCTCTGTCTGTGTCGACAGGGTATTCCCAGTCCAAGTCTAGGCCATCGAATCCGTAGGTACTCATGAACGAAACAAGAGACTTCATAAAGGCTCTTTGACGGGGAAGAGATGCCGCAAGGTCGGAAAACGTAGATGCGGTTGGACCTGGGTCGTTGAAGGTCCAGCCGCCAACTGCGATGTAGACCTTGAGCTCAGGATCCAGTCTCTTGAGTTCGGTAAGACGCTTGTACATTCGGATGTCGGATTCTTTATCGGGTTTAATCTCGAAGGTCTTGGGATCGATGGTAGCGAAAGCGAAATTAATGTGCGTATAAAGTCCGATCGGAATCTGCTCGGGAGAGAAGGCTTCGCAAGGACGGGCTTTCGCCCATCCCTCAAAGTATCCAATAACTCGAGAGACATCGCCAGTCTTACTGCAGCTGGGCTTCTTAACCTTTTTTGAACCACAGAAGTCTTTAGTGGTCTTTTTTCGTGTCAGTATCTCAATCAGAACACTGCCTGAGCAGCGCTGGATGCTTTACTTACGCCGCAATATCCGTGCTTGGAGCAACAGACATTGAGAGGGCATTTGTCGTTTTCGGCCCATTTAGAGCCGAATCCAGGATTACACTCCGATTTGCGATCGCAGTCCGATCGACAGTTGGTTCCGCAATCTGTGAAGTGAGTAGTGAGTACCAACTTGGTAAGTCAAGTAGAACAATACTACGTACAATCAGGGCCAAAGCCACAGTTGCCGGATTTGTTACAGCAACCGTTCTTACAGCGTCTGGTTGCACTGCATGTCGTGTCATCCTGCGCCGCTACTGCTACGCAAAGACATAACAGTAGCAGGCCGAACAGCCATGTGCGCAGCCGCATGTTGGCTGTCGCTTGCTCAGCAATGAGGATAATTCACGATAAAGACAGTCAATATGAGTTTGACGCTTGAAAATATTGAATGAGAGTATTCTTGCGACTGATTGACAAACTTAGTCGAACACAACTGGCTCTACTCTTGCCAGATAATAAGAAGCCGTACATTGAGGGCAAACTCCCCACCATACCTCGATACCGCGGTCTCCGTTCCTACTGTCCAGGGTGAAGAGCAAACATGGTGATGGATGTTGCTCTATTGCCCCATTTGGTAATAACATGTAGTCATTCGGGCCTTCCGAGAGGACCGTGAGGCTGGTGATACAGATGCTCGGTCCTCTGCTCGTGTATGCAACTCGCAATTAGCCTCCAAGCATGACCCCTTCACAGGTCAGGGTCCAGCGTCCCGCAATGAAAGTGACCATAAATCATGACAAACCTGCAAGGGTCGTGACAAAGTTTAGTGTTAAATCCCCAGCGAATCATTGGCCCGGCTCCCCAACCGCCGACTAGCCTCGTGGGGCTGAGGGGCTTAAAGCTAATGACTACAACAAACTCACAACCAACACAGCGTTACATATGAACGAGCAAAAGTACTCCTGTTTAGGGAGCTCGTTGAAATTCTTTTTCATCCGGCTTGGCGGACTTGGCACATGCGATGTCTCGGGATTTGATGTGTTATTACACATCGGATGATGAGCCTCGGCACGCCTAATGTCAGGGGCACAGACGCGTGATAAGAAAACTGCTATCCAGGATCTGTCTGAAGCGTGTTGGTTCTAAGTAAGACCCATGCAGGTAGCAAGGGCATCGGATTATCGCTCATCGTGAAGTCTGTCGTTTTCCGAGTGACCCGTATATACTACCTGAATCAGTGGTTTGTCGGAATAGGTTCTGTTGATCGCCACCTTTGTAAAGATCACTCGCCTTCCATTCTTTTCTCTCACCAAGCAGTTGCAGATAACGACCATGGCTTCAATCCTCAAGCTTGCTGGTCTCGGCCTTCTCGTCGGTGCAGGAGCTTTCCGCATCTACGAAGCCGAAGACCTCGAGGCTTACGATGTCTCAGCAGCATGTGTCAGCGCCTTATCTGCTGATATCACCTGTAACCCGTATATTCGCTCATTTATGCAGCCTTCATACAGAGGATCGCTGGACAACGTGACATTCACCGATCAGATCTGTGTTGGATCCTGTTCTGGGTCCCTCCGCCGATGGTTTGATTCGGTTTCCAAAGACTGCGAAGGTGAGACTCTCGGGTCTAGTAACGCCGTTCCTATGCGCTATGGCGGTAACATTTGGGCCGGCTGGAACGAGACTTGCATTAAAGATCCCAAGACAAAGAAATATTGCAATGGTGAGTTGATACAGAGAAAGGGGGACCGCGCAGATTGCTAATGCCGAGCCACAGATATCATTGATGACTTCTCAGAGCCAGAAGATGGTGAGGACATGCCCCGTGAGGAGCTATGTCACATCTGCTATCAGAGGCGCCTTTCCATAATGCAATCCTCTCAGTACTCCATCTATAATGAGTACTACAAGGAAGAACTCGAGCGTGTCTACAAGACATGTGGTGGTTCGGGACCAACTGAGATTCTGCCTCCTGTCAAACCAAAGGAGAAAAAGCCAGAGTTTTGCCTGACTGGTGAATATTACACGACCAAGGAGGGTGACACCTGCGACTCTATCTCTAAAGCCGCAGGTGTTTCTGGCGCTCTTCTCTACATGGGCAATCAGGAAGCGATCCGCGATTGTCGTGAGGTTCCTGCGGACTTGAAGCTTTGCCTTCCTACAGCCTGCGAGACTTACTACGTGAAGCCCGGAGATACATGCTTTAGCATTGAAAGAACTTTGGGAATCCGCATGGACAGCATCTACAAGTACAACTCATGGGTGGACCGCGATTGCACCAATCTTCAGGTCGGCACTGAGTTCTACGGCAGATCCGTCTGTATTTCTCCTCAGGGCTCTAAGGACACCATTGCAGCAGTCTCGGAGGGGTCTACGATCAAGCACAAGTTCAGCAGTGGAAACGGGCCTGCAGTCTTGCGTACTGATCCTCCGAAAGAGGCCAAGGTCGCCGAAGGCACGACTCTGATGTGCGGTGAATGGCATATTGTTGGAAAGTCTGATACTTGCAATGGTATCTACAAGGATTATGGAATCGAAGATAAGCTGATGTACGCCATTAACCCCTCGTTGAATGGGAAGGACTGCGACAAGAGTTTGGTTCCTGGTACGGCTTTGTGCGTGGCACCTGTTTCTGGTTGGGATTCTTCTAAGTAATTAACACGATATGCTTGGACTCCTGAGGTGGCCATATGACAACTGATACATAGATAGATGAGATATATTTCTATGCTAATCGTAAACTTCTGTTATTCCTCGACATGTTTCTGTTTAGGTGACGTAACCATAAGCCTGGATATAATTGCGATGCAACCTTTTTTCGTCTTACCTGTTGAGACAATCATAACATCACTACAGACACGATAAGGAACGAAACTCGGATACTAATCCCCAGCGTATTGGCTTATTACTTTTGGTTCCTGAAAGCCAAGGACTGTGTAGGCCAAATCCGGAATACGAGGAAATCTCCGACGATTCCTGGTAGCCAGCCTCATTCACGGTGCGAGGACTGGGTATTTGGTGGAGACTAAACCCATGATAGAAATTACCGACAAAAGTTCTTTCGTTCTTCGGCTTTCAGGATAAAGCGAATTCACGCAAGACCTAGTCAACGGTGTAAACAACGGCTCAGATCGGGTCCAATGACAAGGAGGAGGCGGACCGAGGTTTACAACCGCACATACTCGAGTCAGAATCGCCTGTTGGAGACCCAGAAGTAATTTCAGTATGGGCGCGGAATTTACGCGAAGACCGAGATTCCTCGTTAAAGCCTAAACTCAGAATCTGATCACAGAGGGTCCAGTCAGTAGTGGGTCGTCACATGCAGCCCCTGCTTCATCTAACCCTGCATCAGCTGAAGGGACAACCAACAACCAACAGCATATCAAGCACCAACAGGTTTAACGAGAAAATTTTTCAGAAGCGGAGAATCTATCAAAAGTCCGACTAGCAAAATTACCACTGCCTCATTGACTTCACCAGGGAGAAAATCCCGCAACATACCGGGAAATGACATACCGACTGTTAGAGTTAGCCTGTAGAATTATGCTTATTTGGAGAACAAAAGTCCGGCAACGTTTAAGGTTCTTACAGTCATCCCGGTCACGTCAGTCAAACCGACCATTCACGCTCACCGCCTGACAAACCTTAGCATGCATGCTTGTAACGTTGTATACCAGGTATCGCGGATCTTGCCGAATGAGGCGGCGGCCAAAGTCGCATGCCGAATCTTGACCCCCATACAAGGCTGTTGGTCCATCATGCTAAGACGGCACATTCTATCCTACCCGTCTTGGCGTGACTGATGCCTTCGGAACCTCGGACTTTCATGACACGATCATGTCTACGGGTCCATGACCTGATCTGGAAAGTGGCAGGGTAAGATGAGCCCATCGTGATAGTAGTGACACCGTGAATAAATTAACATGACTATTGGGTTGTGAAGATATGATTCAGTAGCTCTAAGCCTCCTACACAGGTTTGAGCACCAGATTGTCCTTCTTCTACAGAATCCTTCATCTTACTGGTTTCACTATCAGCCATGCATCTTTCTTACTTGCTTATCCAAGGGCTGCTGGCGGTTTCTGCCGGAGCATCTCGCCACCGAAAAGTCCGCCGACAGAAAGGACCAACTGATCCAGGTATCCCTTCAGACTGCACCTATTGGGAGACTGTAGAGGCAGAAGATCAAGGTTGCACTTACCTTGAGGATCTCTGGGAGTTAGAACACGCTACGTTTGTTGAATACGTAAGAGTACCCCACGAATCCCTCAGTCAACTTTCGCTGACAGATCGCAGAACCCCAGCGTCAAGGACGACTGCAGTGGTATCCAACTCGGGCACTCGTACTGCGTTGAGGTCAACAATGGGTTTCCTCGTGACGATGATCCTCCCAAGGTGACAAGTACTAAGGATACCAAGCCAGAGCCCGAGCCTACGCGGGATACCAAGCCCAGTCCTACCCAAGATGGTCTCATTGACACTTGCACATCGTTCTACGAAGCCAAAAAAGGAGATACTTGCAACAAGATTATTGCTCAGTATAAGACTTTTGACTTTGATGACTTCTTCAAGTGGAATCCCGCGGTTGACAAAGACTGCAGTGGCATCTGGGCTAGCACTTGGTATTGCGTGGGAGTACCTGGAACGCCTACAAGCCCGCCAACCAAGACAATCGTGACTACAACCAAGCCAACAGGCGTTCCCAAGCCCACTCAAACCCAAGAAGGGCTTATTGAGAGCTGCACGGCATTCCATATGGCTGAGAAGGGCGACACCTGTGCCAAGATTGTCTCCAAGTTTGGCACCTTTGACTTCGACACTTTCTACAAGTGGAACCCTGCTGTCGGCAAAGACTGTAGTGGCATTTGGGCAAGTTACTACTACTGTGTTGCTGTTCCGGGTACTGCTACCGTCAAGCCCTCTGCTACTACCCCGAAGCCGACGGCGACTGGAGGAATTGAGACTCCCTCTCCCATTCAAGAAGGTTTGGTCAAGAACTGCAACAAGTTCCATCAGATCGCCTCGACCACAACTTGCTCCTCCATTGAGTCATACTACAAACTACCGCTCTCCCAGTTCCTCGCCTGGAACCCCGCTGTTGGCAAAGACTGCACTTCTCTGTGGAAAGGCTACTGGGTCTGCGTCAGCGTTGAAGGCTACAAGCCAGCCACTACAGCAACCGCCAAACCCACTACGACAAAGCCTGCGAATGGCATTGCAACGCCTTCACCAATCCAAGATGGCATGGTCAAGAACTGCGAGAAGTTCCATCAGATCAAGTCTACTACCACTTGCACCTCCATTGAGAACTATTACAACCTCCCACTCTCGACCTTCCTCTCGTGGAATCCCGCCGTCGGTAAGGACTGCAATTCTCTTCTCGTCAACTACTGGGTTTGCGTTGCGACTGTCGGCTGGAAGCCTCCAACCAAGACCACTACGAAAGCCGCAACAACAACGAAGAGTTCTTCCAACGGAGTCAAGACGCCTCCCCCTGTGCAGGCTGGCATGGTCAGCAACTGCAACAAGTTTCACATGGTTCAGAAGACTACAACTTGTGCTTCCATTCAAAATTACTACAAGATTTCTTTGGCAGACTTCGTCAAGTGGAATCCGGCTGTTGGCAAGGACTGCAAGGGGCTATGGGCTGACTACAACGTCTGCGTTGGGGTCATTGGTGGAACGCCGACGAAGCCAGGTAATGGAGTTGAGACGCCTTCGCCCATCCAGGCCGGATTGGTTAGCAATTGCAAGAAGTTTCACCAGGTCCAGTCTACAACAACCTGTGCGTCTATTCAGAAGTACTACAGTATTTCTCTTGCACAGCTGGTGAAATGGAATCCGGCAATTGGATCTAAATGCACAGCCCTCTGGGCCAAGTATTGGGTTTGTGTTGGTGTATGATCCAATCAGTATAGCTACACTCAGAATAGAGGAAGATGTAGCCATGATACATTCTTGAATGGATGCAATATGAATCGTAATGTGAAGTCCCTTCCGTGTAATATCCTCGTGGAGATACCACGAGACGTGGTTGGGCAGAATTGGCCATAAAAGAACCACCTCTCCCTTATGTGTCGATGTCGTGATTCATTGCCTAACACCTAGTGATCATCCATTTCCAGCAACTTTCGAGATACCAATAACCAGAATTCTGCCAGCCTGACTACAATGCCCACGGTCGTGGATATGATTGAGCTTGTATGGAGGCCTGAGAGATATCTGGCCCCTTCACATCGGGAGAATATTAGCAATGGTGCCAACACTGTCGGCCACCGTCTCAGGTGGGGGCTCGTCATGTTGCTGCCTAAAAAAGGGGGCGGCTTTCCTGGTCTTTATTTGCAACGTGTCAGCCTCTCTTCCTTTTCAATCCTGCCAGAACATCACCATAGTACCAGCAAAGTCTGAAAATGGCAGAACTGTCAGAAATTCTGGATCTATTATGGAATCCTCCCCGAAAAGCTGACCGCCATCCTGAGATGCCAAGACTTAACCCATCTAAGCCCGAGAATTTCCAATACTACAAAAACTGGGGGTTTGCGATTTATCGCACATATTATGGTCCCGAATCAGACCATCACTGGAATGTTCTTCTCCAGGCATTGAGGCAACAAACCCCGCTATCTATTGGGTATTACGAGAGTGAAGAGGCTGAAGACCTCTGGAAGAGGCACGCAAATGGGCGCCGCGGGTATTGGAAAATGAGGGCCAATTATTTAGCCTCACTAGACATATTCAAGAGCTTGTTTCGTCTATTTCCGCATCAGGATCCTTCTCATCTTGAGGGTCTCGACATCAATGGCATACGAGAGGTTTGTTGGAAACAACATCATGAGGCAAAGCAGAAGATGGCAGGGGCCAAGTTCTGTTTCGCACTGGTTGCTGACAAGGCGGTACTGGATGGCATCGCACGAAACGAATTTGTTGTAAAGGCAGTTGGCTACGACTGGGGTGGACAGATACAAGACGGTCGCTGGGGTTGGGTACGGCTGGAAACAGGCCGTTTGCTTGAACTTTGGGAAGCACTTCTGCTTGCCGACTTGCAATCTACCAACAAGTATTACTGGATGAAGTGCGATGGGCCAGAGAGCGATTTAGAGACCGACATCTGGACTGGAGACTGGTCCGTGCCTTGCTTAGACATTCACTCTGAAGTTCATACCAACTGAGATGACTTGGTTAAAGTTTGACTATTAATTGATAAAAGAAAGACCACTTTACAGCTCTTGTGTGATGTATGTACGATCCCTTGCTTGGTCGAATCTAAAAGGAAATGATCATGGCAATACTTTCTGTGGCAACGTCGCTGGTTAGATTGTCTTGAGAATAAGATTGATGCTGAAAGCTTATGATATCTGAGCGAGATATATCAAGCCAACACACTGAAAATACCCAATTAACTTCCTTTTTTTTTCATGTCTTGCGAATAAGATATTTAGTAATTATTTATGTGTTTTAGGTAAGTAAAATTCATTACTTGTGTAGAAATTAGCATTAGTAAATGTATTCTAGTGTCTATAAGGTTTTCTAGCTACTGTTGGTTACTGTAATGAATGCATCTTCGTATTTCGGAACATTTACTTGTCGGTTCTGTGTCCCAGCCGCCAGGCCATATGTACTCCTCTAGATCCTCTTCTGGGCCGTCGAAAAATAGCACCGCATGGTAATTATCGTCCTTCCCCATAAGCGAGTGCCAAAGCTCAAGCAGATAGCTTGTTGGTATTCTCATCCAGCCCCAATTATTCCAGCCTTCCTCCCAATCATACGAGACTGCCTTAACTACAAACTCGCCCCTTTCCATAGCTTGAAATACTGCTGTATCGGCAAGAAGAACGAAATTGAACCGACGCCCTGCCATAGCTTCTTGCTCCTCGGGTCTATCATGAAGGCATATTTCGCGGATCTCATGAACTCCAAGGCCGTCGAGCGATGGATCCTCACGAATATGAAGATGGAACAATTCTTTAATTCGTTTAATATCGTCCGAATATTCCTTTTGGCTTTTGTAGTACCAGGCTTTTGGTAAGAAATCAGCCCGTTGGTGCATCAGCTCATCTTCAAAGGGCATGTCTTGATCTCTACACCCCTTTTATCCGGCTCACTTTCGGTGAAAGTGGAAATTCGCGGACTTTCATTGGCTCACACCCCTATATATCCTCTTTTACTGAAAAAGTGATGGGGTTGTTGAGCTTCTAGCGGGCTTTTTAATTAAGAGTGGATAATATACCTTCTTATTAATTAGCCTTTTCCTCTATTATAACCTTTATAGCTAGACTTGCCTTTATAGCATAAAACAATACTACCTCCTGAAAGCCTTTATGCAAATCGATATTTTAACTGCGCGCGTTTCGCGCCTTATCTCGTACCTGCCAAGTGAGAAGTTCTTCTTCAAGGCTTCTAGAGCTCATTTCCATCAATGAACCTGAGGTAGTCGCCAAAGGTTACATATATAGGCTATAGATCTCTCGTAACATCCGTTTAGTATCACAATCTGCTCAAGAGTTATGTCGAAATGGTAGGCGTGAAGTGCGTATTTGCGATTAAAGGAGACGAGGGCCGAAGGGAACTGCAACAATGAGAAACTACCCGAGTCCTTCTTGTCTTGCTAGATATAACCCTAGAAGTGTCCTATCTTGTGTTGCCAATAAGAATCACATCAAGAAACATACTTATCAACAGCACTCACTATGGGGCTTCAAAGTCTGGTGTTACAAGATGGTCCATATTGAAGATGGTAGACCGCAAATCTGGACTAGATGCAATGACTAGTGCCTACAACCAAAGCCGTCTAATGGCTTGCTTGACATCTTGGAAGAATAAAAAGGCTGCAATTAAGCCACTGCACCATCCAACGATGTACTCCGAAACTCCCTAATTATGGACCATAATTGAAAGAGCCGACGAGAGATACAAATTAGAAACATTGAAGGAAGATGAAAGGCAGGCTATCTATACGGGGTGTCCTTCAAAGATCACCATAAGCAAGCTAGCACCGACCATCATCGCCCCCAAAAACGGCTGTACAAAAGTATTCATGCTTTTTGAACATGCTTGTCTTAAACCATTCCAAACATAATTGCTGCCTTACAGACAATTAGTTGCATTTCTTGCGAGTAACACCAGTACATACGCAATAAACCTGATATCTAGGCACCTACGGTAGAACAGTCATCATAATAGTAAAAGTGGCCGGTTGCAGTGCGAAGAGGAATTGTCTTCGCTTAGTGGGTATAATGGTACATCCAGCCTCACCTGAGAAGAAAGATGTCTCACAAAGTTAGCCGATTTATGTCTATGTAACGAGGAGGGCCCCTTTAGCAACCGTCATAGTAACAGGACATATGTAAGTGATGCTTGTTTTTGAGTCATATCATATCAATTATTCCTCATTGGCCTGAATTCAGATTTTGCTCCTTTTATATGTGTAGCCGTACTGGCGCTTTGCAGTAGATATTATTGGCATTCTTCTTCAGTACGAACTCACTCGTCTGCTGTCGTACCTCGTTAATAGCATCCTGTATCCCATCCGTACTTTCATGGTCAGTCTCACCTGCTTCAGCTGGGTCTGAATGAACGAGGCTGCATGGAGCACGCTGCTGAAAAGAGAAAAGGAAGAAATCGTTGACAGGGGTTGAAGCTCAGTAGATAAGGCGTTCTTTGCTTGATCAACCAAGGCGAGCGTTAACCTCACTCCGCATGTCCGTTCTCCTCGCCAATACTCCAAGTTCATCCTTAAGATTACAGGAATTCCATGTTATTTCCTAAATAATCTGGTAATTTTGACAATAAGGTAGAACTTGCTTGCTAGTCCGCATGCGCATTGCTGTGACGCTGCTACTCTGATCCGGAAGAGGTACCCGTTCAGTCTGGCCATGCCTGTCCTAAGCTGTGCCAGCACGCTGGCTTCTCTGGACTCTACTACAGTCGATGAGAGCATTGGTTACGAGGGCGCAATATGTTGACCCCGCAACCCCATTTTGGTGAAGGATTTGACTCAAATCGCCTGCGAATAATACCCAGGGGTAGTTGACCCGAGTTGAAAGTCAAACAAAACCTTGTGCAGCCTACTAATAAATATGAGACTTTACAGACAGCGAGCCGGACAGCGAGTCAAACAGTCGGACAGTCGGACAACGAGCCGGACAACGAGCCGGACAGCGAGTCGGACAGCGAGTCGGACAGCGAGTCAAACAGCGAGTCAAACAGTCGGACACTCGGACAGCGAGCCGGATTAGGCTAAGTCTAACTACTCAACCAAACCAAATTGGTCTAGGTTGCAACATTAGCGTTCAGCATGTGTTAATTCGGTAGTTCTGGCCCCTGCGCCCGTCACATTACTCGTGAATTTTACCGAACTGAAGACATGGTTTGTTTTTATCGTGTTGTATAATGGTAACTGTAGCGAACTGGGTTCTGAGCGGCAGAACAGTCGACTGACTAAGGATCTCAAACTTACGGAAAGAAAAAAGAACATAGCAAAAGTGGCAGAAGCTGCAGATGAAGCTCTGCAGCTTGGGCCAACAAAATAGAGTCCGAGCTTAACCCAGCAATTACGAGAAGTTCCACCAAACTCACCAAACCTGACTTAACGACCTAGGGACCTAGATCGTTACAGTAACGACCGGAATTGAACCTGACTTCCCTTGCGGTAGCGACTGTGACTGACATGCTGTATAGGAGATCGAAACTTTCTGCCTATCGGCTCGTACAATGAGTAGTCGGTGGATGGCTCTCGACTTGCTGTCGGCGCCGCCCATGTCCGCAGAGTGCGAGCGTTTGTTTAGTGTTGCTGGGCAAATGGTCTCACCGCAGCGGACACGACTGGAAGCCAGCACGATAGGGATAACACAGACACTAATGTCGTGGGTGCGGAATGGCCTAATCGACGCGGTGGACACGTTGATTGACGTGTCAGGAGCGGTTGGGAACAGCATTATATGGGGGGCAGAGGAAGATGGCTAAGACGCTGGGGAGTAAGCGTTGGGGATCTCGGCGCGGGTATGCGGTTCAACCTCTTCAATTCAACACCATCAATTCCATTTGGAGATGCGGTGGTTCAACTCCACGGGCCAAATGCTGAGTAAGCTATCAACACAACGCCGCGCAAAGGCGAAATTAATGGAATTGAATTGATGACCAGCCTGCGAACAACATCTCTGCATTAATAGTGATCTATGACTAAATCTCGGCGGAGCATAGCAACACACATATTCTACTTGACCTCGTCACATCCTAAGTAACATCTCAATGTGCGTCTTTTCTATACGAGAAAGAAAAGAAAGCGTAGTTCTGTGGTATCGTAAGCACAAACGCTGACAGCCAAACATCAACCCTCAATTTTTGGTAGTTATCCATCTAAAAAGTTTTCCCGAGCGAGTGAATCCCTCCAAGAACCGTCCATGCTGATACACCCGTCGAGACAAAAATGAATCGAAACCTCTTCCCCCCGGTGTCGGGGCTTAGAGAGCTTGGCCCACGGTCTGGCGCCCAAGGACTCCGTCACTCTCGGAGCGAGAGTGCCTCAGGGGAGGATATCCCCCGGCTGCTGTGCTATATCGGGTAACTCTGTTTGGCACCGGAGGCCATTCCTCAGTCATGCTGACCCCGCTCGTGTATTGAAGCTCTCACTGCGGGAGTGTGTTGTCGTGCGCTTTGGCATGCTGTGGAAGGAACTGGCGGCGGTGTAGCGCGACACGGAATAAATGTTGCTCGCGCTAGGAACATGTCGACCATCGAGCTCCAGATCAAAGGGGTTGGAGTGGATGCTGTCGCGCCATGCTTGTTTCATGGGCGGCGCAAGGTCCGCTTTTCCAGGCGCCTGGGGAGTGAGGTTGCGATACATGGACGGGCCCCGAGATTCCTGAACATCAGCCACATAGGTCGTGGGAGTGAGCCGGACAGCACCTTGTGATGTAATCGAGTCCGAGTCAGCGAACGGGTCGTCGGATCGCGGCGGTCGTGGAGGCCGCTGTTGTCGACCGGGAGCCAAAGGAGGAGGAACGAGCGAGCCTTGAGACATGTTGTTGCCATCTGAATAGGGGATGCCTCGGGGCATGGGTATCGCATTAGCATCAGAAAGGGGGTTTGGGCTGGACGATCGTGTCGTCTCCCGCCCCTTTTCCGCCATGTCCTGGGTGGAAGGCTGCTCGGCGCTCGATTCTGGAATGAGTCGTGACCACCATCCCTGCACCACCTCGGGCGACGAGCTCGCCCGGTTGTGGTACTGTCCCATAGATGGACGGCTATGGGGTGGAGTAGATTCGAGGAACTGCGAGTTTCCTCGGTTCATGTTGACATGGGGTGAGCCGCTGGTTGATAGTCGGAGCGCTCGACCGAACTTATTAGCATTAACGGTCACAGCAGCCGCCACCTTAGTGGAACGAGGAGTCGGACCTAGTGAGTGGTTATTAGTCTCATATGTCTCACCGTCACTGCTGCTAGGTCCGCTCGGTGGCAGAGGCAGGCCAAGGGGAGTCAGGAGTGTGCTTCTGCGTTTCCGTGAAGAGCGTCTCTTCACGAACCACAAAAGAAACACTAGCATTGACAGTCCCATAAAGGAGCCGATAATGCTTCCCACAATGACTGGTGTCGATTTGGTTTCGTTGGATTCCTGGCTGATAATGCCAGCACCATCGTCAGTCTCCGAAGCCTTGTCGGACCCAGCAGTGGCATCAAGCCCGACGGTGGTGATAAGACCGCCAGGTAGGGTTGACGTTGTCAAAGATGGTCGAGGATCAGTGATGCCCGTCTCATTGTCATCGGGAACGATGCCATCGGAAGCTTGAGTAGACTCGGGAGCAGAAGCGGCAGTCGTGGCTCCCGATCTAGTCTGGCGTGTTGTCGACGAAATACCAGCCGGACCAGTCCAAGTCAGTGATGCGCTGTCAAATAGGAGAACTTCGGACGTAGGATACTGTGCGTCCTCCGTATTCCGTCCATCCTCCAGCCGAGCCTCGTCCGGTGTTTCCAGAGGAGCCTCTTGAGTCGTCGGCTGGGCAGCTGTTTCCGTAGGCGCTGTCGTCTCGTTTGCGTCGCTCGTCTCCGGCAAAATATCCTCTTCAGCCGCGCTGGTAGGAAATTGCTGGCCGTCGCTTAGGAGTAGCGATGGATTGATCGCGGACGTAGAGTTCGATATCGCTGTCGAAGCAAAAGGTATCGTGGCGCTCGTGGCGCTCGTGGAAGTGTTGAGTGGAACATGATATGTAACCTCAACAGTTGTTGTCTTGGGGACAGCAACGGTGTGAGTGTCCATCACGGTTTCAGTAATAACTACCGGGTTTCTCTCGACAAGTGAGACCGAATGGGCGGCGTCGATTTCTCGTGGTATGCCAGCATACTGCCTTCCAAAAATGAAGTTGAACCAAGCCCCAGCCCGGAGGCCTAACATGTCGACCAGAAAGATTCGCGATGCCAGTCGCAGAGAGGGAGACTAATGGGCCAGTCGCCTAGCCCGGCACTGAATGAAGGTGGACGATACGACAAGCAGGAATTCACATAGGGTCTCGCTGGCCACCTAGCCCCTGTCGATATTCATGAAGATGGATGAGTCAGTCACCTTGTGAGTTTGCAATTCGAAGAATACGGCGTTTAAAGCGTGAGAGCCGCAGAAAGGAAAGACAGTAAGTGAAAAGATGATGAAAGAGAGAAAGGGAGGGAAAACAAAGCTACAAGGAGAGACAGAGAGAGAAACACACACAAAAAGGGAGAGACAGACAGAAAGAGAGGAAGAGAGAGTGAAACGACGATGAGGATGACTATGAGGGGGGATGGAACCCTAAACTAGAGCAACAGCCCGAAGGGGGGGCTATGCCACTCTAGTATTTTGCTTGACTCCAGAATAGAACGGGATTGGGCGAGAAGCCGGGACGAAAGCGAGGGAAGAAAAGCTCAGTTTGAGGCATGGAGCAGGGGCAAGCAAGGGAGTTTGACAGAGAAGCAAGGGTTATGAAATTTGTTGAAAAAACGGGTACCTGGGTGTTACAGTATCTTGTCGGGCCTATAAAGAGATTAGTAAACAGTACATAATCAGTTCAGACGAAGTTTCACAGACTCACTATCCCAAAACAAAAGCATATAATCCCTGTCTCATTAATGCTGTTTGCCATTAAACTATCTTTTGTTTGTCGTGACCAGTGATGGGTCGCGAGAGCCATATTTTTCATAGAACGAACAAGGACTCTTGGGAATCTTGTGGCAAGATATTAGGCGCTTGGTGAAAACCCTAGGCATATGGCATCAGATGCTGGGCGGCTAGGACTGCCTTAAAAGATCTTATTAGTACAGAGCTACTTTTTATCCTTGGACAGGCAGGTTTAATAACTATAATTCAGTCAAGGTAAAGCAAACGTGGGATTAAGTTGCAGCCTGATCTTTTGGTTTAGTTTACAATGCGTTGAGCTAGCCTTTAGTCATGTGCTACGAGCTTCCGCTATTCACTAACCGTAGGCGTTATGAATTGCTTTGGATTAACGACGGTGGGCTTCTGGATGCGGAGCAATACTGGATCCAGAGCGAATGGAAGATGAGAGGGCGTAGAAAAATTGTGACAATCTCATATGATTATAGATAGACAGAATCTCTCTTGGCTACTCTACCGTTATCATCGGACAACTAAGAAAACTGGCTGGCTGGCATTGTGCTGTCACTGGACTACAATACGATGAAAGATTACTTCCTACAGATTGAGTCGTTTGCTATCCTGTCGTCAAGGCGAGAAGGCTGTTGTAACGTCTCGGGAATAGGTCACGCTGCTCAGACAGCAAGCTTCCGCAAGTTTGAAATATTGGTTGTTCATCACAATTTCACAGGAACGTCTAGGCCAAAATTGAGAAATGTATTCTTTAGTTCGATATAATGATGTAGACGTGACTTTGGTTATTCGCGTTGTTCAAGCCAGGTAGCGTCTACGCGACACAGTTACCAGGCACAGCAATCTTGCGCATAACGGTAGGCTTGAAAACTGTACCAGAGGGGAGAGCCTCCAGAACTTTCTTAAATTCGTCCAACTCCAGTCCTTTCCTCAAATCTTCGTTGGTCTCCCATACGGCGTAATTCACGAGAAAGTGCCCGTCGAGGGATCGATGCAATTGGGTAGAGATGTAGCCTGGTTGCTTCTTGAGAACATCGCCGCTCTTTCGCCATGTATCGAGAAAGTGGTCGTAGTCGGCGCCATCGGGGATAGATATGATATTCATGAGAACGACAGGGCCGACAGGTGGGGATTGAGCGAGCTGCTCAGCAAAAGTGATGCGCGAGTCCAGCTGTTGATGGCTGACAGTCGGGGCCAAAGAGACAGGTGCCATTTTGATGGAATTGTCGAGATAAGTATAGGTCGTTGTGAGAAAAGACGAGCTTGTACGGTTGTCAAGGTTTGGGTATGCACCGAGTAGCACGATTATATCTTAATTTTGCATATCCTTACGGTAATGACAATGTGACTCTTGACCTTCTGATAATGACATATTGCCTATTTACGAACAGCTGACAAATGAATAGCTGACAAATAACTGACCGGACAATTCGGACTATCTGGACTATTTAGAAAGTCCGATTAGCCCTATCAGTTATGTAAACGTGGATAGGTGCAACCCACGTTTTATTTGTATGGGAGTTTAGTGTAGCACTAATATATTAGGGGTCAGCCCATATTTTTTTTCGAGGTTAGCCTAGTCCGACATACCAAAATCAATTATAGTAGAATTTATTTATTTTACCCCGCATTACAGGGGGTAGACTTGATTTTTGACCGGGGGTAGAACTGATTCATCACGTCATGACGCTTAATCCTATGACAGAGCCTGGTTCTTCTAATCCTATATAAGTCAGACTACCTATTTACGGATCAGGGGCTTAGCTAACCGCCCCACTTACCTTACACAGCAACCAAAATCCTTATTTAACTTTACTTAATATATATAATAAGTATGTGCACTAATAATTCTAACCCTCCTTAATTGAAATTACCAGAAAAGCATAATAAACCGTGAAATTAATTAAAATTAATTGCTAAACTCTTCTTTAGATATTATAATAATTATTTAATATATTCTTGCATTATGTCCTGTCTTTCCGCATCCTCCACGGCGCCTTTCCCTTTGGTTGTGCTAACCCTCCTTAACCTCTACTTGTTGATAATGTGCCCTCTACCTGCCTATCTATATTTATATAATTAATTACCTCCCTTGCTTCCCTTACTATTAGCACTCCTACTAACTATTTCACATTTATATAAGGGGCTATATATTTAAAAAATATATATAAAATAAAATAGCATTATTAAACTATAGGAGGTAATATTAATTAAAAATAAGGGGGGTAATATATAAAGAAACCTACTAAGTAAAATAGCCTAAAGTAATATATATTAAAAGGTAATATTTAGGTATATATTTTTCTAAAGTATAAATTAATACTAACTTATATTATAGTATTATAATAAGTTTAAAGTTTAGTAATTTTTTTTAATATAATTATTAAGATTAAGATTATATTATATAATTAGCTAGGCTATATAAATTATATATTTTAATATATTAAATTACAGAGAGATAAGTAGTTATTTAAGATAAGAAATAATATAAAAATATTAATTTATAGTAAAAGTTATTAATTTAAGTTATAATATATTAAAAGAAGATTAATTAATATAATTAGGGGATTTAATATATTTAAATCTAATTAGATTTATATTATATTATAAGGGTATTATTTAATATATTTAGCAGGGAATATAAAAAAGTATAATGTAAGGGTAATTCTATTAGCTAAGTAAAAACTAATTTATTAGTCTAATAAGTTAAATATAACCTGCATTCTAATTATTATCCTAATATATAATAGAATATTATAAATAAAGGCCTAGTAATAAGAAGGAAGGCTAAGATTAAATTATTATAACCCTAGCAGTTATATTACATATACCCTATAAAATCTTATATAAGGCATTAGCCCCTTAATAATTATAAGCTAATTAGAAATAGATTACCTTATAAATAGGATTATAATACTCTAGGAACTATTATAATCTAGGATTACTATAATTTAACTGCCTTAGTAATCCTTATAAATTACTTTTAATATATAAATTATATTTATTAGCACTTTTATAGACTTAGCTTACTAGCTATTAATAAGACTTCTTTATATTAATAAGCTTAATATATATTACTTAATTATTAAGAGATATAATACTTTATATTACTTAGTATTATATCTTATATTATTTACTAATATAAACTTAAAATAAATTAGTTTATCTCTTAAAAATTATAATTATTATATATTAATAGCTCTTATTTAAATTATATTATATAATACTAAGTAATACTAATATAATAGTACTTATTATTTTAAGTTAGTTTTTTAACTTAAGATATACTTAGTAGTACTTATAGTAAAAAATGCCTTATAACTTAGAGGATATTTTTATAAAAGTTAATAAAGAAAATAAAGAAGATATTACCTCTGCTTACCTAAGTACTTATAAAGGGGAAATTATAAAACTTAAATATAAGCTTAAATAACTTAGCTAGTAGTATAATAACCTCCTAGAAAATGTAAAAAATAATTTTAATATAACTAAAAATAAAATTAAAGCTTTAAAGAAAAAGGTAATTAATCTTATTAAGATTTTTAAAGTACTTAAAACAAATATAAAAAATAGCTAAAAACTTTATAAGGAATATATTAAATATATTATAGCCCTTATTATTATTAGAAAAAACCCTAAAAACTATTAAGAGATAATTAAATAGTAATTATCTAATAAGTTAGGTTATCTTACTTAGATTTTAAACTTAAATTAGTTAGGCTTAGGCCAAGTTACTAATTGGCTTAAAATAACCCTAACCCTACACTTAGGGTTAGCTAGTATAAGCTTGGGGTTAGTATAATATAAAGGAAAGGGGACTATAATTAATAAAGAAAAAGAATAAGACTGCTTTTCTTTTTACTTTCTATAATTAAGATTAAAAAGGCAATATTAAATAATAATAGAGGATATTATATAGCTTAATTAGGATTATTAAATACTTATCTGCTAGCTATATTAAGTAGCCGTTTAGCCTAGCAGTAATATTAAGTTACATTTTCGATAGCAGTATTAGCTTCAGGGATAAGTACTTAAGGATATTATAAACTACTATAGTAAACTAAAACTAGCTAACCTAAAGCGTATTATAATACTAGAAGATAACGGCCTAGTAATTAAAGAGCTTATTATTTTAGGTAGATATAGCTATTATATATACTAATATCTTACTATTATATATAATAATATTATTTATTATTAGAGAGAGGCAGGGTATAATATAATAGAGAAACTATAAACTAAGGTATAGCTATAAATATAGATAAGAGGAAGGCATATATATTACTAAATTATTTAAAATAATAGTAATAAGAATGGCCTATTAGATATAGCTAATAAAGCTAATACTAGAAATTAAAGTACTATAAATAAGGTTATTACTATAAGTCTGGCTTAATTAAAGGAAGAAGATATAATATAACTATAAAAGGGTGACTTAGAAGAAGATATTAACTGTAATTTACTATAGGTTAAGAGGCTAGGCTAGGTATAGCATTTTAGCTTCTAGGACTTAGTTAGTATTTATAATATAGCCTAGTGGCTATAGGTAAGGGCAGTAATGGGCAGGTAGGCTAAAAAGTAAGAAGATAAGGAAGTAGCCTGTAAATAACTATTATTAGGCCGGCTTAAATAGAGCTTTAATTATAAGGTAAAATATTATTATTAGTAACTTAATAATATGCTAATAAGGATATTATAGTAGCTTAATAATATTATATTAATAACCCTAAGATTATTATTTATATTAACAGCCTGCTAATAATTAAATTTATATAGGAAATTTCATAGCGCTAGTAAGACATAGGTATTATAATAATTAAAATAAGCAGGTATTAATAATTAGCATTTTAGGCATTATAATAATTATAGTAAGTTTAAAATAGGTAAGAATATAAAAGAAATACTTATAAATTAATTAATATTAATATTAGTATATAAATTTGCAATATTAGTAGCTATATAGTAAATTTACTTTAAGGTTATTTTTTTATATAGTTATTAGGCAATAGGGTTTATAAATATAGATTAGTCTGCTATGGCTAACTAAAGCGCATTCTTAACTTATAAAGTTTAGTAATAGCTATAGCTATATATTTTATTATATTTAGGTTATATTTAGCTTAAACTGCCAATATAAAATAAAGAGGTTTAAGGAAGGTATTAATACTATATAATAGCTTATAATATATAAAGGTTAAGTTAAAACTTTAATCTTATTAAATTTATTTATAATAAAGTACTTTATATATAAGTTAGAACTCTAGCTTCTCTACTGCTATATATACCAGATTATAGTTATATAGAAATAAGTAAAGCTATATCTTTATAGTGCTCTGCATAGTCTTAATATTTAGGAGATTAGGCTTATGTAAGAGTAAGTATCTAAGTATAATATCTTTAAGGGTTAGCTAGAGGCCTATATTAATCTATTACCTAGGCCTAATAATATACTGCTAATTGCAGCTTTAGGTCTGCTAGGTATAGGAGGTATTTAATATAAGTTTATCTTAGAGTAAAGCATATTATCTTAGTTAGATTGCCTATATATAGGTATAGAGTTAAGGCAGATTTAAAAACATCTTAAGGTTAAGTATAATTAGGATATAGAACTTAAAGGTAGATATTACCTAGCTGCTATAATAGATAAAGAAAGGAATAATAGTCTATAGAGAACAGGAGTCTGTTATTAATAATTATTCTTTAGTAAGCCAGGAAGCAAGTTATTTAAGGTAATAAGAGGACTAAATCTTAAATAATTAAGGGCCTAAGATAATGAGTTATAAGCCGTACTTTAGAGAGCTATTAATGCATTTTAGAGTAAAGGTAAAGATATTTAAAGTTAAAAAGTAGAGTATATTAATAAGGAGAATAACTTTATTGCGCTAAACCTATAGCTTTATTAGCTTAGTTCTGCTATTTACTTAAAGGATTTTAGTAAGAAAAAGGACTTTTTAAGGGGCTTAATTACTATAAAGTATAAAGTAAATTTAAATAATCTAAATAAGTTAGATAATACTTAATTATAGTTTATATATATTATATTTAATTAGCTAGTTAATAATACTAAGGCTGTTATTATATTAGGTATTATATCTTAAAATGCTTTATTTAAGGTTAATTATAAAGAATTGCTAAAAGAGAGGATAAAGCTATTCTATTTCTGCTTTAAGCCTAAAATATAAAGGAGGTATATACTTATAGTTAAGCAGCTACTTGCTTATATTATCTAATATATATCTT
Organism: Fusarium redolens; assembly: GCF_020744475.1. Lineage (NCBI taxonomy): Eukaryota > Fungi > Ascomycota > Sordariomycetes > Hypocreales > Nectriaceae > Fusarium > Fusarium redolens. The sequence goes on along the minus strand of NW_025763687.1, from coordinate 2,052 downwards.
TTAAGGATATATTAAATAGATTACTATTTAAGCTTAATATATAGTAATAGAGTGCTTATAATGTTATAATAAAATATATAAATAACTTAACTAATATTTAGAAAGAAAATAAAAGTAATTTAGAAGTGCCTAAGATTATTAAACTTCTTGAATTACTAGAAACTGCTGTTCTTAAGCTATATATCTCTATTCTTAACTATTTTACTAAGGATATAAAATATAATAGTATTTTTATTAGTTTCTTAACTGTTCTTAGTATGTAGGCAGATGGTATGTAGGAGGGGTATATAGGTTTTATACTAAAGCTTTCTGCTATTATAGCTATCTCTTATCTCTATATTATTAAATATGCTATAGACTAATAAGCTAAAGCTATTAAGTAAAAGATATAATAGGGATAAAGTTAAGAGGAAGCAGAGGAAAATAGCCTAAGCCATTTTATACTAATATCTAAGATAACTTAGCGTTTATAGTAGGCAGGGGCAAGGGCTAGGAAATAATACTAATGCAGTTTATTATCTAGCTTTAAAATTTTAGTATAGCTATATAAAATAATATAGCAGTATATAGCTTAGTAAGCTAGGATAATAGCAAAGAGGCTCTTATCTATAAGGGTACTTAACTTAGCGTTCTTAATATACAGGCTATAATGAGATTAGCTGTCTAATAGTTAGAGATTATATTTTATAAGGACTTATTATTATTTATAGAGTTCTCTAAGCAGTTTCTGGCTAAACTTAAATTACTTAAAATCCTATAAGATAAGCTTTTAGATAATGCAGCTAATAAAATAGTTAGGCATTTATTTATTAATAAATTATTCTAATATAATAAGGGTACTAGTAGAGGATAGGTTATTAAAAAGATTTTATAAAATAATAGCTTAAGAACTAAGTAAGTTAAATTAATAAATAATAGCAGTATAAAGTTAAACTCTAGGCTAGCATATTAATACAGTCTTAAGATAAAGAAAGTATTAGAGCTGCTAGCAGTTTTTATATATATAAGTAGTAGATTTCTACTAAAAGTATAGGAACTTCTTATTATTTAGCATTGCAATATAAGTAATAAAGGCATATAGAATATTCTATATAACTAGGGACTTATTATAATTATTATAGGAGCATATAAAGGTTTTATAATAACTAGGAGGCTTAAGATTATTTAGTACTTCTTATTATAAGAGGTTAGTACTTTACTAATATACTATTTATAGCTTATTCTGCCATTCTGGGAAGATATTTAGGCTAATATATAGAACAAGTCTAGCTTTAATACTAGCTTATAGGTAATAGAGGGCACTTAGGAGAGTAAGAAGAGTCAGGATAGTAAACAGGCAGATAGAGCAATAAAAGCCAGCTAAAATTAAATAAGCTAGGTCAGGGAGGGTATACAAGATAATAGTTAGTTACTAGGCCCTACTGTACCAATGCTAAACTAAAACGCGTCGCATTGTTCACTTTTCGTCCGTGCCAATCTAGACTACCCTTGATTTTAACCGATGTTCTTCCGAAAAATCACCCCTAGATTCTACACTTTCTGTCCGTGCGTATCAATACAGCAAGCAGGTTCGATAAAAACAACCTGCTGTTTACCTCCTTTTTATCCATGCACGCACTTGTGCTTCTGACTTCCCACTTTTATTCCATTCCTATCGCATTCTACGCTTTCGGAAAGCTTGCACCCACCCACACAAAGCTTCACTGCATTTTTAACCGCCCCCAAGGGAATCAGAAGATTACTGCTATTAGTCCGACTGAGAAGTGTGTGTGGAGGTTAGTGAGGCTACTGTTATAGTGGATCTAATGGGGACCGAGATCGTAGTGGAGCAGGACGCCCCTTTTTTAACACCAAAGCGCCTAAGTTAGGTAGTAAAGCCTATAAGTAAGGTCTAAGATACCGCGCGATAATTAGAAGACACTGCTATAGAAATATAACAAAATACGCACCAGACAATACAAAATACACCGGCTAAAGAACAGACCGACCGACTGAAATCTAAAAGAGTAGCGGCAGCGGCAGCAGCAGCAGAAGTAGCGATAGAAGGGTAAT